>NC_138340.1:132956909-133631909 GCF_046562875.1 Panthera onca | reverse complement strand
GACCATGCAGATTTCTTGGCAAAAAGCCAAGGTTGCTATTGTAAATTTCCTAGTTGGTTTCAATGTCAACCTAAGCTCATATTTGAACCTGGAATCAGGGCAAAAGCATTATCGCTCTGTCACTTTGTTGCCAGAAGTGGAATTTTTTTTGTTAATATTTTACTGTTACATCTGACAGGATTTCACATTTTCTGTAGCCTGCCTTTAGTACATTGAACTGCCAGACAGAGAAATTAATACCCTGAGTGACTGTATTTTAATTAAGCAATTTCATGCAAATTACAAATTTTAGATTGCCAAATAATATATTGCACAAAAATTGTAGGCTGGCTGATCTGATATGCATGGAGTATTACTCTTCCAGGCACTGTGCATACATGGGAAAATGAACAAAAATGCTAATTTCCAATCTACTATGCAAACGGTAAAAGATGCCTATTTAGATACATATGCTTTTCTTAGGAAGGGTAAACAGTTCTTTAATTTAATATAGCTGACACTTGAAGATGTGTTTTTCTCTTTTACAAAGATAATTTTTACATTGAGCAAGTAAATGAGAATTCAAGTAGAAAGCATCTTGTTAATGGCGACTAATAAAAACTAATATTGCATGCAGTATAATGATATTAAACCTTGTAACTGGTACATAAAGCAAGATCATTCCTATTGTGACTCTGTCAATGAACATCAAATATACTTGCATATTAAATATATACTTTTCAACAGAAGAAAATGTTAACCCCTTCAGCAAAAGACTAAGCTTCCCTGTGGGATTTTACCTTACAATGAAAATAAAGAAATGGCACATTTGAAGGGAAAAAATTATTTAAATCCAACACTTAAAAAAACTCTGGTGAACTTTCAGTTTTTCTAACATACATAGAAGGTAAGAAAAATCAGGAAACTACTTGTTAAAGATGGAAGAACACATATACATTTTTTTCAACATTCAGTACTTAAGACCTAGTCTATATAAATGGGCTTGATAAGTTTGTTTGTTTACTTAGTATGTTCATGCTGGTACATCAAGGAAAGGAAGAGGTTATGCTTGTCTTTTGCACATAACTCCTTGTCGTGTTCTCCAGATGTGCCTCACCTCTTGTAAAGATATATTTGTATTCATAAAAACACAGTTTGATACTCCATGAATAAAAATCAATATAGCATTTAAATGCTGCTGGGGTACCATAACTTTTCCAAAGCAAACATTCAGAGTAGGATTGGGAAAAAATTCAGCAGAGAATTCCAAGAGATCTGTAACAAACCTTGCAAGATGATTTCTCAGCTTTTGAGAACATATACACATGCAAGTTGGTGTTCATCCAAGAAAGAACATTGATTTTAGTGTCTATGCAAAAGAACCTTCTAAATAAGTGCTACTCCAAAGAGTTTACCATCTCTTTCCATCCCTTGGAAAGGGACCTCAAAGAAGTTAGGATACAGTTTTTAAAATAGTGCATTATATAACTTTAAAACTTATTATTTTTTTTCCAGAGTGAGCATCACAGTCTCTGGTTTTGCCCACATAGGACCTTAGAATCTTGTTTTATAATCAAGGAGAGTCTACTTTGGGCAGATCTACCTCTTACTTTCTGTTGTGTTTTTGTAACTTGGACCTTTATAAACACTTTGTAAGTTTGATAAGAATGACTCAACCCAGACCATGAAATAAGCACAGTATGGACTTGATTTTATAGTCAACTTATGTATACTACACATTAGTTGAGTCATGTTCCTGAAATAATTACCAGTGTTCTCCTTACTAAGGAACTGATGACAACTTCTCGCTTTGTCTTATGTGTATGTGCGTGTGGTCTCCATTCTAAACCGGCTTGGAGTTTTACTGAGCATTTTCTGTGTTCTGTTCTCTTTGGCCGTAAAGATCAGCTGCTTCCTGCTAAAAGAGCACTAACACTGTTTGCAGAAAGATTTTAGTCAAGATTGAAGTAGTTGCTCAAAATTCTCATTTAAAGTTAGGCATTTATTAATGGCCTCAGGGTTGGCCTTCAGGAAGGTTGGACCAAATCCAAAATCCTTGAAGGCACAGGCGTGAGCTGGAGAGACAAGATAAAAACCCCAAGTTTTAAGGGTTAGGATCGGGATCATAAATAACAGACAAAGCCAAGATTTGTGGATAGAGTGGGAAGTGAATTGCCCAGGTCATGTGACCATGTCTAAGCCAGTTATTGTGAAGAGATGGAAGCAGGGTTCTGAGTGCCCACATCTGGGCCATGTACACACCTGGAGGCCAAGAGGTGTGCTCAGACTGGAACTGAAGTGAGGAGGGGTGGCTCCCCAGGAAAAAGCTTTGGATTCTGGTCTTAGAAGAATGGATAGTCAGTAAGCAAAACAACACCTGCCACCACAGCCGCCTTCTAGCTTTATGAACCTGAGCATCTTACATGATTGTTCTGAGCCTCAGTTTGCTTATCTATAAAATAGGGACAACAAGGCCTTCCTGGAAGTGTTGTGGTAAGAATGGGAGATAATTTATGTAAACTGATTCTTAGGCATTGAGCATACAGAATAAGAAAATAAATTTAATAACATAGCTTCAGAGCAATGCTTGTACTAGATAAAACATATTGTATGTGCATATTTATAGTCACAATTTTTTTAAAGCTGTGTTTTTAAAAAATGATAGATGATATTAGTTCAAAATGTAAACAGTAATTGTCTTAAGGTAGTAAGCCAATGGAAATAATTTTTTTCCAGTTCTTCTGTGTTTTCCAGGTCTTCTTTAATAGCTAGGTACTTATTTTGTGGTGTAAAATAATTGTTTGAAATAAAACAGCAAAAAAACATGATATCAATCCCAAACAATCCTTTTTTTCAAAGTATCTTTAAATTTGAGAATACTTTCTCACAATTCACTAAGTACAAAGAATGTGGGGCCATCAATGTGATACCTCATTTAGCTGTTTATTGTTATTTCCTGTTATCAGGATAGGTGGGCCCCTTCAGTTATAGTTTTTAGGCTAAATATATGGAGACACAGTTGCCTTTAAAGTGTGACTAGTGGGTTTTATTTTTTTTTAAAAATGTGTAATTAAAAAATAGTCTGTATGTCTTTCCATGCTGATTTTCTGTAGGGTAGGAGTCTTTGTATCCTTGCGTTGATAGTCTGAGGAATTGGCTTTTCCCCATCAAGACCAATTGCTATTTACGGGCAGCTTTAACTCTTCTGGTAAAATAATCTGTTATTTTCATGCCATCTAATAAATCAGAGATTCAGAACCCTTAAAAAGGGTGTCTAAAATTAAAACGGAATTGTCCTTTAACATTTGTGCTATCAAGTGATCCCACTGGTCTGAGTTCAAGGAACTTTATAACTAGAGTTATCAAAAGGAGCTAATATTAATACTATTTATCTGGCTATATCTGTAGTGTTGCTATTGCATGTTGTGTGTGTATGTATATTCACACAGACACATCTATACATGCGTGAGTGGACACACACACACACACACACACCCTATATTCACACAGAGTCTTTATAAGAAATCTATTTTAACCAATGGGGTCTTCAAAATCGTGCTTTACAAAATTGTAAGCTTATCACATGCCAATGTGATAGCATCGCAATATCCATATTGCTAAAAGAATTCCCTCTAAACCTAAATAGATTTCATTTAATAAAGTTTGATAGTATAAAGATAATAATAATAATAAGTCAAAGAAAAATCAACAATGGAGAGCCACCAAGGCTGTTATAGTTTAAAGGAGGATATAGGATTGAAGACAAAAATACAAGAAGTATAACTGCTATTATGTAAATGTGTATCAAGTGCCGTGAGAACATAGGGGAAAGACTTACTAAACCTGCCCTGGAGAGAGAAAAAGGGAAGCTACAGAGGTTGCAGCATTTGAAGGGAGGTTTAGAAGGTGAGTGAGAACCTACTGTCAATCAAGTGAACAAGAAAAAAGGACAGTATAACAGAGTCCAGTATGACAGAATGTGGTTCATGTGCTGCTGGTAGCAGAGGTGATGTTTCAGGTTAGATACTGATGGACAGGTTTTTTTAACTTTTCATTTTGAAATATTACAGATTCCCAGAAAGTTGTGAAATAATGTACAGGCAGGTTTTGTGCACCTGACTCTCCCACTGTCCCCATGTTAGTATCTTGTCTAACTACACTTGAGTAGCAACACTATGAAATTGTCATTGGACCAACTCACATTGCTTATTGGGTAGTCCTACATATACTCATTTGTGTATGTGTGTGTGTGTGTGTGTAATTCTAATCAGTTTTGTGACATATGTAACTTCATGTAACTACCACCATAATAAAAATGCAGAACTGTTCAATCATCACCACAAGATTCCTTTATGCTGATCATGTATATCTCCTATCACCCCCCATTCTTCTACTCTCTACCCCCTACTTCCCTCAAACTATAATCTCTGGTGACCACTAATCTGCTTTCCATCTCTATAATCACATTTCAAGAATGTTATGTAAATGTAATCACAGAGAATGTCTCCTTTTGAGATTGGTTTTTCCAGGCAACATAATTCTCTAAAGATTCATCCAGGTTGTTGCATGTATCATTAGTTTGTTCTTTTTTAATGCTGAGTAGTATTCCATGACATGGATGTACCAGAGTTTGTTTGACTTTTGACTCACTGAAGGGCCTTTGGATTTTCCCCAGTTTAAAAACTGGTATGAGCATTCCTGTACATGTTTTTGCCTGAACACGAGTTTTAATTTTTCTGGGATAAATGTCTAAGGATGCATTGGTTGTATGGTAAAGCATTTGTAGTTTTAATAAAAATTGCTGAACTGTTTTCCAGAATGGCTATATTATTTTACATGTCCACCAGCAACATATGAATAATTGACATTTATTTTTAAATGTTTATAGTTAACATATTGATTTTAAGTTTTCTTTATGTAGTAAATGACATCAAGTTTCCACTTATAATATGTTATAGAATTTCCTTTAAATATAAATATATTACAATAAACAATGATATGGTTAAGAACAATAAAAACATATTACACCATTGGCCTTTTTTCAAAATGGCAAAAATAATGCAGTGATACAGAAAGAGGAGAAGTTTAGGAAATTAACATTGTGGTTTAGGATGCTTACTTTGATTATTAAATATTAGGTATCTTTGGTTTCCAGTCTTTTATCACTAGCTCTGATTCAGCTCTTTGGCATTATTTTATTTATATTAATAATTATATATATTTAATAGTAATAACAACACGGTTGTTGAGAGAAAAACAGACAATCTATGTGAAATATTTAGCTGATGCCCAGAATGTTGTAAATCTGTTACCTATTGCTGTAAAGAGAGCCATTGTTCAGACTAAGTAGACATGAGGAGGTAACAGTATTCAGAGATCATAGAATGTTGGTTACATATGCATGGAACTAAAACAAAGTTTAGTCCTGCTAAACTATAAACTTGAAAGGGGCTAAGTGCCTAGTATATAGAGATTAACAATGGGAGTAGATTTATCCATAGAATGGAAATATCCCCTCCTATTTATTCTCCATAAAGTAATAAGTACTAGCTCATAGAACCAAGTTAAAGGAATTCTTTTGAAATTTACAAAAACGAAACATACCCCTTTATGATGTGAAGTTTGTCATTCCATTCTTTTTTCATTAGTTTTTAACTGAATTCTCCCTTTTCGACTCCAGAAACTCAAAAGCAGACCTTTGGGCAATTGAGAGGCAAGGACTTGGTCTAGTGGGAATCCAGAGTTCAAGAAGGCGTCTTTGTTACTTCACTAATATTGTTACTCCAGCAAATTATTTGGTCTCTCTAACACTCTGTATTCTCCTAATAGACGTTAATATCTTCTCTAAGGGCTCCTCCCAAGTATTAAGTGAGATAATAAATATACTATTATTGTCTCACATATAATTACAGCTTTCTAAATAGTAGCTATTTTTATTTTTATTTTGGAGGGTTTTTTAAACAATTTTTTTTTAATATTGCTCTGTGGTTAAATCAAGCTCACTTGTGAGTAGAACCGAGTTTGTTGATCCACACTGAAGCCTCTTTTTGCAAACATTCCAAAATGGGGTCTCCTAAGAGAGCTTTTAGAGAATCTGCGTGAGGTTGGGAGTAGAGTCCTGTGTGCCTGTCTTTGTAACTGTTCATATGTTTTTTAAACACACAATACTCCTTCACTCACTCACTCCTTCAGTAAATAAAACAACCACTCTTAAAACCTAAGGAGTAAGATCCTCCACATGTCCTAGTTCACCAAAAGCATCCTGCTCAGCTGTGTGGATGGTTCCTATTCCACCTGACTTGTTTGAGTTATTTTCTCACAGTGAAGAGAGCAATCAGTTGCGCTTGGACACAGAGTAAAAGGGAAGGTTGCACAGTGACAGACTCTCATACTTACTCATAGGAAGACTGGGGAAAATTTTGCTTTAGTTTTCCTACTAATAGCCTTCATAGAGATATGGAAGATTGATGATAGCGGTGCTTTTATTTGCCCATCATATCCATCATAAAGAATATCAGCTAGCCTTTTCAGTTTTTGAGACACTTTATAATTTTGGCAGGAAAGAATGTTAAAGGAAGCTCAGCAGGATAATGACATCTCTCTTAACCCCTTTTAAACTATAGATTCCCCCACCCCTATAATTGTGGGAAATTTACTGACCATATAACGGAATTAGAAAAGAAAAAATATCAACAAAATATTTCATCAGAAATATTTAAGACTGCATATTGTAAGTTGTTAAGGTTACTTGTTACAGAATATTTGGCTTTGCAGCACTTGAAATTTATTTTAGACAGTAATTATGGTTAAAATACTATGAACTATAGTTTAATAGAGAATAGCCTTGTAATTATAATATCACCATATGTTTCTTACTACAAAGATTTGAATTTTACAATAAAGCTTTCTAAAATGCACCTAGACATTATTAAAGTATTGTGTTTTTTATTTTATTTTAAAGTTTTAACTGGATGATGCACTAGAGTGAATGCTTTTTATGATTTTTAAAATGATTTTTTTTGCAACATTAACTTTTATAATGTGGAATATAATTAGGACAGTGAAAATAAGAAGTGTTATCTATCCCACCAGATTACAGTGCTCACTGTCCTTGTTTTTCTCCACCCCTCCCCTACTTTTTTTTTTTTTTTTTTGGTCTTGTTTTTCATTGGCCGCATGCTAATTTTGGGAGGATCTTTCTAAATAGATTGTCTATTTAGAGTTAACATTCCAAAAGATATCCCTTGCCCTTTCCCAGTAACTCTTAGCTGCCTTGTTTGCAAAGATTATAAGTTAATTGGAGTCAATGATCATTATCTCTACTAGAGGACTGTCGACACTTAAGGATTTTGACCAGGCTTTGGAAAATATACCTTACAGAAGTAGGATGCTGCATTTGGAGACAAAAAACAAAACAAGCAAAACAAACCTCGTGTTTTAGCTTGAACTCTGCCACTTGAAAGATTTACAGACACAGGCAAAGTACTTGCTTTGACACTCAGTCTCTTCCTCTGTAAAATGGACGTGATACCACTTAGTTGTGGTCACTCTGAGGGTTAAATGGAATAATTGAGGCAAAAATGATTTTAAAATTGAAATGTTGTGCAAAAACTAAAGTATTTCTCATAACCTCAAAGTTAATCTTGGCAGAATTGAGGTCTGTTCACTTATGCAACATATTCAAAATACAAATGTGAAATATAAATATATATATAATTTATATTTTTCACAAACACATTATTTTCAGAAATCACTACTAGTGGGAACAATGAATCTGTTCTTCATTGTTTTCAATAAAATCATACAATTATTATAAACACAAATTATACTACATATTATAAAATATGAAATACTGGGCTATATAGGCCTGACATAGGGTAACATTTCTTGTGCATTTATTCTACAAAAAATATTTTATATTCAATTTTTTTCAAATAATTCAATATTTCAAAATTAAAGTTTATTTGTATTTGAGAGTGAGAGAGAGAGATCAGGGGAGGCACAGAGGGAGAGAGAGAAAATCTTAAGCAGGCTTCGTGTGCTGTCAGCACAGAGCCCAATGTGGGGTTTGATCTCATGAACCCTGAGATCATGACCTAAGTGGAGATCAAGAGTCAGGCGCTTAACCGATATTTCAAAATACAGTGCCCCCAATATTTCAAAATTACAGTGTGTACTGTTATGAGTATTTTTTTTATTTTTAGATGACTGTAACATTACCTAGCCAAATGCCACTCTAAAAGTAAAGGAAACAAAAACATATTGTCAGATATTCCAGGAATGAAGAGATGCTATATTTAAGCTTAATTAGGGTTGGATACACAAAGATAAGTGAAACAGAAGAATCAGCAAATCTAAAAATGAGGATATTGGGGATATAAAGACTTTGGTGGACATTAATAAGGATTCAATATATAGATTATTTAAATATTTTTTTCAATTTGGAGAAAGCATCAAATTCATGATAAAATGACATTTGAAATAGAAGTTATATAGTAAAAGTCAATAATAATAATAGTCATGATCCATAACCTCTGATCATATTCGTAAAGATTTGCTGATCTTAAAGGGTAGAGGAAGTAAAAGTTTAGTAAATTTCACATCTTATTTAAAGAGAAGTCCGAAGTTATTTGCATCGAAAACAGGATATTTATTTGCCAAATTACAGTAAAAACTAAAATCAAAGGAAACACTTCTTGAAGTAAAAGAGAATAGAATTATGCTCAACCATATTCATTTTATGTCTAGAAATGAGAGTATTAAATATTATGAGTTAAAAATATGAAAATCCTAATGAATTATATTTCTAAAGATATTTAAAAATACAAATTCAAAAATAAGGATAACTGAAAGAATAAAGTAGATCAGATTCAGATAAACAAAATAAAGGGAAATATAGGATACAAATGTCAGACACATTAACATTCCAAGGTGAAAACCATAAAAAGAAACAAAATGGTTGTTTTCTATTAGATAAAAGATACCATTCACTTTTAGGCATCCCTTACAATAGTTAAGAATGTTTATGTAACAAAAAGAATGCTAACTAATTATATAAATGAAAAGCAATTAGAAATGGAAGGGAAATAGAAAATAAATGTTACTAGCTGTTATTTGTCACTATCATTCTAGGATAAAACAAGTATCAAAAAGCAAATGAATGTGTCAGAGATATCAAGCTAATTACCAGCACACTGTTTACTCATATGCAAGGCAGATGAATCCTTAGATTGATTTTATCCAACAAAAGGGAAGATAAACTTTATATAAGAGAAAGAAGAGAGAAGGAGGAAAAATGAAATATGGCCAATATGAGAAGAGTTTTCTGTTTCCAGTGATTAGTGGTCAGTTAAAAGGAGGTGACTTCCACCCATCTGTCCATCCACAGACCAACTAAGTATCAAAGAAAACAGTTTCCGTTGTGTATGGATTCCCTGGAAGACCTTATAAGTTTATTATGGTATCTTTGTGACACATTGCCTCTATAAAGTATTAACCAGAATCCTTTTTAAAATATCTTTACTTTTGTTGCATCATATCTACACCATTACCTTCTTCAGAATTTCTCAGGTATAATCATGATTTTTCAAAATATATGGGTATATAAAATGCATACAAAGTCTACAAAAGAAAATACTTTAAATTGTTAAAACAGTTCTGGTGGCATTACTAGAAGTGATTTTTATTCTTTTTGTAAACTTTTTTCTGTGTTCCCAAATTAAAAAAAAAAAGGCATATGTTATTTTTATAATTAACTTTTTCAATTTTATTTTTAGAAACAATAATTGATCCCAGTCATTGATTACTCAGGTTGAACACTCAACTCAAATGTGTTGCTTCATTCAGTCCTTCAGCAAAACCCAGTATAGTTTATATCATCACCTCATTTAGAGACAAAATTGATCTTGATAGAGGACACCTGATTTGTCTAAGGATTCCTTGGTTCCATTATTTTGACTCAGTAACAATTAATGGCATATTCCCTCTGACCATTCCTTTCTAACATAATACTGGAAGTTGTAGCTAACACAATAAGACATGAAAAGACTATAAAGATATACAGATGCATACCTTCTATGTTCATGAGAAGAGGACTCAATATTACCAAAGTGTCACTTCTTCCTAACTTGATCTCCAGAATTAATGCAATCCTAATCCAAATCCCACAAGTTATTTTGTGGATATCGACAAACTGAATCTGAAGTTTTTATGAATAGGCAGAAAACCAAGACTAGACGATGCAATAGTGATGGAGAAGAACAAAGTTGGAGCCCTGACTATCTGACTTCAAGACTTAATATAAAACTGCAGTAATCAAGACAGTGTGGTGTCGGTTCAAGAAGAAAGAAAGACAAATAGATCAACGGAACAGAATAGAGAGTCCAGATACAGACCTCCATAAAAATGATCAACTGATCTTTGACTAAGGAGCAAAGGCAATACAAACAAACAAAGATTGTTTTTTTCAACAAGGGATGCTGGAGTATCTGAACATCCACAGGCAAAAGTGTGAATCTAGACATAGACCCCACACTCTTCATAAAAATTAACTATAATGGATCACAGAAATAATTTAAAATGAAAAACTATAAAACTCCTGGAAGATAACATAGGAGAAAACCTAGATGACTTTGGGTATGGTGATGACTTTTTAGATACAACACTAAAGACACAATTCATGAAATAAAATAAAGAATAAGCTGGACTTTGTTAAAACTAAAAGTAGAGTAGTAACTCTGTAAAAGACAATGTCAAGAGAATGAGAAGACAAGCCACAGACTGGGAGAAAATATTTCCAAAGAGCACACCTGATAAAAGACTGTTTTACAAAATATACAAAGAACTCTTAAACTCAATAAGAAAAGAAACAACAGAATTTTAAAAATGGACCAAAGATTTTAATAGATGCCCCACCAAAGAAGGTTATACAGATGGCAAGTAAGGATATGAAAAGATGCTTTAAATCATATGTCATTAGGGAAATGCAAATTAAAGCAACAATGGTTACACCTAGCTGAATGACCCATGTCTTGAACGTTGATAATGCCAAATCATGCAAGGATGTGGAGCAAGGTAATCCTCACCCACTGCTGGTGGGAGGACAGAGTGGTACAGCCACTCTGGAAGACTGACATTTTCTTACAGAACTAAACATATCCTTACTATATGATCCATCCATTGTGCTTATTTGTATTTACCCAAAGGAGTTGAAAAGTTAAGATACAAAACAAACCTGCATATAGATGTTTATAGCAGCTTTACTTGTAACTGCCAAAACGTGGAAGTAACCAAGATGTTCTTCAGTAAGTGAGTAGGTACATAAACACATCCAGACAGTGGAATACTATTCAGCACTAAAAGGAAATGAGCTATCAAGCCCAGGAAAGGCATGGACGAAGCTTAAATGCTTATTACTAAATGAAAGAAGCCAACCTGAAAAGGCTACACACACTGTATGATTTCAATTATATGACATTCTAGAAAAGGCAAAACAATGAAGAGAACAAAAGTCTAGTGGTTGCTAGAGGTTAGGGTAGGGAGGATGAATAGGTAGAGCACAGAGGATTTTTAAGGCAATGAAAATACTCTACGTGATACCATAATGATGGATTTATGTATTTGTCCAAACCCGTAGAGTGCACAACACCAAAAATGAACCCTAATATAAACTATGGGTTTTGAGTATTATGATGTGTCAATATAGGTTTTATCAGTTGTCAAAATGTACCACTCGTAGGAGATATTCATAGTTGAAGACACTATGCATTTGTGGGGACAGGTCGTATATGTACCTTACCCTCAATTTGCTGTGAACTTTAAAATGTTTTAAAAACATAATGCCTTAGTTAAAAAAAGAAAAAAAAATATATATATATACCTTTGCGGGGGGTGGGGGAGGTGGAAGGTACTAACTCAGAACTAGCAACCATGATTTGAAACTCAGGAGAAAAAATCATTCATTGATTTTTTTCTTCCTAAGCATTCATTTCTTCAATGACCTTGTTTTAATGAATGAAACATAATCCCTGTCTTCTTAGTGCTCCTAGCCCATCAGTGGCACAGATGCTTAAAGAAACACTTGCAGTAATGTGTAATAATGAGGGCAGAATGTAACACATAACTGCTAGTGATTAACTCTGCAGGATGGACATAGAGGTATAGAAAGGTGGAGCCTGCACTAGAAACTGTGATTTGGGAGACAGCCTTGTAATGATGAGAGAGAAGACTGTATATGAGACATTCTTGAGTCTGAAAGTTAACAAATAAAAAGTTATTTAAGACCCTCCCCCAAATTAATGGAGTTGCCAGGAAATATATAGAAGTTTGTGAATGAATGCTCACATTTTGAAATAATGAATTGAAAAATATAAATAATTCATACGTGACAATTTTTTAAAAAAAATATTTGAGGGGCGCCTGGGTGGCGCAGTCGGTTAAGCGTCCGACTTCAGCCAGGTCACGATCTCGCGGTCCGTGAGTTCGAGCCCCGCGTCAGGCTCTGGGCTGATGGCTCGGAGCCTGGAGCCTGTTTCCGATTCTGTGTCTCCCTCTCTCTCTGCCCCTCCCCCGTTCATGCTCTGTCTCTCTCTGTCCCAAAAATAAATAAAAAACGTTGAAAAAAAAATTAAAAAAAAATATTTGAATCTGGAGCTAGATTGCTTAGGTTTGCTTTGCTACTGTGATAACTTTGAGGTTTAGGGCAAAGCTATCTTTTTCAAAGCTCAGTTTCTTCCATTAAAAGGCAGTCATAGGGCACCTGGGTGGCTCAGTAGGCATTTGAGTCTTGATTTTGGCTCAGATCATGATCTTGGGGTTGGTGAGTTCAAGCTCCTCATCAAGGTCCCAGAGCCTGCTTGGGATTCTTTCTCCCACTCTCTCTGCCCCTCTGTTAAGTTCTCTCTAAATAAATAAATAAATACATAAATAAACTTAAAAAAAAAAAAAACCTAAAAAGGCAGTTACAATAGCACCTACCTCATAAGGGTAGAAGAATTGGTACACATATATATCTTAATACTGTGCCCGATATTTTGAGGGAAAGAAGGGACAGCATGGCTGGAACAGCATCAGCAAGAGAGTATGGGAAGGAGATCAAGTGTGAGGTGAGAGGAGAATGGGGCTGTTACTTTGAGTGAGATGAGAAGCCATTGGAGTGTTTTCAACAAGATAGTGACAAGAACTGAGTGTTTTACGTGGATCACCTTGCAGGTGCTTTGTGAATAAAAAATGGGGTGCAAGGGTGGAAGCATTTACCCTGCTAAATGAAGGTATCTTAGACTGAGAATTAGAGCTGAGGGAACCAAGATGAACATTGGTGCATGGATTATTCATGCACAAAGGTTACTTCTCATCATGGTAAGTCTAGAAAATTCCAGCGTGTAGCTATGGTTGCCTTTAGTCTCCCTACCCTATAATTTTGAAATAGTGGCAAGTGGCAGCTTAGTATACAACTTGCTTACTTCTCTAGCATCAAACATACTTGTTTCAGGTGTCATTTAGTGATAATAGACCAGCTAAGGCTAGTTGGTTATTATCAAATGAGAAAGCTACAAGTGACTGGGGCTAGGAGATCACAATTGTTAACTGGCAAAATCTAACACAAATAAATTTTAAATTTTCCAAATTTTATTACTTATTTGAAAAGTATCATGTGATTTGACAACATCAAAAACTATATTAAACACAACTAATGATATATTAAAGGAGACTTTTCTTTAAAAATAAAAACCATTCTTATGTATTCTAAAGATGAATGCAACTGTTTCTTCCTTCTATCAGTGTGGTAGTGAAGAGTCACATGCAAAATCTGAAATTTGGGCAAAATATATCTCTGTACTGTTCTTTTCCAATTTATAGACAGGAGAGTGAGAAATGGTTAAGAGTTTTAAACTTCTTTCTAATGTTTATTTATTTTTGAGAAAGAGAGAGACAGCACAAGTCGGGGAGGGGCAGAGAGAGAAGCAGACAATCTGACACAGGCTCCAGGCTCTGAGCTGTCAGCACAGAGTTTTAAAGACAGCTGACTATTCGGAAAAGTTCATTAAATACAGTTTGAACATTCAAAGGCAGGAACATAGCTACATGTATCAGGCATAACTAAGTTACTGCTCTGCCTAAAAAAGTATGAAGAAGGGCTCCTGTGTGGCTCAGTCCATTAAGCAAGCATCTGACTTCAGTTCAGGTCATGATCTCAAGGTCTGTGAGTTCGAGCCCCGCGTTGGGCTTTGTGCTGACAGCTCTGAGCATGGAGCTTGCTTCGGATTCTGTGTCTCCCTCTCTCTCTGCCCCTCCCCCACTCACATTCTGTGTCTCTTTGTCTCTCAAAAAGTGAATACACTTTAAAACAAAATTAAAAAAATAAAAAAAAAATATGAAGAATAGGTTGTGAAATTACTGGGAGGCAAAGAAAGAGAAGAGCAGACAGAGGCTAGGAAGGTTTAATAAAGTCAATTGGACAAACACAATTTAAGGAAATTTTGTAAAGAGGTATGACTAATTTTTCATTACCAAATTATTTTCCTTGTCATGATGTGGCTCTCACTCCACCTACCTTAATTTCCTAAGGAATCCACATTGTAAGTTTAATGCCTTCTCTAAATGGTAATGGTTCTGATATGTGTAAAGCAGACAAAACTATATGGGATCTTTATATGAGGTGATTAGTGAAGAGATCAGTAAGTGGAAACACTATGACAAAAGCTGAAATTTAGACCCAGTGGTGACTAGGAAATCATTAGACATCTAGCCCCTGCAAAATCCGAAGAGATATAAGGACACATGGATCTCGTTGCACATGTACTGGATTTTAAGCTATTCTGATTTGGATCTAAAGTCAGCGTCCTTTGCTATCATTTGAGTTAATGCTTCAGCTGGGCTTTGATAACCTGAAGTGACTGTATATCGGGGATAGGGCTGTCAAGGGGTAGGTGAATCCCACTTAACAGTATTTGGATGGGTCAGCTGTCAACTTCAGGGGCTTTGCAGATCCTTTAACTCTGTGGTTCTCCAATTCGACTGAACATTAAAATCACATGGGAAGCTTGGAAAAAAATGCCTATGTTTCAACTCCATCCGAAAGCAATTAAATAAGAATTTTATGTGCAATCAAGTTCTGAGAACCACAGTGAGTATCATCAAATAACTCTAGAACAATTCAACCTGAACATCCTAGTCTGTGATCCCAGTTTTTCACCAACCAATCAATCATAAATCAGTCAGAAAAATATGGATCCTTAACTCTATAGAATTTAACTTATTAAAAATAGTAGAGGAGGGGTGCCTGGGGGGCTCAGTCGTTTGAGCGTCCAACTTCGGCTCAGGTCATGATCTCGCGGTCTGTGAGTTCAAGCCCCGTGTTGGGCTCTGTGCTGACAGCTCAGAGCCTGGAGCCTGCTTCCGATTCTCTGTCTCCCTCTCTCTCTGCCCCTAACCCACTCGCATTCTGTCTCTGTCTCTCTCAAAAATAAATAAACATTTAAAAAAATTATAAATAAATAAATAAATAAAAATAGTAGAGGAGAAATATTGATGTATGGGGCACGGTTATACCCTTAAATACTTTCTAATGATATTAAAGGAACTAGATTTATACATGGTAAATAACTATCAAAATTGCTGTATGACTTCAAATATTAGAATAACAATATGGACAGAATAATCAGAAATTACCTTAAGGAGGAAAGTGTATCTGGCTTACTCAGTAAGTACTGTTCTTTGCTTTAGAAAGACTACGACAGACAGCTATTGTAGATGGATAGGACTGATCCAAGTTACTTTTCACATATCTGAAAATACCATTGTTATTGAATCTATGCCTCAGATTCTAGAAATTGTGTTGTAAACAGGTGGACATGATGAAAGAGTTGCAAACCATAAAGACTGAGTTTCCACGAACAGAGTTTTATGTTGTCAGTCAACCTTATGACAAGTTTAATCAACTTGTATACAAACTTCTCACGATTCTTTATAGTCCTTAAGGTGAAATAACAATTTGAATGATAATAATTACTATTTCATACAATCAAAAACATTTGTTTCTTCCCTCCTTACTTTATTGGAAGTATGTATAATCTACCTCATAGTGGTACAGAGCCACAGCTTAGGATCTGAACCTCCTAAGTTTGGATCCTCTGCTTTCTCTGTGACCTTGAACAAGGTAATTAATCTCCATCTTTTGTTTCATCATATAGAAAAATGGGGTAATAGTACTATTTTTCCTTAAAAACTGTCATAGGGATTGAACTAGATAATACACAAAAAGCACTTAAAACAGCATCTGTCATATAATCTGTCCTTAATAAGTGTTAGCTATTATTATTATCTCCAATTTTCTTTGAAATCATGTTAATTAGTAATCATTATTACTCATACACAGAAACTAGAAAATAGAAGATTGCTTTATTTAAATTATATTTCCAATAAGTGGAATCTTGAGTCTCCAAAGGCCTCCACTGAAAGAGCTATACAAGAGGTAGCCTTTGGCAAGTCCCATCATCCTTTTTGTGCCTCAGTTTCTCACCTGTATATTGGGGTTAATCATACATCATACTTCAAAAGATTGTTGCAAGGATTAAATAACTTGCACAGAGCACTTATGACAATACCTGGCACAAACTAAGCACTATCTGTGAGCTATTATTTTTATGATTATCATTATTTTTATGATTGTGCTCCATTCATGATCTTCCACTTTGCTATTCCCATGGTTCTTTAGGCCCCTGAGGGGTCCTTTGGTGGATCCCCTCTACCCATGTTAATTTCCCTGGTTGCTTGTGAGCTTAAGGCAGTAGAAAATGACTACCAGCTTGTTAATAGCATTTTGACTGAAACTCATTTTATAGAACGTCCTGGGAATTTACATTTTAAGACTCTCATCGCTAATATTCTATTGAAGGATATTCTTGAAGTATAGGTAACAAAGAGCCAAATCTCATCTTCGCTACCTTTGAGTGGTGTGGACATTGAGTGGTGTGGGAATAAAGTGGGGGTGGAGAGGAGGCTGCTTCCTTGAACTTGGCTCCATTCTACATCTAAGTTCAGTCCAAAGAAAATATTTCTCTCCTTGAGAAGAAGGGAGAATGGCTTTCAACTCTTTGACACTTAATATCTGGAGTGGGAATAACAGAAGATGACAAAAATAAACTCGACTGACTTCATAATTCTTCCAGAAATTGGCATTATTTATATTCTTCTTTCTTAGGCAAGTAGAGTTGCGGCAATGGTACCTCGTGTCATGTGTGGCCATGCACTGAGGTACTTTAGGAAAATTATGATGATGACAGCAATTTTTAGAAAATGTACCTTCAAAACAGGTTTTCCAACAATGGAAAGAAAAGCAAATTAAAACACATCTTCTTAACATTTTAGTAGTAAGAATATTCTGATAAGACTAAACAGGTAAATTGTAGCATTCCATTCTCAAAATAATCAACTAAAGCAGCATTTCTGCAGTAAATTTAAATCTAATCTGCATTATTAAATAAAAAGTGATAGTGCTCTATTTTGTTTTACCTGCATTTGAGAATAGGTCCCTTTTATCTAATGGAAGAGAACAAAAAGAACAGACATAGTATTTTAAAAACAGCACCCTAAGGATTTTTAAAAACCAGAAAATTGAAATAACTTTGTAAAGATGACATTATATCATTTTTAGAATTTTTAAAAAGCTTCTTTCATTAAAAATCACCCCCAAACTGCATTCCTTATAAAAGAAATTACTCTACTCATTTTTATTAGTTTAGCTTTAAT
The DNA here is from genome assembly GCF_046562875.1 of Panthera onca. Lineage (NCBI taxonomy): Eukaryota > Metazoa > Chordata > Mammalia > Carnivora > Felidae > Panthera > Panthera onca. Next base: position 133,614,182 of record NC_138340.1, on the reverse strand, counting down.
GTCAGTACTCAGGTTTATAAGTGCAGTATTAGAAAAACAATGGATTAATAATAGATGTCATGTGATGCTTTTATATCTCATATTATGTTTGATTCCTCATTGCTTTTCTCTGTTGCTTTAATTCCTAATCACTCTCCCCCAAACAGAGAGCATCTGCCAATTTCATTATATGGGAACTTAATAATACTTAATTAAAATACAAAGCTCTAGTTGCTATCTACCATTTAATTGAATGTGATTTAAATAAAACAATAATGGAAAGTATCAGATAGTTCATATATATTTCTGTTTGAAAAAGGATAATATCTTGACTATTTCTTCAGCGTAACCATGGGTTTTGTAATTTTATCTATATTATAAAAAGAATCTTTAGAAAATATTATTGGTTTTTCTCTCCTTCTAGCACTTAAAAATATGTTCTCCTGTAGGTTTTTAAATACGAATTTTTCTTTTGGACATTCAAAGCAATGCCATTACATTTGTATGTATCTTGAGAAGTTTATTCTAGGTAGAAGTTTGTAATGGTTTCAAAATGTTCATCTACAATGCCTGATAAAATTAGACATGACTTTACTAATTATTTTTTGCTTGCAAATTTTGATGAAAAGTGTGACTTTATGACAATCTGTTAAATGAATATCTTTGGGTAGGAGTGGTAATTATCAATTAGTTACTAGGTACCCTACAAAAGTGATGAAAGAACAGTAATAATCATGGCAGAAGAATTCAGATGTCATGAACTGGTGCTTTCTTCTTTTTTTCCCCCTAAATTCAGTAATTTTTTAGTAACACAAATCCATTAAGTATAGAAATAGGAATCCCAGAGGAAAAGGAGTGAGCTGGAGTACAGTGTTTAGAAGTCAATGTGTATTTTGTAAATAAGTTTGAAGGTGATCTTCAATATGCATCCTTGATTTTGTCATATTTGCTTCAAATAATTTTGAGAAATGACACATTATTAAGTCAGTTAAAGCCCCTTTTGTGCTCTTTCCCTCGCATTCCCCTCCGTCACCCTCTAGTAATCTACAATTGCTATTTGGTTTAGCTGCAAACACTTTTGTACTTTTATAACATAATTGTAAAACAAATACCCAGAAACAGTTCATTGTGATTTTTTGGGTTTTGGTTTTTGTTTTTGAGAATGTGCATACATTTTCTAGTTCCTTTTAATTCCTGTAGAGTATTCCATTATGTCAGTGGTGAACCAAGGTGGAGGTATATGGTGGGTATGAGCTGTGTGCAGGTAGGGAGTACTATTTTATCATTGACGTTGTTTAGAATTGTCAACGTTTTGTTGGTTTTATTGTTGTTTTTAAACACAGACAGTGCTCCTCCTTATTGTTTGCCCTAAGGCAGAACATTCCCACTTCCCTCCCTCCCTCAGAATGCCCCTGCAGAGTATGAATATGCTATGATTTCAAATGTCTTCTCTTTTTTTTTTTTTTAAGTTTATTTATTTATTTTGAGAGAGAGACAGTGCGAGTCGGGGAGGGGCAGAGAGAGAGGGGAAGACAGAGAAGCCCAAGCAAGCTCTGCACTGTTAACTCATGAAACCGTGAGATCATGACCTGAGTTGAAACCAAGAGTCAGACGCTTGAGATCATGACCTGAGTTGAAACCAAGAGCCAGACGCTTAACTGACTGAGCCACCCAGGTGCCTCAAAATGTCTTCTCTTTTTGTGTTCATGTGAATTGGCACTATTCAATGTACCTGGTCTGCAAACTGCTTATACCTGTCTGTGACCAGATACAGAGCTTTCATCACATGTACATTAGTCTAATGTTTTCGTCATCCAGAAAATCATAGTATGAAACAGTCTGTGTAAATGAAGTAGTCTCACTGAACCAGAGTATGTGTAATGAGATGACTGAATTGCGTTCTCTAGCAAGCCCCTTGCAGCAGAAGGGTAACAGACTGTTTACAGAGCAGTACTAGGCAGTGCTAGTCCTAGTACTAGCCAGTACTAGGTGTACTGAGTAGCATTGTTTGGGGATAGTTACGGTTTTTCTTATGTAGTACTTCGAATTCAGAGAAAATACTTATATGTCCTTCCCAGTGTATGAGTGCAGGAGTTTCTCGGAGCTTGTCCCTAACTGAAGAATGGCTGGGAATTGGCCTATGTGCATAGTCAGCTTACTAAGTATCAGCAAATCGCTCTCCAATGCGGTTATACCGGCTAAACCTCCAATCAGCATGCTGCATGTTTAAATTTTCCTCCAAAACTTACCAACAGTTAGAAATGTCAGACTTTTCTTTTCCAATTGAATGGGTTTCGAATGGTTTCTCTTTGCTGTTTGACCTTGCATTTTCATGATTGCTAGAGTAGTTGCTTATCTTGTTGTATTAGCCTTTCAACATTATTCTTGAATTACATGGGCTCTTTTCTTATTGAGTTGGAGGATTAATAAATATTATATTGCAGATAAATATCTAAATATCTTTTGTTAAGTTTATAAGTATCTTCTCCCAAAGTTGCTATAGTTTAAATGCTTATAGTTTTGGGTTTTTTTTTTTGTTTTGGTCTTACAAGAAGTTTTGTTTTTGATGTAATCAAATCCATCAATCTTATCCTTTATGATTTAAAAACATCTTTTTCAAGATACCTTTTTCTATTTCAAGATTATAAATAGTTTCTCACTATTGTCACCTGTGTTTAAACATTTTGAATTTTTCATATTTAATGGGTTAACATACTTTGTTCTGTTTGGAGTGAGGTCAAGATCTAATTTTATTTCATTTTTCCACGTGGATAGAAATACATGTTCTGATGCTATGAAAAAATTAATACACAACCTTGAATCGTGAATTTATAATGCTATTACATATTTATCAAATTCAGATTTCTATACATTATGTCCTGCTATCTTTACAGTATTCTGGCTACTATAACATTTACTGATCTTGTACCTGTCGCACACTATTTTCTTTACCTCCTATTTGATAGAGTAGAGCCCTCTATCCTGTGGGTTTTCTACATTATTATCGTGTTTATTCTTACATCTTTGCATTTTCATATGTACTTTAGAATAATTTTATATAATTGGACTATTATTTTATCCCAGATTCTGCTAGGATTTTTTTTTTTTTGCATTTAACTTACAGATTAATTGTAGTGAGGTTAACACCTTTACAAGTTTTAGTCTTGCTATCCATAACATATCTCTTTATGAAATCAAATCTTTTGTGCCTTTAATAGCTTTCTACGTTTTTATATTTAAATATTTTGCATCTCTTTATACTTTATACAATTTATTAAAATGTTTATTTATTTTTGAGAGAAAGAGAGAGAGAGAAAGAGAAAGTAGGGTAGGGGCTGAGAGAGAGGGAATCCCAAGCAGGCTCTATACTGTCAGAGCAGAGCCTGATATGGGACTCAAACTCATGAACCATGAGATCATGACCTGAGCAGATGCTTAACTGACTTAGCCACCCAGGCACCCCTGTATCTCTTTCATTGGAGTTATTACTCAGTGTTTTTTTGTTGTCTGTTGCTACTGTGGAATTTTTGTTCCATACCACACTTAACATTTTGAATGTACTTCTATATGGGATTATTTTGTGCTGATTTTATACCCATTTAACTTGATGGATTATTTTATTAGCTTTAGGAATTTAAAATACATTCACTTGGATTTTATAGACAACTACATTGTCTAAAAATTGTAAAAATTGTGTCTTTTATTTCTCTGTTATTTTTCCTTTACCAAATTGCATTGGCTAAGATCATCAGTATATTATCTTTTTCTTAAGCTTAATGGGAATACTTCCACTATGTTTGCTACAGCATCTTGACGTATTGTGGTAGCCATGAGAATGCATCTTGCAGACTTCCCATTATAGGGCATGGTGGATAATTGACCAAGACCCACAGCTGCTGTACTCTGAAATTCATTGCTGTGTTTTCTCTGAGGCCATACTTTCCATGGGCTGTTTCCAGCCAGTGATTGAGCAATGATTAAGTTATACCCCTTTCTAGGAGGGGAAATTTTTATAATCTTCCTTCTACAGTGCTGTTACCCCTCAAAGTTACTTCAGTGCCATTTTAACATTGACAAAAATGAAAACAATGAAACTACATTAATTCCCAATGAAGAATCAACTTTGAGGGGCGCCTGAGTGGCTCAGTAGGTTGAGCATCTGACTCTTGATTTTGGCTCAGGTCATGGTCCCACAGTTCGTGAGTTCAAGCCCTGTGTTGGCTATGCACTGACAGTGCAGAGCCTGCTTGGGACTCTCTCTCTCCCGCTCTCTGTCTCTCTCTCTCTGCCCCTCCCCCACTGGCCCTCTCTCTCAATATAAATAAATAAACCTAAGAAAATAATCAGCTTTGAAGTAAATGGTATATATTTTTTCTGATTGAAAGCTGTCATTTATTGTGTCAGAAATACCATCCAAGCCAGCACCTTCATTCACAAAATTTGTGAATTGACACTGATTACTTTAGAGGTAGAATTCTAATGTAAATCCTTGCCAAATGTTAGTGAATTTACTGTAATGCAATGCGTTTTCAAAATATTACATTACATTGAAATATGGTTAAAAGAAAAGACCTTCACACAAGTCTGAACTTCAATAATGTCATACTACAAATGAATCAAATTCAGGACAGAGTGCATATCGGCACCCAATGGATGTCTATGTGCAGAATTATGAGGCTGGGATTTTAAACGCTGGGAGTATTGGTTCAGAACACCTGGCCAGGCCCTCGTCCTCACAGTGAGCAGAAGACAGGGAATAAATTCCCAGCATAGGATACAGATAGTTCACATGATAGACAAAAGAAAATAGAACTTCTAGTCAATTTAGTAAAGTGGACTGACATGATAAAATCCTCTGTACCAAACTCACAGCAGCAGTGTATAAAATATAACTTAATATTTACTTAACAAATCTTAAAAATATGAATGAGCAATTCTTGAATGCCAGAAGTAAAGAAGCACTTCAAATTCAGATTGATGAAGAGGAGTTTAATTGAATGGTCTATGAAGATATTGGAACTAGATATATGCCTTTTACTAGGGGAGAGCTTTAATGCCTATGCTGGGGACAGTAATTCATGACACATTTCTCTTGAAATAACCCAATTCCGTATTTAATATGATTGAATTTTTGGGCTCCTCTTATTATATTATGGCAGGATTTTATTATACGTAGAAATTCCGCACATGAAAAAAATGTAGCCCCTGAAATTAAAAAATTCAACAAGTGGTTTATAAAAAGAGAATAAGCTAATTGGAAGATGAGTTTGGTATACTGAGGAAATCAGGCATGTTGCTGAACAAAAGATAAAGAAATAGAAAGTAAATATTAGTTTTAAAAAATCAGAGAATAACTGATGGGAAATCCAATACATGTCAAATAGGGGTTCCAGAAGGAATGAACGGGGAGACTAGGGAAGAGACAATAGCTGACAGAACCAAAGATGAGAGTTTCTCAGAATTGAATAAAAACAGGAGCCATCTGATTGAAAAAAGCATAGTTTTATGGCTGAGTTTATAGTAGGAAAATTAAAGCAATGTATAAATATGTATTGAAGCAAATATAAAACACAGTATTTATTTGCATTTACTCCTAAATACGTAATTACTAAACATTTTTGGTTGAGCTGTTATGCTCTTAAGATACTAAGAAACAGGATCACAAGCAGTAGAGGGGAAGTAATCTTTTGATAGAGGGAAGACAAATGAGCAAACATGCAGATAAACCTCACAAAGATAAGCACTATAATAGAAGTAGATAAAGAATATTATGACTATGACACTGGAGAGGAAGGGGACACATCTCTACTTCCAAAAGTCAGGAAGTCATTAAAATGAGATGATGTTTGAACTCAGTTTTACAAAAAGACAAATCACATAAGGGAGATTACTGCTTTAGCAAAGCGAGAGTAATAATTCTAGGCAGTACGCACATATACACAATCATGTGAGGACCCATATCATGATCTGTGGCCTGAAGATAGTCTGATAGAGCAGAGAACAGCAAAAGTCTCAGGCAGTGTGTATTGATGGAAGCTGAGGCAGAGCAGAGGACCCAGGCTGAGTTTCCACTGAAAGGAGATGGTACTTTGTGTAAAGGAATAGTCCCACCTAAAGTGCAATGTGTGAACTGAAGCCAGTCTGCAAACTCTCTTACTGGTGCTCAATGTGATAAGTAGACATAGTGAATATGAGCATTTAAAAAAACCTTTTTAGCAGTTTGGCATTGCCAGGAAATCCAAGTACATGGCTTCATACTGCACAAAACTATCAGTCCAAGAGAGATTATAAATTAAAAACAAAGAGAAGGCACTTGTGATGAGCGCTGGGTGTTATATGTAAGTGATGAATCGCTAAATTCTACACCTGAAACCAATTCTATCATATATGTTATATAACTAGATTTTAAATAAAAACTTGAAGTAAAAAAAAATTAAAATAAACAATAATGGGGGTGCCTGGGTGGCTCAGTCGGTTGAGTGTCCAACTTCGGCTCGGGTCATGATCTCACAGCTTGTAGGTTCAAGCCCCGCGTCGGGCTCTGTGCTGACAGCTCAGAGCCTGGAGCCTGTTTCGGATTCTGTGTCTCCCTCTCTCTCTGCCCCTCCCTTGCTTGCACTCTGTCTCTGTCTCAAAAGTAAATAAACATTAAGAAAAAATTTTTTAAAAACAACAACAATGACAATGAGAAAAACTGGTTCTTCTCTGTAGATAGGTTGAGAGGGCTTCCAAAGGTTTCTAAGTCAGGGAGAAGTCAGGATGGCTACAATGAGGCAGCCATCGCTATTTTATATATAAGAAAAAAATAAGTAGTGAGGTAATGTGGTTCAATTCAAACATGAAGTAAATGAGGAACAGTTCTCTTTGACTTTGATGATATTAAAAATTTTACTTTATTGAGATTTAAGCTATTCTGTTTTTTCCCAGAAATTTTAAAAATCAATCTGTTTCCTAAAAAGAAATATATATGGACCATGCTGTATAGCCTCCTCCTTCTTCCTCAAATCCATACAAATAAGAGAAAACATACATTTCTAAAATCCATAATCAGTTTCAGAAAACAGGGAATCTTCATGGTAGACTAGAAATCGTGAACTCTTGACAGATTAAAAATAGATGGTACCTGTTTCTCCACATCCTCTCCAGCATCTATAGTCTTGCACTGTTGGTGGGAATGCAAACTGGTGCAGCCACTCTGGAAAACAGCGTGGAGATTGCTCAAAAAATTAAAAACAGATCTACCCTATGACCCAGCAATAGCACTGCTGGGAATTGACCCAAGGGATACAGGAGTGCTGATGCATAGGGGCACTTGTACCCCAATGTTTATAGCAGTACTTTCAACAATAGCCAAGTTATGGAAAGAGCCTAAATGTCCATCAACTGACGAATGGATAAAGAAGATATGGTTTATATATACAGTGGACTACTACTTGGCAATGAGAAAGAATGAAATCTGGCCATTTGTAGCAACGTGGATGGAACTGGAGGGTATTATGCTAAGTGAAATAAGTCAGGCAGAGAAAGACAGATACCATATGTTTTCACTCGTATGTGGATCCTGAGAAACTTAACAGAAGACCATGGGGGAGGGGAAGGGGGAAAAATAAGTTACAGAGAGGGGAGGAGGCAAACCATAAGAGACTCTTAAATACTGAGAACAAACTGGGGGTTGAGGGGGGATAGGGGAGAGGGGAAAGTGGGTGATGGGCATTGAGGAGGGCACCTGTTGGGATGAGCACTGGGTGTTGTATGGACACCATTTTGACAATAAATAATATTTAATATATTAAATAAGTAAATAAACATTAAAAAGTAAAGGTGCTCACCTTACCTAAAAAAGAAAAAAAAAAGAGTATGGTAACTAATTAAAGAAGGAAACGGTAGCTCAAGATTGGTGGAAGATGGATGGTATTATACCTTTTACAACAAGAGTGGTAGTGATAGCAAGCATGGTTCTTGCCCAGACATGGCGTATACTTGGAAAAAGAAAAGAATGCACAGAGGGAAATAATACAGATTAGTCAAGTTGTCATAGGCCAAGCAGCCAAAAACATGGAGACAAATAGTAGCAATGGAATGGCTGGCCTTCCTCCAGGTGGGACAGTGGAAGTGGAACCTTGAATCAACGAATGAAAACAGTGTCCCAGATAGCCACACTTGGAAGAAGTGAGGAGCATATACAAGCCAGAAGGTTAGCCATAGTTGGTGGGCATGCCCCAGAACTACTCTCACTAAAACATATCAAAGTAAAAGCCACAATATTCCCTGCCTCTACCCAAACAGACAATGCAAACAGAGTTTAGAAGAGCATCTCCACTTCAAAAGATGTGCACAATAAAAAAACTAATAAAAATCAAGGAAAGCCAACATCATGAATGAATGAATGATGATCAGCTCAAAAAATAACACATCTATGTAGGCAGAAATGATAAGTGTAAGCAGTAGAGAGCTTTGAAATAAATTGTATTAATAGTGTGAGAGAAATGAAAGTAGCAGAAGTCATTGTTCTGGCCAAGTACTGGCATGAAATAAAACTTCAGTTATCAGAAAGAATAACGGAATGGATTTAGGTGAGGGAAAATTAGTTTCTTGGTCGAATAAGACAAGAAGTATTCCCAGAATACAGAATACAGTAGAAAGACATATACAATATTCAAGAAAAGCCCTCATGCAGGATGGAAATTTTGAATTACTTCTCCATGATAACACAGCTGGGAATAAAACATATTCCTGCTTTCTTAATTTCAGAGTATAGCTACTAATATTCTTTAGGTTTATTTATAAGACTGTTCCAGTAAGTAAAAGATGAAACTGCCATCTGGAGATACAAGATTTTCTTTTCATTGCCTGAAGTCCAGGCTTTCCTTCATGCTCCTTGGAGCTATTGAATATTTTGAGTCAATCAAAGTAAATACTTTCAAATTTAAAATATTTATCATATAATTAAACGGTGCTACTGTAAACACCCCTATTTCTTGTATATACATTGTGTGTTCCTCTAGAGAATATGCCAAAATTTGGAATCAAATATCAATATCTACAAATTGATATCCAAAATAGCTATTCTAATTCATGTTTGCACCACATTGTTTCAGAGTTCTTATTCCCTCTACCCTTTGCTAACTCTTGATATTATCACACCTTTATTTTTTACTAATCTGACATTCAAAAAGTATTTATTGATGCTTTAATTGGCATTTCCTGATTGCAAGTGAGATAGAAGACTTTTTAATATTAATCAGATATATTCCCTCTTCTGAAGATACTCTGTATTAGTAGGAGTTCTTTATATCACTTGAATGTTAGTGCTTTATTTGTTCCATATGTCCCAAATATTTTTGTTTGCTAAACAAGCCAAGTATTCAACCTCTGGGTACCTCAGTATCTTCAATTATAGAAAAAGGGATAATAATGATAGTATTACTAATGTTTGTTAAGAGTAACATATACTGTCTTTGAAAATCTTCATGTGATGCCAGGCATGAGAAACTCAATTTGTCAGTCTCATTTAAACATATATTTTGAAACATTATTATAAATGAAAACCTTGTGATGATGAATCCTAAACAAGAGAAAATGCACTTTTGGTAGATATTTCTCACAGCCTCTTGCATGTGCTCTCAGAGAGGGGAAGAATAATGCACCCACCCTCTTTCATCATTTTAAAAAATCTAAATGTAGTTTTATTACTGATGATTGAACCTCAGTGTCCATATTTCCTTCCATGACTAAATGTATTTATATAATTTGTCTTAAATGCTTCTTGTATTATGAATAGATTGTTTTTTACTGTTAACAACCACACCAGGTATAATTTTTCTTTAATTAAAATTTTTTCTATTAGATAGTAATTAAATCCTTTAGCTAGTCTCTTCCTTTTGAAAACAAACCACATTTCAGGGGGGGAGAAATGTGTTACACTCAGAATTCATACACGATAAGAAATTCATTCCACAAGTGGAGTAAGACCTTTAAAAGACCTTTATCTACCTCACAGAATAAATTTGATATGCCTTACAGACCATTATGCGAACTCTCCCTCACTCTGCATGCAGATAGAACCATCTCTTGAAAGTGCTAACACTATAATTTCCATTCAGATGATGAAATTGTAATAAAAACAGTTTATTATGCTACATTTGTATATGATTACATATTAGATTGTAGAAAGTTAACATTTATTTTTCTTCTACTAATAATCTTTTTTTTTTCAAGATCTAATAAATCCAAGAAGCCTAAAAACATGTTTAAACGAAAAGCTCCATTCCATAGGCCAGTATGGCCTGCTGGTGGTGCTGCTGAAACTGTCTGGGAGCTCAGCTAAATACTTATATGTTTCTATGCCACATATACAGGTTTCCTATATATTGTTCATAGTATAAGAATTGTTTCTTTATCACTAGCTTAACATTTGGATTTGGGCACATATTGTAATTCATTTAAAATGCTATCTAATTCCAGTTTACCCATTTTCTCATTCAGTCATGTCTTAGTAACAGAGAAGTCTTTTCAAGACTTTAAAAAATAAGAAAGAAATATTATAAGATTAACCTGAGTAGAATTCATGTCCTCTACCTGTTAATATAAGCAACTTGACAAGAGTGATGAGGTACTTGAATCTGGTGAAGTCAGACCTCTCTTAAGTAGCCTGGGTCTTTCTTTGATGGAATCTATAGAAACAATTTGTTAAATCGTTATATTTAGAGCTAAAAAGGAAGAGGAACCATCCTGTATAATGCATTGATTGTTAGAGATGAAGAAACTGATAGAATTATGGAACATGTAGTTAGGGGCAGACTTGAAATTTAGAACCCAGATGACTTTCCCCTAATTGAAATGGTGTCTATACTGTTCATTACCTGATCACATTGTCTCATCTTTAATTACGAGTAACATCTGACTTGTTAGAAAATGTTTACATGCCAAATATCCAAACATCTGAAAGAAACGGACATCCAAAAGCTGTTAAATTGAGAAAAAACTACATAAGCTCACGGTCAGAGGAACATGTTCTATTACATTGTATGTGCATTGATGTCAATGAGAATTCAATACCAAGATCAAATGTACAATATGCTGTCAAATGTTTAATAATTCTTCAGTGTCTAATTAAGTCTAAGAAAGCTGCACTTGTGAGTGAGTCATTGTAATTTCATATTAAGTACAATATAATGAACTGGTATAAATAGGATAACAGTGAAGAGCCAATGACTTAAGCTGATTGTCTGAAAGCAGGTTTCATGCCACCACAACCTTTTAATATCAACTTAGGTTTCTGTGTAAGGCAGGAAGAAAAGAGAAATGCTACACTCGGTGCCACGTGAATGGAGCTGGATATTCATGGGCCTTAAGTGATCAATATCTTTATCAGATCTGTGTAAATGTTGTGGGCAAGTACAATTAAAGAGCAAATCCCTGGATCAGCTGGCTAAGCTAAATTTCAGCTCCAGAAGCAGCTGATTTCACCGGAGGGCACTTGTTAGGGAACACAGGAAACAACTGTAGAAGGCAGAGGTTTTAGAGAAAACATCTAGGTTACTAATGGGGACACTGGAGTCAGAGTGCCTAGGTTCAAAACTCTGTCCCAACATTGCCTGGTTCTATGATCTTGTACAAGTCACTCAGCCTCTCTGAGCAGCAGATTTCCCATCTGTGAAAGAGAATGTTTTTTTCATAGGGCTATTATGACATGTATTTTTCTCCTACTAATACTCATTTTTTTCAAGATCTAATAAATCTAAGAAGCCTAAAAACATGTTTAAATGAAAAGATCCATTCCATAGGATCTGAAAAAAAATGAAGGATACATGTAAAAGTATACATGTAAGAAATCTAGAAAAATGTCTGCCTCAAAGCATTCTAAGTGTTAGTAATTTTTACTCATGGAAGAGCATTTTCCAAGTAACATATAGGCAAGGAAATGCCTCTTTAAAATCACAAAGATCTGTGCATTTACGTTTGAAGGAAGTTCTGTGCAGTTTTACTGATAATTCGAATTTGCACAGGTTCTTGGAATATCAATTATGAACAGAAATAGAAAAAAACAAGAATAGTTAAAACACAAATGTAAAATTTTATTTGATGCAAAAAATGTCAACTTATATTCTATAAATGAAATCATGACCATTTGAAGACAGAGTAGGCATGTGTACTTTGTAATTGACTCATCAATAATGATTTTAGAAAACAACCAGATCACTGTGGAGCATAGAGGGGAGCATAAACATAAATAAGAAGGCTGAATGGAGGCCCAGGAGCAGGACTGGAGAAGCACTGACCATTTCTAGAGAAGGGTTCTCCATCCTTTGGTGAGGAGGGGTTTATAGCACCAGCATGCACCAAAACCATATGCATATATATATATATTGTTTTTCCTACAGCATATATGGGGATAATAACTGTTAGAACAATATATAATTTATTGTGTAAACAAATTCTTCTCAGTGTACTGTAAATTTATAATATGAATTGAAGGAACCTCTTTAAATACTCAAAAGGGATGTTTTCTTAATATTTCCTTCCCAAGGAAATTCAGTGGCTCTTTTGGTATCCAATGCTGGATAGATTTTTGGAGTCATGTTGGAATCAAAGAATACTTTCTGGAAAAGGTCTCATCTTGTTTGGATTAATTAGCCCTTTCAGGAGTCTTCTAAACCACTCTTGTAAGAATTTGTTGTAGAAAAGATGTCCTGACCTGAAAACACACACACACACACACACACACACACACACACACACGCACACACACACGCACCCCAAAGTGGAAAGCTGTACATTGTAGGGAATTTCTTAAGATGTCTCCCATGCTTTAAAATGTAATTAGGCCCATAGTTCACAAGCGCAAATATATCTCCCAGAAGAAAGCTGACTGCAATGAAAGATAAGAGCTCGTATAAATTCTTTAATAAGAATTCTGAGTTACTATATTTCTGACAATACATTTGTTCCAATATGCAAGAATTCTCATTTTAAATATATTTTTTAATGTTTATTTATTTTTCAGAGAGAGAGTGATAGAGAGTGAGTGGGGCGGGGGGACAGATAAAGAAGGAGAGAGAGAATACCATTGCAGGGCTTGAACTCACAAACCATGAGATCATGACCTGAGCTGAAATCAAGAGTCAGATGCTTAATTGAGCAACTTAACTGAGTGACTGAACCACCCAAGTGCCCTGTAGAAATTGTCATTTTAATGCAGAGTATAAACACCTGCCCATTAGAAAGGTTCTGTTTTGTTTTTGTTTATTCCCCAGATAGAACCCTCGTAGACTCTCTGGGCACAGCTTCTGGTCACAATGATCACAGAGAACTCTATTTTTTTTTTTCTTTTCTTTTTTTTTTTTAATTCTTTAACTGGGTGATGATCATAACTGAGATACCAGCGAATCGCTAAAAAGTCCTCAGTGATGCTTTCATCATGTTCTAATTATCATCCTTTATATTTACAAAATGTTTTACATTTTCTAAAGTTAATATAAGAGCATTCTTACTGTAATCTCAATGACAGTCAACTCTGTGTTTGAGCTGACTCCAGTTGATGAATTGGTGAAAATTGATTTCCCTCCCATAGGCATCTCTTTTAGAGATGTTGCTCAAAGATATTCTTAAACAGAGGAGGACCATCTTTTTGGTCAAGGATATTTCAGTAGCTGAGATACAGTTTGGAATAGCTAAACCTTCAAATGAGCTTCTCAGTTTCCTAAGAGTTTTTATCATGTACAGCATCTCCAAACAGAAACAGTTCCTTCACTAGATGAGGTTGTGTACTGACAGTTGTATCAGTAACAGGGGGCTCCAGTATCCTAACTGAAAGTCTAAGGTAGGGACTTTTCTTAACAGTTACATATTAGAGCAACATCCAGAGAATTCTTTAAGTAACTCAGATTTGGCAGGGAGGGACAACATAATAGATAAGAGTGACTGAACCCTGGAATGAAATCTGTGTACCTTTTACTATACAGTAAATCATATATATGTAAAAATCATATATGTGTTTTATGTAAAAACTAGAGAAATAAATTTTATTTTGGATAAAGTGTGTAATTCTTATCTTTCAGATACACCTAATTCTCAATTACTACAATCATGTTCTTGTACCATTTATAGCAAGGATTATTTTCTTTATTCACAGTACTTAACATTTATAAATTATCTAAGTCTCTTTTGTTGCCATTGTCCATAATTTGCTTCCAGCACCCATTCTTTTATAAGTTTATTTCTATGATAGTTTATTCCTTCCCATCTATGCTGGGTTTTGTCTTCTATATTAATTTAATGCTTCAGGAGTGGTGTTTCATTTTTTTTTCTCCAGTTAGGAGAAAAGGTGCTCTGTTTTATGTCTGTATTCATCTCTCATTGACAGTGTTCTCTCTACCACACTGAGGCATGGGGAGGATTATTTTGTACTCTCTTGGGCTGAAAAGTAACTTTCTTTTTGAGGTTGAAGTTGAAAACTGATTCCTCCTTTATTCAGCACTATGATACTCCTGTGCGATGCTGTTAAACACTTTCCCTGGTTGCGGTAGCACAGAGGACAGCCTTTTGACCATTTCATGTCTACCATTGGGTGGAATAGACATTCACAGACATTACCCCATTTTATCCCCACAAGAGGTATGCACAGCAAGAAACGCATTCAGCTAGATTAAATCAACTGCCTGAGGTCACATATCTAGTAAATTGCAGAGCCAGGACTCAAACAAAGGTCTTTCGACTTTAAATCCCTTGGTCCTTTCATTATGCCATATTGCTTTCTATTGAGTTAGTAATTCATCATGATACATGCATTGTCGTAGAAATAAAATGGAACAGAATAATTGTTTATATGTTTTGTTTTTGAAAGGCAAGATGTCCTATTTTGTCTGATGCTGATTAAAAACCACCAAAATTTTACAAATTATAGACCCTCAGCTATATAGCTCCTACTGATCGGTTCCTTAAAATAGCAGAGTGGAATGGTTTCATAATTTAAATATTCTTATCTTGAACAAACAGAATTATTTAGACTATCTGGCAAGGTAGTAGTGTGGGGGTACAGTGGGGTTCAAAGCGTTAATGTTTTAAAAAAATCTTTTGACTATGGATTAAAAAATTACTTTCAAAATAAAAGAGCATTACAAATTTTTAATTTATAGTTCAGCAAACTTTTAAAATGCGTTTTATTGAACTGAAATACCCTTCTACTCTCTTTTTGTAAATAAAGTTATAGTAAAGTCACCTGAATAAATTGTTAGTCATGAGAAGAATCAATTATCCTTTAATCTAATCATTGTTCTTCCACTTTAATAGAAAATACCATTGCTGCTAAAAAAGCAAATGGACCCTGACTTTTATTTCAAATTAATTTTTGATTTTTGTTACATTAGAATTTTTATTGAAACAATATATGTGATCAAGTAGGAGACCCCTGAGAGATTATTTTAGCTCTCTCAGTGATTGACTATCAGCCTGCAAAATGCAGAAGTCAGAGTGACCAGCAAAGCACATGTGGGGGAAACCCTTTCATTTCTCCAGCTTCATTAGATCTTTCAAAATATTTAGATCCAATTTTAAAGCACTTGATCTTGGAAATATCATATAGACATCCCTGATAAAGCCATTTCAATTCATCAGGAAATTCTGTGTTGTCATCTCTATTCACATTTCATTCAGAATTTCAAGTTTGAATGAGGATGGAAGAGACCTATGTTGTCTTTTTTCCCCATTTTGTTCAGCACACTTTCTGTTTTGGTGTTCTTCATATTTCCATTTTATGAAGCAAGATAATCGTTTTCAAATCCCAAAGGCTTTGTTCTTTCTGCTGCACGTAAATGAGTGTTTATGGCAACGTTGCTTATAAAAGCCTTCTAGTTGAAAGCTCAGCTCATAGTCTAAATTTTACTTTTTTTTTTTCTGGTAAAATTGTTTCCTGTTTCTGTTTTCTCTGATGGGCCATTTTAACAAGCATATTCTAAATTGTCTTTCCCTTCTCCACACCCTGACTGCATCGCCCTGGGCAGCGTCTACATGTAGCCTTTGCCTCTTATGCTGAAGTATTTTATGCTGGCACAAATCAAGAAGATGTAGAGGCTATGGTTCAAATTTGGCATTGCTGTCCCAAACTTAGAACATCCTGCCTATGAGATAGCACTTATAGCTTCCTGCTGGCTGACCAGTTAGTTTTGTGTGATTTCTGTGCAGTTTGCAGCCAAAAGTTGTGTACTGTTGGGGAATAAGATATATTGATTGGAGGTAGGCCAGTTATTTCCTTAGCCATAAAAACGGTCACACTGAGCTTTGGGACAGATCTATATATTCGTCATTATAATCATCAGCAGCTTTAAGAAAAAAAGGCAAAAAAGATAAATTCCTGGTTCTTCCATTGCCGTGACAGAGTTCCCCTTTTCTGAGATCCCAGAGCATTATTCAAACATTATTTGATTCATTCCTGTAATATTCTCTCAAGGTCAAGGACAAGCATTGCCAACTTAATTTTACAAGTCATGGGTTCTTGGCAAGGAGGAGGTTTGGCAAAAAGAGACAAGATGATGCCAGGTGCGGTTAGAAGCATAGTTGGGAATGTCTCAATGCAAGAAACATTCTGTCATTAAAACTTCTTACTAGGGTGCACCTGGGTGGCTCAGTCGGTTAAGCTTCCCACTTCAGCTCAGGTCATGATCTCATGGTTCGTGAGTTTGAGCCCCGCGTTGGGCTCTGTGCTGACAGCCGAGAGCCTGGAGCCTGCTTCAGATTCTGTGTCTCCCTCTCTCTGTGCTCCTCCCCTTCTTGCACTCTGTATCTCTCTCTCTCTTAAAAATAAATAAATATTAAAAAAAAAAAACTTCTTACTAGGAATGTATGCAGGTTTTAGTGAATGTTATGAATGGTGCTATGATATTACATTGAACAAACACATAGTCTTTATCTGTTATTTGCAAGGTTCTATACTAAGTAATGTTTAGAAGATTTTATTTCTAAGCATTCCAAGAGGCTAACATTTTACTCCTCACATTTTGCAGTTAAGCATTTTCTCTATATGGTTGTATTTGGGCGGTAATTTGATGGCTTGTGTTTTTCCTCCATTTGGGATCA
Organism: Panthera onca; assembly: GCF_046562875.1. Lineage (NCBI taxonomy): Eukaryota > Metazoa > Chordata > Mammalia > Carnivora > Felidae > Panthera > Panthera onca. The sequence continues at coordinate 133,597,130 of NC_138340.1, read as the reverse complement.
TTGACAGTATTCCATTTAAATCACTTGAATAAAACTTACATTTCAAAGATAATATTATACTTCTTTTTATATGTTAGTGAAACTATTCATATTCTATTTATTTTCATTATCTTCCCAATAACGGAAAATAAGTCATGACTATTGGGATTCAAGAAAATACGAATCATGAGACAATGTTCTCGTACACACTTTAAAAAATTGTGTTTTAATGTTTATTTATTTTGAAAGAGAGACAGAACGAGCAGGGGAGGAACAGAGAGAGAAGGCGAGAGAAGGGCCAAGCAGGCCCCATGCTGTCAGTGCACAGCCCTGTGTGGAGCTCTGTCTCACCAACAGTGAGACCATGTCTCACCTCCGCCAAAATCAAGAATCAGATGCTTAACCTACTGAGTCACACTTTAAAAAAAAAACATTTTATTTTAACGTTTATTTATTTTTGAGGGAGAGATCGACAGAATGTTAGTTGGGAACAAGCAGAGAGAGAGGGAGACACAGAATCCAAAACAGGCTCCAGGCTTTGAGCTGTCGGCACAGACCCCGACATGGGGCTCGAACTCATGAACTGTGAGATAATGACCTGAGCTGAAGTCAGACACTTAACCAACTGAGCTACTCAGGAGCCCCAAAAACATTTTATTTAAAATTAACTTTAGATTAAAAGAATTATAGTACAGAGAGTTCCTGTATACTCATTATCCAGCTTCCCCTAGTCTTAACACCTGACACATAACCCCTAGTCTTAGTAGGCACAGCACTATTAACTCATTTATAGACTTTGTTTGGATTCCACCAGTTTTTCTATTTCAGGATCAAATCCAAGGATCCACATTTCATTTTTCAATCTCCTACTCTCCTACAATCTTTAACATTCTTATTCTTTCCTTGTTTGTCCTGACTTTGATATTTTTGAAGCATAGGCAAGTCTTTATGAATTGAGAAAATAACATGATTTATCTGTGGTCTAAATGATGAAATACACTTATTTACATAAGGAACTTCTTGTTTATCTCTTTCCTCTCATCAATATTTATATTTATTTTCAACACCGTTTAGTTTACTTTGTTACAGTAGGTGCATAAGAAAAATGTAGGACTAAAAGAAATGCCAAAATTATACTTAGTCATAGAATTTTTATACTATAGCTTGCAAGACTTTAGCTTGAAAGACCCCTGTTTAAAAGAGAAAATGTTTGAAAAAAAAGACTCTGATATAGAAAATGAACTGGTGGTTGCAAGAGGCAGGGGCTGGGCGGGAGAATGAGTGAAATATGTGAAGGGTATTAAGAGTACGCTTTTTGTGATAAGCACTGAGTAATGTATAGAATTGTTGAGTCACTATATTGTACATTTGAAACTAATATACCACTGTATATTAATTATACTTTATTTTTTAAATGGTAAATAAATAAATACATAAATACATAAATAAGAAAATGGAGCCAAGAGAAGGACTAATTATGATACCATCTACATTAATGTATTACTTCACAGCTGACAAATTGCCCACATAGACATGATTTCCTTTGGTTTTTCACAAAAATTCCTTGTTCCTGGAATAAAATAGGCAAGCTCCTACCTCAAAGATTTTGCTCTAGCTGTTTCCTCTGTCTAGAATGCTCTTCCCATAGACATTTATTGGCTAATTCATCACCACTTTCAAATATTTGGTCCAATCTCAGCCGCTCCTTGACACTTACCCTGATGATCTACTTAGTGTTCAATCTGGTTTGGATACTTTATGTCCTACAAATATACTGGCTATCCTTGTATCCATTTCAGATTCTACTGAACATTTGCGAATACCTGCTGTATGATAGGCATTTTGGTAAATGCTGGAAATATAAACATAAATAAGACATGATAACTGAACAGCATAGTCTGGTAATAGAAATATGTATGAACATAATATCACTATGATGTTATGGGAAGTATAATAAAAATATATACAGGGAGCTTTAGAAGCAAATACCTTGAGAGGTTATGGTACATTTTCTGGGTGAAATGGTCTGAGTTAACTATTTCGGACACTATCGCATTTCCATTGTCTCTGTCTTTCCCAGTTCCTCATAGCTGGATCCGTTGAAACTCTTCTTTATTTCAGTTATCTCTGAGCTATTGGTATTGATTTAACTATGTTGAGGAGTACCTAACTTGTCCCAGCTTATTCCTTGGCATCCTCTATAAGTCTAAAGCCAACACTGTGGAGTTTAACATTATGTCTTCCTCCACATAGACTCCACAAGCAAGGAGTTCATGGCTCCCTTTTTTCTTGTGATAGTGTCCACATCTTATATCCTGAATTCTTGTATTGTAATGCCTCCATTTGGATAACTGGAGTCAGAACCCATTTCTTCTCTCTAAGAGGCCTTGGGAAAGCCTAGTTTATGGAAGGCATATGGTGAAAAGGGAAAGAGATCATATCTACATTGAAGCAAATATGGATGTGAACTCTGTCTTTGCCATCTACTGTCATTTTTTTTCTTATAGAGATAATTTGATGAGAATTGAATAAGTTACAGTCACTTTGCCAAGCACTGGAAATATTATTGTAAATAAGAGTCTTTGCATCTGAAATTTTATTTTCTAGAAATAGGGCAATAGGAAATAAATTAATGATTATGATAGTGTATTAGTTTTCGAGGGCTGCAATAACAAAGTACCACAGACTGGGCAACTTAAATCACAAATTTATTTCCTCATAGTTTTAGAGGCGAGGAGTCCAAGATGAAAGTGCTGGTGGGGTTTCTTTCTCTGAGAGTCTCTCTCCTTGGCTTCTAGATGACCATCTTCTTCTTCTCATGGTCTCACTTCTGTATGTGTCTGTGGCCTAATTGTCTCTTTTTATAAGTACATCAGTCATATTCGACGGATATATTTATAAAAATACATATGACCCACCCATATGACCTCATTTTAATTTAATTACTGCTTTAAGAGCCCTGACTCAAATATAGTCATTTTGAGGTATGGAGTTAGGATTCAGTTTATGAATTTGGGGAGTGGGACATCATAAAGCCCATAACAGAAAGTAAGAGATGGCTCTAAGGCAGCATCATAGTGATATTACAAAGAAAAGGAGTAGGCTGGTGGACTGATTCAAATAGCAGTCAGTGGAGTCCTCTCTGAGGAGATGGGAGTTTGGATAAATGAACCTGTTATACTATTATCCAAGGGAAGGGTATGCCAGGCAGAGGAAACTATGATGCCCCTGAGAGAGCACTTAAAGTATTTGGGGAACTGGAGAGAACCAGTCATGGTATTAGGAACATGGTGAATCAGGAAAAGAATCCTATGAAAATGGGGTTGGTAACTTGTGTTAATCTCTAATTTTTTTTCTGTTTGAGTTTCCATAGCTATAAAATGCATACAATAGAACCAACCACAGGAAACTGTTGAAAGAGTTAAACTATGTAATAATGAACAATTCTAGCATCTAATTGATGCTCCATTAAAAAAAATAAAAGCTTAAAAAAAGAAGAAGCATTTTCTCTTTTTTCACACATCATTCATTACCTTTGAAATTACACTCCAGGACATTCATTACTGTAACTAATTCTGACCTAACTCTAGCAAAATGGAGGTGGCGTATTCACATGTTTTCTATCACCTGACCAGCTTCAATCACTTTACAGCTGCCATCAAAATCTGACAAGCCCATGATCACTATTCTAAAATACCTTCATTAAAAATATCCTTATCAAATATACTGTCAAAAAATCAGGATTTGATTTGCTGTGTAGTTAACCTCCAATTAGTTTTGGAAAAGAAAGTACATTATAATCACTCTTCAACTATTAAAACAATTTCAAATTTGGTAAATTTCTACTCATAATTATATAAAAACAATGGCAAGTGTCTTTTTAGATAATTATACTTAATCAATTGTAATATAATCTATTTTAAATCCACTAAGAGATATTTCAAAATACCAAATATGCTATTCACTCACTTATAGCACATGTATTAGGAAGTAAAATACAAGGTGTAATGTTATCTGCAAATTGAAACTTTATTAACAAGGGTGATAAATTAATGATGTTTTAGAAGATGTAATTTTTGTTTCAAAAGAGAGGGTAGACAGGTTAAACTGGATTCAGATATTTTTTTCTCACAATCTGTGATACCTCAAATTACCCTTCATTTCCTTCAATTATGACACTTTTTTTTTTATTCTAGTAGTACTTTACCTTTCTAAAGCTGCCTTCAACAGAACATTCAATACCACACTGGATTATCAGCATTGCTTCTGGGTTATTCAAATAAGAATGAGATGCTGAAACACGTTTTGGACTTACTTACCATGTAGTGTGTTCATGTAGATTTTGTAGTTCTCTGAGAAATATTTCTATGTATAGTCAGCACTTCTGAAACCATATCTTTCTTTTCTTCCTTTCTACAAAATAATGTCAAGGGTAGCAAAAAAGTGCCTTCCAAGAAGTACATTGAAAATTTCATTATATTTTAAAAATCACAGTGGCTTGTACAAAATCGATTTCCAATATTTTTTGTTGGATTAATAAATATGTCCCAGGATGTCTCATAGTAGGATTTGCGGTGTTATCATCAGAATGATTTTGCAACGAATTCTGAGTTATTTGCTCATGGAAGAATTACAGAGAATAAATAATAAAGCCAGAGAGGCAAAACAGTAACTGTGACTTAATTTTAACTTTTAAATTTATTATGTGAGTTTTTATCCCCAGTGTATGTGCATTCTTCATCCAGATTTTTAGTTTTTATTAGTGCCTATCTGAAATTCTAAGATTAGGATTCTGAGATCATGCCCAAGCTCATTAGGGTTATGATGATTAATGTGTCTACCATGGAGGCTGGAAGGGAATGTTAACATGGCATTTGCTATTCCAGATTTAGGGAATATTTTGCAGCAGATTAAATTTTTCATATTCTACAATTGTTTTTTCCTCTGATGAGACACCTTCTTTATCATCCAGCACTTCTATATTTACACTCCAATTTTCAAATTCTGCTTCTAGGAGGGAAAAACAAAAACCTCACAATGTAAAACCAATAACAATAATAATTCTCATTTTGTGCTAAATCCTTTACATGTATTTATGTAATACCTAGTAAAATGACTATAGAGTAAGAATTACTCCAAATTTACAGAAAAAAAGCTTAGTAACATAATCTCAGAACTACTAAGGCCCCAGTTCAGAATTAAAGCCCAGGTTTTCTGACTTCAGAGTCCATGGTCTTAATCACTATATTTACAAGAGTTTAAATGACGTCGAATGTGATAAATAACAAAAATTCAACTGAGTAAATTTTAAAGATCTAATTGACTTAAAAAAATTTTTTTTAGTGTTTATTTATTTTTGAAACAGAGCACAACAGAGGAGGGGCAGAGAGAGAGGGAGACACAGAATCCAAAGCAAGCTCCAGGCTCTGAGCTTTCATGAATGAATCGGTCAGCATTTCATTTAGCAAGAAATGGGGCTCCAAGAAGTTCTAAAAAAATGGAAGCATTTTAGAAGAGAGTGGGACAAGAAAATTATTAGTAGAAGGAAAGGATTGTTTGGGGTAAGGTGGCTTTCCCTTAGGGGAAAAGCAAAGTGTCTTACCATGTAGATTACCTCACCTTTCTTTGAGGGATGGAGAGGACCTGTGTGGCAGATTCCTTGGCACAGATAAAAAAAATTCTTGACCGACTGGTTTAAGATTACATTTTGGGGGAGGGTGAAACTGCAATTAGATTATGTGTAAGCCCTGGTTTGAGAACTTGGTCTAAGTGACCCTGTTTGGAGCCTGTGGTTTCCTTTGAAACAAACCTCAGAACATATGAATATCAGTATGGATCAAGGCTATCAGTGGAGAGGTCAATGCTAATGATGAAATATTACTTATCTTCCAGTAAATGAAACTTCCAGTAAATATATTATATATAGTTTTTGACATTTCTCCAGATCAAAATCAATCCATACAGTCAGTAGTGCTTGGGTTATAGAATCAAAAGGCTTTAGCACGTGGAGAGACCTTAGGAATCATTCCTTTCAACATCATCATTTTTAAAAAAAATTTTTGAGAGAGAGAGAGAGGCAGAGCATGAATGGTGGAGGGGTGGAGAGAGAGAGGGAGACATAGAATGTGAAGCAGGCTCCAGGCTCTGAGCTGTCAGCACAGACCCTGATGTGGGACTCGAACCCACGAACTGTGAGATCATGACCTGAGCTGAAGTGAGACGCTTAACCGACTGAACCACCCAGGCACCCCAACATCCTCATTTTTTGAATGAGGTGATAGGGCTTGAGGATATAGGGATAGGGATATAATGACTTGCCCTGGTTCAGGAAGACTAGTATACAGGTGGTCTGATTCTAGATTTTAGGTTCTTTCTGTCACCTCAATCTACTTTTCCCGAGCACATGTGAAATAAGGTCAGAAAGAAAAGCCATGATCAGGGCAGAAGAATGAACCTAGTGTTGGGGATAAAGAATTTCTTCTGCTCTCCAAGGTCCTTCTAGCTGGACTAAGAATCAAATTGACATGAGGTAGATTAACAGGAGAAAATCGTATTTAATAGTGTAGGTATAGGGAATCCATGCAGACATGGAAATTCCAAAGACTGTGTGGCAACATGATGACATGACTCTTATGTGAGCTAAGAAGAGGGAAAGAAGCCTTACTATACGAAGTGGAAAAAGACCATTTGCAGGAAAGTGAGGGATGTTTGGAAAACAAAAGTTGCCCTATTCAGATAAATCTCTTTGGAAAAGAGGAATCTCTGTTAATAGCTCTTTTCCTGGTACTGCCAAGGGGAGGTGAAGAGCTTTTCCTGAATTTGTGGGGTTTTGATTGCTTTCAACTCAAAATAATGTTTATGCCAATGTGGCCCATCTTGGGGCTACCTGCCTTTGGCCCCAGCACAAGTATTAAAATTATGTCATGGAATAAAGAAATAAAAGACAAGGGAAGAGAAGGCAAGAGAAAGTAAGGACTAAGTAGTAGCTCAAAAAAAATTGTTATTGTACCCACCATCTATAATTTCAGCTATCTTTGTTTTTAGAATTTTATTACTCACTGACCAACAGATACCAACATTTTAAAGAAAAGAGCAATATCAATTATAATCCCTGTCCTCAAAAATAGACCTAACATAACTTGCTTCAGGTGTCTCTTCACTCTACATAGTAGATATCTTGTAGGTTTATTGCAGTGAAATTTGAGAACAGGGGATGTGCAGAAATGGAGTCACAATCCAGAGAGGAGACACTTTGACCACTTCAAAATCCTGAGTACCGCTGCTGGTACTATTGGAGAGAGCCCCCTATAGTCCTGAGATGTTATGGTAGCTCCTGAGTCATGAATTAGGGACTCAGGTTTTAGGTGCTAAAACAACACCCCCATAGTGCCTGGTGACATTTAAGGGAATCCCATTCTTAGGATTCAAGTGTAATGACCAAATGGACTTCTCATTCTGTTGATAGGAAGATAAATTGCCAAACTGCTCTCTTGCTAGTGTAGAGAAAGAACACCATAATATATCATGAAACTCCACTGGGTTAGAAAGACTGTAAGTACCATATTTAATGTCAGTCTTACTACTGGTATAAAAAACTGGTACAAATATAATTGTGTATCATTTACCATCTTCTTTGTTTTAAATCTACTACCTACCCCTACGTACACAACTGAGTCCTTAGAATTGACTGACCATAGGACTCAGGCTTTTTATTTAAAAAATCGTGTGCATGCGTGTGTGTGTGCACATGAATGTCCGTTGTTATGGTGTGTTTTGACTAGCTAAACGTAACAGGCACTCCTACAATTCTATGGCCATCAGTTAGGTGAGGCTGAACCAATCATAGATCTTTAGTCTTCAGATTTCTTGTTCAGTCAGAAACTATAAATTACTTCCAGTTTTAGTCAAGAACTATAAATCTTAAGAGGTGAAATGTCAAGTTAGTGAGAAAAGGCATCCCCTCAGGTGGAAAATTCTCTATATTAAGTTAATGTTCAGTGATATTTAGGTACCCATTTTGGTAAATCTGTAGGAGCTACATCTCACTGAGAGATTAAGAGTTAAGGGAATAGAAGAAAACATTTTTTAAATACAATTGAATTGTTTTTCAGAAGGTCAAACAAAATTAACGTGTTTAGCAATATCTATGTAAATTGGTAATGTTAAAGCATATTGAATTATGAATTCTCAAGTGATCAGTAATGACAAATGTATCAATGCATGCAACTAAACTTAAAAATACATGAAGTTTTAAAAGGAGGCAAGAGCTCAGTTTGAAAATCAGAAGAATTATGTTTTTCTATGCGGTCTCATTAATTTTACCTTCCAAAAAGCAAAATATCTAGCTGACCCTGTTTTTGTTTTTGTTTTTGTTTAACCAGATCATCTTGAGACTTTCCTTGTGGATCTGAGTAATAATATGGTAATTTTTAAAAAGTTAATATTTAAAAAATTATTATTAACCTATAACTGATTATAGGTTCATAGAGTAAACATTTCCTTGCCGTGAGATCTTGATTTGATGACTGAAATAATAGGCTAATTGATGTAGTTTCTACATAAGTTTAACTACAACAGAAGTATTTTCACTTCATACATTTTAGTATATAAAATGTTTTCATAAACAGCATATAAGTATCAAACTGCAAAGTAAGAGACAGAAAAGATCAGATAGCTTAGAAAAAAATATTCCTAGACCTGACTGGTTAGCTCTTTCCTCAGAGCCAAATCTTCTTTTGTATCCAGGAAAGGTTTAGAGATAAATTAACTTAGGGGTGGGTAGGGTAGACTTGGATGTATGTGTGTACGTCTGTGTATATATATGTATGTATGTATTTATATTAACCTTTAGTAACAAAGAAAATCTTACCTCACTGACAGCTATTCATTGACATATTTAAAAGAGGCAAATAGGGGCGCCTGGGTGGCTCAGTCAGTTAAGCGTCCGACTTCAGCTCAGGTCATGATCTCGCGGTCCGTGAGTTCGAGCCCCACGTCGGGCTCTGGGCTGATGGCTCAGAGCCTGGAGCCTGCTTCCGATTCTATGTCTCCCTCTCTCTCTGCCCCTCCCCCCGTTCATGCTCTGTCTCTCTCTGTCTCAAAAATAAAAAAAAAAAAAATAAAAAAAAAATAAATAAATAAATAAAAGAGGCAAATAGATCTTTTAGAATTTTCTTACCTTAAGTAAGTATGAAGAATTTTCTTTACTAGAATTCTGTTATCAAATGCCTTGAATGCACAATGGTATAATTTCATTGAATCATTCTGAGGACAATATATTATGCCTTGTTTGCCATAATTAATATAGATCTCCTCTCTCAACCTTATGCCCGAATGATGTTCATTTATCACAATTGGACTTGTACACACATATAATAACGAGGCCTCTATATGGCACAAAGAATTTAATTCTGGTGTTAAAGTCTAACAGCAAATAGCAGAAACTTTCTTAGGGATTTTGAGACATGGTTAAAGAGTGAGGAAATGGTATTGGGATTTTGTTAGCTGATAGGAAAAGGAATCTTTCAGCTATCACCAGTGATGTCAGAAAGCTATTTCTGTGAACAGAGAACACAGCAGGATTTACTTACAGGTTGTCAGGGGCAGGGGGTGGTTGAAGGTCTTCCCTGTGGTATTCATTCATTTCTTGAGTGCCGGTACAGTTATTTGCTTCAGCCAACATGATCTGCAATGCATACAAAAAAGCATATAAGTATTCAAATTTTCAATGAAAATCTCAATCCTAATTAACTATAAATCAGTAAAGCTGGGTAGCCTGAGGTAGGTTAAAATGAGAACTTTGTACATGAAAGGCTACATATGCCCCTAAATCTAAGAATTTCCTGGTTGCAAGACTCCAAATCACTACATGCAACTTCCTCGACTTCAGTTGCCTTCCCAGGGGAAGTGAGAGCAGGTTAACCAAGCCAAATAGAAGTTCATGTCATCGGGAATAAGTTTTTTTGGTTTTGTTTGTTTATTTATTTATTTATTTATTTATTTTTGTTCTTTTAGCAAAAGCCATAGATCTCAACGGGAGTAGATTTCTGGCCTGTCATCTGAGAATGTGGAGTGGAACAATATTAGAATTTATGCCCCCCTGATTAGCTGAATTACACCCCTGGGGTCTTAGACTTAGAAGGAGCAGTGTGTTCCTTCAGCACTTTCTTTGTGCCGCTCTTAAGAGACGTAGCACATATTGCTTTATCAAGTTATTCGTGTGATTGTATTTTCTTCCCTTGTAAGGCTTAAAGTTCTTTAAGGACAGTTACTATGACTTATACTTCTTTATAGGTATATTAATACTATTGCCAGTTATTGGACATTGCAAATAGTGTATACTCAAAAAATATACAATTGCTTTTAAAAAAAGAGATTAAGTTGTGCTATCCAGTTAACAGAGAGCAGGGAAGAAATTCTCAAACACTTTACAAGGATGGACTATTTCAAACATTCACAAAAATTCCTATCTTGAGCCTCATTCCTAAATGGGCTTCTGTTAGATTCACTGGTTTTGTTTATTTTCATTTCTGCTCATCTCAAGTCAGAAGTAAGTTGACGCTGGCAAATAAGTGAATAATCAGGCACACATTCCCAGTGTGAAGCATAACACCTGGATCTCCAAAGTGATATTCACCTCTCTTCAAATTGGAAGATAGTCATCAAAGCCCTAATATAAATAGCAGCTTTCCAAACAGGACTGTGTGCACATTCAGGAAGACCATGGAAGTTAGATAGGGGCTGGCCAGACCTCAGCCTCCCTGGCTCATCTGCTGTGACAGTTACATTTTTTAACCGAGCCACATGCTATATCTGAGCATTTTCCTGTGTTTGATTATTTTATTTAATTCGACATAGAAGTTTGAATAAGGTCTCATAATCCATATTACCGTGTTTATATAAAAACTGAGGAGTTCAGTAAAACCACTGAGTATGATTTGACTCTGTACAATTTCATGTGAAATCCTCTCTTCTCAAAAGAGAAAGCACTTTTGGTATTTGATAAATACCAGACATAACAGTACACTGTTTATTCACCCTTCTTTGACAAGTAGCTCACTCAAGAGAAGACTGACCATTCAGAATCTTTCTTTTTCTTTCTGTGTCTCTCCAGTGAGTTGTCTGTGTTGAGTTTGAACTCAAACTACATACTATATGCAGGTAATGGGGAAGTCTGCAAGTCTTCACTTTCTGACATCTTTTTGAGAGAAAAATATGATCCTGTCTTTCTGATTTCCTCCTTTTACATTACAATGTGATGGTAGTTTTTGTCCACTGAACTACGGGACCCTAAAATTACATGTGCAGAGAGTAGGTTGGGGTGTGTAGTTTAGTCTCTTAAGCTTATTAAATGATAATGTAGATATCAGTCATGCTTCAAATAAAATATGGAAGATTAAAGTATATTTAGCCTATGGGACAATCTCAATCATGTTTTTCAGTCATTACTTTTATTTGTATATTCAATAAATAAAAATAACATTATCTCTAAATGTGTTTGGTATTTTGGTGATATGTTAGTGCAGAGAAATTGATGTTATACTTGGTAAAGTGTTGGTTTCCATAAAAATTACTTGTTCTAATTATTCTGTACTATTTCACCTCTCAATTATATATCCATCTCATTTGTTTGGAGTTATCCTTTAATTTGATTTTTATTTTTAACAAAATATTTTAATTCAGTATTTTAATAAGTTTGCCTTATGGGTCTTTTATTTATAAAACAATTTATAAAGATTGTATACCAGAATGCTGTAAAGATTTTTTGGCAGTGTGTATTAAGTGAGTAAGTCTTGCTCAAGATATCTATGGTATAACCTGTCTTAGTCAGCTTGGGCTGCCATAACAAAATACCATAGCCTGATGATTGAACAACAGAAGGGTATTTCTCACAGTTCTAGAAGTTGGAGGTCCAAGTTCTAGAGGCTGGAGGGGCCAGCCTGGATAGTTTCTGATATTGACTTTCTTCCTGGCTTGCATGTGTCCACCTTATCACTGTGTGCTCACATAGCCTTTCATTAGTACATGTGAATGGACAGAGAATGAGAGAGAGAGAGAGAGAGAGAGAGAGAGAGAGAGAGATCTTCCTCTTCTTATAAAGCCACCAATCCTACTGAATTAGGATTCTACCCTTAGGACTTCACTTAACTTTGCCTCCTTAAAGCACTATGTACAAATACAATCACATTGAGGTTAGGGGTTCAACATACAGATTAGTGGGGGACACAATTCAATCCATAGGATTCTTATTTCTATACATTTCTATTTTTTTTTAAATTTTTAAAATGTTTATTATTTATTTTTGAGAAAGAGAGAGAGAGAGAGAGAGAGAGACATAGAATCCCTAGCAGGCTCCAGGCTCAGAGCTGTCAGCACAGAGCCCAACATGGGACCAAACCACTGAACGGTGAGATCATGACCTGAGCCAAAATTGGACGCTTAATCGACTGAACCACTCAGGCACCCCCTATACACTTCTAATTTGTACTCTACTAATGACAAGGGTTTTCATAATTGATTGTTCACTGATAGATCAATTGAATCTGTATTTATCAAACACTTAGAGACAACTTCTTATATAACAGGCAATATAGTAGCACTGAAGTCATAAAGACTAAAAGGCATTATTCTTGCCCACTAGGAGTATCCATCTACCCCAAGTATAGTGGGGAGATCAGTCAGATAAAAAGAATTAATGTACAATATGGGTAATTGCTATAATCTGGAGACTTGATGAGCAGTAGAATTTAGATAAATGAATGGAAGAAGGGAAACAAGTTGTAAATCCGTAAGGATGTAGAAGGCCTGAATAATACTGTCAACCAACTTGAGATAATTGACATTTATAGAATACTCCAACCAACAATAGCAGAATACTCATTCTTTATGAGCTCAAATGTAACATTCACTAAGCTATATTTATGCTGGTGTAAAAGCAATTCTGAGTGAATTTAAAAGGATTGGAAATCATAAAGAATATTTCTGTTACAAAACAGAACTAAATTAGAATTCTATGACAGAAAAATACCTGAAAAGCCTTCAACTATAAGAAGAAATCATAACAGATATTACAAATATTTTGACCCCAAAATTTTTTTTTTAAATACATCAAAATTTGTTTCATGCAGCTAAAGCAGTGATTAACCTCAGTTTTTCCTAAGGGGTGATATCCTTTAAAATCCTTGGATGACCAGGGGTTAGGGAGAAGCCAAGCACTTTCTCTGTTTCTCAGAGGGTCATTTTGATCAATAGATTGTATTAAAAGTAATTGAGGGGTGGCAGGTAAAATGTAAGGTGGGTGAGTATTATTATTTTCACTACTTGATTGATAAATTATTTTCATACAGTACAAATGTATCCATTTTAAACATATCGTTTGATGAGTTAGGGCAAAAGAACAGGGTGATGAAACCACCATCACATCAAGATGTGGGACGTTTGGGGCACTTGGGTGGCTCAGTCGGTTGAGCGTCCGACTTCAGCTCAGGTCATGATTTCATGTCTGTGAGTTCGAGCCCTGCATCTGACTCTGTGCTGTCAGTTCAGAGCCTGGAGCCTGCTTCAGATTCTGTGTCTCCCTCTCTCTCTGCCCCTCCCCTGCTCATGCTCTGTCTCTCTCTCTGTCAAAAATAAATAAACATAAAAAAAAAGATGTGGGACGTTTGTATCAGCCGAAAAATCCATCCTGGGTCACTTTGAGGTTGATCACAATTCCCCATTCCCAGCCCCAGGAACCCACTGACCTGCATTCTATTTCTGCAGTTTTGCCTTTTCTAGGATTTCTTTCTTATAGATGGTATCATACAGTACATAGTCTTTGTGTCTGGCTTTTTACACTTAGCATAATGTTGTAGACTTTCATCCATGTTGTATACATTCATATTTCACCCTCTTTATTCCTGAGCAATGTTCATTTTTAGACATACACAGTTTATTTTGCTTGATAGACATTTAAGTTGATTCTAGTGTGGGGGTCTTATGAATAAAGTTCCAACATACATTATAAGTCTTTGCACGGATATGTTTTCATGTCTTCTGAGTGGATTGCTGGGCCCAGTGGTAAGTGTAAATTTCTCATTCTCTTTTCGAGCCCTGACTTCTACCCTGGGACCCTGAGTGGGTTGGGGAATGCATTCAGTCAAAAGTGAGAATACACGCAAATCTCACCAGGAGTTGGTTTCTCTTTCAAAGGTAGATCCCCTTTTAGGTTCTACCTGCTTTTTAACAGACTTTCAGTGGGCTCCCATGCTCATGCGCAGTTTAAGGACAGACAGGATTTTGAGCAGAATTTGTATTTAGATTTTTAAATCTCAGTTCTTCTGTGGCTATTTTGCTTACAGGATTTCCCCCTTAAAATCCAACTGGTCTGCTGCCTTTTACTTTATCATCTGCCACCTTGAACTGCTAAGGCTGTAGTTGTCCACCTGGTTTGAGGACATGGGATAGCTAATGAAATACTCAAGACAGTAAAACCACAGACTCACAATTCCTACCCAGTACCACAGTCATCTTTGAGAATAAGCTATTCCCAAGATTTTGCCAGGGTGGAGCCTGATGTGGGGCTTAAACTCATGAACGGTGAGATCATGACCTGAACCGAAATCAAGAGTTGGACACTTAACCAACTGAGGCAACCCAAGAGCCCCACAAGTAGTTTTTTTTCAATAATGTTGTCCAGTGTTTATAATTTTTATCTGTACCAGAAAGATTCGATTTTTTGAAAATTTGTATTATTAGCAAAGGAATGTCTAGGAAATATTCACCAAGTAGCAAGTAGTAATTATTTTATAGTGGAGGAATTTCAGATAATTCAGATAATTTTTCTTTTTTATACTTTTCTATATTTTTTGTTTTTTCAATTATATTGTTATTATAATCAGGGGGAAAAGAGCATTCCATTTTATTACTTTCATTTTGTGATAGTCTGCAAGAACAAGAACACTGGAAGTTGGAGCTGAGATGTAATTTTAGAGACTGTTTAAGTGCTTTAACAAACAGAAGAGAATTATTTTGTAATTAGTATAGTTTTATGTCTAATGCAAAACCTCCTGTTAAGGTGGTACTTGAAAAGATTTGTTGGGCTTTCACCCCTAAGTAGTTTAAAATTTTGTCTCATTTATGCTATTAATTCATATTAGTATAGCACACTCTTTAATAATACAAAGTAATGCAGGCTCATGTTTTCTGATTAATTTTAGATATAATTAATATAATTTAACTGCTTTTGTAAAGGTCACACTATTATTTCTATGGAGGCATCTTCTGATCTGAGAAAAAAAAAATGCAAGGAGACGATAATAGCTGTTACTCATCGAGAATTGACCAAACACCAGCCGTTGCTCTAAGCACTTAATGCATTTTTATTTTATTTATTTTTTTCATTATTTTTAATTTTTTTTTTTGAGAGAGAGAAAGAGAGTGAGCAGGGGAGGGGCAGAGAGAGGAAGACACAGAATCCGAAGGAGGCTCCAGGCTCTGAGCTGTAAGCACATGGGGCTTGAACCCATGAACCTTGAGATTATGACTTGAGCTGAAGTGGGATGCTTAACTGACTGACCCACCCAGCACCCTGCACTTAATGCATTTTTAAACCACTGAGTGTTCTTAACACCTTTATCTAGTGGGTTCAAATATGATTCTCTTTTTAAGTTTGGGAAACTGAGATTTAGAAAAACACTATTGCTCCAGGGTCACTAACTTGGTACATG
This sequence comes from Panthera onca, assembly GCF_046562875.1. NCBI lineage: Eukaryota > Metazoa > Chordata > Mammalia > Carnivora > Felidae > Panthera > Panthera onca. The sequence continues at coordinate 133,581,444 of NC_138340.1, read as the reverse complement.
GCTGAGTGGCAGTCCCCTAGATTTGAACCCAGGCAGACCAGTTCTGTGTCCACCATTTTTACCACCACACTACACTAAAGTATGGAGAATGTGAATAGGGGATGGGGAATGGATCTCATGGTCCTTCTCTCTCAAAATTAACTGATAGAAAATGTTGCCAAAGGAGAGGAGAGATTTCCTTCCTCAGAGATCTCAGAAAGCTAAATTGGGCTAACGTTTTCCCAGGATGCTTAAATATGGCCTAAATCAAAGGCATGATGATTTCTGAAAATTTCTTCCAGATCAGTATAATTCATTATCTTGGTTCACAGCTATTCTGGCCTAAGCAAAGATTTAGAAGTAAATATTTTCTCACACCCTGCATCCCAACCTTGGCACTCAATTATCCCTTAATTTAGATTTCTAAAAAGTTATTTGTTAAGGTCAGTTTAGTGGAAAGAGTGAAGTAGTAGGTATATATGAGTGTACAGAAGCCTCTTGTTTTTCTCCATTAACCATTCTTTTCTCTCTTATTAATAAAACCTTTTGAGTTTTAACTGCATACATGGCTGCCTGGACAAATTATGTTTTCTTCCTCCCCTTTAGGTGTCTGTGGCAGTATGACTAACTTCCAACCAAAATAGTATAAACTTAAGTGAAATAGTCAATCAAAGTTTTATCTTTCAAAAGGAAAGTGCTTCTTTTCCCCTTCATTTTTTTCCTTTTCCTCAAGCTGAAAAAATGGGTGTTGAAAAATGAAAAATCCAATGAAAAAATTGCCTTGGATCTGAGATCAAAACCATATATGGAGAATGGCATGCATGAGAAAAAATATGTCCTCTGTTATTTAAGTGATTTTTTTTAGGTTTATTTATTTTGAGAGAGAGAGAGCAAGAGACAGGGAGGGGCAGAAAGAGAGGCGGGGGAGAGAGAATCCCAATCAGGCTCCATGCTACCAACACAGAGCCCAACGCAGGGCTTGAACTCACGAAACCATGAGATCATGACCTGAACCAAAACCAAGAGTTGGATGCTTAACCAACTGAGTCATCTGGGAACCCTTAAATGATATATTTTAAATCTATATCATTTATATCAAGTATTTTGTTGTCTCTTTGTTACAACAATGTAGCCAGTATCCTAATGTAAAAATTGGCATCTGAAAGTAGGGCACCACCCCAATAAAACACAAAATATGTGGTACTGGCTTTGCTATCAGGTGGCTGGAGGCAAGGGGACACATATTGTCCAGAAAGCTGGTGGCTCTTGTTATACCGGAGCGAAACATTTAGTAAACGGTTATTCACAATAACTTTACAGGTAGGCCACATCTTTACTAGAACGGCAGTTCCAGCATAAGTGGCTAGGAAAAGTAAAAGTGTTGTTATATTTTGGCAGATGATTTCTGCTTATAGTAACTAGGAGAGAAGTGGATTTAGTCAATTAACCAATTGGCAAGCAAAAGTTGAAGGTAACAAAACCATTCTAATAGAGTACTCTCTGCCCCATTAATCAAAATAAGCACTGATCTTAAAATATAAAGATATATTTTTTTTCACAGGAGGGTGTTTTTGGTCATGAAACAGTGTTAGGTCACTAAAGAGCCCACAATAATGATCGTTTGAAACCAAGATTATATCTGGATTAGAAATAGGGAGACCATCTCAAGTTGAGAGAACAGACTGATTGGAAGCTTAATTTTTGTGCACTCTTACCACTTGCCAACTTTCTGGGTAATTTAATTGTCAAAGAGTTAATTTATTGGAAAGAAAAGGGAGGAATATCAAATTGGTATAAAAAAAGAAATACTAGGGTCTGTGTATGACAAATCAGTGTTAAAACACTAAGATTGTAACCAAAACAAATATATTACCAAAAAATCAATCTAGATTGACTATGAGTTCAGTAATTGGGACCTCAGAAGGTTAGAAAAGTCAAATATATCTGAACCACAAACAGCAGAAAACAGGATGGTCTCTGAAAGCCTTTCCAGAAATTGCCATATTAAATGTTCTTTGTCAGAAAAGTGGAGTAGCTGGCATCCAAGGTCAGTTTAAAGATATTGTCCTCCCACCTAAGCTACTGTTTCAGATGGCCTCAAGGTAAATGCCATTAAATTGATATGGGTGAGGGAGTAGTCTTAGCCCAGAAACTAGTATATAAATGAAAGCCTGAAGTCATAAAAGCTATAACCAGAGAAGATCCTTTCATTCTGGTTACTTCAGATGGAGCTGACCAGAATCAAAGTGATGAAAAGAAATCATTGCTAACCACAAGCTGGCATACACAAATCTGGCCTATAGTCGCTGAACCTCTAGAATAACCTGTTTCCCAAAGTCTACATCAGCAGTATAAGACTATGAGGACATGTTCCTCGGCTCCACTTTCACTTGAGACCACAGAGAAAAAATTACAAGAAGACAAAGGAAGAGACTATAGAGGACAATGGACAAAGGATTTATTTCTAGAACCCATGGCAAACTGGGCTAAGCAAGGAACTTACGCAGCATGAAGTCTTTATAATTCATAGTCAGTGGGATTTGCGACTTGCTTTCCTTCTTCTTTTGAGTTTGAGTACTTGTTTTAGTTATATTGTTCCTGCCCCTACCATTGTATATCATGTATGTATGTGGAGGGCATGTGTCTTTTAGTGTATAAATCACAGGGTCACCGGTGGCCACTTTCTATACTGGAAAGCATTGTGCTTCACTCAGCTATAGGGACTTCTTGGTGGCTGTAACTCTGGATTCTCTCCATCGGAGAAGACATGAGAATGTTTTGCGTGCCCAATAGAGATGTGGACTGATATACGGGCGGCCAGGCAGTGACACCATGGAAGTGACTGCTAGCTGTCCTCATGACCCTTTCTCCCCTCCTCCTTTATTAACAGAAACTTTGCTGATAAAACATGAATGTTCAGGTACAGACTGCATTTCTCAACCTTCCTTGAAAGTAGGTGAGAACATATGGCTAAGATCAGGCCAGTGGAATATGAGTAGATGTAATGTGTGTAACTTCTAGTCACAGCCGCAAGATGGACGTTCCTTGCTCCTCCCTTTCTCTGCTGTGCCAGTCTGCTGTATGGACATGAAGTCAAGTGACTTTGAACAAGTAAAGCTTTGTCACAAGTGAAGCTCTCCTACAGCATTTTAGCCTTTACCTGAAACATTAGTTCTTCTGTCCACAGTTTTTAACTGGCCACATGATTGTAGGCAAATCTGAGAGTTTTCATGTCCAAAAGGAAGCACCTTCTCTTTCTATTCTGATGTATATGCGATTCCTGTGTGAAAAACACATTCTAAGAATTCTGAAAGCATTTACCATACACAAATTTAACATCATTTATAACGAGATACAGTTTAACCCCCTTCAAAATGATATAGAAACACAAATTAGGACAACTGATATTCCTCACATTAAACTATTCTTTTCCTGAAGAAACAATCATACAATTTTTGGTGTCATTTCTTATGAATTATTCAAAAGAAATATGACTAACATATAATAAGATGTTCGTAGAATGTTGCTCTCTTCTTTTTAACAGAAAAAATATAAAAACTCCATAACAAAAGAGTAATTAAGCAAACAGTGATGTAATCTTTGTCAAATATAATACAGTCAAATGGTGTTAGGTATACTGCTTTTGCCTTCCAGATCCTCCCTGCTCTGTGCCACAGGCAGCTGACCTGCTTGGACTTTATCAGCAGGTTTCTTTTCTCTCTGATGATGTCAATGAAAAATACTGGCAGGGGATCAGAGAGAAGGAGAGGAGGTAGGCATGGGTATATATTCTCCAGATTCCCTCGTGGCAGCTTCACTGTGAGCTGTATGAAACTCTCTGCCCAAAGTGAGGACTCCTGTCCCCCAGACCTCTGAGCAGAGCGCTTTCCACCTGTGGGTTGAGTAACTGTTCTCAAACCTTGTTTCTTCAGTCCTTGGCTTGAGAGCAGCAACGTGGTTACTAGCTCTGGGATACTGTACTACCCTACATCCAGCCTACATCTTTATAAATTGTCCTTTTATTGAAAAATAAGATAAAGACAGAGAGGAAGGCAAACGAGAAGAGACTCTTTACTATAGAAAACAAGCTTAGGGTTGCTGGAGGGAAGGTGGGATGGGGGATGGGCTAAATGGGTGATGGGCATTAAGGATGGCACTTGTTGGGATGAGTACTGGGTGTATACATAAGGGATGAATCACTAAATTCTACTTCTGAAACCAACACTACACTATATGTTAACTAACTTGAATTTAAATAAAATCTTTTGGGAAAAAAAATCGCCCTTTACTGAGTTATCCCTAAATTACCCAATTTGGGTATGCCCTCTATTTCCTCCTGGGACCCTGGCTGGTACATAGGTAAAAAATAAAATTTTATACACTATGATAATTATCATATAGAATCCAATACATAAGGCCTAAGATCAAAAAGAAAGACAGAAAGCAATGGAATACTATGTTATAGTGATAAGATTAAAGGTGAACATATTTTCTTTCTTAATTACATTTCATGTTAGGTTATTTTATTAGTTAAAAAAATGTAAAATTGTTGCTAGGATATTTTGTCAGGTGGATTTTCTTAGCTTTGCTTTACTACCTAGATAAGAATGAATCATTAACATATTGAATTTATGTAAATCACCCTAATCATCTGCTTTCTCTTTTTCTGTTTCTATGCCACAGAGAATTGCTAGAGTAAGTTTTGGAAGCAGGCTGACATGATTCTAGTCAGTGTTTTTCACTTTAAGCAGAGGGAGCGGATTCTGGCTGATTTCACCAGAGGAGTTTATTAGGTATACATCAGGAACATACGCATTTGTGGGGAAAAGAACAAAGCTCAGGACTAAGCTTCTAGTTACGTGCTCTAAATTGCAGAATGTCCTAATATGAAGTCTTTTATCATAACTGTTACCGAACGCTAGATCTTACAGCTTACCTGGATGATGCCCAAGTATTTGACTTTGCTATAAACTCAGCTGTTGCCTGAACCTTGCTGCATATGTCTTCCCTGAGAGCGACCACGGCCTGGAAAAGCCAAATGGCCCTGCAGAGTAGATTCTAGGTGCACTCCAGCTTCACACGGCTCTCTCTTAAACCAAAGTCACTCCAGCTGATAGAGTTGGTGGGGGCTTGTGATGCACTTGCATTTCAGCCACAGAAGACAGTGGGAAATTGAATTTCAACTTCCCTTTTAAGGAAATAGTAGATAGGTATTTTGTGAATATAGAAGATATATTAGCTTACTACAACTGTCATTACCACAGATGGGGCGGCTTAAACAATAAAGATTAATCTTCATACAATTCTGGGGGTTATAAGTCTCCTATCAAGGTGTGGGCAGGCTTAGTTTCTTCTGGGGGGCTTCTCCTTATCTTGTAGATGGCCATCTTCTTTCTCTGTCTTCACATGTTCTGTGCGTGTCAGTGTCCCTACCTCCTCTTCTTATAACGACACCAGTCATATTGGAGTAGGGACCACTCTAATAACCTCATTTTAACTTAATTACTTTTTAAAAACCCTCTCTCCAAATACAGCCATACTCTGAGGTACTGGTGGTTAGGACACTGATATAAGAATTTAGGGCTGACACAATTCAGCCCATAACATAAGGGTATTTGAAAATCATTGCAACTAAATGCAATTTATGACAGCAGTATTGCTATGAAGGACTGGCATTGTTGGCTGGCCGATAGTAAGACAGGCTTCAAGAAACTGCAGGAATATGAAGAAGTAACCTGGAAGTTAGTAGAATTGAGTGATGGGAAAAATGTAGGAGAAGCTTAAGGTATCTTAAACGGGAGCTAGTTATATGTCATGTACATCCTAAGAAAGATGTGAAAATGGAGGGGAAATGCCAACAACACCCTGTTTTTGTAATATGTTGGACATGAGAGAAGGAGGGGTCCCCATTTTGAGAGCACTGACAGAGAAGCAATGGCCTGGAGGAAAGATCAAGTTTCCGTTAGTGAAAAGAAAAAAGGGAGAGGTAGACATGTTACTTGAACTTGTGAGCTATAGGGGAATTTGTTATTGATGTGTCAGAGATTATATAAAAAACATCAAATAATGTTAAATAGAAATGTGTATACAAAGTGTCATTTTATCATTAACATTTTTGCAGTTGCCCAATGAGATATTCCAATTTTTTTCATCTTTAAAGCTTATTTTTGAGATCGTGTTTTGTATGATGCCTAAAGTTTCTCCAAAACAGAGAAATATTGGAGTTTTCTTTCCATGGTTGTTAAGTAATATGTCTCAAAATTGGAACATTTAAGGGTTTGTTTTGCTATAAGAATAACATTCTCATTTTAATTGATTTATTACAAATTTGATGGAAAAAAAGAAAAACACAACACAACATAAACTTGAAAAACACATGCAGATTCATTGGCAGAAGATTATTTCAACATCAGCAAAGAAGAGATCATAGAAGAGGATTTTAAGGAAAAGCTAATGTGACCTTAAAGGAATATGCACTCCTTGGTCTCCACACATGTGCAGTTATCAGTGTTTATTCACATCTGTCAGCTAAATCATAGATCCAAATGCAAAACGTAACACTCAGGAACATTATGTGGATTTGTGACACTCCCTGGAGGACTTTGGGTCCATAAAGCAATGAATGGATTATAAGAAGACATAAATATGGTATTTTCATCTATGACAGATGCAATCTTACTCCAATGTTATTTATATTATATAAAGGAAAACTGAACCTATTTTCCTCAGTCGAACTGAAAGGAGGCACCCTTAGGGATGAATAAATGAATAGCTTGCTATTAATTTCCAATTCCTATGAATACATCTTTGAAAACGTCATGTTTTGGAGATATTTTTTAATAGCTGATGTTTGTTTATTTATTTTATGCGTGTGTGTGTGTGTGTGTGTGTGTGTGTGTGTGTGAAAAATGGAACCGAAAAGAAATTGTGAGATTGAATTGTGATGATAGCAGAATAATAAATTTTTCATTTTTGCCCTTATCCCAAATCATGCAAAATTTATCTAACTTTAGATTTTAATGACAAAATGAACATCCAGAGTAGGTTCTATGAAACCTGCTTTTAGTCTTTAACATTCTTTGAATCCTTATCCTTAGTTCATGTTGGGGAAGTAGGATGTGTGGTGTTCTGGAAAGAACCTCGGTCTTGAAGTTAGAGAAGCAGTGCTGTAGTATTAACTCTACCTAGCCTCTAGCTTTATGTGTCTGCAGACCTAGGATTGAACCAAGAGATACCTTAAGCTTCTCTGACTCCTAATCAAAATATCCCATGTCTTTTTTAGCATGTTAGTCCTCCTCAAATTTTGGAAAACGATCATCAGTAAAGCAGTAGGTACTTAGTCATCCTACAAAGGCTATTTTCACAATATTTAGAACTTGGGCCAGATATTGAAGAAGCTGCTATGAATGAGTTTTCTGTATTGAAGATGTTTTCTTGTTCAAAGTAGAAAAGAAGGGTTGGATACATAATTCATCATATAAATCTTATTTGTTACTTAAGATAAGTATAGCTTAGATTAGAACTTTAGCTTTATATCTCACCAAGAGATGTATGAGAGTACGCTCTTTCATTATTACAACTGTGAATGACAAAATGCTAATTGGGTGGAATTAGAGAATAATTTAATATTCCTATTTCAAAAATCAAGATCAGAATCATGATGTTTTGTGCCGTGAAATTATTTGATTTCAAATAGTTCTCTGGTGACAGGTGGCAGTCATATTTCTGAATCCCTGAAACCTTGGTAAAATTGTTAAAAGGTATTTCATTAAGTCAGAATTATAAAATTAAAGATACTACTATTCCTTTTATCTCCAACTCCCCCACTCTCACTTAAAAGCTCTGTTCTGAAGAAAACTACGGATTTGTCCACCAAGGGAAAAAAAGAGTCCTCAATTGAATTCAGTTCAGCAAAGTTATTGGATCTCTTTCAGATTTGTTGGAGTAATACCCTTAAATAATGTCTTTTATCTTTTTGAGACAATAAAACATAATGCATGCAAACAGGATGAGTTTTAGCAAAGAAAAAAAGAGTCAGTATAACTAAGTTGAAATTGATATTAAAAATTGAGCCAATTTTCAAAAATAAATTTCCCATGGTCAATTTTGATTGGTGATTTTAGCCAATGAAGTGGCCAGGGTGAAATATTCTCTTGTTGTTGTTATCACTGCAAAATGGTGGAAACAGCATTGGACTGTTTAATGAATTGTTAATTGACATTATCTCTAAGTGTTATCTGATACACGCAAAGTTGTTTTATATGTAAAATAAACGGCTCTTTTTAAATTTAGTTCTAGGTTTCTGTTTTACATAAAAACTAAACTATTGGTTTTTCTGTGTATCTTTAATACTATTTTAAGCTTTTGTAACCAGTATTTGTACCAATTTTGATTTTAATTAACAAAGAAAATTTCAAGTTCTAAAACTTTAGGTGGTCTAATGGTTTATCTTCATATAAAATCTTCTCTGTCCTTCCAATTATATGTCAATTTTAAAATATTGTTCTGAATATTTTTAGGGAAAAGATGTAGTCCAAGACTGATATATGTTTTAATTTATTAGCTAAAACTGATTAAGATATAATGATTTTATTTGGATAGATAGTATGGCATAACAAAAAGAACAGTCGCTTATTAGTATATTTGTCCTATTTATAATTTTTACATTATCCTAAATTATATTTGAGTATTTATTGGGGTCTTAAATAACTTGACATCTGGCTCTGCCAGAGTATCCTACCTTATTTTCTTCTCTACTTTTTCTTACTTTTTTAAAATTCAAACAAATAAACAGTGAGCTTTTAGTGTCCATTGTATTTAATGCCATCATCACAGTTTTAACTATTACTGAATCATAGCAGACTTTAACACTTTAGAGAGCCCTCTTGTTGCCCCTCTTTTTCTTAATATTCTATTGTATTACCATATGTTTCTGAACAATTTTGGAATAAAAAGTTTGTAGTTAATTAAACCTATGATTATATTTTGACAAAATTGATATCTTTATCTTATTCACTTATTCTACATCAGTAATATGGAATACTTCTTCAATGCTTTTGGGCATTTGGTTTTGGTTTTCTTAAAACATACACACTCACACACAGGCACCCCTCATTACTTTTTAAAAAAATTTTTTTTAATGTTTATTTTTGAGAGAGAGAAAGACAGAGCATGAGCAGAGGAGGGGCAGAGAGAGGGAGACACAGGATCTGAAACAGACTCTGCGTTCTGAGCTGTAAGCACAGAGCCCGACACGGGGTTCGAACACATGAACTGAGATCATGTGAGATCATGACCTGAGCCGAAGTTGGATGCTTAACTGACTGAGCCACCCAGGCACCCCCTCATTACTTTTGAATTCAGGAGCATTCTTACATGCTTACTTCTGTATACTGCTCTTCTTTCCAGAATTACCTTTCACTAAGAATGGCTGGCAAAGTGGAATGCTTTAGATGGAAATGTATGTGTGAAAGTGTGTGTGTGTGTGTGTGTGTGTGTAAACGCTACTTAACAAATCATGAAGTCTTATTATTTTTCATAAAACCATAAGGGAGTTCACAGCCTTACAATTTCCCAAAGACCGATTTCTCAAAGATTCTTTAGGATAAGGCCCAGTAGGTCTACAGAGTTGATAACAGCTGCTGCTCCCATGTAGATTGTTCTATAAAATCCATGAAGACTGAAAATAAGTATAAAATGTATTTGGGGAGTCAAGAGAAAAATTCACTGAAAGAAAATGGAAGTATAAGAGCAACATGAACTTGCTAGAAAATGGCAGTAAAACTTTGCCAAAACTTTTTAGGTGGGAGTAAAACTTTGAAAGACATGTGAACTATAGTCATTGGACAAGAGACATCTGAGAGAAGGGGGTTTCCTTACAGTAAGTAAGTCCATGAATTTCTCTCTTATTTCTTGTCAATCTTATCTGTATATTCCCACTCGATGCCTTCTGTTTGAAGGCCTCACTTCCTACCTAGTGTGAAAAGTACATCTTCAGGTCATTCACTTGGTCTTCTCAGCTTCCGCAGTGGGTTTAAGTACTAACCCTGGTGATCCCCTCAGTGAATAAGGAAGACTGTCCCAACAGTGCTGGCATCCGCCCACAGCCCAAGAGACCTCACTAACAAACCTGAAGATCCTTTAAATAGTGTCATATTTTCCAAATTGTATTGCAGCTGCCTTGATATAGAAACAGAATAGTGTCAACAAGCCTTCACTTGTAGTGATAATGTGCAATAGTGTGTATGAGATTCAGTTCTTAGCATTTGATCTTTTTTGAGAGGCACTTCTCCAACATCACAGGTTTAAATATTTCTATTGATTTTCATGTCTGGATTTATTGTGAACATATAACCTCCAGTTAGCCTAAAGCAGCCTTTCTGATTTCTTAAGCAAAACAACCAGTTAGAAAGACTTCACAACAGCACTCTAAATGTACGCAAGTGAGCTGTGAAAAATAATTGTATTTATGGTAGGCATTTTACATTGGAAATTGTTGTCAACAGTTCAGTTTTCAGAATATATTATTACAATAAATGGCTGCTTCTGGGTCAGACAAGCTTTTGTTAACTTGAAATCTCTGCAATGATCTGCAAATTATTTACCTACATTACTATATATATATATATATATATATATATGATATACATGTATGGCATACATGTATATCATATATATGTATATACATACACACACACACACACATATCAAGGAGAACCATTTTGATGGCTCTATTGCTCAATCCCACAGTATAACTTTCCAGATGTTGATGGTTAATACTTGTAATTAATTAAATATTTAATTAAAATATTTAAAGTATTTTTCAGATGTGCACAGTTAATATTTAATTCTCCCTAATTTATTTACTTCTACTTCAAACGGAAAAATTAACTGTGGAATTTAGATGATTCCATATTTCCCCTATGAAATTCACACTTAGTCTTTTGGAGGAAGTATTGGACCTCTTATCTGAACTCTATGTTGTTACTATTGGTCTCTTCCTTGTAAGGTATTGACTTGATTATTTTAAAAATCCTTTCTCTTTGTTCTGCGTATTCCTGACTCTGCTCAAGTCAGGCCAAGTTCTTACTGGTATAATTACATATATTTCAAGTACCTGGCTCTGGACCAATCATGTAGTTGATGCATAGTAATTGATAGTACTTTATTGTATTATATTGCATTTCATTTTTTAAATTTTTTAATGTTTATTTATTTTTGAGAGAAAGAGACAGAGAGTGAGGGAGACACAAAATCAGAAGCAGGCTCCAGGCTCTGAGCTGTCAGCAGAGAGCCCGATGTGGGGCTCAAACTCACCAACCGTGAGATCATGACCTGAGCTGAAGACAGATCCTCAACCAACTGAGCCACCCAGGTGCCCCTATTTTATTTTATTTTTATTTTTATTTTTACTTTCTTTGAGAGAGAGAGAGTGTGTGCACACATGCAAGTGGGGTGGGGCAGAAAGAGAGGGAGAGAGAGACTCTTAGGCACGCTCCACACTCAGGGAGACTGAGGCAGGGCATGATCTCAGGATGGTGAGGTCATGACCTGAGTGAAAATCAAGAGTCAGACACTTAACCGACTGAGCCATCCAAGTGCCCCTATTTTATTTTAATTTAATTTAATTTTACATTATTTTATTTTATTTTATTTATTTTATTTTATTTTATTTTATTTTATTTTATTTTATTTTAAGGTAATCTTACTTGAAAAAAAAATTTCTTAAATTTAAATGATGCTATATTTCTTTGTTAGGTCCTCAAAACCAAAACATTTTGCAAAAACAGCATCACCTAAACTTTCTATCATATACTTCTCATATAAACTACCTTTAGTAGTTTTCAAATGAATAATTGAGGCTTAGAGTGAGTAAATAATTCTACAGTCTGGCACAAAAGGAGTTTATTCCCATATGTTGTGCTTTATATTATTTTAAGTAGTTGAAGCATGAAATTTAGAATTTTCTAGATAAGGATATTTATCCAAACAATCAGTGTGGATGATTTAAAATCCTACCTCACAGGGTTTTTGTTTTTTTTTTTTTAATGCAAAATGGCATAAGAAAAAAGGCCCCTGATTAAACCAGTAAACTAATATTATCAATATGTATGTCTTTATACATAAGGACAAATAATAATGGATATAGTATGTCTTTATACATAAAGATAATTAAAATTCTAGAAAATATCTGACAAACGCAAGAAGTAAAACCCAAGTGATCTAACAGTTTTGAAGAGATCAAAATATATCCATCTGCCAAGAAGAAAGGAAGCTTTTTAGAAGAGGAAGCTATTAAATTTGAACTTCTTACAATTCAGTTAATAGAGTATATGATTATTTACCTGCTGCTATAGACTGAATGTTTGTGTCCCCCCAAATTCATATGCTGAAACCAAATAATCCTCCGTTTGTTGGTATTAGGTGCAAACGTTGGGGTGTTTAGATCATGAGCACGGAACCTTCATAAATAGGATTCGTGCTCTTATAAAGGAGACTTCAGAGAGATCCTTTGCCCCTTCCACCATGTGAGGACCCAGCAGAAGGCAACTGTCTATGAACCAGGAAACTGGCCATTACCAGACACTAAATCTATGGATGCCTTAATCTGGGACTTCCTAGCCTCCAGAACTGTGAGAAATAAATGTTTGTAGAGGCCATCCAATCTGTGGTATTTTCACTGTAGTAGCCCAAACAGACTAAGATATCTACCAAGTTTTAAAAAGCAAAACAATATTAATGATCTCCAAATTTTAGCATATCTTACTGTAAGTGTAAATTTTCAGTGATTCAGAGTAAGAGACACACATCAGATCATATTTTCAGTAAACATAACAACTGAATTGTAAGTATTTATGTATATAAGAAGATGATACCAATTAGTAAGGAAATGATTGTTTCAGTATGAATGGACAAGTAACAGGAAGAAAAGATTTTCAACAACAAAAAATACAATTAATAAACAAATATGAAAAAATATAAAATCACGTTAGTGAGCAAAGAAGTATAAATCCATGTGAGAGGTTAGCAGATGGCTGCATGTGGTAGATCAGTATATTTCAGGTGTTAAATGAAAGCAACCATCAGGCACCATTTTCTTTGGTTATTTGGGTATTATGACATTCCTCCCTGACTGATAAGGAAATAAAAACCATACATTTGTACACTCATAGAGGTCATGAGAGCCAGAGCTAACATTCAAATGCATTATTGATCACATTATTTTAAAAAATTAAATAGAAGAGATAATACTGACAACAGTAACAAAATAGGCATGGCTGTTTACTGTTGGTGGCAGGAAATATTGGTTAAAATCTTAGAATTTGGTTGTATGGGGCAAAAGCCAGCATATTGTTTTCTCCGATACATTAGTCTCAGCAGTGAAACTTAACTTCTAGTGATAATCCAAGCACAGGAAATGTGGACAAAATTCTATGTTATTGCACCATTTATAATTGCAAAGTATTCAAAGCTTACAGTCCAAAATTAAGGATGGGAGATGTGGAAAAATGGAATCTGAATTTTGCACGTTGTGCTGAACATCTGGCATCTGCTTCTTTGGGTTCACTCTCCAACTTTGTCCATGCAATCCTGTGCCCTGCTGGCTTGCCTGTTCCACTTGAGTGGACTCTCTTACCCTCTGGCTTTGGGCTGTGTTCAGCCAATACAAAACATGCTAGAGACTAGGGGGGAAGAGGAGAGTGAAGTTGGAATACATTCCCCAACTCCCTCCCCATTGATCGCTATGGTTGGCTGGGTCCGGGCACCAAATGTCCTAACTCCTGTCAGATACACCTCTCCAAGGAGCGGTCTCTCTAGGCTCATGACACTGCTCGCTGCCTTTTCTCTAAAATCCTCTCATTAGTAAGGGCTCCCAGGGTTGCTAGCCCAGGGTAGATACTATAGCATCTCTTATTTCCTAAACACTGACCCTTTTATTTGGCTCTTCTCAAATTGCCCACTTAAGTGTGCCATATGTTTGTTTCATGCCATGGTTCTAATGTTCTTCTGAATTTTTAAAACTTTTCATTTCTGTTAATGGTGACATGTTTTTCAATGTTGATAATATATGTAAAAAGCAAAAGAGCAAGTTTTAAAGATTCAGCTTCACTGTCATATTGCCATTGTAGGTAGGTTTTTTTTTCAAGATTTTTTTTTTTCAATTGCCATTGTAGGTAGACTTATTTTTTCAAGAAATATTTCATGATTGCCTGCTCTATGCCAGGTATTGTCTTAAACACTTGAAGTACAAGATATCTCATGAAACTGTAATATGTGAAACATTATCACTGGCGATAAATGCAAACATAAGTCTACTTGTTTATGATGTAGCTTTGATTAATCATGATTCTTTCAACCTATTTTCCCAATGTTATTTGCCAAGGATGGGATATTTATGTTCTTTAAGATTTTAATAATCTTCTATTTATTATTGCTAGAATAATATTCTGTTATTTGTTATACAAGTTATTGTATAACTTTATAGTATGTTATGTCAATGAATTTGGTTTTACACATTAGAAAAAGCGTGAAAGTCTATATAAGCCTTCAAGAAAGGCTAGGAAAAATACAAGAACACACTTGAATCATGAACTTTCCAGTAAAGCATTAGGTTTTATCTTACAAAAATGGAGCTTCAAACACCTGAAATTTAAATTCAGCTTGCAAGGACTCATCAAACTGCTTAAAGAGATTTTCAGGGGTTTTTTGTTTTTTTGTTTTGTTTTTTTTTTAATTGACTCAAAGAGGAGCTGTATAAAAAAACAGATCTTTTGACAGAATTTGCCTCTGTAGGTGATAGGCCATAATACATGTGAATAGATCAGTTTATTATTGTGGCTCACTTTGAATCTGGGGTCAGATTATTGCCATTCAAACTCCCACACATAATAGTTGTGTGACATTTGCAAAGTAATAATAGTATTTAACTTGTGAGGTTATTTTGAAGGTTAAATGAGATAATAGTACCTGTAAAACTATCAAAACAATATTGGAATATAATAATCACCACTAAATGTTAGCTATTTTTCCCTTAGTGCTACTATAATTGTGCAAGTGGAGGCATCAAATATGTCTAAACCCACTGACACAGTATCTAAACCACCATCTTTTTAAAAATCTTTTTAAAAATCTTGGACAAAAGATTATCTTACGTGTGTTTTGCTATATTTTTTTCCTTTAGACAAGCAGATAGGTGTTTATTTCACAGTGTTGAGATTTAATAAAAAATATCCTTCATTCTTTCCTTCCTTCCTTCCATCTCTCCTTCATTTCATCTTTCCTTCCTTCCTTCTTTCCTGTCTTCAAGGTGCTTCCTAATTGCCACTGGCTCAGTTAACCTAATATATATGTGTTTTGTATGTGTGTATGAATTTGGAGATGTATAGAAAAACAAGTAGATGCACTGAAAAGATTAATGAGACATATCAACACCAAGGGATAGGGATGTGTTTTGTTTATGCAGAATGCTATAGCTGTATGTTAAATATAAGTTTATATTACCATAATAATGCATTTCTTCCTAGCTATTAATCTGAGCTACAGAATATCACATGTATATTTAATTTTCCTTCAAAGGGATCTAAGCTTATTTACATGTTCTATATGTAGCATAGTTTTAAGGACATTTTAATATTGGCCACTAATTTTATTCTGTCAGAATGTTTTAATGTAATTACAAAGGAATGTAGCTACAATCTAAGCTTATTTAATCTACATTCTCTCTGTTTGACCTTTCCTGTAGGAACATATGAAAAGAAATCCATGCCATTCTACAAAATTCCCAGTGCGAGGAAGAGAGCAAAAATAACAAAAATTTCCGTATGAATTATTTTGTGTAGTAACAACTTACAGTCCGAAGCATATGGCAGTAAAAAAACAAAACAAAACAAAACAACAACAACAACAAAACGATAACAAAGCTAAACAAACAGCTTTCTTGTTGCTCACTTTCTTAATTCCTCTAAAATAAAATAAATAAGGCATTTCAATGAAATAAATTATTTCCAAGGAGCATGGTAACTTCTGTAGGATGACTGTATTTACCTCAAGTAATAATTCTTAGAGATAGTATGTACAAAAGTCGACATAATTATTTTCTTTATTTGACTATAGTGTCTGGATCTTAGTCAAAGGACAGAGTGCAATTGGTTTGTTTTTCAAGTTATTTCTTATTTCAGTTGCATGTCAGAAAGATCATAGTGTTACTGTTTTAATTTTGATTGTTAACATGAAATTGGAATCCAAAGTAAAGGAAAATTGTGAAAATTAACTTGTTACGAGTATAAGAGAACAAAGCATGGGCATTATGATAATGTAATCATTGAGAATCTGTGAAGTAAAATGTATTTTTAAAGACACAAAGTTAATGCTTTCCTTTGAAATCTCCATGTAAAAATTAAAAACACAACTTTAATAGAAGACAGGCACAGGTAGTATATGAAGAATTACAACTGGGAAATTAATAAAAATAGTATCTAAAACAGTATTAGTAAGATATGAAGCTCATTCATTAACGGTCTCTATGATAATATATCACTGAAAATGTTGCATGAAGGACAGTCTTTGATAGGATTATGTACAGTATAATAGCAAGATAGTGGAATTAAAATTCACTGAGAAGATACATCTTGTGAACTGAAGGGTAAGAAGATAATAATGGTAACATTAATAATAGTAAATAACAAGAATAAAATTATTCACATAAATAGAATTTCCATCAGCAGCCATTATTGTAATTATAGGAATGATAAGCTAGTAATCTACAGTAAATAGCTAATCTTTATTGATTCACTGTTTAATTTCTTTTTATTTTAAAGGCTTTAGAACTGCTGTCAATAACAATAATGTGTACACGGAAAAAAAGTTACACCAAGAAAGAAAGGGAAAGAATGTACTTCATTGTGCAACACACAGCATTACTAAAGAATCTTTTTAAAAATACATTTCTATTCTATTGTTAAAGAAAAAGAAAAAAAGGCATTCAAAAGATTTGCCCCCTTTTTAAATGATTGCTGTGGGATTTATTCTAACACCGTTTATGGGGGTTCCAGAGATGAGGTGAGAAAATGCAGGGATCTCAGCTCTGGCTCTTTAATCACAGGGAGTTGAGGATTATTCTTCATCAATAACACCTGGGAGAAAAAGACAGGCCATCAGCAGGCTGACCCTACAGCAGCCCTAGGGGCAGTTCCACCGCCACCAGCAAAGTTAGCACTAAGGGTAACCGAGCCATTATCTGAGGTCTGGAGAATAGCGGGAGCAGAGAACTCACTTCTTGTTGGTAGAAAATAAATTCCATGTTTAGCTCATGATTTCTGGCAACCAAGCCTTCTTCCAGGGAACGAAGGTTAATTTTCTTTTAACATAAATGAAAGATGAGAATGCGAAAGGATGAGTCACTGGGGCGTTCCATCAATGACATTGCAAGAGAGGAAGTTGCAAAGAGGCAGTTTTCCATTTTACTGCAAGTGATACAAAATTCACCAGAAAAATTTTAGGTAGAATCTAAAATCATAACGTGCAGTGATTGCAGAGAGAAAAGAAATCAAACTTATTTCTCTTTTCAGTTAGCTTTTAGTTAAAATCTAGACGGATTATTTAATCACTTGAGCTCCTAGGTGATGACTGTCCTTTAGCTATCGGTTAATTATTACCATTTGAAAAGTCTTTTTAAGATTCAGTTAAGCCATTGCCCTTTATTTCATTCTCCACACAGCCCTCCCAGCCACTCCCCACTTCAGAAAAACCTGAACTCGGTAAGGAGAGAACAGAACTCAGTGCTGTAAAGCAGTATCAGTTTGAACCTGGAAGTTGGTTAGTTCTATGCATCCTTTCAATGATAGAATTTCTGATTTTTGTCGTTACACAGAAGACCCACAGAACTGCCACCCTCTCTCCTTTCTCCTTCATCTCAAGAGTATCCCTGCCACACCTCAAGTCAGCTCAGGACCTGCAGATTCCTACCCTTTTCCATTTTCACTTTCCTTCTCTCTAAAACCTTTTGCCTCTCACTCCCACACCCCCATGGACTTTCTTCTGTCTCCAGTAAACCATATTTTAGTGCTGAAAATCACTTCCATATAATCAAAAATTTCCTTAAAGTTGTCGGTTTCTCCATAGTAAAACAGTTTCCCCCGGAAAGCACCATAATCTTCATGACTGTTTCCATTGGTAGTGTATTTTCCTGGCCTTGGGGTCTCGTGGGTTAAGGAAGGAGACTGTCATTGCCATTGGCCACCACTGTGATTTCTAGATAAGTGTCCAGACACCGTGGCGTCACACCCCTTGCTCCTTTGAAATTCACTATAACTTCTCCTGTCACCCTCTTCCCTCCTTGTCACCAGGTTCTTCCTCAGGACCTTCTTTAGTGACTTCAGCACATTCTCTATATCTGTATCCACATCTTAATCAACGATTTCTCTTTTTTTTTTTTTTTTTTTTAACGTTTTTATTTATTTTTGAGACAGAGAGAGACAGAGCATGAACGGGGGAGGGGCAGAGAGAGAGGGAGACACAGAATCGGAAGCAGGCTCCAGGCTCTGAGCTGTCAGCCCAGAGCCCGACGCGGGGCTCGGACTCCCGGTCCGCGAGATAGTGACCTGAGCCGAAGTCGGACGTTTAACCGACTCAGCCACCCAGGCGCCCCACGATTTCTCTTTTTATAATGTTAGTTTTTTTATCTTACATTTAAATAACCACCTGAAAAATATTTTTTCCAGCTTTATTGAGGTATAATTGACAAATAAAATGGTAAGATATAAGATATTTAAAGTGTACATATGACATATGTATACATTGTGAAGAAAGGATCCCCCCATGTAGTTAATTAACATACCCGTCACTTCACATAGTTATCCCTCTGGGTTTTATTTTGTTTCTTTTTTTGAGTGTGTGTGTGTGTGTGTGTGTGAGAATACTTAAGCCTCACTTCCCCCAGCAAACCTCAATTGTACCATGCAGTGTTATCAACTAGACTCAGCAATCAATACACCAGATCCTCACACTTTATTTATGTTACAGCTGAAAGTTTATACCCTTTCTTTTTTTTTTTTTTTAAGTTTATTTACTTTGAGAGAGAGAGACTGGAGAGGGGCAGAGAGAGAGAGAGAGAGAATCCCAAACAGGCTCTACTTTGCTAGCACGGAGCCCAATGTGGGACTCAAACTCACAAACCACGAGATCATGACCTGACCAGAAATCTAGAGTCAGACTCTTAATGAACTGAGCCACCCAGGTGCCCCTATACCTTTCTTTTCTTTCTTTCTTTTTTTTTTTTTAATTCATTTATTTTGAGAGAGCGAGAGAGCACACATGCACACACAAGCAGAGGAGGGGCAGAGAGAGAATGAAAGAGAGAATCCCAAGAAGGCTCCATGCTGTCAGTGCAGAGCCCAAATAGGAGGCTTGATCTCATGAACTATGACATCATGACCTGAGCCGAAATCAAGAGTCCGATGCTCAAACAACTGAGCCACTCAGGCACCCGGTACACTTTCTTAAGACCAGTTTTGCAAGGCCAGTCTTGAAGCAGTATGGATTTGATGCTAAAGAGGAGAGAGTTCAGGCTATAACAAAAGATCACACTAACGAAAACACGTGGCCGTGAATTTATTCCTGGATTCCAATTGGCTTTTACTCTGCTTGCCATTCACTCCAGTCATTCATTCAGCTTCATTAATCGTCTACTGTATAATCTGGTAACTAAGGGGCAGTCGCAATATAGTATGTTTATACACTCCAATAAAGGTGTGCACTGGGTACAACAGCAGCCAGTAAAAGGAAGACCCAGTTTTGCCTGAAGGGATGGCAGGGCATCAAGGAAGCCTTCACAGAGAAGATGGTGCTTGAGGCAAGACGTTGAGGATAAGAAGAAAAATACCAAACAGTAAAAAGAAGGGAAGACTTCAAAAACAGGAAATAGGTAGTTCAAGTTGAATGGCCAGAGAGAATAAGCCAACATGGGTGAAATGGAGGGTACATATTGAGAAAGCCACAGGAGGCAAGTGACAAGATGCTTCATTTCCTGCCACTCTTTCTCATTTGACTTCAGTGTGGTGCAGGTCTGATCATCTCATGCTGATCCTAACATCCTTTAACAGTGTCCCATCAAATTCAGATCCATATTTTCGAAACATTAGGAATAGGTGGGTCATGACAGAAGCAAGGCAATCTCATGAATCTGAAGTTACCCTGTATACTTTTGTACTGTCTTTATGTCCTTAAAAATCTCTAATCTCCATTCTCTGGGCACTGGGTCTGGTCCTTATCTTCTCTTCCTTGGCCTTGCAATTCTCTCCTCTCTGGCTTCCCTGACTCTAGTCTTTTCCTTTTCCAATTTATTCTTCCTGCTCTTATAAACACAAATTTAATCAGGTGACTCCTTAAATATTTCACTGGCTACCAACTCTAGGATAAAGTGCAAGCTCTTTAGCTTAGCAAACAAGTACTCTTCATATGCTCTTGTTATTTATTCTCAGCCTCATCCCCTGTGACTCTCCCTACCCTCTGTAGTTTTATCCTACATGTTCCAACTATCTGCGAGTCCCCAAAGACATGCTTTCCATGCTCTGGCATCTTTGAAGGTCATGGTTCTCTTTCTCTGAACCAGATGTGTCTTCACCTAATGTGGTGATATGGAGAACTCCTATTCAGTCTTCAAAACTCAGACCAGATGGTTACTATTTTATGACATTGTCCCTGTACTCAGTTAATGTATAGAATTTGTAGATTAATAGAAGTTGTCTATATAGTCTCAATGCTGTTTCTGCACCTTATACATGCATTTAAATTACTGGTTAAATTCTTGGTTTAACCGTGCTGGCATATAGGGGCGCCTGGGTGGCTCAGTCAGTTAAGCAACTGAATTCGGCTCAGGTCATGATCTCACGGTTCATGAGTTCAAGCCCCATGTTGGGCTCTGCGCTGACAGCTTGGAGCCTGGAGCCTGCTTCCGATTCTGTCTCTCTCTCTCTGCCCCTACCCCACTCATGCTCTCTCAGAAATAAATGTGTTAAAAAAACAAAACAAAACAAAACACAACACACTGGCATATGAAAAGCACCTAAATAAAATATTAAAATGAGTTGTATTGCATTGAATAAAAGAGAGGAAATTTTTGTAAGGAAGACTTATTTTGCAGAAAGTTACTATTAAAGTACATCATATCTCAGCAGTCATATGTCTATCTAATCCATTTAAATGAGTGTAAATCTTCCAAAGCATGTATCAGGAAACAGAAACACAAGCAAAATTGTCTCCAAATGATGCAAAACCTATAATTAACCAAAACTCCTCAGAGAACATATTCTGCCTCCTATCATAGATTCCCTGCTTCTTCCTTATCTACATTTCTACCCATTTTGTAATAGTAATTAGTGTTTTATAAAAACAGTCTACCAGGATGAAGCACAGCTCTGTTACTTGGTTTGTATTCAGGTAAAAATACCAGTTACTGGGGTGCCTCGGTGGCTCAGTCAGTTAAGCTTCTGATTCTAGATTTTGGCTCAGGTCATGATCTCACAGTTGTGAGATCAAGCCCTGCGCCGGGCTCTGTGCTGGAATCGGGGAGCCTGCTTGGCATTCTCTCCCCCTCTTTGCCCACCCTCACTATGTGCAGGCACATGTGCACAGTTCTCTCTCTCTAAATTAATGAACTTAAAAAAATACCACTTATCACCAAATTCATGCGATAACACTTATATGATATAAATTTACTTTGGAACATCCTATTCTTACTGGAGTACTGTGTTTTGTAGAATGATTAATAGTATTTAATAATGCAGGCTGTATGTTTTGCTGTCAGTAAACTCCAAAGTATAGAGAAGTTATTAAGAGTTGAACACATTGAAATGTCTAGGGTCCCTGAAAGACAGCTATGGGTCCAGGAGGTGCACTCCATTTTCCCACACAGCTACCACATCCTGTTCCTCCCTCATCCAGGAGGACGTAAAGACTGAAGGTGCTGTGTCTGGTTCCTTTGAGGGGGAGATACAGAGTTGATTAATTTAAAGCACCAACTTTCATATTCTTCTGATAAGTACTAATTGTGTCTGTGAGGCTAAATGTCACTACTTCCCTGAACGTGCAAATGTGTTTACTTGATCTGCCCCAATATTATCTGTCATTTCATAGTTTTCTGTTTGTGTGCTACTTGATGGTATTTACTGAAGGGGCCACCAAGCATTTGTCTTAACTTCTTAATGATCTGTGTGTGTGTGTGTGTGTGTGTGTGTGTGTGTGTGTAAACACAAATGTTTTGCTTCTCTCTCAGTAGCACATGCATCAAGGCATAGGTAGAATAAGGTGAGGATATTTAAGAGTGGTAAGGGAGGCACATGGAGAGAGATTTATAAAAATGCATTATAAAAATACAAATGGAAGAGTCTGTGAATATATGTGAAAGAATGATATACTCTAAGTGGAGCATTCAATTTTAGGAGTGATAAAGCTCTAAAATTTGGCTGTTTAGACGATTGTTAATTAGATAATTGAAGCATAAAAATTAACTCCTAGATTTAAACTGTTCCTTTACCTATATTTTCTATCTGTTGTTGATTTCCCGTAAGAGCAAAATGATCTCACAGTTATTCGATTGCTCTACAATTTAGTCAGGGTGCTTGGTATAAAACATAATACAGTACAGATGTCAACTCAAGAACTAAATAGCACATATTTCTAAAGAACTGTAAAAAAATATTAACGCTATAGAAACAATGGCTCTGTAATTACTTTTTGCTGTGGAGTGAGGTTAGGCATTTATCCTTATAGAGTCCTAATACACTTAAAGTCCGCTCTGCTCCTGTGGTCCTTTTCCCTTTGTTGATGAATGCATTGTGCGGGTACCTCGTATGGCCACCACAGCATTTGAGGTCATCCGATACTGTTAACACAAATGGTGTGAACAATAGTTTATATGCCACTTAACTCCTTGGGAGAAACGGTTAACCTTGCTAGGGAGGACAGATCAGTCATGTATAGTTATTAAGGTCTAGAAGGTTTTGTTATGCTCTAAAATACTTTTGTACAACCACAGTACACTTCTGTATGAGGCCCACTTTAGCAGGAAAGCAAAGGAAGGAGAACTCATCTTCGGAATTTTTTACAGAAATGTACAATGAAACAGGTGATGGAAGTGTCTCAAAGATCCATTTCATTAATGACACCTCCACTGCAGGGGTGGCAAACATTTTCCCCTTTAGAAATAGACTTTCTAAAAATATGTTAATGAATTAAGAATAAAGGCTTTGCAGATGTAAAAAAGCTTTTGAAAATTTTCAGCTTGCTAAAAGGAATTCAATCTGATCACTTTGTTTAAAGATTTCAGAATCATCTTATTATGTTTTAAGTGACTGCTTTTGCTATGAAATGAAGGGCCCTTATTAAATTTACTCCAGGTCATTACCAGGCTTCATTTAAAATTAACTTTCAACCACTGCCCTTAGTAACTATGTATTTTTAATCTCGAGGGTCATCTGATGATGATCATCTCAAAAGGAATCAGCTGAGAATACCTAGAGAGAATCTTCAGCTCTCCCCTACTTCTAATGAAATCATGAGACTTATCTCCTTATTACTGGTGAGCAAGGGATATGTAGAAAAACAATCGTGAATTTATTTTTTAATCTTGAAAAGTACCATATTTCATTCCTTTTTCTGAAATAATATATCCTTATAATACTTCACCGGCACTGAAGATATTTTTTAAATATTATGAGTAGAAAAGCATGAGATGAACAACATTTTTTAAAGGTCATTGTACAGAGCAGCACATGAGTGAAAATCCTTTGTTTCTTATACCCTCAATAAAAACAGTTGTACTGGGGTTTTCTTGCATTTCATTAAACTATTAACAAGAAAAAGTGCATTTACAGCTTTTTCAAACAGGAGAAAAAGAAATCAGTTTACCACCACTGCTATTTAAATATCTTCTAAGTGGCAAAATTAAACCATGTCTCTTTATTTATTTATTGCACTTGTAAAAAGATTAATGGGGATGTGATTCCTTGAGGCTTTTACATATAACCCCTTCACAAAGAACAAAATTATACAGTTTGGCAAATGAACTAAATTAGCTACATTTATTTAAATAATCACTATAGAGGAAACAATAAATCAACAACATTCTGCACCAAAAAAAGTGTTTACAGAGTGTCTTGTAATTTGTTTTATCGAGGACACAGACTTTTTGCTCTTAGCTAATCTTGCTTCTAACAGTCTATTATCACATCAACCATTAATGAGTATTTGCAATAGAAATTTAGCTGGAGCTTAGGACCAGAAAAGTAAGGATAACTTCCACCTTTGTCGCCAGCAGTTTCTCTGAAACACATTCTTCTAATAAACATTTTGTCAGAGGTTCCTAATAACTTCAGAGACAATCAAAATTAAATGGCAGAGCTTTGTTAAATCAGGGAAAGAGATGATTTGAATGGTCATAATCGTGCAATTATCTCAGCCTCTCTATATTTCAAAGGACTTTGTCCATATCTCAGTCTATATCAGAAGTAAGTGAGTAGGGGGAGCTCTAATGCTGAACCTGTGATATATTCATAAATCAGGACTTTCAGAGCCTGTCACGGGCACCATAATGAGGGTCATTATTCAGGCAGAGTGTCAAAACTACTATCAAAGGACCTTCTCAGAATTACAATCATTCTGTTTCTTGTTAAATAAGCAATGTAGTACACAAAAATGGCAAACAAGAAGCAGGTCAATTTGATACAGTGTGAGGGCACAGAGATCTCTAGAGTAATTTACCCTCTGGGAATTCTGATGGCTGGTGAGATGAATTATACACACCCTCAAAAAAGATTAATGGTAATAAAACCCCTTGAACATTTTCACTAAAAAAATCCTTACAAATTGCTCATAAGCAACTTTAGAAACAAATCTGGGGAAAAAAGTGATTAGTTTGGGTGTTGTTACACATAAAACTCCTTACAAAGATAAAAAATATCATCTTGGAAAACTGTCAGTGCACCAATAAAATGTTACAAATTTGATTAAGTTCATAGTATTTGGTCAATTAAAAAAAGTAAAACTTTAAAACTGGAAGATTTTCATTCCCTTTATCTTAACCACATCATACAGCCACAGACTCACATATACGCAAACATGCACGCACATCTCCGATATACACATAAAAGCCAACCAGTGCACAGTAATACAGTAAAGAAACAATTTCCTGATGTTTGTATTTCTCTGGAAAGCACAGTGACATAGTTAGAGAAAGATATGAAAAGTAGGCTTATAAAGACTTTCATTCTTTGTATGTCAAAAAAGGAGGAAACAGTCTTTAGTCCTGTGGCTCTTAAAGAGGTAAGTACATCTTTCCTCAATTTTCAGGTGCAATTAGCATGCCTATGTCTTTTTATGACCAAAGTAGTAAATGCTTCAGCCCCACAGACAAGCATGTCATCAATTAGAACTAACATAAAAGTATATGAGTCTATGTGGACAAGAATTTGAAGAAATTTTCATATAGTTGTGAGTGAAAATTCATATAACCTTGTTGGCAGATAATTTTGCAATGTGAATACAATGTCATAAAAAAGTAATTCAAATTTGAATCCAAAGTTCTACTTGTAGAAAATCATCTGAAGGATATAATTTTGTGCCAATATAACATTTAGAACATGATATCTCAAATAAAAGATGGGTTAAAGCAGTTACATTTGAGCCAAATAAGGAAATTATATATATTATACATATAATATATACAATTACATATATTATATATATATATAATTACTATGTATATATATGTCCCTTGAAAAAACACTGTAGAAAAATATTTATGATTATAAAAAAATAACTTCTTAAGCATTGCTAAGCAAATAAAGAAACTTGCAAATAAAATTAGGCATCAAATGATAATTTTGATACATAAGGTAAATTTTTTTCTTTTTGCACTTCTCTGCATGTTTCAAATTTCATACAACCAACATATATTACTTTTCCAATAAATATAAGTATATTACACAATATTTGTTCATATAATAAAGACACATGCCTATTTTAAAAGAAAGCTTTGGGCTGCCTGGGTGGTTCAGTCTCTTAAGCATCCAACTCTTAATTTTGGCTCAGGTCATGATCTCACAGTTTGTGAGATCCTGTCTCGCTCAGGCTGTATGCTGACAGTGCAGAGCCTGCTTGGGATTCTCTCTCCCTCTCTCTCTCTGCACCTTCCCCACTTGCACACACGGGGTCTCTCTTCCTCAGTAAATAAATAAACATTAAAAAAAATAAAGTAAATAGAAGAAAGTTTTGAAATCTAAATAGTATAATATTAGAAGACTATCTTCTAAATAGAAAACACTCCTATTAGAGTGAAGAATTTCCTTTTGCAGCTTTTTCAATGAAATGGACATTTATTAGGAATAAATAGATGTGTTTAACAGACATTTTTCAATCAGTATTGCTTACAATCCATGGAACTTCAATGAGTCTGGCTTTGGCATGGACAATGGTCATCTAAACATTTAAGTGAACATTTGTATTTATATTATGTAACTTGGGAAAAATTTATGTTGACAGGAAGGGAAAGGGAGATATTTGAAATTATTTTGATTCTTACATTTTATCTTTATATGCTTTTGTTATCAAGTTTAAATACAACCACTACTGTTTAAATAAAAAAAAAACCACAATGAAATAAATCTAAGGAATCACTTAGTGATTTTTAAAGCCCCTATTTTTTAATTTTGTGCTTACTGGGTACAAAATAGGATTAAGCACAGTCAGATATAGTGGATTTTACATAAGAGGGCAGAGCACATAATCTTCTGATAGATAAAAGCCATTAAAAATAATAGTTATGTCTAACCCTTTGGGCTGGTTTGCTAACCAAAAAGTAAGACTCAAAAACAATTGAAATCTTCAACTATAAGACACAGGGCTATTTCAAGAGTCTTTAAGAAGTTTCAGGACAAGTGCTGACATTATTGCTTTTGAAAGAGCACTGATTTTCACAATGAGACAGAAGAGATTGGAATCTAGGCTTCATCATTGGTTAACTCTGCAGCTTTGAACTACTCAGTCAACTTGAGTCCAACCAACTTTCTTATTGTAAAATGGAGATGATGCCATTCTCTTTCTTGTGTGTGTGTGTGTGTGTGTGTGTGTGTGTGTGAGAGAGAGAGAGAGAGACAGAGAGAGACAGAGAGAGACAGAGAGAGATTGAGATTTCACTGCTATGCTCTGTCAAATTTCAGGTTTAATTTGAGACACTTAAAAAAACATCCAAAATCCCTTAAAATACAATAATTTAAGACATGGAAATGTATGTTTTTTTAAACAATCATCAATAATTACTTCTCATATTTTTAAAATTGATATTCTCCAGCTATTCAAAAGAATTTGTAGTAGCTTAATATCTACTGTGAAACCCAGAAACCCTTAAGAAGATCTCAAGTACCAAGAAGATAGACTTTGGTATCATCAAATGTTTGTATTGTCAGCTCTAAGAAAGACAAAGCCAAACATTTGGTCGAGATTTCATTTCTTCCCAAGCTTTCATGTGTTGAGGTTGAAAGAGGATCACTGAATCCCTTAACTCCTCTCTGTAAAACTGAATATTCTGTGACAATAAATCCTACCTTGTCCAGACTTACTCGTTAAGTAAATTGGTATCAATGAAATAATCAAAAGCAAACCAATTATATTCTGGCATCTTTTATCCATCTGTTTGGATTTAACTGTCTATTAAATGGTGTTTGCATTTGAGGAAATGCTCTATTGTAGGCAGAAGTACTCAATTATTTAGATTATACATTTGAATAAACTGTGCAGTGGAAGGACTACTCTTGTAATGTAGGACAATTACATTTTCTTGCATAGTTTACAGATTATTAAACTAATATCAATTCGACCCACACTACCAGTTGCTGGATTCTAACCTTTGCCTTTGAGACTTAGCTACTATGAGGGTCTAGTTTCTACCCCAACAATTAGCGACCTGTGTCAATCACTTCAAATTATACCAAATTATGTAAATTGGTTTTGGGAAAAGGACTATATGAGAAGAGACCACAAAAATTTAATTTCGATAAAGATCATAGGTGAGGTTTGTAGCTGCTTGCTACTGCTTGAGGGCTCCCAGATATCTGTAGTTAGTAAGCAATTGTTCTATTGTTTCAGAATGGCTTTCCCCACACATACAGGCTGGGAGAAACCTCTGCATGAGCCTTCCCAGAACACAGGAACGTCACCTCCACCGAAGCTGAACACCTCGGAGCTGCAAAGATTGCCTTTGCTAGAAATATCTTTAACTTTCTTGAAAGAGGCATTAGGTCCTTAACACATAAGTTCATCACGATGTGCAATGTTTAATACAAATAACAAACTGTCCCATTCAGACTCCATTTTCACAGAATTCTGTGTTTATAAGATTACCCGATAAGGTAATCTCTTTTCTCTCACTTCTACATTTTTGTTATAAAATTTAAAAATACTTTTTAGCTATAAGAATAATACCCATCTGCTGTAACAAAACAGAGATGCTCCTCTCTCCAATCTTGCCTGCCACTCATTATGCAATAAATGGTATGGATGTAGATTTTTGTCTGTTTATAAATGCAGGCATAATTTTGAAAATCTATATTTTATAAAATAGGATTAAAGAACTTGAGAGAACATGAGTTATAGATAAAACAAACTGGTAACTTGATTCCCCCAATGTGATTTGATGGAAAATTTAAATACTCTCTATTTTCATATACCCAATTTGCATGGCTTGTTTCTATTTCCCACCTGTCCACACAGGAACTTGAATTAGGGTGTAGAGCCTTTATTGTACACCAGTTTTAGTTCTAACAGATAAACTGAGGGTCACAGAGGTTAGGTGAATACTCAAAATCATATAGAGAGCTGATGGCATACAGGGGAGCAGACCCAGGTGTTCTCAGTTCCTTGTTTTGTGCATTATTCTCTGACCTCCAGTGGTTCTTATGCACAAATAGGCGAGCTGGACTTTTCACTTCAGGGTTTTTTTTTTATGTGTCACTACAACAGATAATTCGTACAAATTCTAGAAGTATTTGTATTCATCAAAAAATGTGTTCCAACCCTCATATAAATGTGGAAAGCCAATATGTTTTCATTCCAGTAAACTCTGAGTGTCCTCATATTACAAACCATAGTTATTTATTTTTATATGTTCAGTACAGAGATTATAGTTTTATGTGTCAGCTTGGCTAGGTCGTAAGTATTCGGTTATTCAATCAAGCAGGAATCTAGGTATAGCTCTGAAGGTATTTTGAAGATGTGATCAACGTCTACAATCAGTTGACTTTTTATCTAAAGGAAATTATCCTCGAGAATCTGAGTGGAGCTGATCTAATCGGTTTAAAGGCCTTAATAGCAGACCTGAAGAAGTTTCTTCCTGCGGACTGTATTGAACTGTGGTGTTTGCTTCTACCCAAGAGTTTCAGCCTGCCCTTTCTGGCAGCCTATCCTATAGATTTGGATTTGTCTAGCCAGCCCTGGACAATTTCATAAACTAACTCCTTGATAGAGGTAAATAAACTTATATCTCCTCCTGAACTTTGATATAAGTGACTACCAGCTATAGTAATCAGGAAATGTTTTCCAAATTGATGAATGTATGAATGAGTGTTTTATTTCATTAAAAACTATAAACACATTTGACTTGAATTTATCACATTACTTACATTTTGTTAGTTTTCTTAAATGTTTATGTGTATTAATATTAATAAACCAGACCCTCTGGTGATTTAAGGATTAAATGTCTATTTTTATTTCTCTTTTTAGAAAATAAATCTCATGGTGTGTCCCAAGTAAAGTGGACTAGCTTCCTTGGTTCTAGAAATATACAGAGAATAAGACTTTTTAAAAAAATAATATTTGTAGGGAAGAGTGTACATTTATATAGTCTGTTCTCAGTTGTTGAAGAAGAACCTGGTTAAATCTCCCCAGACCATATGAATCCCTTATTTTAAATCTCTAGTGCTGTAAATAATGAAATAGCAATATCTTGCAAGCATTGTATTGACTATAGTATCCCTTTGAAGTGAAGATTTGGCTTATGGGTTACTCAGATCCTGTCCTTCCATTAATTAAAACTCTCATATATTTTTGGGGGTGTGGGGATATTAAAACATTTCTTAGTGACAATTCACTTACATAATTTTGTTATTGACCGACTGTTCTGTAGGTGTAATGATGATGACAGCATTATCACTGCAAGAAAAAAACGAAACAAAACAAAAACCCTCCTTCACAAACAGCTAAGAGAAAGAAAAATACAGAATAAGTCTTTTCATACAACTGATCAAATATAGAGCTTTTTAAGGACCTCCAATTCCAGATTGGTTCCAACCTTTAGGGTGTATAACTTCAAATAAAACCTATCCTATATTCTTGGGTGAAAGAACCGATGATAAATAAGACTAGCAGCACAAGCCAATCTTTTACAATTATTTGCATTTCCAATGGATGTTGACTGCACATTCATTGACTCCATAGTCAAGTAAAGTCAGGGTGACAAGTGTGCAGGAAATGATTCTGATTCATAATGCGTGTAACTCAAGGTACATATCAGACTGTATAACACTATTTATCAGAAATGTTTGGGGACAGCAAAACATTTAGGTAAACAAGGTTTTGTGTAATCAAGGGAGTTACAGAGTAATTGATTCATGTCAGGAGATATAACCTAAATTTGGAAAGGAGGTGGTTTTGAATTGAGGATTTAGGACCTGTGGAGCTTTAATTATATAAATGTAGGATTCCCAAATTTCATTAGCAGTATTAATGTGTATTTTGGCTTGCATTTTAAACACATAAAAATAAGTTATCCGGTATCCTTTCGAAAATCCCAGACACAGTAAAATATTTAAAGCATGAACATTTAAATGTTTGAATAAACATTGTTTTTCAAATATAATTTGTCTTGAAGTTAAATACTGGCCAAAGTGAAAAAAAGAATCTACCAGTATATGGGAATTCGGGCTCTACTGTTTGCTCCTCAGGTTCATATTTTTGTCCTCAAATACTAAAAATACCTCTGTACACAACCTACGTTTTCTACATAATTACTCATTTTGCATTTCGGTTTTTCCTGTTTATTGATGCATTTCCTGCATCAATACAGGCAGAACCATATAAATTCTATTGTGTGGTCGATGACTGCTTCACTGATTTCCTGACAAACGTGGGCTTTCTTATTTTCACTGTATGCTTCCCTTCATGGACAAATACTTGTTTCTCCTATGAGGAATAGTAATCTGTTCCATATTGCTATTATAGAAACAATCATAAATATTGAGTTGGAGATTTACTATTTAAAGTTTGTAAATTTTGCTTAAAAGAATCCCCATGTGTTCATGAAGCCTCCATACTCTAATGAATGAGCCCCTTATCTCACAGCTTTTATATCTGCCTCTGAGAGCTTTGTTCATTGAATTCCCTGGCCTCACCTAAGGTGGAAATTGGGGAGTATATCCTTCTTGGAGGTGGCACAGCTTTGACAGGAGACTTGCTATTGGGGCAAGTTTGGTGGCCTGGAATTACTTTAAACTTGGAATCGCAGTCTTTTCTATCCAGTCTTAGGATTTCTTAAGTAATATAATTCTCTGTACTATTAAGATTTCCAGTCTATTTACTTTCTATCAAGTGCATTGGATAATAACCAAAGCCAAATGTCTTGTCTAAATATAAAGTTTATTGATTCCTGTCTCCAAGTCACTGGCCTCAGTGATTTACCCATCTATACTTGAATGCACATTCTTTAGTTTAATAGCCTCTGATTCAGGGTACTGCTCCTTTTTATTTTTAAGGTAAAATATATCATGGCTTCATATTGATTTTTCAATTCAAATTTGGAACATCAGGAATCTAAAAAATTTCTTTGATCCTATATCTATATTTACTTTCTCATAACCTGAGGAGCCTAGTTCTCAATGAGATCAGGAATAATAGAATTAAAGTATCTTCTTCTAATATGCACACGACTATCTCAGAATGCCAATGTAAATGTTAAGACCAATAATATGATTACAGAAAAACAGTTTAAGAATTTGTTGCAGTTCTGTATTTCCCACTAGGGACATGCAGTCAAATTATTGGGTTTTAAAGCCACTTATCATAGCTTCTCCTTTGTAGTTATTCCAACAGCTTGGTGTACATTAAGGTTTATTTATTTTCATGTTCTTTTCAATAGTTAAGAATTTCTTTTTCAGTTAAATTTTATACTATCCTATAAAAGTGTTACAAAATAAAATCAACATAAGCAGGTACATTCAAAGACCATAAGCTTTTCACACTGTCTCCTTTACCCTATTCTCTCCCTTCTACTTTAGGTGACCACATTTCCTGAGTCATTCTTTTCGGTATGATACTCAAACACACATATTTGTATGCCCCCTTTATGGGATAAAATAATTGCATACTCTACACACTTTCCTCTGCCTTGCTTTTAATCCCTTAATATTCTTACAAATCACTTCTTGGTAGAGTATAGAGATTCTTTATTCTTTTTTATGGCTGTATAATCTTCCATTATATGGAGCTGCCATAAATAGTTCACTCTATTTCTATTTGTTTCTACTCTATTAAGAGGCACTTTTTTCTTTTTTATACTATAAATAATCCTTGTGCAAATGTATTTTCCCATTTTTTGTTAGTGTAGCTTTGGGATAGATTCCTACAAGAGGGATCAATGGATACATAGCTACCCAGTTACCCCAGTACTACTTATTAAAATTTCCATTTACTTTACACCAATTTGAGAGGTCAAATTATTACATATTATATATGTTATTCATATAGTATATACTTATTAGATATTACATTCACACATGCAGTTGTGTTTATTTCTGTATTGTCTACATCTTACATCTGTCTTTGTGGTAATTTAAAAACTATGACCACAAGTTCTTTGATACTCGACCCCTGTTCCAAGAGGTGGAACTTAATTTCCCTGCCCTTGCATGAGGACTAGACTTAGTGACTTACCTCTAAACAATATTGTATAGCAAAAATGATGGTATGTCACTTTGAAGATTAGGCAATAGAAGACTGTGGCTTCCATCTTGGATTTGGGTTTTGCCTCTCTCTGTCTGTCTCTCTCCCCTTCATTTTCTCTCATACTCAATCTGGAAGAAGCTAGCTGCCATGTCATGTGCATAGATGGCTCAACTTCAGATGACTGCAACCCCAACCAATGACTTGACTGCAGCCTCGTGAGACACCATAAGCCAGAACCACCCAGCTAAGCAGCCATTAGATTCCTGGCATTGAGGTTATGAGATAATAAATATATTTTTTTAAGCTCATCAATTTGGGGAAATTTGTTACACAGTAATAGATAAGTAATACATTCCATCTATTCATGAGCCAATATCATACAATTTTAATCACATAGGCTTTATTGTATGTTTTTATTGTTCTTCATTTCCCAGGTTTTTAAGGTTACCTGCCCCTGTTTATTCATCAA
The DNA here is from genome assembly GCF_046562875.1 of Panthera onca. NCBI lineage: Eukaryota > Metazoa > Chordata > Mammalia > Carnivora > Felidae > Panthera > Panthera onca. Next base: position 133,548,011 of record NC_138340.1, on the reverse strand, counting down.
ATTACACCCTATAATTATATTCTCTAGATCCAGACAGATACATAGTGCTATTTTTTTTTACTTGGGTTATACTAAATACAGTATATAAATTAAGAACTGTCATTTTTACATTGAACATTCCTATTTGAAACATGATACATTTTCCATTTATCCAAGTTTTCTTTTGTGTTTTTATGTATTTTCTAGTTTCCTCATAAATATTTTATATATTTCTTGTTAAATCTATGTTCAATGTATTTTTTTTCTCTTTGCTGTGATGAATGTATTTTGATTCTCTTGCTTTTCTTCCATTATTTCCTTCCCTCTTCCTCTTCCCCCCTCCTCTTTTCTTCTTCCACTTTTGGTTTTTATGTATGACTACTTTTGATTTTTGTAAGTTGATTTTGTAACCTCCTGGGGTAAGCAGAATCCTTACCTGCCCCCACCCCCCAAAAGTATGCATTCTAATCCTTGGAATCTGTGACTATGCTAGGTTAAATGGAAAGGGGAATTAAGGTTGCAGATAGAATGAAGATTGCTAATCAACTGACCTTCAAATAGGGAGATTATCCTACTTATACAGGTGAGGCCAATGTAATTTCAAGAGTTTCATAAGAACAGAAGTGGGAGGCAGGGAGTTGGAGAGTCATTGTTAGAAAGGTATGGTGTGAGAAAGACTTGAACTGCTATTTCTGGCTTTGCAGATAGAAGGGGCCACAAGCAAGGAAATGAGGATGGCTTCTAGAAGCTGGAAAAAGCAAGGAAATTAATTTTTCCCTAGAGGCTCCAGAAGGTATGTAGTCCTGCCAACACCTTGATTTTAACCTAGTGAGACCCGGAACTATAAGGTAACACATTTTTGTTGTTTTAAGCTACTATTTTGTGGTAATTTGTTACAGCAGGAATGGAAATGAACACACCTGAAATTCATTAATTTTTCTTATTGTTTTCGGTGGCTTTTCTATTGATTCTTTTTAGTTTTGAAGATATACAATCATGTCATCTGAAAAGGAATGCCAGTTCCAATTTGTATGATTCTGGATGCTTTGACTGATATCCTCTGAAACAATAATAGGCTAAGATTAATGCAGTGGGCATCTTTGTTTGGAAAGCTTCTATTTTCACATTAAGGGACTGGCTTTTTGGTTAAAGCATATATATTTTATCATATTAAAGTATCCATAAATTCCAGTTTTGTTGAGTTTTTTTAAATAAATGGTGTTAAATTTTTGCAAAGGTTTTTTCTGTATCCAGGAAAATAATCATATAGACCTTCTCCTTAGTTCTATTAATAATATGGTGGGATCCTGTTTGCAAATACTTCATTAGAGATTTTTATTTTGATATTTAAAGGTGATGTTGATCTACAGTTTTATTTTTTGATGAATTTTTTGGTCATATTTTAGAATCACTATTATACTTCCTCGGGGAAATTAAATTGACAAGAGGGAAATACTGATATATACTAAAATGTGGATAAACCTTAAAAACAGTATGCTAAATAAAAGAAGCCAGACACAAAAGACAACATATTGTATGAATTAATTTATATGAAATGTCTAATAAAGTCAAATCTCTAGAGCAGGAAAGTAAATTAGTGGGTGCCTAGGGCTAGAAGTCAGAATGAAGATTAGCTTTAAATGGGCAAGGGGATCTTACTGGAGTGAGGGAAATGTTCAAAAAGTGGATTGTAGTGATGATGACAGCAGAACTCATCAATTTACTAAAAATTGTTAGTTTATACATTTAAAATGAAGATAGATTTTATAGTATGAAAATTACAACTCATTTAAGTTATTAAAGTCATAAATTTAAAAATACTGAAATGTAGTCCTACTAAAACAATACAGTTGTGTTTAATAGAGAAAAATGAAGTTGGAAATCTCCCTCCCTTTCCATATTCTGAAATAGTTCCAGTAACATAGAAATGATCTAATACATAAATGTTTGGTAGAGTACCCAGTGCAAATATTGGGCCTGGTGATTCATTGTGTGCACTGGGGTGAGGAAGCACAGTGAGCTCTTTATAATTTTTTCTATTTCTTCTATGGTGATTGTCCTGTTTAGACTTTCTGTCTTTACCAAGGTCAATTTTAAGTAGTATATTTCTTATTTCATTGGGGTGCCTGGGTGGCTCAGTCAGTTGAACGCCAAACTGTTAGATTTCAGCTCAGGTCATGCTCCCAGTGTCATGGGATCAAGCTCTGCAGCAGGCTCTATGCTGATCATGGAGCCTGCTTAAGATACTCTCTCTCTCTCTCTCTCTCTCTCTCTTTCTCTCTGCGCACCCCCCCCCCCATGTCTCTCTCCTTCTCTCTCTTTCTAAAAAAAAAAAAAAAGAAAAAAAGAAAAAAAAAGAAAAAATAATTTATTTTACCTGAAACCAATACTACACTACATGTTAACTAACTTGAATTTAAATAGGATCCTGGAAGAAAAAAATTAATTTCATTTAGATTTTAAAGTATATTTACACAGTGATACTCAAATATATCTTTATTTTGTGATTTTTGAAAAATTCCTCACTTACTATTTTTAATTTTTGTGTTTTCTCCCTTTTGCCCTTGATTAGGTAAGCTAATACATTATATGTTTTGTTGATCTTATTACAAACAATGATATTTGGATTTGCAAAATGTATCCTGGTGCTGGTTGTTCTGAGTAAATTCTTCTAGATACTCGTTATACCCTTTCAATATGTGATTTCAATACATGTTTTTTATTTTTTGTATTTAAAAAAATTTTTTTAACGTTTATTCTTTATTGAGAGATAGAGACAGACTGATCATGACCAGGGAAGGGGCAGAGAGAGGGAGACACAGAATCTGAAGCAGGCTCCAGGCTCTGAGCTATCAGCACAGAGCCTGATGTGGGGCTCGAACTCACAAACCATGAGATCATGACCTGAGCCGAAGTTGGACACCCAACCAACTGAGCCACCCAGGTACTCCTCAATACATATTTTTTAATTTCAAGAGGCATTCTTGAGTTACCAATTTTAGTGATTATTCTATTCCATTGCTTTGCTTTGCTTCTTTGAGGACACCTATTGTACATATATTTCATCTTCTTTTCCTATATTGTATATCTGTGACTTTCTCTTGGAACTTGCTATCCATTTTGTATCTTTTTCAACATATTTATTGGGGTATAGTTTACATATCATAAAGTTCATCTGCTTTAAGTGTACAGTTTCATAATTTTTGGTAAATTTATATAATTGAACAGTAATCCCTATGATCCAGGTGAAGAACACTTTCATCACCTTATGCTATAGCATAGAACAAGCCATTGTAAATTAAATGGAAGGAGATAATGCAAAGAAAAATCTCCAAATAAACCAAAATCAAATTAGAAACCAAGAACGAAAAAAAAGTTGGGAAATCCCCCAAATATATGAAATTATTCGATTCATTTATAAATAACACAAGGATCAAAGAAACATTCAGCTACAGAATATTCCACATACTCTTAGCTTCTTTAAAGTCTTTGTCTCCTAACTGCAAAATCTAAGATCAATTACAAATGATTTCTAGTGAAGTGTGTGGGTAACAAATTGCTATTTCTTTGAATTTCTCCTAATTTTTGGTTGAAATCTAAACATTTTAGATATATTTTAGTAACCCGAAATTTTATTTTTCTAGCATCTTCTTGTTTGGCTTTTTGATTTGGGGGGTCTTTTTTAAAAATTTTTTTTAACTTATATTTATTTTTGAGACAGAGAGAGACAGAGCATGAACGGGGGGAGGGTCAGAGAGAGAGGGAGACACAGAATCTGAAACAGGCTCCAGGTTCTGAGCTGTCAGCACAGAGCCCGACGCGGGGCTTGAACTCACGAACTGCGAGATCATGACCTGAGCCGAAGTCGGACGCTTAACTGACTGAGCCACCCAGGCGCCTGTTTTTTTTGTTTTGTTTTGGTAACTTGTCTTACTCCAGACATCTTTTTCCCATTGTTTTTAAGTGCTCATATGTCTGCTCAAATCTTTTATTCCGATTTTTATTTTTAAGTCTGGCATCCCTGGCTTTCTCCTGTGAGTACATGGCTTATGAGGCAGTCAATGATGTGGGCAGAGGTTCTGTTAAAATGTGTCAAGTTCATAAGGCTTCCACCTTCTGTGATCGATATGTGTGTGAGCTGGAGAGTACATTCAGTGTTCATGCAGTCCTCAAATCTCTCTCTTGCCTTTTAATTTCCTCTGTATTCCCCTGAGTCTCCTCTGTATATGTTCAGTTTCCTGGTCAGCCAGAGATGTGTACACAACTTATCTAGTTTTATATCCTTCTAGGATCTCTTAAATTCTGGCTGGTTTGCCACTCACAACGACTGTGGACTTCCCCATTTGTTTTCCGTGGGAATTTGTTTCTTACCATAATTGCCATGTTTATCTGACAAAGCTAGAAGTTTTAACCACCTGCTCCAAATTGACTCTGTCCTCTCTGACAGTAAAGCTGTTGGTTTTGCAGCCATCTGCACTCTGATAAAGCTACAGATCTCAAGCAACCAAGTTTGAAGAAGGGGAGGAGTATGGTGATACCTGCACACACAAAGGCCACAGATTAGTGCTGTTCTCACCCGAAGACAAAGCAGTTTTTCAAGAATAAATACTTGTTGGTTTGTGTCATATCTTAAGCTATTTCAACACCTTGGGGTAGTTATTTTTAAGAATTTTGTTTAGCTAAATACATTGGCCTCCGCATGCCTCCGTAGCCACGGTACCGCATGCCATTTCTTTGGATTCTAAAATTGTTCATTTTCACGTTCCATTTTTTTCTTAAGGTGTCTACTGTTTATACACTGTCATGTTTGCGTTTGTGTGTTCAAATAAAATGTATTTACCTAGACAAAAAGATGGGCCAGATTTGGCCATTGAGCCTTGTTTTCTGATCTTGTTTTAAGTTTTCCTTTTTAGCTGGGATGGATGAAAGCTGTGAGTGGAATGAAGAATACAATATGATACACATAGAAAGACACAGTTTTTTCTTCCCCCAGTGGTGGAACTAGAAACATAAAACCTGTTATTCTTTCTTGGGAATGTGCAATGGGACTAGATCTTACTGAACAGTTGCTGGTGCTAGATGTTGAGCCCAGTATTTAATTCTTAAGGTAATCCCATACCACATGTGGTAGTAAAGGGATTATGATGACATTTTTGGATTTAGGGAAGTTAGATTAGACTATCAGTTCCTTGAGGGTCAGGAACTCAAAGGCCTTGTTCATTGCCCTGTCTCTAAGGCCTGGACCAATGCTGGCGTCTAACACTAACATCCGGCTGAAAAAGGACATGCTTACAGCATCAAATAATCAGGGACATTCACAAAAAAGAGAAAAACCTAATATTAAAGTCCATGAAAAATATTAACCTAATGATCCTAGGAAAAACTAGAATATCCTTGGGCTTTTGTTAGGTTATGATATACTTAGGTTATGATATACTATAATTTTTATACACTTTAACGTTTAAAAATTGTGAAATATGATCTACATGTAGGGAAAAAGGCATTGTACATGAATGTATAGTTGAAGGAGTAATAACCCTTGTAATAATTAGCTAGGTAACAAGATGGGATCACAATATACTCCTTATCCGCCATTCTGATTTTTGTAATAATAATTTTCTTGCTTTATTTGTAATCACTCTTGATTTGCATGCATCCCTGGATTATGTAGTTTAGTTTTGACTATTGTTTATTCACACTTGTGTTTCTTCTCATTTAACTGTTCTTTGTGAAATGACTTTGTATTTTATTTTGGTCTTTTTTACAGACTTCTTTGTGGCTCAGTGTTTCTAATTCTCATTTATGGTGCTCTTTTGTTTCTTCTGTTTATTTTCACTGAGATCATTTTGAAATATTTGGTTACAATTTGTATCCATTTTGCAAGCAGGTTATTATGGCATGCTTTTATTAACTGAGAGGATGCTATTCTCTTTGTTTTCATTTCTTATAATGTACTGGATTCTTTTTATAGTGCACGTTTTTACATAAAATTAGTTTATTTAAACTTTTAGGAAGGACTGACTAGTCAGGATAGTTTTTCTAATTTCTCTAGAAGAATCGACTCTAGAGATCCTGCTTTGGTTGTTTTTGCAAAAAGAGCAAAATACTTTCTGAGATTTGCTTTCCCTGCTGTCCTTCCTCCTTTTTTATCTGGACCTTCGCTTTATTTTGCTGTTATTCTTCCCATCTTGCTTAATTTACATCCTAGTTTCAGTAATTTATTGTGTGTGTGTGTGTGTGTGTGTGTGTGTGTGTGTGTGTGTCTAGGAAAAGAGCTCAGGTCTTTGTCTTTGTTTTGTTTTGCTTTGTTTTAGTTTTGAGTATTGACGTGGCTAAGACTTCTTTGGCCTTCTCACCTTGCTATGAATCCCATGTTTTCCCCGTAGTAAGTGTGCGAACTTTTGTCATTTGCAGCTACTTTTTCAAATTGGCCTGTCACCCTTTCTAATAAATGTCTTTTGGATATTTTGGGATTTCCCTGTTGCTTTTCTTTACTTCCTCCCACAGAGCTATTGATTCCACATTGTACTATTTATGTTTTCTCCCCATCTGCTCGTATTTTGCTTTTCATGTAGATAATATATCACCAGGTATTTTATAAAGATTGTCTGGGTTGTTCTTGTTGTGATGGTTAATTTCATCATCCTAGTTGTCTTATTCTGTGGTAGGATTGAGATAGCTTCAAAAACTATGGTATAAGAATTGTACTTTGGCTATCACCCAATTAAGCAGTTAATCAACTCTATCTTCCCACAGAAAGCCATTATAAATATTGGGCAGAATATAAAAGACAATTACTAAAAAGGAATGAAGAATTACCACAAACAGGCAGATTATAAAGGGGAGTGGGCACTTGGAGGAAGGGGACAACAGAGTGTTACCCATTTTCTTTAAAGGCTGAAGGGTAAGCTGATAGAAAATTTCCAGATTTTCTTGTCTGAAAAACCAGAGGACAGTTTTTGGACAAGTGCTTTTCAGATACTGAAGGAGAAATCCCAGAAGGAAGAGAACCAGACAGCAGAAGTCCCACATTTGGTATTTCAACCCTGTTTAGATGTCTGGCTGAGTCATAAATCATAAATATACAAGATACTCCATCTCAATATAAAAGACTAAGTTTTCATTTTATCTGCTGTTCAGGAAACAGATTTTTTTGGTGCACTGAACCAAGTTAATGGCCCATTAAAATATATATATGTATACATATATATTTACATATATGTGTGTGTGTGTATATTTATATTTATGTGTGTATATATATGTTTATGTGTGTGTATATATATATATATATATATATATATATACACATATATATATCCATACCCACCCCTTTGAAGACTGTAACAGAATCCAGAGTACGAAAAGTATAATAGCACAATGTCCAGTATCCAGAGTCACTAGACATGAGACAAGGACAATATGAACTCTTTTCTAGAGAAAGAATAATCAATGTGGAAATCAATTTTCAAATGTCTGATAATTGGAATTTGACATAACATTTAAAAGCAGTTATTATAATTGTGCTCAAGATCAAAAAGGGAAACTGGTTTCACAATAAATGAAAAGATTGGAAATCTCCACAAAGAAATAAAAATTCTGTATCTGAAAATAAAAACTCCGTGAGTGGCTTCAACTGCAGACTACACATGGCATAGCAGAGGTAGAAGTCAGTAGGCTGTTTCAATATAAAATATCCAACCTGGAAAGTGGTTAGGTGGTTGAAAAAAATGAACAGAACCTCACAGATCCTTGAAACATTATGAAAAAGAAGTATTATGTATGTAATTGGTGTTTCAGAGGGAGAAAGATAGGTAATTGAACAAAAAATAATTATAATGACAATTAAGAAATAATGGCTGGGGCACCTGGGTGACTCAGTTGGTTGAACATCCAGCTTCGGCTCAGCTCATGATCTCATGGTTCCTGAGTTCAAGTCCTGCATTGGGTTTCCTGCTGTCAGCGCAGAGCCCACTTTGGATCTTTTGTCCCCCTCTGTCTGCCCCTCCCCGGCTTGCACGTGTGCTCTCTCTCTCTCAAAAATAAATGCACCTTTGGAAAAAAAAAAGCAAAATGGGTAAAAACTTTCCAAATTTGGTAAAGACATAAATGTAGATATTCAAGAATCTCTGCAAATCTACTGAGAAAAATGTACAAAGATAACCTCTTTAAAGACACATCACAGTCAAACTGCTGAAAACTAAAAAGAAAAATCTTAGAAGCAGAAAGTGTACATTGACACTTTAATTACAAAGGAACAACAATTTACATGTTGCCTGACTTTTGCGAAACTATGGAGGCCAGAAAACAGTGGAAAATGTCACTAAAATACTAACGCTAAAAACTGTCACCCCAACTTATATATTGAACAAAATTATCCTTTCAGAATAAAGGTGAAATAGAGACCTTTTCAGGGGAAAGAAAACTAAGATAATTCATTACCAACAGATCTGCACCATAAGAAATGTTAAAGAAAATTCCTGAAGTTGTAGAAGTTATGTAAAATTGTGCATGAAAGTAATTTATATTCTATTTGTCTTACATATAGGAAGCACAGGTTTAATTTGCTTCATTTGAGATCAATCTCAGTTATGTTCACTTATTTATTAATCACAATGTTAATAGAGGTATCATTGTCAGTATGTGCATTGCACTCTTATAAATGCTTTATAGTCAGTACCTGATTTAATTTTCTCAACCTACATCTGAGAATAGGTATAGTTATTCCCACTGATAGATTAGGAAGATGAACTGATTGGTTCAATGGCTTGTCTAAAATCCTAATAATTGGTACAGCCAGGCATGATTCTAGACTCATCTCTCTTACTTCTAGTCTTATTTATTTGTTGAGTCCATTTAGTATTGAAATTGCTAACTGTCCTCTCCTTTAACCCAAAATTAGAATACTTTGAACTGTTATTAAAAATTGTTTTACTGATTGAAGTGGTTAGGCTGCGGTTTTTGAAAAACAAACTGAAAAATGTATTCTTGTCATACTGAGTGATAACAGTTATTGAACTTGGGCTCTTGTCAGGTTTATAAAAAGCATGGATAGGGAAAAAGTGGGATCCAAATAGTAATTAGAATGGGAATATTCATGAGGACAGGAGAAATAAATCTCCAAGCTCCTCTGAAATTCTCCTTCTTAAGTCTTGCTTCTGAAAACAAGACACTGATTTTCACCAACTTCTATTATGATGTTGTGACTAAAATTTGAACTTGACATAGCCCAGGTGATTAAATAATAATAAACATTAGTATTAGTATTGGTGATTATATTATTTATAATAATAAATATAATAATCAGAGTAAAATAAAAGAATTATGCTTACTAAAGAATTGCTTAATTTAGTAATTTAAATTGAGTGGCTGAGGAAATTTCATGGATGTATATTTGAGATTTCTTCAACAGAGGAGGTCAGACAAAGTTTTGGATCTGATTTCTTATTTGCCGTTACTGTAGCCAATTGTTGTCTGCCTTTCTAACAATCATTATACCTGTTTACTTGTTATGGAATCAAGTTTTGTTTAGATATAATGCAGCCATGTGTTACATTGGGGTACATTTTGATTACTTAAGCCAATATGAAAACTCTATTTCCCTTCCCAGGAATGATTTTGGAATAAATATGTGATGAAGTTCTGGGCAATGGAACATAAAGGGGTTTCACTACAGTGTGCCTATTCCTGAGATACTCTTCACCATTTTAAACCATATGTATGGCCTCATGGTCTGGTTCTCTGGTTATACTCACTGGTGAACTGATGATTAAGAAAGTCATCTTTAATTGGTACCTCGTGACATGCCAGCACCAGATAGAGTAGTGTGTTGCTAGCATATTACAACATCTGAGTCATCTCTGTAGGCACAAATTCAAGAAGATGCCTATTCTGCTCAGAAGGTGAGACAATGAGAGGTCAAGAGCTATAACAATTACTTGGTGGTGAGTCGCCTGGGTGGCTCAGTTGGTTGAGTGTCCGACTTCCGATCAGGTCATGATTTTGCAGTCCATGGGTTCAAGCCTTACACAGAGCCTGGAGCCTGCTTCAGATTCTGTGTCTCCTTCTCTCTCCGCCCCTACTCTGCTCACAGTGTGTTTCTCTTTCTCTCAAAAATAAAATAAACACTAAAGAAAGGTATAAAAGTTAGTTGGTAGTATCTAATGATCTAACTTGATGATGAAGGATATGGAAGAAGAAAAACTGAAGTGTTGATGTCAAGAGATTAATGAATGGCCCACTCAAAATTACATCCGAACCTGCAAATATTGGCATTATATTAAAATTCTTATTAGGGGGCGCCTGAGTGGCTCCGTCAGTTAAGTTCATGTCATGATCTCATGGTTTGTGAGTTTGAGCCCCACATCAGGCTCCATGCCGACAGTGCAGAGCCCATTTGGGATTCTCTCTCTGCCGCGTTCCTGCTCACTCTATCTCTCTCTCAAAATAAATGAATAAACTTAAAAAAAAAAAAGATTTCTTATCAGAATGATTCCTAAGACTGTGTTTGGATATTGATCACCTCCTTTTAGTGGGGAGTTGACTCAGTGAGCCCATGAACAATATCATAAGGAGGCAAAAATCAAAGTTGTATGTGGGCTCAACAATATGGGTGTCTGCATGAAGGATGACTTCATTGTGGAGTGCATAGAATGCACGATTTATCAATAATGTCTAACAGTGGATACCAGTTATGGCAGAGTATGTGTACATTAGGACCTGGTGGCAGGTCAATTATATTGGACCATTTCATGGTGAGGGATTTTTGTCTTTTCCAGAATAAAGCTGTCTTCTGCATTTAAATTTTCTTTCTCTGATCTTCATGCTTATGATAAAACAACCATAGATAGACTTCCTGAATGTTTTGTATGTTACTATAATCGTATCCCATGTGACTTGCCTCCAAACAAGGCATTTACATGAAAACAGGAAGACAAGAGACTTTTGGCCATGCCGTCCGTAAATCTTCAAGGTCCATCTTAATTCTCATTTCTTTCATGAAGTCTTCTTGAGTACTTAAATGTCTTTGATAATCATACTTCTTCTGAATCTATAGCCGTTACATTTTTACATCATTTAAATTATCTTAGCACTTACTTTCTTGTTCTGCCATTCAACTTTGAGGTGTATGTCCTGCTTTATTATTAATTAGACTTAATCTTTTTAAATAAAATCTTATCTCACTGGTTTCCCTTGGTCTAACAATATTTTATACATGCAAGACATGAAAAGATGGCTTCCTGATGCCAATCATATTCACAGAGCCCTAAAATTGCAGGTGATTCCAAAGGGCACTGAAACCCCAAGTCCTCCAATAAAAATCTCCTTGGTCAGAATGTTTTATTTTTGTAAAAAGGTTAGAATTGGCCGAAATAAATTGAAACCTTTCTTACTAAACAGCTAAGGTCCAGGAATAGTGTAAGATCAATGGATACCCATGTGATCTTACATTACTGTTCCTATCACTTGCAAAATTGTGTATCGGATTATATTGAAAAAGCAGACCAAGTTATTTTTATCTTGTGAAAGAAAAGTGGTTGCTCTTCTTCTTTGTAGTTTGCACTAAATTCTGATAACACAATAAATTTAAAAGTTTATCTTCTGACTCTCTAGGATGTAAGCTCCATAGGGATAGGAGTTCTCTCTCTCGGTCTCTCTCTGCTTTATTCTAGTATTTAGAAAACTGCCTCTCCTATAACAGGGATTTGATCAATAGATCATTGTTCTTTAGTTGCTTGTGGTTCTGTCTTTTCAGTTAAACATCGTTATCAAAACCAGTACACAAAACAAAATCAACACAAAATGAGAACATTATAAAAGTGAATGTACTTATTTTAAGGTCTTTCTATCCATAAGGAAAATCAAAAGCCTTCTGAACATTGCTATCCATCTAAGAGACAGAGATTAGAAGTCATTTTTGTAGACAAAGGCATGTCAGGGATAGGAGTGTCAACCTCCAAAATCATAGATTTGCTGATTCCAAAAATTGACTTTCAACAGTTCTTCCCTTTAGTGACCTTAATAGGATATTCCAAATAAACAGTCTATGAATAACAGCTAATGCCATATACTTATTTAGGTAAACCCAGACCTGATTTTCAAACCTGATGATAGCCTGGCTGTTTAGAGTGATTCCAGTTAGTGTGAAAAGACTTCCCTAAAAACCATACAACAGCAGTTTAAGATATCATTTAACTGACAGATATTGGGCTGGCTGAGAGGTTAGGGGCATCTACTTCAAAACCTCATTTCTGAAAGTCGACTATTCTGTATATATGCTATTGCACAACTTGAAAAGCCATTTGACAGAGGGCTCTAAAGAGTAGAAGAACTGGATATTTCCTAACTAAACTTTTAAGAGAACAATTTCAAGAAATGACCATTTTCAGTTTGGAGTTCTCTAAGGGGTTTGGTTCACCTTCATCATTGATCTTTCTGTTTGAAGTGTTCATTTACCATCCTGACATAATCTAGGGCCGCACTGCATGATGTTGATGATACTTTTGTCAACGTGAAGAATGCAGTGCCATTGTTACAGAAATCGTACAAGAAACAGAGACCTTAATATGTACCATCTGTTTTACAAAAAAGCTCAATGTGGTAATGCATTTGCAATACCAGAAGCAATATCTCTAAGACATGAAATGAACATATGTTGTCTAAGAGCCTTCAGGCTGACATTGAAAAAGAGAAAAGATAGTACTTCAAGGCAAATACTGTCCCAGTAGAAAGACTGCCAGATCCAATATGGCTCAGCCTATTGACAAGTCTCTGGTGAACAACTTCATATAAAGATTTTCACATTGTTATGGGTTGTACGGCTCTCTGGCCCATTTTTTCAGCCTGGGTAAAACAGTAGAAAACACCCTCTCTGTCACTCTGGGTACTTTTCTGTTTCAGAGCAACAGATGTTGTCAGAAAAAGTCACACCACACAATAAAGTGCTTGAATGATTATTTCTAAGGCTGGAGGGAAACTGAAACGGTGTCTTCTGATGAGTGAGCAGGTAGTTTTAAGAACAGCTGAAAATGCATCTACTGAAAGCTGTACGAAACATCTAGCTATTTAGCATAAGTGGAAATTATACATTTTATGAAAGGTAGTTTATACGGTTTTCGTATATATATAGAACATCAACGGAAAATTCTGACCTCACTTTTTAATATAAAATTATAATATTTTACAGTGTAAATTTAAAATATACACACGTGAATATTCAGTATGTACATAGCCACAAGTCTATATATGTGTGTTGTATTTGTATAAGTGAGCATTAAAAGAAATGACAAAGGTCAAATGGTAGGTTATTAAGGCTATTAGAAGGAAGAAGAGTGAACTAGCTTAACAAGTGTTAGTTTGCTTATATTTCGTTTCCAAAGATTCAATATGGGTTCAAGTTATGTTATGCCATAATCAGGCTTAGCTCTTCATAAACATGTCAATATGAAATAGAAGGCTTACATTTTAAAACCAGTTGAAGAACTACAGCAGTGAACTTGGAGCCAGGAGATCTGGGTTTCAGTCTTCAATCTCTATTTATACAGTCCATGACCTGAAATAAATTTGACCTTGTTCCCCCTTCAAGGCCTCAGTTACCTCAGCTATAAAGAAGGGGTTTAAAGTAAAAGATCTCTAATGTTCTTTCTAAATTTGAGAATTAAAGTATAATCACAAAGAGGCAATCATATAGTTTAAAATAACAGGAAAAAAAAGTGTTTTGTGTATAAAGTCAAGATAATTAACCCACCAACTTTTTATGTTTTATCTTAAAGCTATACATTGATCCATAGGAAAGTTCAGTTAAACCATGCCTGTAAAAAAGATGTTATTTTTTTATGTCTATCATTTGCATGACATTATATAGGTTTGTGTTCATATTCATTCTAAATCTTACTTAGGAAAAAACCACAAAGCCCTCCTTTATGACTGGCCTGTTAGGTATTAGGCAGGTGAAAGATAATGGCCTGACCCAATTACAACCATACTCATATGTATTTGGAAGTAGTGCTTATGGGTTGCCTTTACGGCTCAGTCGGCAGAGTGTTCCAATTCTTGATTTCAGTTCAGGTTATGATCCCTGGGTCATGGGATCGAGCCCCGGATCGGGCTCTGTGCTGAGTGTGGAGCTTGCTTAAGATTCTCTCCCTCTCCCCCTCTCCCCTGCTCATGTACTTTCTCTAAAATAAAAAATAAAAATATAAAAAGATGTAGTTCTTAGGTAAGCAGTAATATAAAATTATTAATAGATGATCATTATCTTCTATTTAAATGGACTCTTCATGATAGCTCTCATGACCTGCTAAAGATCCAGGACTTACTCCAGACATCCTGATGCTGTTCAACCTATGATCCAAGGATGGCTTTAAGGAGGGAATTTTGGTTTTCCTTAGGGTAGTATTCTAGGCACTGGGCCCATCCTCTTTTCCCAATCCACCGATCCCTGGTGTAATAACTCTTTGGATTATGTCTCTCATAAAAGAAATCTGGATGGTTCATTAATTATTCTCTGGTAGATGCTACAAATACAAACTCCCAACATAAAAACACATACCCAGCTTCTGAGCTGAGATTTGTATGAGAAGCTTTTCCATACCCTATTTGAAGCTGTACTCTTGATTTCATTACTAACTTCTAATCCCTGATCACACCCTAAATCTAGTTCCTGATCACTATCACCCCTTTATTGTTTTGTTACCTAGCTTCTGTTATTCATGTTATATATTATGCAACCTTAAAGGTCTTCGAAGAGCAGTGAATGCTCTGGTTACCCTTGAATTAAGAGCTTTATTCAAACTGCTGCCAGGTCTCTTGACCTGTCAACAATCAGGAGTGGGCCAACAGGAATTCTTCTCTTCGGTATGGGTCAGAGGAAAGCCACTGATAAAATTCACTCCCAACTACGCAAAGTTCAAAGGCACTGGCTTGAGTGGTGGGTGTGTTTATTCAGGAACATGTGGATCTGATGAGTGCGAGGAGATTGGTGCAGTATGGCTCAGATGCAAGTCGTTGAGTATAATTGATTTTTAATGGGCTGGCTACCTGCCACCAGATGTTCATCAATTAGGTACGCTTTAAAAACCAACACAGCTGCTTATTTCATGCTGACTATCCGGTGGCTGAGGTATTGTTAGCACCGCATAAGAAGTCATCTCTGTGTCGGGTGACCAAACGTTCAGTTTGCTCTCCACCAGTCATGATGTAGCCTATAATTATTAGCAGCGTCCCCTTTTTCTCTTTCAAAATGCCCCAGTTTGGGTAATTAATCATATGAGAATCCTACCTATTTGTCACGCTGTTCCTTGCACCTTGCACACTTAAGTTAGAACTAGATCTTGCCCTATAGCAGTAAGTAATTCATATTAACGTCATGCACAGAGTAGTGCTACTTCTGAATACCATTAAATTTTAGAGCCGGAAGGAATTTTTAGATTGCATTTAGTCCAGTGTTTCTTTGTTTTCTTTCTTTCAGCACTTTATTATTTTTTTAATATGAAATTTATTGTCAAATTGGTTTCCATACAACACCCAGTACTCATCCCAACAAGTGCCCTCCTCAATACCCATCACCTGCCCTCCCCACCCTCCCACCCCCCATCAACCCTCAGTTTGTTTTTAGTTTTTAAGAGTCTCTTATGTTTTGGCTCCCTCCTTCTCTAACCTTTTTTTTTTTTTCTTCCCCTCCCCCATGGTCTTCTGTTAAGTTTCTCAGAATCCACAAAGGAGTGAAAACATATGGTATCTGTCTTTCTCTGTATGACTTATTTCACTTAGCATAACACTCTCCAGTTCCATCCACGTTGCTACAAAAGGCCATATTTCATTCTTTCTCATTGCCATGTAGTATTCCGTTGAGACTGGGATGATGCTTTGCAAATAAGTGCTGGAGAAAGAGTTGGTAAAAATCAGGTCTTTGGTGAGCTGATTTTTACCAACTTACCTCTGCTTCTCCAGCACCTATTTGCAAAGCATCATCCCAGTTTCCTCCTTTCTCTTTCCTCTTCTAGACTGTATCTGGGGCTAGCTTATTTCCTTATCTTGTAGGTAATAACCAAGGCCAGAGAGGGCCTTTCTCTCCTTTGAATCAGCATTTCCCCTAAAGTAAGGTGATCAAATGACCTCACTGTTCTTTATGAAGGAATTGACAATCACTTTTAGGCAAAAAGCAAATAACGTTCCCGAAATATCTTGTAAGATAATTTAATTTTATGTCTGTAAGAAGAACACAATATTATTATAAAAGAATTTTCTGCCATCCTAAAGATGTCTTTCTATGAGTGTCGTTACAGATTTAAAAAAAAATTTAACCTTCTTCATGTTGTTACACTGTGATATTTTAGATAATTATCTACTGGGTAATTTTGACTAGGGGTGGCCCAGCCTGTACCTGTGAAGGCCACTTTTCCCCCTGACTCTCTACTGATCTCTAGGAAATATTTATCCACTACTGGCTACTGGCTCTACCCCAGTATTTATTTACACTTTTTTTTAACTCTTTATAAATTTAATTTTCATTTTTATCAAAGTAATAGATGTAGAGGTAGAGGTTTTATAAATAATATAGTTCTAAAATCTGTAATGAAATACAGCAGCCCATTCTCTAGGGACCATCACTTTCAAATTTTTTAGTTTTTTCTTTGTGTCGTTACCTTCATATTTCTAAACAATGTATTTGCTGTGTTTTGATTTTTCAGCTTTATATTATTCCTGTAACAGAGGCTTTACAACAATTCTCCACTGCTGACATACTGTCCCTGTCTTCATCCTCCTCATATACCACAAATTTGTTGAACTAAAGAACTGGTGTTTGAATTGTTACAAATAAGTGAATATTGCTAAGGTTCAAGCTATGTCGTATGTTATAAGCATATTTTCTTTTTTATAAACGTCTTTTAAACTTGGAAATATAACTGCCCCTTTTCCTGTTGTTTCTTTAGTTTTAGTTTGGTTCAGTTTTCTGTGTATCTGTCATTAATTTCGCAGCTCCAACTTCCCCTGTCAATTGTTCAACTCACTCAAACATTTGTAAGTAGCTTATAAGTTACTTTATAAATTTTAAATTATAATTTATAAAGTAATTTACAAAGTCTATTCCTTTCTATTGTCTGTGAAATAGCCTCAGGGAGACTTGGCCCTTCTGCACTCTGTAGCCTCAGGAAGAAGGCATTGCTGTTGTTGCTGTTATTTCTCTCACCCACTGTTAATGTGGAGAAATCCAATGCTGTTATGATGACTGAATTATCGCAAATGTAGTGGCTTAAAACACCACAAAATTATCTTAGTGCTCCGGAGGACGGAAGTCTGAAATGGGTCTTCTGGACTAAAATCAAGGTGCCAGCAGTCCGCATTCGTTTCTGGAGGCTCGAGGGACAAATGTCTTTCCTTGTCTTTTCTCATTTCTAGTAGGCCTCTGCATTCCTTGGCTTGTGGCCCTTCCCTCCCTCTTGAGAGCAAGCGATGGCCTATGAAGTCTTCCCCACATCACATCACTCTGACAATGACTCTTCTGCCTCCCGCTTTCACATTTACAGACCTTTGGGATTACTTTGGCCAATCCTGATCATCCAGTATAATCCCCCTATTTTAGGGTCACCTGGTTAGCAGTCTAAATCCCCCTTTGCTATATTCACAGGTTCTGGGGAGTAAGACATGGACATCTTTGGGGGGGCCATTCTGCCTACTACAGGCTCCTGGATGCCAATACAAACTCTTAAACATTCAACTATTTACTTAATATTTCCACTTAGATTTCTAATTGTCATCTCAAACCAAATTCAAACCAAACTCTTCATCTTCATACTCCATAAACCTGTTCTCCCTTTAGCCTTTCATATCTCAGCAAATAGACAAGACAAAAATTTTGATTGCCAAAACAAATTAGTGATGCCTTACATATGCTTATATCCCATCAAATCTACGAGTAAATTCGTTTATTGTATTTTCAAAATATTTCTAGAATTTAGCACTTCTTCCCACCTTCCATATGTTTCGTTGCCCAGAACAATTCTTAGAATATCGTAAGTACTATTAAGTATTTCATAAATGAGCTAATGAATAAATGGAGTCTATCCCAATTACATGATCACATATCTTCTATCTTCTCTGCTGGTTTATGGTTTTCTCTTTGATTACATTTCACCTGTAATTCAGATGATAATTTTATTGAGATATATATAGATATAGATATAGATATAGATATAGATATAATATATGGCAATATCTGATATACATATGAGATATATATGATATATATATGGTTTAAAACAAATATTTGTTCTCATTTCGCTCTAAGGAATATGTGGTTTAGTCAGGATTCTCAATTTAAAACAATAGAAATTATTAACTGAAGCAGTCAGTAAATTTATTGCAAATACATGTGGCAGAAAAAATCAGCAAGAGTTTAGAACAGCAGGTGCTGAAAATAGGTAGGACTCAGAGAAGCTACGTCATCCCCCTGCCACCGCTGCAACCCTATTATACAAATTAAGCAGTTGGGCATTGGCTTTTCTTTTCCTTCTGTTATGATTTTAGATTTTTAAACTTTATTATTTCTAGAGTTTTCTTTCTAGCAATCATTCTTAATCTATCCTATCATTAAATTAGGGGAAAAACACTATCAATTGTAAATGAAGAGGACACAGATAAACACACATGATTCGGATTTCATAGATCTTCTGTTCAATGCTCCTTTAATATCTCAAATGTCCATGATGTTATGATCAATGACCCCTCATCTTTGTATTTCCTTTCATATAAGTTGTGTTGATAACAAAGAAAAGCTGCACATTACATTTGATATTTTGGAACTTTAATTATCTAAGTATCGAATGTTTTTGAAAATTAAGATTCCCAATATTCAAGTAATTCCCCTCGAATGGGGAGGAAACTATGTGACAAGATATGGTCCTTACTTCCGTGAAGTTGAGTTGCTCTTCGTGTTAGATTACATTTACTCTAAATGGCCAAACACAGTGCTGTTCTGTCCTAGTTTGCAATGCATGTGACTCACACAGTTAATAGTAGTGGGTCAAACAGTGGTGACTAATAAGGCTAATAAGACTTATTCTATGTTGGAGCTAACAAATCCTTTATCAGTACTTCAACCACTCTGCTTATGTGGCCTCATTGTTAAGATTATGCCTTTCATCTATGGAAACCAATCCCTTTCATATACAATTTCAGCAAGAAGCTTATAAAATGTGTATTAAAGCAGTATTGACTTGTCTAACAATAAAAAGTACAATTAGGCTTCCAACACAGAGCATTTCTAATTTGCATAAAAACCTCTCTAACCTATTCCTTTTACTGCAGAATATAACCAAAAGGTTATATTCTGTTCCATGCACCAGTAATTACTCTAAAATCACTAGATAGATGTACCTATGTAATATTGTTCAGTTCTTTATGCAGATCATTAAAACTGAATTTATATGCAAGATATATCAATAGGAAAATACTATTAAAATCATTAGAAAAAAAATGTCCAAGCACAATGGGTTCCTTTTACATAATATCACATAATGTAATAATTTAAGATAGTTTCTTACTGAGAGCCACTGTCTTGATAAAAATCATTCCAAGGGTAAGACTAAAGACACACTTTCATCACACCTTTCAATTGGGGCTTCTAGTTTATACAATGCATAATTTTAAAAGATTACTATTAATCGTAGGAAAGAGTCATTATGAACAGACTTTATGTTAAAGGAGTAGGTAAACTGATCTGAAACTTGTGATTGTTTTAAAAATACAGGAAATGTTCATAATGGAACATTTTAATTCAGAGCACAGGTTTTTCTCTGCTCACGTACGATCCTTATCACAGAGACACATGCCTCTCTTGTGTACCTGAAAATTTTAATTCCACTTTTGAAACAGTGGAAACTGTGTTCTTTGATTTCCTTACATGACTCCTTGGAGGAAGAGTTCAGACCGTGGTTGATTCTCTACTTTGCAAAGGCGGCATGAAAATGGTTTGTGACCACTGCTGATGAGCCTTCCCATGGTTGTTTAATAAAGAGCAGCACTACTCCACCAGAGTAACACAGAATGACATTGCCTCGGGTCACTTCAGGGCATGTCACGTCATGTAACACAACATAACCTGATGTAACCTGATCCAACAGGTCAGGTGCCTGTTGCCTATTTGTAGGAAATACTTTTTATTTCTCCTCTTGAAGAGGGGCCATGTCACCATGCATAACGAAATGTCAGTTGTAGCTCTGGGTCCAAGGAATACCAGTGGAAATCATTTCCTTCCCAATTACAGTGGACTCTGTTCAGCATTGAGTTACTTAGAGTGCATGTCATTAACAAGGCTGTGGTTGTGATTATTGAAAGTGAGTTGAAGGAAATCTGCCTTAATTAGAACAAATTTAAGAAGGACAAAAGTTGTATAGTAGAGAGAGAATGCCATATTTTTGTTGAAATGGCAATAAAAATAGGAAAGGGGAGAGAGAATTATGAAACAGCAGTTTTAATGAAACAGCATTCTTTTACAAAAGAGAATTAGGTTTTCTAGGAAAAACAAATAAATGGCCCAGTTTATTTTTCTTTTAAAAGTAGTATTAACTAATGTAATTAATTGGAAAGTTACTTGTATTGCTCCATTCCTGGACTGATCAATGTACTTATTCACTGTGCTGGCTGCATCTAGGTATATAAAAGAGACATGATCCTCATTGTCTGTCTTCAGTAGGCTTAGGAGAAAAAAGAAACAAGGGTGGGTTACATTGCACATCTGAGATCGTAAATGCTAAACTCCAGGCTATTAGCTGTATATCCTAGAGAAGGTAGAGAAAGAAAAGAACATTGCCTGGAGTAGGAAAGAACGTCCCGGGGATTTGAATTTATTATTGCCCACTTTGAGTTTAATTTTCTAATCTCACAAGGAAATCCAAGTTTATTACAAGGTTAAAAAAACATGTAGTTCACGAGGAATGGTGAACTTTAAAAACATCTAATTTGAGTTTATCTATAAAGGTAGCTTTTCTTTCATTCTTTTACCTACCTAAGAAATATTTTTAGTTATTTAGAAATAAAACTATAGGAGTCATCACTAGAAAATTTGAGAAGAAAGGAAAATCATATAGCAGTACTATACAAATTCACTTTTAAAAAGTGAATGCATGCTTATCTAAAAGAATCACCCATATCACCAGTTCTCTTTAATTAATTATTCAGTTGACATGAACTGTATCTTATGTGACTCTAATCAGTTAGATGTTAAAGGAGAAGAATTGAGTAAAATGAACAGCTTAAGGAAGATATGAACGAACTTCTTATGGGAGATAAGAGTTTCATATTGTGTTAACTTGAGGGGTAAAGCTTTTTCTTCCTGGATCTAGATGGGGACACGAGGACAGGTGTGAGGGGCAAAAATGGTGAAGGCAGGCATTTGTATTATCACAAAATAGTTTTGCTACTCCATCAGTACTCCTATAGATTGTTCAGATCAAAGAGATAAATACTGTGTTTACTAGCATGTTGTCAGAAATCTGAGTCAAACATGAGTTATGTAAGAATTAAACATCATTTCTAATAATTTGTCCCAATATTCACAAATCCCTCCATTAGTTCATATACTCAAGATTTGACTGTGCATATGTTAATAGGTGAAGGACTATACTCAACTAATAGATGCATCAAAAACATTAATAAGCATAGATGTCAGAATACGGTTTGTAATTTTGTTTCAAAGGACGATTGGTTTTGGCTTAAATAAAACCTGTACCTTTGATGTAAATGTATAGTATGTTACTACCAAAATATAAAGTATTTGAAATCTAAGATATATTTGATAGACAGATAGGCTTTCTTGCTTTGTAATGAAAACTAAAAGCTTTACCCCAAACAAGCAAATTTTCAGAGTTGGAGAAAAATAAATAACTATCCAAAGTAATGGAATGTTTGGGTTATTAGTTATCTCTATTGTGCCAGTGTTCCCAACTATATTTACCATTTTAACCAATTATGCAAATAACTCTAGTTAAATTCACACTGATAAAAAAAGATAAAATAATTTTGTGCTTCTCTTCTGCAAGCAAACTGGCACTAACATAAAGATTATTAAACTATTCAGAATTGATTTCTTTGAGCACAAAACCTGAGCAGAAATGCCTGGAAGCCATAAACTATATAGCTAAACACTAGTAGAGTTTTGGTGGCTCATATTTCAATTAGATGTTTCCGTGCATGCTTCACCTTTGTGGACACCTCTTTTTTTTTTTTTTTTTTTTTTTTTTTTTTTTTTTTTTTTTTTGCCTCCTTTCTGTTTTCTCCTTTTCCCCAAATGTCCAAAGAGGAAGGTGAAAGAAAACCATAGTTGGGACTAGATCCGGATATCCAGGGTTAGTTGACTGTCTAACTCTTCACCATCATTAGGTTTGGAATCACATACATTAGGTTGTTGACCAATTACCAAGCATGATAGAACTATAAACGCACAGCTTCTGGGAATGAATGAGTTTTTAATAGTTGCAAAAACAAACCAAAACTATTCTTCTATGATGATAAAACTAATGGGGCACGAATTCTACTCCCTCTCTCCAAACTTCATTTCCCTCAGATGAGCAAAGGGGATAAATAACATATTCCCTCCTAAATTTCACAAAAAAACTTTTTTCTAACACCGTAAAACAGTGAGAGAATGTGAATTGCTTGTTCTCTTTTTCTCTGGCTTGAAACTGCACTCACAAAGAGAGTTCGCACCATGTAAAGATTTTTCACAGTTATGTACTAACAAGTCTGCAGGATTTGCTGTACTTATACAAGGAAGTCAGATTTGAAAATAAAACCGTTTTTCTGTTTGTGGATGCATGATGAACATATGGTCAACACCTGGGATTTATAGAGGCCTTTACCTAATAAAACCTTCTGAGACATTCCAAGAATGACAACAAAGTGATGGCATGGAGCAGAACTGCCAAAGTAATCTTCTTCACCTTCTGGTTCTTTTAAAGCAGAAAACATAAAACTAACAACTTAGTGCCCCCCAAATGCTTATGAAATGTGCATTAAAGAGGTGGGAGCTCACGTTCCCTGACAAAAGTGCCATTATATCCTGACTGTGAGTGTCTCTCTGGATTGTCTCAGAGAGAGCTGGTTTATGAGGAAGATGACTGATTGGTAAGCATAGTATTAAAAAGTAGAGTAAGACAGATTGCAAGATCAAGTTCAAAGTTTTGAAAGTTTTACTTGGAATGTTTTTATAATGGAATGCACTCTTAAGTGATAAAACCACATACAACACGGACTTATGATTTTATAAAATCCTCTTAAATTTAGCTGCAACTTAGGGAAATGTCATTTGCGAGGTGATTCTAAGCTCAACATTGACTTTGAAACTGAAATTCCCAATCAGGAAAAGAAAAGTTGATGAGATTCAAGTTGGAAAAAAAAAATTGTTAAGGCTTCAGAATAAGACAGCTTTAACTTTTAAAGGAAACAAATCTTTTGGGGTGCCTGGGTGGCTCCGTTGGTTAGGCAGCCGACTTTGGCTCAGGTCATGATCTCACGGTCCGTGAGTTCAAGCCCCGCGTTGGGCTCTGTGCTGACAGCTCGGAGCCTGGAGCCTGTTTCAGATTCTGTGTCTCCCTCTCTCTGACCCTACCCTGTTCATGCTCTGTCTCTCTCTGTCTCAAAAATAAATAAACGTTAAAAAAAGAAGAAGAAAACAGATCTTTTTACAAATGTAAATGAAAATAATGTGACCAAAATATTTTATGTTGTTTGCAATATTTTGCAAATAATGTTTATTTTTAAAGATAATCACAAAATCAGAATTACCCAAATCCTGAGCTTCACTTGACCCCAGTTCAGATCAGCAGCTTACAATATCTAAACCAAGATTCATACTACCTTTAATGACATCTCTCTAATTCACTCAGTTCTCACACTTTACTCCTTCTCTCCAAGAATCAGTCAAATAAGTAGAAGAAAGAGATTATTGCACCCACAAACATGCCCAATTAAACCAATTGACTATTGGTATCAGAGTTTAGTGCTATAAATACCCGTCAGGGACCAAAAAACAAAAACTCCCCCTATTGTACCTCCCAGAAAAATCAGCCAGCTGATGCCTTCTACAATTATCAGGTGCATGCCATTATCAATGCAAAAAAAAAAAAAATGTTGCTGCAGCATAGAGAAGAAACCACAGCCCATTCAGCAGAGCTGCTCTTGCTAGAGAAGAGTCTGCAAGGTAGCTGAGATGTTCACACTGCGGACCAAGCAGAAATAGAGAAGAGGCTGAGAAGACTATTTGAGGCTGGGTTAAAGGAGTCAAGTGTCAATAATGGTGATTATACCCTTAAGTTGCTTTTCCTTAGAGTTCTTTTAAAATACTGCTCTTGTGTTTAGAATGATCACTTGCTTCTACTAGAATACAGGGAGGTGGAATTTTTTCATCTATTATGGCTTATTCTTTTGCTCAGAAAAAAATCTATGAAAGTTACTCATTGAGGAAATAATTTGAGGCATTTAGTTTATTGTTGTGTCGAAGTATAAAAGCCTGACCAGTCCAAGGAAAGATTGTTCATCTTTCCTCACATCCCTAGTCTATCTCTTACTCTGGGGAATAAACAGATAGTAAAATAAGTTAGAACAGTCTTTCTTTCAACTGTCGATCATGAATCATTCCTTGGTAGCTGAGGCCTAATGCAGAAGCATTTAACAGTCAGGAGCTGAAATTTTGGTTATCAAAAATGCTATAAGACTCTGACCTTGTGGGTTTTTAATGTCTTCCATTACACATGTGTCTTGCATTTAGAATTCCTTTGTTTTATATGTTCTAATTCATTTGGCTTAAATTTAAATACATTTGTAATTAAAAAAAATAAGGACTTCATAGCAAATGCTGAGTACTTTTCTTTGGCAAGAATTTAGATCTTTAGCTGACCATTAAAGGTAAAGGTAAAATAATAGCAAATAAAACCTAAAGCAAAATCATAGCAAAGAGTGGCCAAAGACTTAGGAGGAGAGTTTGTAGCAAATACTGGTCATAAAAAGCACTGAAATTTCATAGCCAATGCCAATCATTAAAGTTAATGGAAAATTCAAAGCAACTGCTAATAATTGAAGTCAATACAGAATTGATAGCACATGCTGATCAGCAATGTTAATGGAAAATTCTCCCACCAAACTGCTCGTTTTCAGATGTCATCTCAGAATAGCAAAAAGCCCTAAGTGTGAGTTTTGACTCTTATGTTGACATTTTCCATTTCTTTGTATTAATCACATGTATATAATGTGAAATAGGCACAGCCTATTGTGGCAACAGGGGTTTAATTATGACTCCAAATGTATTTGCAAAAGTGTATTTCTTATGACTTTGGTGCCCTGAAAATGGCAGTGATCACCTGTTAATTGTGCACAGGGTCCCTGAGAGCTGTCTAGCATGATAATCTGGTCTGCCGATTTGGAATTGTGAAAGGCCCCTTTTCTTAGCATTAAATGCCACTGGTTTTCTCAGTGCATAAAGAAACCAACAATCCCACAGATAATATATAGTATGAAAATGTAACCTTTCCTGTCCTTTCTGTAACTAAACAAGGAACTTTTCTGCATGTGATCATAGTTCTGAATTTATTCCTGTTATTTCAAATTTTCTGGCTTCAATTATTAACTTCATTGTGCAGGATAAGCTGTCCAGTGAGCATGATGACCATCCAGGTAATAGCATTTAGACCACAGGAATCTGGTGGGCAAACATGGAACAGAACTGGTGGAATGTAATTGGGTATTACTTGTCAACATACCTTTTACTGCAGTTGTACACGTTTATTTTTTACCCCTGACCATGCCTGTACCTTCCATATTTTGCACCTTTTCCTCTCCTATCCTCCTTCCTATTATGCTATCCTACTCGTGTACTCAAAACTTATTTTTCTTTCAGTGCCCAGTCTTAATTCCACTTATACTATGAGACATTATCTGATTATCCCATTTTTACTTATTTGCATCAACAAGCACTCGTTGTCTGTATTGCAGATTTGCTACTCATACTGTCCTGTATTATTCAACATATATTGTTATTTAAATCTTAATCTGGCCAACCAGTATCTCACAATGAGACAATAAACTCCTTTTAACAAAGGATTCAACTTTTCTGATCTTGACCTAAGTGCATACATAAATCTCAGTGGCTTCCACATAAGGAGATGGCATTTAAAAATAAATAAAAAGTGAGAGAACCATTTAAGCTAGAGTCAGACACTCAGGTTTAAGTATTAATTGGCTCCACTATTTAAAAATCCTGGGAGATTTCCCAAGTTACCTCAGCCCCATGAGCACCAGTTTTCTCATTCAGTGAAATGGGAGGATTCCTAATCTGGTCACCTCATGCTACAACTTCTGGGTATCAGAAGCAAATGCGAGTGCACATGTGAATGGACTATATTTGGATGTGAATGGATGTATTGCGATATATCTCATTATTGTAAAAGAGGTTGGATACATATTTGAGCACAGTTTTCAATATATTGTTTTTGATACATAATTTTTATTTATTTTTTTAAGTTTATTTATTTATTTTGAGAGAGAGAGAGAGAGAGAGAGAGAGATAGCATGAGAAGGGGAGGGACAGAGAGAGAGGGAGAGAGAGAATCCCAAGCAGACTCTTCACTATCAGCACAGAGCCCGATGCAGGGCTCAAACCCACGAACCATAAGACCATGACCCGAACCAAAATCAAGAATTGAACACTTAATCAAATGAGCCACCCAGGTGTCCCTTAATATAGAATTTTAAATTCATATTTCAAATATACTTTTAGCTTCTGAGGGAAGACAAAAGAAAATCTACCAAATATGTACTCAAAAAAAAACATAATACAGTGTAATGAGTAGAAGGAAGATGAAGTGAGAGATGGCAGCAAATCGAGCCAGTAACTGTCAGGGAAGAGATGGTCTGTAAACCTGGAGCCTATCGTGGCTCATTAAGACCAGCATTTTATTTTTCCTTCTCTATAACATTTCTATACAAAAAGGCTGGTTTAAATGTAAATTCGTTTTGAGTGCCAGTATGTTGTATTTCATTAATTGCTCTAATAAAAACTCTATTCTTGTCCTCAAGAAACTTCAATCTGAAGAACAGAATAGTCCTATCAAATAAAGATTTATGAGCTATACCATGTGAAACAGTTCAGATTCCAAGCTTATTAAGTCTTGACCTCATGCTATCCTTTATTTTAGCTAAAAGACAGATAAGAATAGTTATGAAACCTCCAATTCATACACTGTGCTGAAATTACAAAATATAGCTTAATTATCTATTTAATGAGAGAAAATTCAGAAGCACAGGAAGAAAAAAATTGAAAGCAGTAGCCTCATTTGAATAGGGTACAAATCATCTTTTACTTATTTTTTTATAAATAACATGAACAAGAAAGGAAAATAAATGAAGGAAAAACCAGATGAGGATTTTCTGTTATAGAGAATGGTAGAGACCAAGAAATGTATAATGGAAGACACAAACTCAACTGCCTTCTAAGATGAGACAAGTTATGTAAAGTGAGTGAAATGATAATTTACAGTGAGTGGAGATGTGGAAAATGGAAGGAAAGAACATCTATAAACAAGTGAATTCAAACTTTGGAAACGTTACGTGTACCATGCAAAAACCTCCATTACAAAACACCTATAAATGCTGGATCGCCTATTACAAACTTTAGGAAAAAGAAATCTTGGCTGGGAAGACCAAAAAAAAACAAAGAAAAATCTCCAAAACCAAAAATGAGAGGGAACAGCAAATGAGAGCTGACATTGTTCCTGTCTTTGGAGAGTATCCTGCACATGTTAGCCCACAGGCTTGAGTGCAATTTCCAGAAAAGGACAGGCAATTGGACCTTGGGCCTGAAAAAGTCAGTATTATGACAAAGGCCCTTTGCACTGAGCTCCAAAAGTTAAAGCTCTATATGGCTAATAAAATGGAAAATTGGGAGAAAAATCCTTAGCACAGGGAGATAATAGGAATTCTCTGTTTCAACCTGGGCTCAGACAGGAACAAAATATTGCCCTGAGAATATAGCCTTGGAGCAGTTCCTCTCATGACTTTGGTGTGAAATTTTATATTACCTGTATGAGGTCAAATTCCTAAGCTTAAAAGTTGATATAAAAGGTGAATGAGGGTCCTCCTGAACCCTGCAGTATCTATCAGAAGCAACCAAAATAGTTTTGGGAGGAATATGGCTTTATATCATGAATACTCCTTTGAACATATACTTACAATCTGAAAGTACAGCATATCTGAAGATAAAACAACAGGCATATCCCACAGCAGAATTAGACTCCTAAGAATTTGATAGAACTATTTAGAAAATGTTACAAAAATGAGTTTAAAATAAATATAGTCTTAAAAATATTCAAAATTGTAAGAGTAAGACAATATTGGTAAAGAACAGATATTTTAAATAACCATGTAGAATTTCTAGAAAGAATACAATCATACAGATTAAAAAATTCAGTTTATACCTTAACAATAAATTGAACACGGTGACAAGAGACAGTAAACTAAAAAATATCTCTGAGATAATTACTTAGCATGTAGCACAGACAGCTTAAGAGGTAGAAAATGTCAAGGAGAAGTTAAGAGACATGAATGCAAAACGAGAAGTCCATTCTATGCATCAATGAACTTCTTAAAGGAGAAAACAGAATGGAAAAGAGATACCAACATTAACCGTATACCCAGATAATGAGAGAAATGTTTTCCCCAATTGAAAATGTGATTCCTCAGATTTGAGAAACGTAAATCCCAAGGAAGATACGTGAAAATAAATACACATCATAGTGAAACTACAGAATACCCAATACAAAGAGAATATTTGCAGAATAAGACAGAGTTTATCACTAACAGATCTTTGATTAAAGAAGTAAAGGGATAAAATTCTGGAAGAAGAAAAGCAGTGACAAGGAGTTTGAGTTTGATTTTGAGTGTAACATTGTAGAGTATTGAAGAAGGGAGTGATGAAATTTAATGTATATTTTAAAAAATATTGCCATGACTGATGTATGGTACCATTGATTGTAAGGGTGTATTATTTCTCAGGAACATACCAGTGATAGTGGGATGGCAACAGTGGGAGAATTGCTGAGATAAGGAACACAGTTTTAAGGTAGCCAGTGAGTTTTGCTGAAAGATTGAAGATGAAAACTGAAAAGTCAAGGGTGACTTGGGCTTCTGGCCTGAACAACTGAGTGTATTGTGCCACCTTTTATTAAAATGGAGAGTACTGGATGGGGAGAAACGGGGGAGGGGAAAATCAAGACCTTTTTACCCTTGATTGAAAACTTTCTGTTGGTTGGGCAGACTTATTAGCACTTGTATTAATTCATTAATGTATTAATTCATTTCACCTTCACTACCACCCTGAAGGAAGGTACTGCCATCCTTCTCCTTTTAAAGATAAAGAAACTGAGGTAGAGAGACAGTAACTCCCTTGCTGAGGCTCACACAGCTGTTTGACTACAAAGTCCATATTCTCAAGCACTACTCGCCCTTGCCTCTTAGGATGACTCATCTAAATTGAGATGCAGATTCATGATAGGAACCTCCAAGAAAGAGATTTTCCTGAAGATGTCATGATAAAGAGGTTAAGAGAGAGAGAGAACTAGCACAGCATAGTAGTTCTCAACTTTTTGTATATTCTCGGCCCATTCTCAAGTCCTAAAATCTCTGGCAGAAAACTTGACGAGAGCAAGAAATCAAAGCAACACCAGCATCTATGGCAAAGCTGTGCCACACTGTGCTAACAAAGGCTTCTAAAATCATAGCCCTTCCCTTTGATGGCCCTTCAGCACGGTGCACAACAGAAGCAGAACTCTCCACGGACCTGCACATGTCCAAGTCTCTGTGAATGAGGCAGGAGGGAGGTACCACAGATGTCAGACCCTGCCCAGCAACTTCATCAGAATATAAGCTACATGAGGTCAGGGATTTTTTTCTGTTTTGTTTCCATTACATGCTCAACCTAGACCAGCATCTGACATACGCTAGACACTTAATAAGCATTAGTTGTACAAATGATTAAAAGTTGTAGCACATTCTAACCCCAAATGCCCGACCACTCTCAATAGCCTCACAGAAGTTGCTATTCAAAACAAATAAGCAAACAAAAGAATTCAATCACAGAAAAGGTAAATCATACACATTGATCAAGAGTCACAAACCTGTGATGGTTTGGGGGCATTCATTAGTAGCAACAGGCTAAGTGAATATCATCAAAGTATGAGATTGCCTTTACCACCTCCAAAACCCAGAAAATGTAGGTTTGGGAGTAATGATCAGTCTATGCTCACAAAAGCTTCAGAGAAAATAGTGTCCTTGATTTAGAGCCAATTTTCAATTTAGAAAAAGAAGACCTGGGTGGATGAAAGGAAGAGGCATGGAAGATAGGGGAACTTGTTTTTAATGAACTGATAACTTCAGAAAGGTCAGTGGAAATAGTCGCTAGAAGGAGGTCAGTAGTGAAAGGAAGAAAATTAGGGCATTAAGCAGTTTTAGAAGAGGTTTATCAGTACATATGATCGCTAGCTAGTGGGTTTTGCATCTGGAGAAGTAGCCAAAAAGGATAGATTTAAACAGCACGGTTGTGATGACTTTCCTTGAAACTCGTAGATCGAAGAAGCTGAATTGTATGTGCCTCCTGATGACGTCAATCCCCAAATTAATTGCTCAGCACTCAAAAGGACAAGTTCTTGGGTTCTCTTGGAATCTTTTGAAGATAATTCTGCCAATCTATGCTTTTTGCCAGGGTCATAGAGGGTAAAATATAAGTCCCTTATATTTGCTGACCTTTGAACTTGGTAGTTATTTGGATTCCAGAACTCTCTGCTCTAAACCTAACCAACTGTTCAGTTTGATGGAAGGCTGATGTTCTAGGTGCCAAAACCGGAAGTGCTTCTTAGTTAGATCTGGGAGAAAATGCACTTTGGAAAGAATTTATGCATATGGTTGGAGATAAGATTGGCAGGATCCCATATGCCTCCTACCTGGTGGAGTTATTGTAGTGATGACAAGTCCTGAGGTTTTAAGTCTTATAACTGGGAAGCCCTAATGAAGTTTTGAAAGAATTTTCCTCCAATGGCTGAGGGCAGGATTAAGTGGGGCTTGGGTTGCTCCCTTTAGGAGGAGTCATATTGGTTCAAGATGGCTTAGAAGCTGAAGCAATGATCTTCAACCCACCTTACAGAGTATATGTTTTACAGAGCAAGAATTGAACAGTACTTTATTCCCACATGCCCCCTGCAAACTTCACTTTATTTTCCCTAATGCTGAAATTATTTGTACTTTTCTAATGTCATCTCTTAATCATTTAGAGAGATCAATATTGTAACATATTTATATGAAAAAAATGATTTGAGCTCTCTATACAGTTGGCATATGGATTCCCATTTTCTTACTGTGTGATTGTGTATGTGTGTGTGTGTGTGTGTGTGTGTGCCTGTGAGTGTGTGAAGAGGAAAGTATGTGGACATGGGTGTTCTCAGTCCATATTTTTGTTGTTCCTTTAAGATTTTAGAGAACTAACAAGATAAAAATTAAAAGTAATTGTCTAAATGGCATTTTAACTAAATTTTTTCCCAATTCACAAACGCTGAACCTTGTAAGGAAAGCATCACATTCAACCTTTCTAAAGAAATGAACCAAGCTTTGCTATCACTACTTTTTACACTGGTTCCACCTGGGTGGTCTTTTATTTCACAGGACATATTAATCTCCTGTTATACGTGACAACCACTACTGTGTGTCATCTCAGTTCAGGACAATAAAGTGACTCCAGAGTTTCCTTCTCAACTTAGTGATCAGGCTTTTCTTACTGTGACAAATGTTTATGGATTCTTCTAATTACACGTCTGGTTTAAAGCTAAGATACCAAGAGAATACAGTTCTCTTTTGTAAAGTTCCCAAGGTTTTTCTATAATAATCAATTACCATAATGAGTTTTTTTAAAGCTTCCATTCATCATTTTCTTAAAATATATAAACTACGAGGATAAAGAT
Source organism: Panthera onca (assembly GCF_046562875.1). NCBI lineage: Eukaryota > Metazoa > Chordata > Mammalia > Carnivora > Felidae > Panthera > Panthera onca. Next base: position 133,516,038 of record NC_138340.1, on the reverse strand, counting down.
AAATAGCCATATCCAGCATAGCCTGAGGCACTCTACCAAAGGTTTCCTTTAAATCAAGATCAACTGGAAAACATGTTGGGTTTTATTTCAAAGTCAATCCTGCTTAGGTTTAAAAAAAATTGTGTAAAACAAAAAAGAAGTAAAGTAAAATCCATGACAAGTAGGCTTAATAAGAGGACACTAGACAATGCATCATTATCACAGTCACCCCTGTAGTCCACATGTGTGCTTGTTAAATGGGTCTCACTAGCTGGCTCTTGTACCATTAAACCTAGACTCTAATTCTCTACATGGGCCTTTTCTCACCTATTAACCTATTATCTCCTTCTGTTCTTAGAAAAACAGTACCCAAACTGGGAGTTATTTGGCACATCTTTATCTAAACCAGGGTTTCTCAACCATGGCACTATTTCTATCCTGGGAGGTACGGTTCTTTGCCGTAAGAAGCTATCTTGTACACTGGAGGATGTTCAGCAACATCCCTGGCCTCCATCCACCAGCTGCCAGTAGCACATGCCCCCCCACCTTAATTGTGACTACCAAAACTTTCTCCAGACATTGACAAGTGTACCTGTGGGGCGAAGTCCCCCTCCTGTTTGAGAACAACTGCCTACTACCTCCGTAAGCTTCCGTAAGAATTTAATGTGAGAGCATTCAGTAGAATATTCCGGTAGTATAAAAACAGTTTGAGATTGAGAAAACTGGGGTGAAGAATAATAGCAAGGTGACTCGGCTGGTTGGAGCTTAGAAGGGATGCAGTAGGTAAGATTTGGGTGATAATCGAAGAGACGACCATGAAGTCATGAAAGAGTGTCCTATGTCATTTAGCCAACATTGTCTCTTCTTTTCCTTAAATGCAGACTTATCTATAAGAGAAATTCTTCAAACTCTCTGCTCTTTCCCCTTACTCTCTCCCTTGGTTATCTTACACATCATATCTCTGTCAGCAACTCCAGAAGCCTCCTTCAGCCTTCGTCTCCTGGCCTAACTTAGACCCGAACTCAAAATGGCTGCTCTGCACCTGCACTGTATATATACTCTGTGGTCCCGCGGTGTCTGCCAAACTCCTATTCCTCTAGGCTCTCCCCAAGTTGTGCTCATGGCTGTAGAAACAGAAGGATTTTTTTAATTTTTTGATGTTTTATTTTTTTATTTTTGAGAGAGAGACAGAGAGACAGAGACAGAGAGACAGAGTCTGGGGGGGAGGGGCATTGAGAGAGGGAGACACAAAATCCGAAGCAGGCTCCAAGCTCTGAGCTGTCAGCACAGAGCCTGATGCAGGGCTCAAACTCACAAACCATGAGATCATGACCTGAGCTGAAGTCAGATGCTTAACCGACTGCGCCACCCAGGCACCCCAGAAACAGAAGGGTTTTTAACAAAAAATTTAAATGAAAATTATATTGTTTACCTTTGGCCTTCTAGTTTATTTTTATATCATTCTATTCAATATACTACCTGATAAGGCAGAACAGGTGGTAAGCAAAGATTTGAAACAGGAAATGTCTGAGTTCAGTCTTACTTTTGCCACATTTTAACAATACTACATCGAGCCAGTCACATTTCTGAGTTTGAATTTCCTACTGTGTAAAATGAAGTGTTCTCGAAAGGCTTAAGTGAGATCCCATATGCAGAGGTTGGGGAAAATCACCCAAAAATGTCTGACATTGAATATGAATTTAATAAAATGCATTGTTTTCCTTTCCATTGCCACTCCTTTTACCCTGAATGAGGTTCCTGATCTATATTTTCTTTACAATTTATCTTCCTAGCCATCAATCCTCTGCCACTGCTCATGGTCTCCTCCTAACATCACCTCCTGACATCACCTGTTTCCTCATGCTTTTATTAACACTGGCCATGCTTAGCCTGTCTCCTCTCCCCTTTGCTCTTACCCTTACTCTCCCTCCCTTCATTCTTGTTCTTGCTTTTGTTACTTAGCATTGTAGTTTTCGTGTACATTACTTTGGTTACTAAATATATTGATCATTTGTTCATATCTCTATTAGCCATTTGTTTTTATTCATTTGTGAATTGTCTGTGATCTTTAATCTTTTTTTTTCTATTTCTGTGTCCTTATTTTTATTTTTCACATGGGCTTTTACAAAGTCTCGATATGTTAAAAATACTAATCCTTGTTCATACATGTTTAATTTTTTTTGTTCAATTTGTGAATAGAGTTTCTAAAGGGAAAAATAACAAAATAAAAGACTGATTAAACTGACCATGTTAAAGTTTCCGAATTTGCCCTATTTACCTGTATTTTTTAAAATACAGGTAGGATAAAATTCCTAATATTAAAACAATGTATATATGTGGATACGTAGAAAAAACGAAAGAACTAAAATGTATATCTAATATATATTAAGTAATACTTCACAGGGATGAGATTATTGGTTTTATATTTCTTTTCATACTTTTGAATTTCTCCTAAATAACAGTGAATTTGTAATGCTTTTGTAATAAGAACAAAGTGAACAAATATAATTTTAATTGTTTTGTAAAGACAGGTAGGCAAAATTACATGCAAATGCAGTTTTTCTTAATTGGGATTCAGCAAGTTTTCTACTCACTGTATACACTCAATAACACTTTGATGATAGTGATGGTAATTTTTAAACGATCTCTTTAAAGTATTATTTTTAATATTTGGTGGTTCTCAATTTGTAGCATGATAAAATACTCTTCTTACATAAGTTCTTTGTGAGAGTGCAATTCAGAAAATAGTAGGCTGGGAACTAGATGAATTAAGTTTGAATTCTGCCCTCATCACTTATTAAAAGCATTTCCTTAGACAAGCTCACCAAGATTGTATAGTTCAGTCTTACCTATGTAATTAAAATATCTTTATCTGTTCCTTGCTTTGTGGATACGATGGGCTCAAGAGAAAACAGAGAAAGGATTTGAAAGTCACTGCCAAGTAGTCTTACCTGTTTCATATTTTAATAGTGTTTATATGCCTGCAAAACTTCTTTGTTTTCAAATGGAGTGTGAGACATAATGTCAAATTATCATCCATAAGAGGATGCACCCTTGAAATGTTTTATATGAATACCACCCAAAACAGTTTTCCCTGTGTTATCATTATTCATTGACTTCTTGACCCTGAAAGCTTCTTATTTATTTTTCCTCTCCCATGTATTTCCAAAGAAATATTTTAGATAATCCTAGCCAGAATCTTGAATTCCAAACAATAACATCTGAGTTGTGACTAAAAATAAATATAAATATGTACCATCCAAACTAACCTTTAAACTGAAGATACCACTTGTGTATCTGAAAGAAAGTAAGAACCATCTTAAAAGATGGGTATAAATTGCCATAAGTACAGTCAGCCTCCTTTAACTAGTATCTTTGGCATATTATAGACCTTACGAGACATAATTTTTAGATAAATGATACTTTATTTGATACTTATTTATGGGGTGAAAATGACTGGGTTGCCTCAAAATAAAATATATCCTATGACAATGACTTATACAGAACATTGAGTTTATGGAAAAAGCAGTGGTCCAGAGAAATAACTTCTTTATTTATGTCAAAGATTTAAAAAATGCTACATTTAATTTTAATATCATGATGAGCAGTATTCCCCCTGCCTGATAGGCCTCATTACACTGCAGCATGTACAGTATTTGCCTTATTTAACAATTTTTATCAATCATTTAAAAATGGGTAACGCTCTCAGAAAAGAAGTGATAGATATGTAGTATACAGCTTCTTAGCTCTACAAAAATTTGCACTCAATTGTGAAGGATAATAAAAAATTAAAACAAAAAGGTTTTTCGTAAATCCTGGGCCCACGATTTGATTCACTCAGCAACCAAATACACAATCGTATAATTGTATAAGAACTGTAATTCCTATTCACTACAAACATCTCTCTGCTTTTCTTCTTAATAATTGTTCAATTCCATCTACCTACTTGAATTCCTCAAATTTGTGTGAGCATCACCTTCCTGTTACTCTTAGACTCTCCCTTATAACTGTCACCAATGTTTATCCTTCCCATTTTTCTGTAGTGTAAAGCAGTCTCAATCACTGACCCCTTTCTAAAGTTCTCTTAAAATGTGAATGTGCAAAGCAGGTAAACAAATACAACAGTGATATGGAAACTTCTACTGCCCCAAATCATTTCTGGACCAGTTAACAGAAGGAAGAAAAATTATGAATCAAAAGCTTTTGCTTAAATAGAATCTTTCATTCTTCAAAGCATCATGTGTTTCTTTTATTTCATTATCATATTTTAATTCATCTTCTCTTTCAGATATTCCTGTTCGAATTTTACCTTACTCTTGTTCTTTTTTTTTGTTTATTTATTTTGAGAAAGAGAGAGAGAGACTGTGTATGTGAGTGGGGGAGGGGCAGAGAGAGAGAGAGAAAGAGACAATCCCGAGCACGTTCCATGCTGTCAGCGCAGAGCCTGATGTGGGGTTCGAGCCCACAAACTGTGAGACTGTGACCTGAGCCGAAAGCTAGAGTCTGATGCTTAACCAACTGAGCCACCCAGGCACCCCACCTCACTCTTGTTCTTATTCATATCATTCATAGCATCTTACTTTATAGATTTTTACCTGTACTTTTATATTGTTTCAAAATTGTTTCGAAAATACTGCCTTCATATTAGGCGATACTAAGTGAATATAATCCCCGGTCCTGTCTCTTCCTCGGCCTCTGTCCAAATATTTTAACATCTCTGAGTCCTAGCACCTCTGCTATAAAATAAGAATATTTTGGGTAAATATTAAAATAAGAATCGGCTATGAAATAATATATTTTATTAAATAATTATTATATTTCTTCTCAGCAGGAAATATATGATTTTGTGATTAATGGAATATTCAAACAGTAACTTTTAAAATTCATTTATTATGCCCCCCCCCCCCCAACTAGAATATAAGCTACTTCACAAATAGGAACTTTGGGGGCGCCTGGGTGTCTGTCGGTTGAGCATCCGACTTTGGCTCAGGTCATGATCTCGCGGTCTGTGAGCTGGAGCCCTGTGTCAGGCTCTGTGCTGACAGCTCAGAGCCTGGAGCCTGTTTCAGATTCTGTGTCTCCCTCTCTCTCTGCCCCTCCCCCACTCATGCTCTGTCAAAAATAAATAAACATTTTTTTAAAATTAAAAAAAAATAGGAACTTTGTTTTACTCACAGTTAAACTCAGAGCCTTAGAACAGTGTTATGGTGGGGCACCTGGGTGGCTCAGATGATTAAGCGTCCAACTTCGACTTAGGTTATGATCTTGCGGTTTTGTGAGTTTGAGCCGCACTTTGGGCTCTGTGCTGAGAGCTCGGAGCCTGGAGCCTGCTTCGGATTCTGTGTCTCCCTCTCCCCCTGCCCCACTTGTACTCTGTCTCTCTCTCTCAAAAATAAATAAACATTGAAAAAATTTTTTAAAAGAACAGTATTTTGGTATCAGGTAGAAGCTCAGAAAGAATATGCAGAATTAAATTAACAAATATTATTTGCATTTCTAAAATATCTTTGCAACTCTTACCAATTGAAAGAACTTGATTTTGTTTTTATTAAAATATATTAAAAATTGTTCACTCATACTTGCGAATCAAGGAAAAAAAATCCGACCCTAAGTCAACTGTCTTAGATTCTTAAAGGGATAGCTTTTTTTTTTTTTTTTTTTTTTAAGAATAATGCTTAAATTCATCAACCTTACTCTGCCACACCAAAGAGGTATTGGAAAATAAAAGGATTTGCATGGGTACAACATAAAAAGCCATGTAGAGCCCTCTGGGATAATTTTTCAAAATGGTGTACCATGTTTTAACCGTGTAATTCTCATTGACCTTAATGGGAGTCATGCGGCTAAAACCACAAATACCTCTTTTAAATCATATCTCTAAGTGTTCTGTCACTAATGCTAGTAAGTAATAAAATGGTACACTTTCTTTCTAGACATATAAACATTACCATGTTTATATCAGCATAATTGTGAACTTTTTGTACCATTATAGCTAGATTTTCATTATGCGATCATTAGCTTTTTGATAGCATAAAGACCCAACTTTCAATGGATGTTGGTAGGACATTTTTTTTAACCATATTTGATTGTAATAAGACAGCATTGCCCTGATGGGAAATAATATCTTTTTATATGTACATTTGCATTAGAAATCATCCACTAAGATACTTATTTATGTCTTTCTGAATACAGCCTTCTGATGTAGATCCATAGTTTGGGAAATATGTGGCCATGTGATGACTTTTTGTTATAAAACAAATACAGTCTCAGCACCTTGCTGGCCTACTGTAAATATATGATTTTTAATAAAAGAAGAATAAACATTCAAACATTTATTTGCCAAAATATATTAGTTATGACCTGCAATATGGCTGTAGTCCTAAATTTCTTCTAAATATAAGGTGTCCACTGTGCCAGATTATATGATGACTTCACAATATGGGCAAATGTTCACCAGAAACCATAAGGCGGTTTCTAATAAAGTCAGCTATTACATAGTACAAAAAGCTATTACATAGTAATTCATTTCAACAGTTTCAGAATAGAAATGATTGAAAAAAAATGAATAGGCTGAATACATTAGGCTCTCTGAATTTTTTTGTTACTGTTTAAGCAACACTCACAAGGTATTTTATTATCACAGGATCTTAGCACTAGAAAGAGTATCAATGACCTCATAGTCCAGCTTTTTCCTTTTGCCTCCCATTTGCAGATGAGCAAACTCAGAATGACTAAAATATGTTTTTCCCAATTAAAAACCTCTAGTCCTATATAGTTCTAAAACCATCATTTTACTTTTTTAATCTATTTTTAAAGGTGAATGGTACAGAGAGTTTACAGTCTGTGGGCAAGTGCAGACCTTACCCCTTCCCCACCCTCATACCCAAGTGAACATAATATGATTACACAGTTATCTTCCTGAGTTTATATTCATAGAGAGTGTTCATTTGTTTCTGAGCAAGTATTTAAAAAAGTTTCTGCTTAGTGAAGAGTCTATTCATAGTGATTTAAGACCATGTTTAAGACACCCACGTCATAGTCACAGCTCAGGCAGAGAGACAGAGGAAACTGCCGCTGCCAGTCATGTCTGGCATGAGACAGGTGCTCTTTGACTATTAGATGTATGCGACCCGTGGTATCTGCTTGGATCTTAAGTACACTCCGAGAACTGCCAGCTAGGATCAGGAACCTGAGCAGCTAAGAGGCAGTGGGACATCAACTGCTCTCAGTGGTGACCGAGGGGGGAAAGACGTGTGTTGTGTGGGAAGGCAGGGGCTAAGACAATAGGTTTAAATAAACTGAGGGTCCACGGAGGACAGTGAAAAAGAGAAGGAAACAGAAATTTGTCTACCACTGCAAGAGGCGGTCACTAGAGGGACCCCAGAGTCCAAACAAAAGTTGAGGGGATGAGTAAAGCGGAATAGTGAACACATCTCGGAAACTTCCTTCCCAACACACATCCACACATGCACATGCCCACATGCATGCACAGAAGGACTCTCTCAGAATAGATCCCTTGGTCCTGAAGTAAGGTTGTCCTTGTGTGTTCTTTTACATTTTGTGTGAGTGCTTGGCTGGCTAATGGATGGACCGTTTCATTTGGAACTATACCACTACTTCCTTGCGTGGTGAAGGAACAGAGGTAGAGTTAGATATTTGAGGAAAGAACATTAGAGATTGTTATAAAGAAGAAGACCAGCAGAACACAATTGATCCAGGGGGGTTGGGGGGTATCTAGAATGGATTTATTTTGGAGATCTAGACTGGATTTATTCTCTTAACTATATTTGGTGAAGAGTTTTATCCACTCTGGCATTGAAAACTCAGAACCCCACTCTAAATAATTCACTTTATTGTATATGGTAATTGTATAATGGATGATATATAGTTATCTCTTGGTATAGTTGGGTAAATCATTTATAATGAATATTTTTATTACCTTCATGAACCTTATGAAGTTTTGTATTAGTATTTGTTATATAGTATAGCTTATATATAACATTGTATATCTTATATACAGCTATCCTATATTATTATAGAAATGCCCTCAACTTAAAGAATGGTATCAGGCAAATAGCAATTATGTGGAATGAAAACTTATTAATGATTATCTTTTTCTTAAAGTGATACTTATTGTACATGCAGGCTAAAGTATCATTAAGATTGGTCAATTTAGATCAATTATCTGTCTAACCAAGTGAACTCAGCATTAAAGCTCTATAGAGCCTTTTTGGGTGACAAAAACACTACCAGGTAGGATTGACTGTTACATGTCCTTTAAGACACTTCCTTTCTCTCCTGGTAATCTATTTCTTGGGTTGTTCCATGTAGAGGCAATGACGCATAATGGTTAACATCATGGGCTCTACATATGTTCATTGGTTAAAATCCTGCTTCCACCCCCTCATTATTTGTGTGACTGAACAAGTTACTAAACCTCTCCAAATCTAGTGGAATAAAGGTAATAATAGTAGTTGCCTCATCAATGTACACTGGTTAGCCCAGTGAACAACACATAGTAAATGTTCATTAAAAGTCATTATTATTATACTACTAATATGACTACTTTGACCTTTCTGTGGATATAGGTATAGTGTTTCCCCTTTCTCTCTTTATTTACTTCTGTGGATTCTCAACCTTGAACTTACTTTGGTGACCTAATTTAGTTTTTATATTCCTGAAATTACTTCTTTTTATTTAATCTTCTACTCTGTCAGAAAATGATATTTTGCCAAACCCAGCCTGCCAACCCAACCTTGACTTCTGATATTTGATGGTTTACCATGGTATTCTTTGACCCATATTACGCCCTGACAATAATTAATTCTGCTTTACTAAGGCAGTAGACGTCCAAGTCTTTCTGGTTCACACTATTGGCTGGCACACTAATGTTTTATTAGCTTTTTCATAATTTTTATAATAATAAAAACATTTACTATATTCTGCCACAGACCTGGCAGGGAAGCTCCAGATAAAAGGTCTCAATGGAGATATTTTTGACACAGCTGTGCCATCAGTTATGATTAGCTCACCCTAAAGAATAGTCCCAAAATAGGTCATCAATTGTCACTAAATTCCTTGGTCAGAGATTATAGCCCCAACCCAGCATGCCACCTAGCAAATGTCTATACTTAGAAGCAGAAGACAAAAAAAAAAAAAAGAAAGAAAGAAAGAAAAAGAAAAAGAAAGAAAGAGAGGGAGAGAGAGAATGTAATAAACCCATGCAAATCTATCACTGCTATTGGGAAAGATTTCTCAAAATGAGTGCCCCAACAATAGTATCCATTTATCTCTTTCTCATAACCATCCTTTTGTTTGTAGTTTTAGCCACTATTTGTATACCCTGCATACGAAGATATCACTTTGTAAGAATTCTGTACAATGAATATTTGGATAAGCATTCACAGAGGTCTTGTAAAACCACATTGTTTTATGAATCTCACAGACTATCTACTCAAAAGCTGCATGAATATGGAGGAATAAAGGGCAATGTCTAGTGTGCTTGCTTCCCAGGACTTTAAAGCTCTGCAATTGTTGCCAGAATTTGTACTCTGTGGCACAGGTTGGGTTCTCCAGACTTTGAGATTGAGACTAGGCATGTGTATTAGAGGTCAATACCTATGGAAGGGATGAGAAGGAAGTAGGATTGGGCAGAGGGAGAAGTTGAACTATTATAAAGGCCTAAGAAAGCTTGGGTCAACTGCTAGAATATATGTCCCAAGAAGCTGGCAAACCTGGACCTTTATGTGTCTGCCTTCATCAGTCATTGCATGTGGACTATCCCAGAAAAGGTAAACCTTGGCCTTTTCAGGTAGAGGCTGTGTAAAGACAGCATTCCTGGCAACTAGACAGTAACTTTCTTGAGAACCTAGGCACTGAATCACAATCACAATGTATGATGGACCTGGTCTACCACTACTGAAAGAGAGAGCAGGGGAGGGGCAGAGAGAGAGAGGAAGAGAAAGAGAATCCCAAGCAGGCACCACACTGTGAGTGCAGAGCCTGATGCAGGGCTCGAACTCATGAACTGTGAGATCATGACTCAAGCCGAAATCAAGAGTTGGAACACTCATACACCCCTGTATTTTGTTATACCTAGAACAGGACATTTTGCATAAATGACAGTATTCAATTGCTTCTCTCTTCTCATCCCTCCTGCTTTATACCACTACCTCCCCTCCTCCCTTCTCTCCCCAGTACATACTTCTAGGAAAGTTAGAGGGCAGGCTCTGTGCTTAGTCTTCTTGCATAATTTCTTTATGCAGATGAGAAAGGATGCTATAAAGTTCAAGGTCCTATACTCAGTACAAAGAACCTAAACCCAGTTGGTCCAAGATCTGTCTGTAAATCCCATTTATTAGCTACTGAACTATATTGCCTCCACATGAAGTCACTCAGACACCACATCCATGATTATCAGTATTTTAATCTGGCATGTTTATATATGGACACCATACTTTTTAAATCGGTCTCTCAAATGACACACTCTATTTCCTCATTTTACTTCTCACTTTCTTGGTTAGTCAGCAGAAATTTCCATAGTACATTGCCCCATTTTTATAAAAAGTGGATGACAGTTATCAGAAGTATATTGCTCATAAAAAATAAAAAAAGGAGGGGCGCCTGGGTGGCTCAGTCGGTTAAGCGTCCGACTTCGGCTCAGGTCACGATCTCGCGGTATGTGAGTTCGAGCCCCGCATCGGGCTCTGTGCTGACTGCTCAGAGCCTGGAGCCTGTTTCAGATTCTGTGTCTCCCTCTCTCTCTGACCCTCCCCCGTTTGTGCTCTGTCTCTCTCTGTCTCAAAAATAAATAAACGTTAAAAAAAAAAATTAAAAAAAAATAAAAAAAGGAAAGGAAAGGAAAGGAGGAAAGAAAGAAATTTTGGAGTATATGAAGTTTTTTGCCCATAAAAGCTGATGTACATTTCTTACCACCTCAAATAAATTTGCAAGTCTTAAGCACTGTGATGAGTATTCTGAAAAGTCTGTGGTGTCTCATATCAATTTCTTGATTGCATATTTTTCACATAGCCATCGTCAGCTTCTCCTTCAGCTAGGAGTATCATTAACAAAAAATAGAAATCCAAGTTCTAAAACACTGTTGTTCTACCTTTCCTCAGGTTAAACTTCTATGACAGGATCACAGATATGGTCACCTGAGGTATATCTGGGACCCAGTACAGACTCTAGCTAAAGCTATGGAAGAACTGCTCTAAGTTTCCCACAGGCAACTGTCAAGCCATACCCAAGCCTAGCCCATTTAAAGATTGTAGTAGAAAATACAAAAAGGAAGCAAATTTAGGGCTTTTGTCCCATTTATATGTAAGATGATTTAGAGAGCATAAGGCAGAGAGGAATTTTATAGCTTAAAAATCAAGGTTTGTTTTGTGAAGGAATTATTGTAACTTGTTCAATTTTATGTATTCATTTTTATATTAAATATAATTTATTGTCAAATTGGTTTCTATACAACACTCAGTGCTTATCCCAACAGGTGCCCTCCTCAATGTCCTCTTGTTCAATTTTAGAACTCTTTGACACATCTTTTGGCAGAGGGATGCATGTACACGTGTACACACACACACACACACACACACACACACACAAACATGCAGAATGGTCTAATTGTCATTTCCCAAGGTTAAGTACTATTCCTTAGCACTAATGCTTCATAGTATGGGACTGGAACCATTTAGCCACACTGAAAGGCAGAAGATCCTGAGACTGGTTGCTCACTCATTTTATAATTTACAGTATAGAGTGACTTGCAAATAGATAAAAAAAGGCTTTGCCATTTTCTTGGTAGTGAACTTTCACATCAGTATAGTGAACAATTCATCAGCTACCTGCTATCTGTTGTTTCCTCATTGTTTCATATTACTGTTATTAAACCACTGATTAGCCAAGTTCTCTTCAGGATAAATTTAACACCTAAGCCATCCAGTCTTAATTCCCATAGATGATTATTTCACAGAATGTTGGTGAGTAGTGTATTTTGCTTCTGCTTTTCCCAGTACTCAGGGGGCATTTCTAGAATATAAGACAAGCGCTCTTACTACAGTTATATTAAGATATTTAATAGGAGACACTACATTAAACATATAATTTTTTTTTCCTCTGTGTTGCATCTCTGATCTGAGATTCCCTTCGGTCAGCCATGCTACACAGAATATGAACAGAATGTGCTGGCTATGTTCCTCTCTATTTCTCACATTGGACCTACATTCATTAGAGTACTCTTTCTTCTCATTCTTCACAGAATGTCCTGATTCTTGTAGGGTCATACAAATAGCTGTCCAGTGCAAAAGAATTCTCTGCCACGAGACCAATCCTCTTCATGCTTCAATTGAAATATACTCTAGCTATTGGTTTCTGAGAATCTATCAAATATGCACTGTGGGAACAGACCAAATCTCTTAGATGGATTAAAACTGTAGGTATGTAGGCTCCACTGCTCCACAACCATATTGAATTGGAATCTCTAGAGACAGAGTCTGGAAATCTGCTTTGTAACAAAGACCCGTAGTGACCCTTAGGCATATGAAAATTTGAGAACCATTGAATCATCAGAGGGCAGTTAACCTATTTTCAGTCTATGGCTCAGTATCAAAGAACTCTTGATAATGTAAGGACCCTGGGGACACCTGGTCACAATGGCTCTGTCAGTAGCTGTTTTGAAGCATGCCTCTACTCTTACCATTTAAAAGTGAAAGATAAAATATTAAATGAAAACACCCTAACACAAAGCCTGGTTCAAAAACAAACCAAACATTTTCGTGTACTAGAAAAATGGGAAAGTGTGGCTGAATATAAATGACTTGTGGGCTCCTGAACCAGAAGCTGGTAGTGGGGATAGAGGCTCAGTTCCTCTGTTCCAGCTCTACTCCTTGAAGCAAGGGGATTCTTTGGGCTCTAAGCCCATGAAAGAGGCTAGAATTCAGAATCTGAATTATGGTTTTATGCAAATTATGGGCTATGGGAAGCAGAAGGATAAAGAACCATTTCATGATCAGAACTAAGCCAAAATAAAGAAAAAGAAAAGCCAATAACAAAATCAAACCAAACCAACCAAACAAAAAACCCTCCTACTCCTAATGACCCTGAAAACCCAAATCTAAAATAACTGAAGAAATTGCATGCAAAGGAAGACAACACAATCCACAATTAACAAAATCAGTAATTAAAACACGACTTCACTTCAGATAAAACTAATGGAAAGAGCCAATGACTGAAAAATGAAAATCAGTGTAATATGTTTATGATGTCAGTTCCCCAGAGGGAAGCAATCTCCCTCTCTCACCACCATTGTGTGTCTCCAAGGTCTTCAGTGACTGCTCAGGATTATCCTACTGTAATATGGCCCCGTATGACAGTTCTATTAAATCACCTCAACAGAGTTTAGAGATAATAACAAAGATTTAGAAGGAGAGCACTACTTCATGTTTAGAAATAGGGTAACTGGGGTGAAGTTTATGATTGAAGCTAAAACTTAATTCTAAGTTTAAAAGAAAAGCAACAAGGAATGCCTGAGTGGTTCAGTAGGTTAAGTGTCTGACTCTTGGTTTCAGTTCAGGTTATGATCTCACCATTGTGAGACGGGCATGGAGCCTGCTTTGGATGTTTGCTTTCCCTCCCTCTCTGCCCCTTCCCTACTCACTCATGTGCGCTCTCTCTCTCTCTCTCTCTCTCTCAAAAATATATAAATAAACTTAAAAGAATAAATAAAAGAAAGGCAACAACAACCAAAAGTTCTCCCTGCTCATTGACTTAGTCATTAGTGTTGTTTATCTCTCTTCTCTAAGACCCGCCTTGCATCTTTGATTATATTGTGGTGTATAGAGCAGCCCTAAAACGTTTTGTCCGTCGTTTGTCTGCAGATGTGGAAAAGCAATTTAAAACAAGGCTCCTCTAAGCTTTCTCACTGCAGAGGCCACGTGATGCGTAGTGTGCCATCTCTTTTGTGAGTATGAATGATACGGGAGTTTTTTGGTTTCCCATGTGTCACAGTCAACTACATAGGGTCCAATAGCAAATCATGTTTTAAACTGATTGCAGAGGAGGTGACCAGGAGATAAACTGGCTGAGGAAATTCAGCCATTCAGAAGGCAGCAACGTGAATTATCTACCCATAAGTGATGTCTTTTCATGTGAGACATAATAACATCATTCCAGAAAATGGTTTTCATGACCTCTTACTTGTAGGATATCCAGGAATTATCTGCATGAAGGCATTGACAAGAAGATAGATATGGTGGCTCAGACTTGATTCTCACATTAAACATGATAAAGACATGTAACACATGATGGGATAGCTAATAAAATATTTTAGAGTTACCTAATTTTTCATGAAAAGGAATAACAAAAAAAAAATTGTAGGCTCAATCGGTTTTTATCTCAATCTCAGATCCCACCACAAAATCTCCAGCTCTTTGATAGTTTTATAAGGAGTTGCATATAAACTATATATTGCATAGCTTTCAACTTTGGAAGATTTCAGGCAAATACTTTATCATGTTTCATCCCCTAAGTGAAATGGGAAGGATAAAAAATATCGTAGACAACTAGGGATGTCCAAGCACAGATCATAGAAAGAAATTAATAATCTTTTACCTCTTTCCTTCTCTTCTTTTTCTTTCTTTACTTCCTTCCTTCTTTTTTCTGTAATTTCTTATTCAAATATTCATGAAAAATTCATTCAAACCTTCAGAGTTATACTCTATACTAACTAAGTATGCTGAGAATATAAAAGCAGAAAGGGGCAATCTATAGGATGTTGCTTTCAGGAAAATAACATAAAGCACTATTTGAACATGGGAGATGCACTAGATTCTCCCTGGAATAGTAAGGAAAGTCTAGCAAAGGATTTAAGGAATTACCTGAGACCTGAAGGATTAGCACAGATTTTCCCTGCAGAGAAGTAGGGGCAGATTGTTTCAGAATAAAGAGGAAGGTCGTCCATAAAGGAGACACGGGCATGAGAAAGCATATATTTGCAAACAATTACAAGGAAGCCAGTTCTGTTCCTTAGTAATAATATTGTCATGGTTAATTTTATGTGTCAATTGGCTAGATTATAAGTCCCAGTTGTTTGGTCAAATGCTAGTCTATATGTTGCTATGAAGGTGTGTAGATGTGATTACCTGCCATAATGTGGGTGGGCCTCATCCATTCCGTTGAAGGCCTTAAGAGCAAAAACTGAGGTTTCTTGGAGAAAATTGAATGCTGGGAATTCTGCCTCAAGCATGTAACATAGCAATCCTGACCATATTTCTGCCCCATAATCCCGCATGCTGGTTCTGTCCTGCAAATTTTAGACTTGTTAGTCCCCACTCCCATGAATCAATTCCTTAAATCTCTTCCTTCCTTCCTTCCTTCCTTTCCTTTTCCCTCTCTTTTTCTCCTCCCTCTCTCCCTCCCCACTCTCCTTCTACCTTTCTCTCTTTTTCTCTCCCCTCCCTCCCCCTTTTACTCCTATTGGCCTGTTTCTCTAAAAAATGTCCACTGATACAAATACTAACACATAGTGAGTATTGGTTGACTCATCTGATTAACTTCTCATTATAACCATTTAAGTGAGATAAAGACAGAGAAACTGAGATGTATTTAAAGAAAAACAAACAAACAAACTTGCCTAAAGCCAGTCAGTTAGTGATGTAGCTGTGATTTGAACTGCTTTGTGTGCCTCCACCTTCACTTTTAATTACTATATTGCTTCTTTAGAATTTAAGTTGTAGGAGCCAATACATAATATTCAAATAAGGGTCAATATGCTCAGTATGAGAAAGATCAGTCTTCCTATCAAATGAAACAGAGACTGGAGACCAAAGAAGTTGTTGAAAATCAT
This sequence comes from Panthera onca, assembly GCF_046562875.1. NCBI lineage: Eukaryota > Metazoa > Chordata > Mammalia > Carnivora > Felidae > Panthera > Panthera onca. Next base: position 133,500,215 of record NC_138340.1, on the reverse strand, counting down.
GAGTTAATCTTTTCAATAAAATTTCCCAGAGCACCAGTGTTCCCATTTGACATCTCTAAGTCATTGACTGCCAACTGGCTTCTCATGAGCATATTCAGTATGCTTCTCTTCTCTAACTTGACATGACTGTTGATTGAATCTAAACACTGTCTTCCTCCTCAATAAATTTATGTTAAAAAATGATGTAAAAAGAAAAAGAAAGAAAAAAAGCCATTTGTTAGACATCAAAATGGCTGCAGTGGAATTGTCTCATGCATACCAGGGTGTATGTGTTCAGTAGTTATTAACATTGTGTTGTTAACATTGACAAGTAAATAATAACATGCAAAGCCATGCATTCAGTTCTGCTAAAACATGTAGCTGCAGACCCTGCCTTCCAGGAAGTTATAATCTAGTAGAACGTGTTCAAAAGTAACTATAATACAAGTAAATTACAAGAAATACCTAATGAGAATTGGAGATAATACTCTGTTGTTAGGAAGACACCATCATCACATCTTCTGTAGTTAAACATCAGCAAATCAAGAAGACATTTTAGGCATTATTACTATGATCTAAAATTAATTTTTTTTCCATGTTACTTGGCTGATTTTAACACAGTGGTTTTTACAGCAACAAAATATGATTTTTTTAAAGTTTGTGTTTCTTTTGCCTATTTCATTGCTTTCCAAACAACAGAAAAGGCTTTGATGCTTCATAGCACCCAATTTTTAGATTCCCATCTATGGATATCTGTTCTTCTGCTTCCTCATTTGCCTTTCTTCCTTCTTCTCACACTCATCTTATTTTGGCTGTCACTGTCAGATTCATCTTCCAACTCCTCTGGTGCATGGATAGGGAGAAGATGTTACATAGATAGAGTCAGAAGGATGTATTTTAGAGTCTCGTCAACCTCTGTTTACTTACTGTATCACCTTGACACAGCTTATATGAGATTTATGATGATTTGTCTTTGATATATATTGTCAGAGCTCGATTAATGTTCATTCTCTTAAATCTTTTGGTGATTTACCATTGAACATTGGATAAATTTGCAAGTGATTTAGTACTTTAGTGTGAAAAGGAATGACTTGTGCAATTTGGTCTTAGCCTACCTACCTGAGTCCATGTGGGCTGTTATAACAGAAGTCCACAGAGTAGATGGTTTATGAAAACAGAAATTTATGCCTCACAGTTCTGAAGTTATAAACAGCAAGATTAAGGCCCAGGAGTTTTTGTGTCTGGTGAGAACCTACTTTCTCCTTCATCGATGGCCTTCTTTTCACTGCATTCTCACATGGTACAAGGGGCAAGGGAGTTCTCTATGATCTCTCCTGTAAGGGCACTAACTCCATTCATGAGCGCTCCACCCTCATCACCTAATCACTTCTCAAAGCCTTCACCCCAAAATACTATCACATGGGATTATGTTTCAACATAAGAATTTTGAGGGTAAATACGCATTCAGTCTATAATACTACACTTCCAGTATTTGCCCTGGGCCAGTTTGATATAGACTGTCGGCTAAAGGAAGACCGGTCCATTTATTGTCCTAACAGTAAATCATTTTTCCCATCAACTTTTTGGTTCTTTATTAGATAAACATAGAGATTTTGTGGGATCTAAATTCTATGCAACTTGGGTGGTCTACTTTTAAAAGGACTGGAGGGATGGAGAGAGGGAAAACATTATGAATACAACAGGGAGTATACAGGTTTGGGGACCCATGCACCTTAAAGTTCATTTGTTTCCTAGTATATCTTCCTTTGCCCATTGAACCCTTTGATCAGATATTTCCTTTCCCTTTTCTCTGCTTATTAAATATAACCAACTGTCAGCTGAAATAGTGCCTACTCTCTGAAGACTGGCTAGTGTTTCCGGCCCAGTGCAGCATTTTTCTCCTTGGAATTCTTCTAGCCCTTATTACTGCGCTCTTAATTTAGGCTGCATTACATACTGATTTCTACAGTTACTTGAGTTGGTGTGCGTATATGATTTTACAAAATTGCTAATTTGATTACCAATTCCTGGATTCTGTTCCAACCCCCACCCCTAGCCCATCTTACTGTTTTGTGTATACAGGTGCTCAGCATTTGTTTGTTGATTCACATCGAAGATGGTATTTCCAAGATCCTTTTTTTTTTTTTAGTGAAAAGACAGCACAAGTTGTGTTTTCCTTAAATAGAAATTGCTCCAATTATAATTTCAAAGGCACTAAACCCACCCAATTAAAATTAAATAAAGTTATTTTTATTTACATATTATATAAAATGTGTCAAGTAAACTAAATCGGTATGTACAATAGATTTCTTCTAAAAATTAATGCTGAAGAGAATTATGTGGCATCTACCCTTCCTTTTTTTTTTTGGTTACATTTTAGTACATTTATGTGAGGATAATTTTCTTAAGTTTTTTTACTAAACAATCAGCTCAATGCATTTTATAGTTTCTTTTCCTAAAGAAGTCTACCTCTAAAATAGTATCCATATGAAAGAGAGTATATTTCTAAATGAAGTGTCATTAAAAGCAGCAAGAAGGAGAGCATTTATGCACCATGTCTTAAACCACCCTTCCTTCATTTGTACTGCTGCCGAAGTATATTTCTTAAGCCCTTGATGTGACTATATCAGCAAAATATAATAAATTAACACGAGTAATCCTCGACTTTTATTATACTGTATCTTTTCACATGAAAAGCATATAAGTAGGCATGAAATACCATGAATTTTCTACCCCTAACTGCATTATATAAAGAGCTGTCGTAGGCATATGAAGTGCTTTTAATCTGAATAAACTTCATTAGCTTTGGATTTAGTTGTGCATTCAGGGTACAAGTTGAAAGGCCTACCTGTTTGCTCAGGCTTTTCTTAGAGTTTGCCTGAGCAACACAGAGGGGATATAGTGAGATGGGATAGAGGTAGTTAAAGAAATAATTCTGAGAGGCACTTTTGAACACTCACAGAGATCTCTTTACCTCAGGATGCATTTCATCTAGAACTGGTCAGGAATTGTCTTCTGGGAGCTTCTAGTCAAGCCTTCAGGGAGTGTCTATTCCCTCTGGACCATGAGGAAACTGAGACCAGGCATGATATGTGGGAACTTGTAGGGTACAGGAGAGAGAGGAAAGGCATCACAACAGAAACAACTGGCATTTTTCAAGGGCTTGCTCCGGACCAGGTGTTACTCTAGCTGTTGTACACATCTTAGTGTTTAAGCCTCACAACAACCCTATGAAGTATATATGGTCACTTTCCTCATTTTGCAGATGTCATGTGAAGGTCAGAGAGGTTAAATAACTGGCCCAGGGTTACACCATTAGGTACAAGCAGAGTGGAGATTTGAAGCCAGACAGTCTGGCTCCAGAGGCACTCTTGAGCCTCTCTGGTATGCAGAGTGCACAAAATAAAGAAGTGATTAAAAAGACAGGAACTCTGTGTTTAAGAAGTTTACATTTTATTGAGGGATGGCTCTTATGTAAAAGCAGAATAATACATTACTACTAATATACTACTTAAGCATTGCTTATAAGTAAAATACAGGGGACTTAAAAGATAAAAGACATAAAAGATAAAATAAAGATACTGTCCCCATGGAAGACAACAACCCGGCTAGCCCACACATGGCCCTGAGGTCTCCATTAGACAGGGAGTGACTCTAGGCTAAGCACAGGCACATGTGCGTACATGAGTGGGTGGGTGGGGGGGCACAATTTCTGTTCTCAAAGTTCCTGACCTGATGGTGAGTCATTGATGAAAAAAATATGTCCATAAATATGGATATATTCCATAATTATGTCACAGACCAGAATAAGTACTGGGATAAGGGAAGTGAAGCTCAGAGCAACGGAAGTGCAGAGCAACAAGAGTTTTACCAATGCTGGTATTCAGGAAGGACTTCCTGGAGGAGGTGATGATGTTTAGATGTGGAGTTTGTAGCATTTCACTATATATTAATGGGAGGAAGAGGAGGAATGCCAGAAAGAAATAAGAGCAGAAGCAAAGTGAAAGACGTGGCTTGCCCACAACATATTCTGTGGATACCATACATGTCTGGAAGGGCAGCACTGTATGAGTGGGGAAGTGTGGAAAGGTAAGGAGTGGGAAATAAAAATCATGCAGCTGGGTACTACACTTGATTTTAGCCAAAAGTCCAAGAAGCGATTCATGCAGCTGGATAAAAACCATGCTGTAAATGTATTATAATGTCTCCACAATGTGTGGGGTCTCTCATTGGAAACTATGGGGCTTACCTGTGGTTCTCCTATAAGGGGGATGCTTGCTGAGAAAAGTGTTGCTGGAAGATTCCTCTTACAGAGTAATAGGAAAGGAGGCAAGGCCAGACACAGGGTGAACCCACTCACACATTAATATATCGATTTAAATGAGAAGCAGAAATTACTTGAATTCAGTAAATGACGGTAGGAATATAACATATGGGATTAGAAAGTTAAATAGCCCAGTGGATCTTTTCCACTTTAAGTACACAGGGAATAAACACAGAGAATCCCATCTTCCGTATCAGCCCAACTGAACAAGGGGAAAGGTTCTTGCATTATACTGAACGGACAGTTGCTTCACCCTGCACAATGCAGCATTACGTGTCCTTCCTACTAAAATCTCACCAGCAAATGAAATAAATTATGATGGATGAAGAAATCGTACCATTTCTTTTCAAATTCTATGTCAAAGAACAGGTCAGAATCAAACACACTTTGGCATGTCAGTCTTCAACATTGGTATTTCTAGTGCATTTAAATACTTCTCTCTTTATTTGCAGAAATGTGATGTCCTTTAAATAGAATGATGACCTATTAACCCACTATTATTAGGATATATACAAACTTCAACAGTTTTTTGTGACAATTAACTGAGTTATATATAGTGTATGTAACTGTCTGGCATATAGTAAGTCCTAGAAAAGTATAAGCTATTATTATCATTATCATTTTTATTAGCAGTAGTAAGGTTAGTGTCCCTGGGTAAGGATGTTTGGTCTGATTTCATGCTGCTCCTGTGATCAACTACAGATGTTTGCAAGGTGGCTAGCTGGGGCTGCACCCCCAGTGCTGTTTGGATGCAGTGCTGTTTACTAGTGAAGCTAACTGGAATCCACTGAGATACCCTAGCATCTACCATCAGTGACTTAGCCACCTTCACAAAACAGCAACCCAGAAGCTTGTTCGACAAGTTTATTTTCACAGGTGAACATTTGCAAATATGAATATGACTGTAATTAGAAAAAACAACATGATAAGGACACTCAGCACTGTGATTCACAATAAAAGCAAATCCCGCTGTCTTCAAGCCAGTGGGTGTTATCCCTGCATAAGAACCCTAGGATCGTGCCCTTAATTAGCTAATTATTTAGAAATTAGAAAGGATCACTTAACAAGGAACACACACCCCATGATACAAGTGACATGAGTGGTGAGTAAATTTACTTTCAAGAATTAATAAAGAGTGTCAATGAGCTACATATGGTATTCATGTGTAATTAAAAACAAATTACTGGGTAGAGAAACATGAAACATGCTAGTAAATTAATCTCCTCAATTAAACCAAAAAAAAACCTCCCAAAATTTCTGATAGAAAACATATGTATTGTCTGCATGAAATATGGAAAGGATTTCCCTCTGTCTGACTCAGTGTTTGTTTAAAACAATCAACAAGATTGCAGCGATATATTGGGAATATTTCACTGACATGTGAGCACGAAGACCTTGAACAACAACAACAGAAAACAACCCCCTCCTCATCTGCTTTGGCAATATTTCCCTCTGCTAATTAAACACGGTATACTTGAACAAGTAAAAACAATCTACCATGAATAGTGCTCCACCATTTCCTTAGTTTTCTGTAGTATAATACACACAACATTCCAGATGTATAACAGGAAACAGAATCACTTAGCTTTATGAAGTAGTCTCCCACATTTCTTTGCAAAAGAGAGAATCCTGGACCCAGTGGGCTATGTTGTCATGTAAAACAATGCTCTGTGAAACTCATGGTAAACCTCAATTAGCAATGAAATACTGCAAACCCCACTGTTACAGATTAAGTGGGAATATAACCAACTAATAAGTGTAATACTACAGGGAAACTATAATAGATCCTCAAAATGTCTATGTTATACACAGTGGAATTTATTTGAGCCTCATCTTACTAATTTTGACATCATCAGTGTTGTCATGCATTGATTTATCTGTTTGATTGCTATGCTAGTCATTTATTTCATAGTCTTTACCATTACTCTCTTCCAAAACAAGTAACCTATAAAGACGCAAAAAAAGAAAAATATAAAAATAAGAGGAAGCTGATAGGATGGTAGGAAAAATCAGGATAAATAATAAAAGATAAAGTCAAATATAAAATTAATGCACAAATAATATTTTCCTCATGTAACTTATTAGAAATCGGTTACAAATTTGCCTCTGAGCTTCCTAAAAATCAACCCAAAGACAGAAGCACAGTCAGTTACTTAACACACAATTCAAAACTGAAAACAGGCATGGCCAGTCATTGAGTCCTGATGAAATTTCTCTCCTAGGTTTTCACATACAGAAAGAACCCATATAGTATAGTGAACAATGTGCCAAGGTATAAAAGAAGTCAATTAATGCATACCATGTACTACCAACATCTTTATAATAAACCTAAAGGCAGGTTCTCCATGACTTTCTTAAAATGTTTCACTATGGCCTGCTGGCATAAGCCTCCATACCAATCAAAATAATCTGGTTTAGCTTTCCATGACCTGAATTATTCCAAGGACATCACTTGGATTTTCGAATGGCTAAAAGTATTTTAATTAGTAGTTCTTAAAGTGTGGTCCCCAGACCAGCAACATTAGCATCACCTGGGAACTTATTAGAAATACAAACTTTTAGGTTCCACCTCAGACCTTCTGCATAAGAAACTCTGGGAGTGAGGCCCAGCAATTAATCAATTAAATTGCACGTTGGAGAAAGATAACAAAGTGAATTTATAGTTGAAAAATGCAAATAAAACATGTTTGTACAACATATACCTTTCCGTGTTTCTGGAGTATATAGTGTGAAATGAATGACTTGGTCAAAGGAAAGTAAATGAGCAGAGGAAAGAATTTATTAATTTAGAGGGTGTTTCAGAGAAGAGTTATTATTTTAGGAAATCTTAAGTACTTAGTAGAGAAGGTGAGGAATGGAGTGATAAAAAGGGTGGGGGGGATAGGTTATGTTACTCATAACAAAACTATGTGATCCTGAGAATAACTGGTGCTGCTTTTACATGAAACAAAAATAGGCAACACCAATAGATGTCTTTTAAAGATTGCATCTACTCAACCATAGCAGAGTCAGTCATGACGTAAGTATTGTAAAAAATGCTTCATGAAATAGGATGAATTGATTTGCGGTTCTGAATGTTCACAGCTACATTGCATCTTTTGGTCAGTTACCATATATATATAATTACATATTATAATTTATATGTACATACATATGTAGTGAATTATATATATATGTGTATACATGTATGTGTATATGTATGTGTATACATATATGTGTATATATGTGTATACATGTATATGTATATTGAATTATATATACATATATATGTATACATTGAATTATATATATCATTATATATAATATATAATATAATTATACACACACACATATTGAATTTAAAATATGTAATTCAAACATAAGTGCTGTGGACTGAATTATATTGTCCCAAATTCATATGTTGAAGCCCTAACCCCTAAATGTTATGGGTTTTAGAAATAAGGCCTTTGGAAAGTAACTAAATTTCTGTGAGGTCTTGAGGGTGGGGCCCTCATGATGAGATTAGTGGCCTTATAAGAAGGGGCACAAAGCTTATCCCCTCTCTCTCTCTGCCCTCCCCCTCCCATCCTCTCCAGCTCTCCCTCTCTCCATCTCCCTCTCTCCCTCTCTCCCTCTCTATTTCTCTCTCCCTCTTCCTCTGTCCTTTCTTTCCTTCCTCCCTCTTCTGCTACCATGTGAGGACAAAGCAAGAAAGCAGGTCATCTACAAGCCAGGAAGAGAGCTTTTAACGGAAACCAAACATGCTGTCACCTTGACCTTAGATTTATAGCCTCCAAAAGTATAAGGTAATAAATATCTGCTGATTAAGCCAAATAGTCTTTTTGAATTTTGTTATGGCAGCTGTAGCTAAGATAATAAGTTTGAAACAATTTGATTTTAGACCTTTAGAATTTAGAAGGGATTTTTTAGTCCTTTAGAGATTTATGATATAATTTTCAAATTACCAATTTCTGCTAATTTAAGTAATTACTGGAAGTCTGTTTCAGACAATAGGGCACACTAGATATTCTGCCAGGTCTTCTTCCCACTGTGGACTAGCTGGACCTTGCATAAAATACATCATTTGACTCATGGTCAGATTTGGCCCATGGCCATAGGTTGCCAGTCCCTACTATGTAACATTGAAAACTAATGATCATGCAGTGTATCATTTTTGTAAAACTCAAAAGCAACCAAATCTAAGTAACACATTTTGTTGTGATGAAACTATTTTTAAAAAGATTAGATAAACACAAAATTCAGTACAGTTATTACTTTTGGGGGAGGAAAAGGAATGGGAACATATGAGTAGATGAAATACCATTAGTATATTCTAGTTATTAGGCTGAGTGGTAGAATCATAGGGATCTTTTCTTCTGTGTTTCATAACTCACATATATGTTTCTTGTACTCTTTTTATATGTCCAAATTTACATAATTAAAAGTATCACTGCATCCCTAAATGATCTAATTTTATAAAAGTGATTTTGTTCTTGGTAGTTAGGTCACTGGTTCTCCATGGCATCATGTTTCTCACCACCAAAGGACCAGTCATGAAGCCTTTCAGGGGAAATACATGAATAAATTAATTTAGGCAGACCTACATAGGCAATTATGAATCCCTTTAACATGTGTAAATATTGTATATATACATATTGCCATAAAATTTTTTAATTTGAAATATGGGATAAAGTAATCTATTTCCTGAAGTTTAAAACAGTCCATAAGACTATGTTTATATGATTCAGAGACAAAGGCTCAATAGCTATATTGTATAGCAGGGATACTTATAACGTCTGTCAACCGTATGTATATATTTTCTAAATATACACATTACGCAAAGAAATTATAAAGCCTCAAAACTATAGTTCACCTAAAATAAATATGGCATTGTATACAGGGTGTTGGCCTGGCGCTAAGTAATTATGGGAAATAACCTGAATGTGATCCTTAAGTTATACAGGCTTATATCAGGTTTCTACAAAAATCATATGAAATTCCTCTCTTTCTAAGGGTCTGTAGGGGAAACACAGAATATTAATTTCATGGAGTTCCATTCCAGTATTTCTGTAAGAATTATATGTCTGGATAAGGCAGTTACTACATACTGCACTAATATAGTTGAAAACATTCCGTGAATTGAATAAGAATATTTCCATCCAAAAAGTGCCAAATAACAGGTCACCTCAAGTGAATGGAGAAAGGTATAATTATGGGTGCATTTAATACCTGTAATGAATTCAACTTTGAAAGCTTTCCATTGTTTATATGTCATATACTGGTTATAAATAAAATTTCAAAAGGTGTAGCACAAAGAGAACATTAAAACTTCAAAGATTATATACATATATATATATATATATATACATATATATATATATATACACACTGTCTTTGTTATGTTGCGATGACATACTGTATTATTCAGTTATATGAGATCTTGACTGCCAAGCAAAATATATTTGTCCAATCTCAAACTATGGATTTTTATTTTCTTTTCTGTTCAAATCATTTGGATTTAAGCTAGCATTTATAACTATCAAAGCCTGATGGATGATCAGACAAAGACTTAGAAAAAAATATTCACATACTGTAAGTTAAAATATGAGTTTTTGGAGAAAAAAATCACCACTTTATAATAAATTGAGGTGATAAAAAGAATGTCCATTAAGATTTCATGGAAAAAGTGAAGTAATACTATTTTATGTTATTCAGATAAATTGAACATATTTCATGAGCAATGTTTTAACTTTCAAAAAAATTGTAAAAGTAAACTTTGGGTTAGTGTTGGAGATCCCCAAAGACAATTTTTTAAAGTTTAAGTGCCAATGATATTTAAGAGTTGGACTGAATAGTATGGTAGGTGTCTTTCAAGTTATGATAACAACCTGAGTAATAGACCTTGAATTTTTAGCCATTTTAATGGATTTGCCCATTATTGATTATGTTGGTCATTGCCAAAAATATTAAAGCAAATATACTTTTTATATACTTATTCACTCACTAAAAAGCAAGACCTAGCAATTACATACTAAGTGTTTAGAATGTATTAGTCACAGAAAGTGAAAAGACAAATCATATAATCTGGAGAATCACAGAGTCTATTAAACGAATATGTTATTAAAAACTTAATTGGCTTTCATTGTAGTAATAAATATGAAACTGTGCGTTCTATTACGTATACTTTCATATTAAAATATTGTTTTACTTCCTTAATAACCAGGTTTAATTTTCCCCATCTTTTCCAACCAAGATCGCCAAAATGACATTTTGTTTATCATACCTTGACCAATGTATATTGCTTCCTTTTCTGGGATATGTTTATAGCATATATTTCTAACCATTTATGATCTATAATATTTTATTTAGAAAATTGACATGTACTCAATGAAGAGAGTTGGTAACAGAGTTGGTGAAGTACACAGATAACATGAAATATCATCTAGCTTTCTGCCACAGATAAATGATTCCCGTAATATATTGGCATATTTTCTTCCAGATACAGATTCAGATAAAGTATGGGTCTGGGCACGAGTCTGTCCATAGATAAATGTATGTGTGTGAAGCAGACAGTAGGATGTTCTTGCATGCCTGAGAAAAATATGACCAATGGTTGCAGGCAGCACCTGAAGAAAGCATAGATGTTAAAGAACAGTGTATGGACATATGGAGGTCCCGGGCATGGGGCACGGTAACTGTAACTATTTGTTAGCACCTTGCTACTCTAAGTGTGGTCCACAGACCAGCAGCATTAGCACAACCTGAGAACTTGACAGAAATGTAGAATCTCATGACCTACCCCGTACTTACTGAATCAGAATCTGCACCGTAGCAATATTTCTCTGATTTTCATGCACATTAAAATTTGAGAAGCACCACCCTAGATACAGGTAGACCAAGTAGAGCAGGCGAACCAGGGCCAACTCGTTAGAATAGACAGTGGCTAGAACCCACAATATTTCAAGGGCCCATGAAGTCATTTCAACTTCTTTTAAAATAATAATTAAAAAAATAAACTTTTACATAGAAGAAAATGTTTTAATATGTGATCTTAATATATTCCACTTTATACAAACACTACCATAAAATACAACTTTTCATATGACTTTTTTATGGAGGAAGGGACCCAGAAAGACAAAATTTCCCAGGGTGCACGAAAGTCATAATGCAGCCTTGTGATGGATAACAAAACACTCGCAAAATGAAATAAATCGTAGACAGTCACTTCAGTGGCATCTCTTCTTTCTTCTCTGTCATTGTTTGATTTTTCAGAAAGGATATAAACTTCCCCAAAAAAGACCTTAATAGAAATCAATCCTTTGTATACAATTAGTATACCTACCAATTTGCATGTAGTCATTTTAAAAGGAAACCTATTGTGTTTAATTTTTAATATCTTCTGTTTTAAAATTAACATCATCCCACAGATGTCTTCCCATTTTAACGAAAACTTCTCTAAACAGGGTTTTAATGACTGTGTGGAATTCCACCCCATAAAATAAATACTTTCAATGAATTTGTTGAGCATTCGTTTAGTTTCTAATTCTTATTATTACAAGTAACTCTGTGATGAACTAATACCCTTGCTGCAAATCCATGATTATTTCCTTCAGAGAAATTCCTAAAGTGAAATAGTAAAATTATTGGTTCATTGGGTCTATACTTTTTAACGTTCTTTTGTTTTGTTAACTTTCAATTTTGACAGTTCAAACTTACGGAAAATTTGTAGGAATCATACAAGGAACCCTTTATATTCTTTACCTAGACGTGTCCGTTTTGCCCTGTGCCCTATTGCTTTTATTATTCTGTATTCTCAATCTCTCTCTCCCTCCCTCCTCTCTCTCTCTCTCTCTCTCTCTCTCTCACACACACACACACACACACACACAAACACACACATTCGCACACACCACTTGAGATTAAGTTGATAAAATCCTGCCCCTTTACCATTCATTACTTCAGCATGCTTTGCCTAAGAGCAAGGATGTTCTACTACACATCACAATGAAACTATCAGAATCAGAGAATTACCACTGCTACACTACCATTCTCTATTACACAATCCATATTTAAATGTCATCAACTGCCCAGCAATGTTCTTTTGAGTCTTCAAACCCCTGTCCTACCCGCCCCCCCGCCCAGAATCCAATCTAGAATTCACATTGTGTTCATTGTTATTTAGTCTTTAATCTGGAACAGCTCCTCATTGTCATTTTTGTTCTGGACATTTTTAAGGTTATTGATATTTATGATCAAATAGCCCTACAAATAATATTACTTCTTTTTTTAAACAAATGTTTAAGTTTGTTTGTTTGTTTGTTTGTTTGTTTTGAGAGAGAGAGACAGCATGAGCAGGGTAGGGGCAGAGTGGTGGGAGAGAGAAAGAATCCCAAGCAGACTCTATGCTGTCAGCACAGAGCCCGACACAGGGCTCAAACTCAACAAAACTGTGAGATCATGACCTGAGCCAAAACCAAGACTTGGACACTTAACTGACTGAGCCACCGAGACGCCCCTAAATAATATTAGTTCTACTGAGAAAAAGGACATATAAGAATGCCCATTTTTTCATTTCTTAATAACATTGAATACTAAGTTTTTCACTTCTCTAATCTGAAACTTGCAGTATGAATTTTGTTTTCCTTTAAATATTCATTTCTTAGATTGTAATTGAACCCCAGTGTTACCTGAATTTCACTCTAAACTTTCATCTATTTTATGACTGTGTTTTACATTTATTTTTAAGCACTGTGAAATATATTTTGGTACCTAACCTATATTTTCTCAAAATTTAATCAATTAGTCTGTTTTCCCACCGATTTGGAATGCCAGCTTATAATTGACATTGACAATTAGTATTTTTTAATCTTTCTGATTAAGTATTTAGAATAATTAGTTAATGCAAATACTGACCAAAATAAATGTATATCCAAATTCAAGAAGAAATAGAAATCACAGAACTCTGAACTAGAAGGAAAATAGGAATCGTAGAAGGAACCTTAGAAATTACAGGCTACAATCCATTTATGAAGATAAAGGAAAATATGTATCCTTTTGGTGACTCAACACTGATAATAATTTTCTCTCTTTCATTTTAGCCTTGTTATTTTTAAGCTGGGATCTCACATATAAAAGTTTAGTAACATCTATTAGCAACGGGGGAATATTTTTGATAGTTAAAGTTAGAGGTATACAGGCAATTCTATTTGCTTTTCGTTTTTTTATTTCAAATAAACTATATAGAAATTAGTTTGTTTATTTGTCTAAGTTCACTTCAGTTTCAAGTCCCCAGACTTAAAATTTTGATACTAAACAGGGGAAATTTCTCTAACATCCATTAGCAAGATATCGAATATGTTTGGACTGCAGCCTACTACCCATGGTACCCTTCATATTACATAAGATAGTGTGCTCGTTGCCAAACGTACGTTTTAGAAATCAAATAAATTTTAGTGTAAAGCTAGTTAATGAAACTAGCAAATTTAGACTTGTTTAAATGTCAGTATAATATTAAGTACCATATGCTCTGTGCCAAGCAGTTAAAATTGTTTTGGGAAGGATATGAAATTAATTGTTAAGAGAATTTAGTGACTTAAAGTACTTCACAATCAGCGTTATCATTTAATGCATCTTTTGGCAATTATTAAACCCTCGGGAACAGCATGAATATCCTTATCAAGTCTGGAAAGACACTAATGGGGAAGAGAATAGAGTGATGCTTGCATTTATATGTGGGCATGAGCCCAAGGAAAAGTGAAGGGGGAAAAAAAAAACCGTAAAAATGCCCTCGGGCTCAGTGCCTGGGGCAGATATGTTGTGCAGCCACCAGAGTCTCCAATAGTGCCATTTCCTACATTTCCCAGTGTTTTACTCCTTTTCTTCCTTTTGTATTTTTGGATGCTTTTCAATTTTAAGGACAGATAGTTTTTTTTTAAATCCCCATGCATTGTTTACTTCTTAGATTATTAACTCAAATCCATGATTAATAAGAAGGTCCTGTTAAGGTCAAAAGTATGTTGGAGGGTTTGGGTTGGTTGAATTTGTAAGTTATTAATAACAATAATAGAAGAAAACAATTATTAAATACTCGTTGCTAGGCACGGTTGTAAGCATTTTATAATTACTATTTTGTTTAATCCTCTAAATCATCTAATAAGATATTTACTAGTTTTGTCTCCACTTTGCAGATGACGAGACTGAGGCAGAGTGAGGTTCGATAACCATTTTAGTTTCGACTTGATGGGAAACTGTCTGAAATATCTACTTTCCTGACTTGGGAAATGCAGCTGTTGGATATAATTGCACTTTTTTTTTAATGTCTCAATATCAGAAATGCCTCGGTTATCATGTAACAAAATTAATAATTGTACTGCAAGTAGCAGCAGGCAAAGGAAGTTACTGGCAGGACTAAATCCAGGTTTTTGTTTAGTTTGTTTTATTTTTTGCTTTGTTTTAGTTCTATTTTCTAGTGAATATCTGAATACTCAATCCGAAAATTTGAAGAAGAAAAAATCCTTTTCTGATACTTGAAGGATCTGAACCGTTTCCACTTAATCTAGATGAGTCAAATGTTGAAGGAGGGCAAGAAGACGGCATATCACTTGGAGGATGGGAGTGAGAGGAAGGAGTTCCAGTGTGGTTCGAGGGATGTAAAGTGGAGAGCCGAGAATGTCCCCCAGTGAAATGTTTGAGACAAAGCAGTCGGTGCCAGAGAATACTTCCCTCTACATTCTATTTCTGCCATTAAACACATTCACACCATCACCTCCTAACCAGCAATACGAGACTGGAATCCTAGGATGTCTTCATAAAATTTCATAAGCTGATTGCTTAGCCAAAAATGTATAATTGTGAGAGCTTGAAACAGTCATTGCCACAGTCCAGTAACCTATGTTAGCAGGTTGCCAGCTTAAATTAATATCTGATCCAAGGTTTTAATTTATTACTACATCACATAGGTAGTGTTTTTAAGCGTTCCTGTGAAAACCGTGGCAGGGTTATATTATTTCACTGGTATAATCACAAAGTCTGTGCTTTTAAATGGTGGACGTACTGTGATTAAGCTAAGTAAAAATTATATAATTTAGGACAAGGAAGGTTTTTTTTTTTTTTTTTTTTTTTTTTTTTTTTTACAGGCCAAGTAGGTAAATGATAGACTTGGGTGAGGATGAGAAGTTCCAGAAAAGCCTGCTCTTGCTAATTCTAGTTCCCACTGAAAGTTTCATATATCCCTTTTTTTGTTAAGGCTCTGCATGTGAATGCTAAGAGGTAAATGATATGTTGGGGAAGGAAAAGAAAGAGGGGAAAGAACTCCTATTATCTGAGCATCTGCTACCAGCTATGCCTAGGAACTGTGAAGGTCTATAAATCCTCACAAGCCTGTAAAGGAAGTGTTGGCATCTCTATCTTAGAGGTGAAGAACATAAATTTCACGGTCAGGTTAAATAGCTTGTAAGTTCACAGTGCTATTAAGTAGTATGGACAGGATTCAAACTCAGGTCTTTTTGTTTTCTAAGGTTTATGTATACTTACGTTATCTTTAGAGCCATCGTTT
The DNA here is from genome assembly GCF_046562875.1 of Panthera onca. Classification (NCBI taxonomy): domain Eukaryota; kingdom Metazoa; phylum Chordata; class Mammalia; order Carnivora; family Felidae; genus Panthera; species Panthera onca. Next base: position 133,484,379 of record NC_138340.1, on the reverse strand, counting down.
AAATAAGTTACTAACTACCTTAGCTATCTGTCAAAATCCAGGAAAAATGGTCTTGGACAAGATAAATTTTGGTCACTGTGGGATAAAAAGGATAGAGAGGAAGGGAGAAAGCAGTGGAGTTGGTATTAAGTTTTCAATGCTACTTAGAAGAAGCTGTTACAGAGTTCCCTCCTCAGAGGAAAGTATTTTTATTTTTTCTGGAATGCCGAGGCATGCCAGTTCAACACTTGTTCATATTACTATGAATATACTATGGGTACACTATACAGGTGAACGAAACCCCATAGAAATAGAATAGATTACTAACAATCCTATACATTTCCCTATGTTTCTTTTCTTTTTTATACAAGTGCATTTTCTTTCACAATTATCTTTGTGGCAGGAACTAAGAATTGAATGGGACTATTGAAATGATTCTAGAATTGCAATGCTAGAAAAGATGCCCACAAACATGCTCTGTTCCAGAAAGTAAGAAGAGTGTATAACATTTTATCAGTTTAATTACAAAGTCCATTTAAACATAACTCCCTGGGGATCATGGAATTTGAATCTGTACAGTGTACAATTATCTTTACCCAGTCAGTGCCTGAAATAACTACACTGTTCCCTGGTCTCAGTGCGAAAATTTTTTTTTTTAATGTTGGAAGAGATAAATATAGCATGTGAGCAAACATGGTTTGCTGCTCAATTGTTCAAAACTGTGTTCACACAAACAATTGTTGGGTAATTATTAATGCTAAAAATATGTGAAGTTTCAGTGACTCTACATTTGAAGTCTAGAATGTGTCATTTGTTTTATTCATGATAAACAGATCATTTAGTTGGAAAAATCCCATCTGCTTAGATATATCTCTTATTATTTATGAGAACCATGTTTAGGAATGCAGGCGGCACATGTGCATAATTAATCCTGAAGAGAATTAGACATTGTTTGATTCACAGCTGAATGCAATTAGCATTAGGAAGTTTACATATGTTGGCAATAACACAGATTAGCAACTAAAGTGCTTGTTAAAAAATTTAACCTGAGGCTGCTGGAGCAGACCTCTCTTAATGATGCTTTAAATGTTGTTGATGAAGTAATAATCAATTTTGTTTTATAAATAGTAAATCAAGAATTTAGGTCTAATTAGCAGTGCTACAGATCACTTCACTTCCATATCAGATGTACTTGTGATGTATGCTATGAACTTTCTTTGAGTCTTGTGTGCAAACAGTTGTTATGGAGAAGACGTGATCCTTTCTTGGAGAAAGAAATCATTCCCCAGCTAGAGAAGAGTAAGGCGTCTACCTTCTGGAAGGACTCTTCCAGAGATGTGTAGCGTGAGAGTTCTGTCTTTGTCTCTCTGCAGCTTTTAATTGCAGGAGAGAGAAACAATGCCTTCTCTTTTGCAAGGAGAGCCATTAGCCAGCTTTACAGACTGTGAAACCGAGTCATCTAATGGGGAGGGAGGAGAGAATGGAAATGGCGAAAATGAGGCCGAAAGTAAAATTGAGCTATAATTGTTTGCACTTCAACTTTGAGAAGTTCACCATTAATTAAAATGTTTCTGCACCACTCACCACCAGACTGGCAAGAAGGAGGCAAGGCTACATGTGAGGCAGCCCCAGAACCTTCAGGAAAGCAAGCAAGGCCTTTTATGAGGGAGGGAGCATCTTCAGCACACAAACTCAACAGAGTCACTGGAAAGCAGGCAGGCCACTGTCACCTGACCATTTTCACACAGCCCTGAGTTACGATTTTGACTCTTCCTGCGCCTCATTATAAATTAGAAATATACATTTTTAGAATGAATTGGGAGAGAGGACAATTACCTTAGGAAACACCTGCCCTCTTTCATAGATTCTGGAAGCCTCACATTTCTTTTTTTCCTATTTTAACATCCCTGAAATGTGGGTACTTCTCACAATGATGACCATATTTCAGTTAATTAGCAACAGTTTTTTCTTTAGTACGTAAAATAATGCTAATAGCGTGTTAGATTCATTTAAATGTGGGACCCAAAGTCTCTTCTGTGCCAGGCACTGTGCTGGGGATGAGGAGTAAATGAGATGTGATATAATGTAAGAAGGGTTACCTAGGGGTGCCTGGGTGGCTCAGTCGGTTAAGCGGCCGACTTCGGCTCAGGTCATGATCTCACAGTCCGTGAGTTCGAGCCCCGCATCGGGCTCTGTGCTAACAGCTCAGAGCCTGGAGCCTGTTTCAGATTCTGTGTCTCCCTCTTTCTGACCCTCCCCCGTTCGTGCTCTGTCTCTCTCTGTCTCAAAAATAAATAAACGTTAAAAAAAATTAAAAAAAAAAAAAGAAAAGAAGGGTTACCTAAAGGTAGGTACGAAGAGCCTACTTGTGATTGAACTTGCAGAAGGCTAACTTCACTTCCTTACGGTCCCATGAGCCTGTGAGCGTAGTTTTGTTACAGGATCGTGCACTTACACCCATCATCAGTATAGTGACTCTCTTCTGGATGATAAGGATGACAGGGGACCAATGTAGAATGTAAGCTCTGTGCAAACAAGGAGGTTTTCCTGTTCGTTCACAGCAGGGTTCCTAGCTCTGAGACAAGTGCATGGTATGTGGGGTCATGCAATAATTTCTTGTTGAATGAAGAAAAAGCCAGGTCAGGGGTTGGCTTTGCCCTGTGCTCAAAGATAGCTTTTACATTTGTAAATGGTTGCAAACAAAAATCAAAGGAAGAATAATATTTTACAACATACGAACATTACATAAAATTCAAATTCCCATGTACATAAATACACTTTTATTGGCACATATCCAGACTCATTCATTCATTCATTCATTCATGTTTTGTCTGTAACTGTTTTCTCATTACAGAGGCAGAGTTGAGTAGTGTTAATGGGGATCTTATGGTGCACAAAACCTAAAATATTTATTGTTGGCCACTTACAGAAAAAGTTTGCTGCCTCCAGACTAGGCTATTGTCGGAGAGATCAGATGAGGAACTTTGGTACCGACCAGCTGTCCTGTACCTTCAGTAACACATTCCTGTGGAATTACCTCCTGCTCTTCTTCTCACTAGATTAGGAAACCTGAACATCATCACTGCTGACATGCTTGATGACAGGGAAGCTGAACCCCATCCTGAGTCCCCTCACACACACACACACACACACACACACACACACACTGCAATTGTCCCTTGACCCTCATAAAATTAAATTAATTTTGGCTCTCCTGGTAGAAATGCATAAGCTGAATTGTATATATTAAAGCTTAATGATAATACCTCCTGGTACAGGATCAAATTTGGTACAACTTTAATCCATTTGGCTTCAATCCAAGAAGAGCCATTATAGAAAGAAAGTACCAGCTGAATTTCATTATCAAAATACTTTCTGTGTTATGTGGTCCTGAGACGTAAACCTAGAGAGTGTTATACTTTTAATTAAAGATTATGCGTTCTGAAGATCATCTCCTCATTCACATCTGCTACGTGCTAGATGTTTTCACTTGTCCACTAGGAGTACAGTGACTACAAAAGAGTCCCAAAGCATGGCAGCCTGGCAGGGCGCCAACACAGTCTGAGGGTATCTGACATCGGGGCAATGTTGCCAGTGGTTCCACTGGACCTTGGTACAGTCTGTACTAACAGTACACAGAGAGCAGCCCGCAAGGGGGAGGAATATAGGCATAGAGATAGAGAAAGCACACGTAGTTCTGAGCTCTCCCCCTTTACCTCTCAATAGCACAACCTGCTAGAGATGGGAGTTGATTTCTTCTGTATGCAGAGACTCAAACTAGTCTTGCAAATCTCTAAGCACTATGAAGACGGTGTCCAGATCTGTCTTGCTCATGGCTCTGTGTACCCCCAGTGCCTTGGCATAGTACATAGCCAGCACGTCTTGGAACAGACCTCAGCCAGGCCATAAGATAGCTGGGTTCTCTTAGATCTCTCCTTAGAGTAGGCAATTCTTTGCCATCTCTGCACCATCTGTTGATGTTACGGAGTCTTTCTGAATGTGGGATAGATACAATTATGCAGGAAAAATCCTCCTCTCAAAAGAATAAATGGGAGAGGGCAGGGGACAGTTGGTTAAAAAATAATAAGACTTTAAGATAATGTTAGTCACTGCTTTATCTTTAGCTAAGGAGTAAATCCTAAGTACAGACAACTATTTCTGCAGTATCTCAGCAAGACTGAAGAGAGAACTGGTCCCAAATTTCTTCCTTATCTATCTGCATGACGATTTGAAATTTTATAGGTGAAGTTTTCACCAATTTAGACTTAGCAATTCCTAAATGTTTATATTAAAAAGAAAAAGAGTTATTTGGGGGTATTACTACCCAGTAGCCACTAATTTATCATCCATTAATATTTTAGTATAAATTAGTAAGATAATTACTCTCCAAGAACATAGAGCTGAGGAATGAAACAGGATTGCAAATGACTTTGAAGAGCTGGACCAAATATCAAAGTTCAGAATATAAGGTAATGTCCACAGTCCAGTTCTACAAAGTCATTTGTTGGGAAGCTGTTGAGTAACCAGGGGGCACCTAGAAAGAGATGCTAAAACTGGGAGGAAGATTGTGGCAGAGACGGGTACATCCCCAGTGTGCATTTCTCCCTTCTGTCGTTTAGTTACACACACACACACACACACACACACACACACACACACACATTGAGTTTCAGCAGGAATCATGGCAACCCGCTAAGTGTTTTTTTCGCCTTTCTTATGGTTAGGCATCCCCATATGTCTAAGTTCTGAACAAGGAGAAGTTAACAGAGATAATATTTGCCATTTATATGTTATATCCCTAAAAGAAAGTTGCTTATTTTCCACTGCGTCTCTTTCCTTCTTCCTGTGTGCAAGAACAAGGACATGGTGCTCATAATCTAGGGTATTGGTCTGCTAGAACTGCCATAGCAAAAGACCACAGAGCGGGTGGCTTAAATCACAGAAATGTATTTTCTCACAGCTCTGGAAGCTAGAGGCGCGAGATGTAGGGCCCTCAGGATGAGTTCCTGGTGAGGCCTCTCCTGGCTTGTAGATAGTGTCTTCTCACTGTGTCTTCACAGGACCCTTCCTCTATGCTCACACGGAGAGAGATCTCTGGTGTCTCCTACTCTTTTTATAAAGTCACCAGTCCTGTGGGATTAAGGCCCCATTCTTAGGAACCCATTTAATCTTTTTTATCTCTTTTTGGGCTCTGTCTACAAATACAGTCACGTATGGGATTAGTGCTTCCACATACAAATTTGAGGAGGGACACAATTCTGTTCATAACAGCCAGCTTGGATGACATCTCCCAGGTGATGGTGGAGCACAATGGTGGGAGAAACCTGGGGTTCTGAGGACTTCTTAAAGTAAAAGCTTGTAACCTCCTTGAACCCCTCTCAGGACTGGGTTCTGTTTCAGCTACTGGGTTCTGGATGTGTTTGTTGTAGCAGCTGTATCCTAACTAATAGGGTGTGAAAGAGGAGAGTCCAGATCAACTTTCTCTTACTTCACAAATCTGCTTGGGAAGCTACTCATAAGAGAGAGAGAGAGAGAGAGGGAAAGAATAGGTCATCCATCCTCTTATCTGAATATCTTTTTGAATGTGCTTTGACTCCATTTTAATACTAATCTAATTATATCCCAATAGGCAAATGCACAGAAATCACAGTCTCATCTTTCATACAACGACTCTATCTAATCTGTGGCAGTGGAATTCGTTTTGGTCCTACTTTGCAATAGATGTGAGTATACCAAAGGTATAATTTTAGATATCGGCTTAATCATATTTCTTGCCAACTTTATGTTGCCAACTTTAAGGGCAGTGCTCATTTTTTAAAGTAAATACCTCTGTAAAAATAGAATTATTTGCCATGAAATTAAAATACCTTATAAAAATCCCTTTTTTAGGATGCTTGGAAAACAGAAGAGTTATTGAGTTTCTTTTAGGGATAGTAGAATGTTTGAAAAGTAGATTATGGTGATGGTACATGCAACTCTCTGAACATTACAAAAAAACCACAAAAAGCAAAACAAAAACAAAAACAAAAACCCACTGACCTGTGCATTTTAGTGGGTGAATTTATGTAACCTATGAGTTATATCTCAATCAAGCTGTTAAAAAAAAAGACAGAGGAATATGAGATCTATTGCCAAACACATTGAGAAATGTTTCCTGCTTTATCCAGCCTTGGAGAATTTATAGGTGCGGTAAGATATTGGCCTTTGAACAAACAAACAAAAACCCGTTTAACTTTGTATATCCAAGGGCTTCTTGAAATTATATAACCCTGACTCATGTATCACTTAACCTGGTAGAGCAGAGGTATATGCTCAGCTCAAAGAATAAAGTACTCTGAACTCCTGCTTTCCTGGCTTAACTAGAAAGGGATATAAAAGTTTCACATGACTTACAAAAAGTCCAGGGGGAGGGGTCCAGGACTGGCACAGGAGCTCAGAAAGGCCCACAGTGAGACTCTGTCTTGAACTCCACTCTCCTCATCACGTGGGCTTTTGTCATTTGGCTTGAGGTGGTTCAAGAACTTCTTTCCTGTGCTCTGCCCTCTGAGCATAAAGAACGGAAACACTGCAGAAGTTTCCACTTCCCTTTTCTTGTGCAGAAATCTGCCATGCGTCGTCTCTTAACTGCCAAAGAGAGTAAGAAACCTAGAATTTAAGCTCTCCAGGATGTACTCTGCAAGAAGAAAGGGGAGAAAGAGATCGTTAATAGCTTTTGACTTTCTAATTCAGCATTGGCAAGTCCATCCCTCTGACTGTTCAACATATACATAATATATATTTTTAAGTAGATCCCATGTATCATGTTTATTGGGCAAAGTATCTAATGATTGAGAAATATGTTATATTTCAGGTTTAAACATAGAATTAAATTAATGGTATATCAAATCTTCACCAAATATTTGGATATAGAGAATTAAAATTTTGAAATTATAGGATTTTGGAAACTGTTCTTTACGTGGAAGGCACATACTCTTTCCTATAGGATTCAGTTCTCAGGCCACACCCAGTATCTGCATCCTGCCTGAAGTCTGGCTTTCCACGTGATATTCAGCCTTCAGCATTAGGCCCTACATTTCTCCTTAAAAGTCCATAAGGTAAAAATGACTTATTTGCCCTGAACCAAACCCAGACAACCTCTCTCAGGAGCATAACTACCTATTTATTATTAGAATAAGTAATGGTTATAACTAGTCACCAAGTGTGACAATACAAATGCATATTCCCATGAGGCAGCTTCTAATATACAGATAGCTCAAGACACACAATCTATCTATCTATCTATGTTTGTGTATATATTATATATTTTAGTAATATAAGCCCTTACTGTGTCAAAAATCCAAGCTATAGCCAGTTTTTCCTAGATTCTATTAGATACCCCAAATCCAAAACAAAAAATTAGATTGGAAAAAGAAAAAAAATGGAAGTTGAAGAGGGAAAAGCTAAGTAAAAGCCACTATAGCCTTAAAATTGTCTTTCAAGGATATATATATCCGTGTGTGTGTGTGTGTGTGTGTGTGTGTGTGTGAGGGGCACTAAGATAGCCAAGTCAGCCTTTGTTCTGGATACAGTTATCCTCATGGAACCAAAGAGCTCTTCTCCAGAAGAAGGGATACAGAAGGAGCCCTCTGGCATATGTACGAGCTAGACTGAAAACCAGAGTAATGAGCATGCCTAGGAGTCTTCCTACAGAAGTCACTAAATTAAATAGCCTCAAGATGATGAGAGACACACATGGATGGGGGCCTCTGAACCTGCATAGTCTGTGTTCTGCCTTCTGAGAGGCCCCTCACACAGTAGGTACAGCCTCCACACACATCTCTGCTTTGTTTCCCTAGTTTTTTTTTCTCTTTGTATTATTAAGAAAATGGAGATGGCTATTAATTAAATACTTTTACCAAACCAATTGAATTAATTGGTCCCTTTTACACTTAGTTCTAAATTTGGTACTTCCGAATAAGTGAAAGTCTTTCTGTCTTTAATGGGGAGAGTCTTAGGATCCTAAACAGTGAGTCAGCTGTAGGATTGTGCAGATTCATGTCTTTTGAATTGGACTATCCAGTTGGCCTTACCTGGTATGTTTATTCCTTTTTTATTAGAGCATGGGTGACAGAGTTAGAGCATCTTATGAAGTTTCATAATTTCCACATTTTTACTGTAAGCTTAAATCCTTTTCTTATGTCTTCTCCAGATGTAGAGAGCAGCGGGTCATTATTTTTCTATACTGTTCTTCAACTGTAGATGCTGTTAGACCTTTCTTTTGGCTGAATAATCCAAGTTCCTTTCCTTAAATTTTCCTTTGTAGCTCCTATTTCTCAACACTTTAACAACTCTCATCGAGGTCCTCAGTTGTTACAAATAGTCATTTTCACTTTTTTTCCTCTGCATGATGACTTGAAATAGTATTTCTAAGAAAAAATTAATATAGCTTTAAGTGGTTTTACACTATGCACGTTACAGGGTCTGAAGAAATACACTCTCGAGATTCAAAAAGACTGGTGATTACTTTTGAAAACTTAGGCTGAACTAGGTAGCTCCAGAAAATGGGATAAAATAAAACATGTAGGTTTTATTTGTCAGAACAAAGAGATTTGCTGGGATAATTACAATTTGGCAAGTCTATTGTGAGGTCCCTGGAGTGGGGGAAAAAAAAACCCTACAGCTTATATGGGATAATAGAAACATGAGCAATAAGCAGCATGGGGTTTTACAGGGAGAAAAAGTCACTCAAAAAACAAAAGTCCTCTTTTCTTTAACAAAATTACAAAATTAGTAGATGAAGGAAAAGTATTTAGTTTAATGCACCTGGTCATCTATAAAGCTTTTAATAAAGTTTTACCTCAAAATGTGATTCAAATTATCTTATGAATAAAGAATAACTTTTGAGACAAGTGAAACCTTTTACCTCCTAGACTGCCTACCAAAGATTGGAGCCTAATATCAGGCAAGGACATAGGAAAACTGGGCTTCAATGTTTAGAGAACAAGGTGATACCTGTCACATACATACCTCTGGGCTAGTTCTCCCCTATTGACCTTCCCCTCAAAGACCAGACCTTTAGTCTCTGAGGGCGAAATGTTACAGTGTTACAATGTCCAGGACATCAGGCACTTTGAAGGCTAGAGATAATGTGGGAGGGGGTGCAGGAGGTAGACAATGATGCATGATGAACCACCCCAGCTCCCTCCCCTCAGCCCCCCATAGTGTCATGCCCACAGCTGGTCTTGTAGCTATACACCCCTCCCAGGAGATAAAGAGGATTCTCTGGAGAAAGTAAAGGCTCTAGTGGAAAACCCATAGATTCTAACATTTAAAGATTCCCTCACATAAATATCCATGATGAAATTTTTCTCATATACCAAGAGATGTCATCCAGTTTTTCCTTTTCGATTTATAAATGTGTCTCACTCCTAAGTTTGAAAGAACAGTCAAGACATACCAAATATTGGAAGGAAAAATTAAAAATATACAATAGAGAGTGACACAAATAAAGAGAATAGACGGGGGGGAAATAGAGATGATATAAGGCACAAAAGAAAACTTTTAAAAATATTACATGAATTATTATTATTATCTGGATTGTTGAGAGAAGAATTGTACCTAAAAGAAATAGGTTATAATAAGAAGAAAGAATAATAAAAAATAAGGAATAACACTTATAATTTAAAATGTAGGGGCACCTGGGTGGCTCAGTCGGTTAAGCGGCCGACTTCGGCTCAGGCCATGATCTCGCGGTCCGTGAGTTCGAGTCCCGCATCGGGCTCTGTGCTAACAGCTCAGAGCCTGGAGCCTGTTTCAGATTCTGTGTCTCCCTCTCTCTGACCCTCCCCCATTCATGCTGTGTCTCTCTCTGTCTCAAAAATAAATAAACGTTAAAAAAAATTAAAAAAAATAAAATGTGATATTTTTTCTTCAAGTTTTTATTTAAATTCCAATTAGTTAACGTACAGTGTAATATTAGTTTCAGGAAACAGTATAAAGTTCCTCAAAACATTGAAAATAAAATGTGATTCCTGGACAAAATTCTCTGACGATATAAAAGATAGTGACACTATATAAGAGGAAATAGACAATTTAAAAGATACAAATCCAGAAATGCAGAACAAAGAAAATAGAGGTGACAAAATTCCCAAAAATCAATTCAGAAGTATTTCACAGAACTGAATATCCTATGTCTCCAAATGCAAAGGGCCAAGCACAATAGAGAAAGATTCTCACCAGAGCAGACTGTTATGAACTTCCTGAAAAACAGGGATGAAAAAAAGATTCTAAGAATTTCTTAAAGAGTAGAAGCAAGTCATAGAGAAATGCTTAGGAATAAGAAATTGTATTCAAATTCTTAAGAACAACCCTGAGTTCCAGAAGACTGTGGTTCAGTGCCTATAAGATTTCTTTATAAAGTGATTTTAAAATTATCAATCATATATGAGGGTACAATAAAGATATCATCAGATATTCACTATCTAAACTGAATGGGTTACTGTGCACTCTTTCTTAGGAAGATGCTAGAAGATATGTTTTGGAAGTTCAAGAGAAAAAACACTAAAGAAGATCCAGGAGTCCAGGGTTCAAGTACAGGAGACAGGCAGAGATAAGGACCAATATGTCAGCTGTGCACACCTACAGAGAATATAGAATGGAGGAAGAGATAGAAAACTGGTGTGGAGACAGGTGTGGGGATGGGGGAGACTCCTTAGAACCATGTTTCAACATTTAAAATATGCTAATAGTCCTTTGACATATTTTGGAGTATTTATTTTAATAAATTTATTTTGAAAAATAACTTCATAGGTAATATAAATAGGAAAAAGTTATAGAAACCAAGCAAGGAAATAATGAGATAATATTAATTTCAGTAAAAAGAAATTTATCAGGGAAGAATTATAATTCCAGAGTGAAAACTATTTATGTAGAATATTTATATAAACACTATTCACCTTAACCAGCAAATTATAATTTAACTATATTGAGAGACTGGGAAGAGCAATAAGAGAGAGGTAAATTCTATACTTCCAAAACAAAAAGTTAATATATTATTTCTATAACTGTCAAATTAAGAAATGGATATGTATGTGATATATATATATATGTGTATATATATATGTATACCAGAATATATGTGTATACACACACACACAGACACAGGATATATATATGACATATATGAGTAGATATAAAGGATATATATGACATCTATGGATATATATAGGATATATATATGAATATCAGAATATATATAATATGTAGATATATGGACATATGTATGAATACCACAGAAGTACCGTAACCAAGAAGAAACACCTTAATGGCGTTGAACGTGGTTGTCTTTACAGAGCAGAATAACTAAATGTGGTAGTAAGGACTGTTGGATTGTGACATAAACCTTTTTAGCACTACATATATGTATTAGTTTCAGAAAGTTGAACACAAACTCATAAATGCTAATAAGAAGAAGTAGGTTGAGAAGATCATACTGAGTTTTCTCCAAATCAGTCAAACTGGTTAGGCTAAGTAGTGACCTTTATCTTTTGACTGGTCAGTTTTGTTTGCTTGTTTGTTTTGTGTTTATTTCTGGGAATGAACCCTCTGGACAAATTGAGATTTATTTGCAGTTACAATAGTACATAGATTAGATCACAGTTTCTAAGTGCTCTTTCTAAATATGTCATTTTATTAGTTTATATGTACGTAATTTTATTGTTAAACTTGGTTTTCTCAAGTGATTTTGTTGGGCATATAGAAATACAAATCTCAAAGAATTAAAACCACATATAAAGTCCCTGAAGGTATTAGAAGATTTTCATCTAAAACTTTCTGTCTTTATATTTTATGGCTTCTCATCTCTACTCAAGACTTTCTTCTTCAAATTTTCTTCCTCATTTCTGATACCTGTTTCTTTTTGCCCACGTGGTGACTCAATTTGTCCCGGCCCCGCAGGCTGTCTAGGGCCTCATGTAGCTACGGAGGGCAATTATGGCGAAGAAATGCTAATGTGAATGGAGCTTCAAGAATTGTTGCAAAGCACCGGTCCCTGCAAATGCTCCAAGGCACTGTTGGCTTTGTACCACATGAAGATAAACTTCCCAGACATCATCTGAGTTGAATATGGACCAGGACTGTTAGACATTTGGTATGGACTGATGTCCGCAGGAGTCAAAGGGAAAAAAAAAATTAGTAAGTTTGCAGAAAATAAACAGTCACTCAGATTTGGTCAAAAATAAGAATTTTCACCCAGAATCAGATGATGCAGTACGAAATCTGGGTAACACGCAGGCGGCTGGTATATTAGCGAAAACCAATAGAGAAAAACATCAAACCGGTGATTTGGCAAATAGAGTAAAATAATAACCAAAAAAAAAAAACCCCAAAACTTTGGCCTTGTTCTTTTACCTTTCAGACAGTTTTGTTGTCTTCTCTGTTCAAACATCGTAAAAATAGGCTGCTTTACCTCAGCTTCTGGAGATACCTGTTTTGTGTAATTTTAGACGACTTAAAAGGGAGCGTACCGTCCAAATTTCACAGTGACCAACGAATTTGTAACACAACAGTGCTCTTTTATTTCAGGAAGCGGCCCAAAGCAATTAAGGGAGACCGTCATCATCACAGCAGAATGCATCCTGTTAAACTAATTGGAACATTAGACACTACAATCTTGGCAAAACGTACCAACTATGAAGAGCTGTCACCGTCTTAATAATTCTGTGATGGCCGGAGGAGGACAAAACAGTTGTTGTTGACAAGTGTTTGATCTTCATAAGTCTGCTGCTGTGACAAACTACACACTGTATTTTATCCTCTACTTCTGTGATCCTTCACCCAGATAAGAACCAACACCTGGCATCTTTTCAAATTTTCTTTTTTTTTTCCCTTTTACATCAGTGGCAAAAGTTAAAAAGGTAACATGAAAAGAAACATGAAACAGGAATACTGTTCAAATTGAAGGACTGTAGTTTCAAGTTTCAATCCTGTATCAAAACATCTCCGCCTTATCTTCTTTTCCAGTCATCACAAATGATGAGTATAAAGGGATACACAAACATCAGTACAATGCTGTGTGTGTATGCAATCCAAAAATCACAGCTACAAAATTATACCTGACATATCAAAAACCGACAGTCACATCCTCAAGATTTCCTTCTCTCGTTCCCATGGACCTTCTTGATTAATAAATCTGACACATAAAAAGCATCTATATGACTAAAGTGCCAGTTACTGGAAAGACCGTTTTGATCTATTTCTCAACTTTTAGAAGAAATATTCTCTTTTTCATGAATACAGGATCCGTTCACTGACTGCCAGCTTTCAAATGACCACCTCTTGAAGTTTAATTTTAAGTTTTAAATAAATATTGTATGCATGCAGAATAATTACGATGCTCTAGAGAGATACTGTATAATGACATTGATTCTTTTTTATCTGAAAATGCCAAGCCCTTAAGGCAGCAAAGTCTGCATTTGCTACAGATGTGGAAAGGTTCATTCCATGTGTTAAATTTCAGAAGGGGCATGCATGGCACTTTCATTAAGACGCTCGTGGTATTTCCTGAGTAAACTCCAATTTTCATGAGTGTAAAACTTATTTCCATAAGACTCATCTGGTCTAAGCAACAGAAAGGAACTCACTGGCCTTCAAATGAATGTTATGTGTATATATATATATATATATATATATATATATATATGAATGTTTTATATATATATACACACTATATATATATGTATATATATAGTATATATATATACATATATATATATACATATATATATATATATATATGCAAAACGTTTCTTCATTCTGAAATGAAAACTAGTTTAAAAACTAAAATATTTGTAGTGCACCTGCATGGCTCAGTCAGTTAAGTATCCAATTCTTGGTTTTAGCTCCGGTCATGATCTCACAGTTTGTGAGAAACTGTGCTGAAAGGGTGGAGCCTACTTGGGATCCTATTTCTCCCTCTCTCTCCCCCTACCCTGCTCATTCTCTCTCTCTCTCTCTCTCTCTCTCTCTCTCTCTCTCAAATAAATAAACTAAAAAAAAAACCCTAAATATGTTAGGCTAATTTCTCTATATATGGTACTGCAATTCCCTGCCAAACTAAGTAGATATGACCCTGCTTCTTTTTCACATATTTAGAAACATGATGAAAAGAAGGCAAGGATCGGAGATAGACATCAGCATAATGTCTCATCTTTTGCATTCTCTGTTGGGATTCCTTGAAAAAAATGCTTTTTATTTAAATATAACCACACTCATAGCAGCCCTAGGCATATATTAGGAAAGGATCATTTCTATATTAAGAGTGCATCTGGATTCAGGAACCTATTTTAAATATGTTGGCTCATCAAAATATTTTGGTAAAGTCAGACCAAAAAAAAAAAAAAAAAAAAAAAAACCTTGGTGAAGACTGTTGTCAGTGTCACACTTTATTTGACATATGATTTTTTCAGATGTTATTTCTGATCAAAAGCTTATTGGGACTGACACCTTCCAAGCCACTAGCAAGTCTCATTGCTCTGTGTGCAACACGCCTCTTAAATCTTACTGTTACCCGCCCACTCCACTGCTCCCCTCCCCCTCCGCCCTGTCCCAGTCCAGCCTTGACCGTTTATCGTCTCAACCTTCGGAGCCTCCTAATGTCTTTCTGCTTCTGGTCTTGTTCCTGATGACACCACAGTCATAGTTCTGCCTGGCAATCAGAATTAATTTTCTAAAAACAGAAACCAAATATTTTCACCCTCACACCACGCCTTCCCCCCCCCCCCCCCCCGCCCTCCCTAGTAGATCCAGGTTCTACTTAGACTAGAATAAGATCCATGCCACTCTGCAGCCACACGACCCAACTCTGGTAGGTCCTCCCACTCCATATGCCATGGTGTCTCCTTCCCTCACTCTGCTTCAGTGGGTGCTGCATTTAACACCTTCAGTGGTAGAAGTGATTCTCGCCTCAGTGACTTTGAACTTGCTGATCCTTCTGAATACTTCTTCCCAAGTTTTCCTATGACTTTCTTCCTTCCCTTCAACAAAGAATTCTTCTCTGACCACCCTTTTTTAAAATGCCACTTTTCATACTCTGATTCTTTATCCTGCTTTCATTTTCTTTATCATGTTTGTTACTATCTGAAATTTGTTATTTATATGTATATGTGTTCATGGTGAATTTTGACCACTCTCAGCTCCATGAAGCCTGGGAATTTATCTCTCTCACTTGTTGCTATTTTCCTAGCATCTGAAATAAGCTACCAAAAGGAAATAAGAAATAAGCATCTGAAATAAGCTACAGAAAGTACCCAGACAATGAAAATAAAGGAACAGATATATGAATAAATGTAGAGGAGGTAAATGGCTGATCTTTGATTTGATATATTTTTATTTTTCAGACACGTTAGGTTGGCTTATTTGTGAACATCTAGCTAAACAATCATCTGTCCATGTGTACTGAGCACTGGCATATATTGCCTCCAACTTTGGATTGCCACATTTGTAGCTCTCTGCTATGAAACTTGCCACAGGTGATTCTTTCAACTTTGTCCATGGTGGCATAATTTATGCATTCGAAACACTCCAGTCTAACAGATATATATGTATACTGATCAAACATTTCAAAGCATGGACATAATGTGATTAATGCAAAAACTCTGATTCTGCCTTTTTCTTTTGAGCCCCACATTCCTATATGCAACTGATGTCTGATATCTTTTCATGTATATCTTGGAGGCACATCAATTTCAACAGGTCCAACAATGAACTCATTATTTCCTCCCAGGCCTTTATTTCCTTGTATTTCTTATTTCAGAAAAAAAAAAAAAAAAGCCATGAGCTAACAAGTCACCAAGTTAAAAACATGGGAGTCATCCTATAACCCACCCCCTCCATATGCCTCCCCACCTTCAACCTCAAGTCAGTGTTTATTCTGTAGCTTCTACCCTATGCTTATGCTCCCCTGCCGCGGTCTTGGCTGAGGGTCTGACCCTCTGGGCTATTGTACCTTTCCGTTAAGTGTCTCTTGGCCTTTATATCTGAACCTCTCTGATATTCACTGATATTTACTCCCTGTGTAAACATGCTGGTCTTTTAAAAATGTAAAAGAGGTTACATTACTCACCTGCTTTGAACTCTTCAGTTCCTTCCCAGGGTCTGGAAGTCCCAATTACTAAGCTTGGCTTTAGGAGTCTTTTCCTTCTGCCTCCAGCAAAATTCTGCCACAGCGTCCACCTAAATGTTACTCTTCATCCAACATGTTGAGTAAGTTCCCACAAGACACTCTGTTCTTCCATACCCTATGACACTGCACATGCTCTTCTTCTTCCTTTCTGGAATAATCTTCTATTTTTTATATCTATAAAAACCATACATTCTTGAGGATACCTGTTGAGGATTTTCTCTGACTATTCTCTATGTACACAACTCTTCCTATAATAGTTCCTATTTACACTGAATTATATTTATGTAATTATATACCTCTCTGAACTCAGTCTATGAGTAACTTGTGGCTAGGTAGCATATTTTACTATTTTTTTAAAATGCTTGTTTATTTTTGAGAGATAGAGAGACAGAGCACAAGCAGGACAGGGACAGAGAGAGAGGGAGACACAGAATCTGAAGCAGGCTCCAGGCTCCGAGCTGTCGGCACAGTGCCTGACAAGGGGCTCAAACTCACTAGCCATGAGATCATGACCTGAGCTGAAGTTAGACGCTTAACCAACTGCGCCCCCCATATTTTACTATTTTAATGTCTGCAACCTAACAAATGTTGAGTAAATATTGGCTGAGTTAATGAATAAACAATTTGGATGAATGTATATTCTCTTTTCAAGTACTTCAGTGAATTGCAGTTTTTGGCAACTGTTAAAAATATACACTTAACAGAGTTGTTAATTAAGTCATACATATATAAAATCAGAATTTTCTTGCTTCCTTTAAAGATAAACCCACTATTATTACTTATATTCAGGCTTTCTGTATGTATTATTTATTTACTGTGGAACATCCCTTTATTTCTAATTCATTCTGTATCCATTTAGTTAATGCTGATTAAAATTGATGCTTTGATCTTTGTGTAGATGTCACATGGACTTTTATAGACGTTCCATGATAATTAAACCTACATTAATGGACATTTAAAACATGCCACTATTTTTTAATAAAGCTTGTGTCTGTGGTCCACTGGTGGTGAAATGACCCAAAAATATATCAGAACACTGGCTTCTAATTTTGATAGAGAACACATTTGGCTTCCAAGTTTTTAAATCAAGCCCCTTTTCCAGTTGGTTGGGTACCAAATGCATCACAGATTCTTTTTACATATAAGAATATTATCTATTGTTGTGGGCAGATTTAAGTGTCACGCTGAGGGCAACCTAATTAGATTAAGCCGGTACTTATTGCCCAAGCACAAATTTAAAAATTATGTTAAACCACTGTTGGAAAATTTAAAGTAATAATTAAAAATACATTTTAATCTGCTCTCAAGTAAATTTTATTTTTAATTTGACCTTTATTGATTTTATTTTGTTTTGTTTTACTTTTTGTCTTTTAAAAAATTCATCTTCTTGTTATCAGTAAAAACACTTATTTGGTATTTGTTTAAAAATTCTTCATATGTTCTATCTCAAGATTTTCCATCAATATTTCAGACTGGTCTATAGACGTGTTTCAGGTTTCACATTTCAAGCACAGAGGCTTCATTCATGTATGTTTTATGTATTAGGTATCAGCTTTAGATATTGAGTATCTATTTTGGGGGAAAACAGGGTTCTGTAACTAAATGAAGTTTTCAAACATTACTCCACAACTTGAGAATGTTTTTAGTCATCATTTCATAAAACTTTAAAAGGAATATATTACATTTCATATAATAAAGTTATCTGGCATTGGTAGAAATGCCTTTCGCTTTCATTTCAGACTCTTTAGTAAATATAATCATCAGCTTTATAGAATCCATATAAACACAATGCTTGCTAGAGTCCAAATGAAGTCCCTCCTTCCTTTTGAAGAAAGCAAGTTCTTAAACCAGTTTTACTTAATTGCTAGATAGACAAGTTTCAACATAAGTGTTCTTCTTGGAGAATAAGAAATCATAGTTATTGAGTATATCCACCTTCCAGTTTTGGGGAAAAAAACACTATATGAAACTGTCCATAAAATCCTTTTCTAGAAATGTAAACTTTATTTGCATCACAGGGCAAAGGAGTTTGGTTTTTATTTCTTTTATGCAAGCCCCACAGAGACTGGCTCACAGTACCTGCTATGATTTACTATGAAAGGAGCATGGGAACCTGTGGGCAGAATCATCCTAGAGATCCTGCGAGGTGTCACATACCCTACCTCTTCCCATCTGGAACCCTTTAGTACTCTGATAACCAGTCAGTTTGAATGACCTCAGTTATTGATACTTTAGGAAGGGAGTCTAAAAATTAGGAAGATATATTACATATATATATGTGTGTGTGTATTTGCATTATATATTCATATGTATATTTGGTATTATGTATATATGTATATTTGGTATTATATACATGTATATTTGGTACATATGTATGTCTTCTTTCTGCTGTGTGACTTTGGACAGTTCATCTAACTTCCCTGAACATTCGTTTCCTCAACCATGAGAAAGGAAACAATAAGGTTTTCGGGTGAGCATTAAATTGGTTAATCTATCCCATGATTATCTTATGGTCCAGGCATGAATTAGTTCCTCATTAAGTTGGAGCACAGCTGGAGAAGAGTATTTGTTGATCCTATTAAACACCTTATTAAGCCAGAAAGAGAAAACTATTTAGTTTTAGGATGAGCTTAGTATCATAACAGGCCCAAATATTTCTTTCTGAATATAGTATGCTTAAATCTATATGTATTTCTTTAAAATAGAACCAAAAAATGGCAATAACTAAATTTTTACTTGCTCTTCTTAAAAGGAAAAACCAACTAAAAACACCTAGTATACTTGATTAAATATACATTATAATTTTCCATATACTCAGAGAACAGCCTTCACAAAGTTTTTTATCTAAGTCTTGTGGAAACTGGAACACTAGCATGACATTACTCCCAGGAGCCTAGAGGAATCTTTCTAAAACTGTGAAGATAACATATTTATATTTATAATTGTGAATGTGAAATCTCCAGCATTTTTCTTAAATTTTGAGCCCAGTCTCTAGTTAATCTGTAGAGCTTAATTTGTAAAAGAAAATTGCCCACAGAACTGCTTACAGAAAAGCAAGACCATGGGGGATAAAGATAGAAACCATAGCCATTAGCTAGAAGGTGTGTTCAGTCCCTGACCAATCTCTCCAATATCAATGATTCTCTCTTCTCAGATGTCCAGAACCCACATCAAAATGACCCTCACAAATATTTTCTCAGCTAGCTCTATTCAATGTGCTATTTTGCAAGAACCTATACTACCTCCTCAACTCCACTAAGTCTAATTATCCTGAGACTCATATTTTTTGTGTGTGAATTATGTGTGCTACCAATAATAACTAACGAAAATCTGAATTAGTTCATGTGATTATTTTGCCAAATAATACACAGAATTGTAACGAATCTCCATAAGAAAATGACCAGAGTTTCTAGTTTTAGTCTCTATTAAAGTTTTACTAGAAAAATAATATAGGACAAGCCCAAAATTTGAGAAGTAAAGTCTTTAATAATAGTAAAGCCACCTTCCACTAGGTTTAGTCAGGCCTTTAATAAGACACAGGTGACATTTCTTCCCCATGCTCCCAGTATCTTCTGTTGTAGAAGAGTTGTATTGCTATCTATGTCTCCTGCCTCCCAGCGTCCTTAAATATTTCCAGTGTCCTGGGAAAGTGTCAGCTGAAAAAATGATGAGCAACCAAATATTGAAATGATTCCAAGGGAGCATATGGTTAAATTTGGGGTATGTCTTCAAGGATCATTTAGAAACATGTTGTATTTGAAAGCTATATAAAGAACTAAATAATTTGTCAGTCTGTGTTTTCTCCATATGGAAAGACAACCTTAAAAACACTGGTCCAATGAGATTGTGCCATTGGAGATAACATGGATAGACCTGAAGAGTATTATGCTAAGTGAAATAAGTCAGACTGAGAAAGACACCATGTGACTCCCATCATAAATGGGATCTAAGAAACTGAATAAACAAACAAAAAGCAGAATCAGAACTGTAAATACAGAGAACACTGATGTTTGCTAGGGGGGTGAGGGGGTGGGAGATTGGGCAGAATGGGTGAAGGGGAGAAGGAGATACAGACCTCCAGTTACGGAATGAGTAAGTCATGGGAATAGGAAGCAGAACATAAGGAGTACAGTCAGTGATACTGTAATAGTGATGTAATGGGACAGACAGATGGTAGCTATACTTTTATACACGTGTAAACTTGTCAAATCACTGAGTTGTACACCTGAATGTAACACTGCATGTTGACTCTGCTCAGTTTTTTTTAAAAAAAGTCATTACCAGAAAACAAAACCAAAAACCTATCCTAAAAAGAAATTGGCGTCTTTTCTCCAGGGGAGCCCTAGTTGTCCCTGTTAACTCATGAAAAATAAATTAAAACAATTGGGTTAACTAGATAAAGACTACTTATGTTATATATTTTTACTACTAATCAAGATGTTTGTCCCTTCACATTTTAGTCCATTCAGAACTCACTCTAAGTTTTTTTCCACAGGAAAAAAAGGCTTGAACAACTATTTACTAAGAACCATCTTTCGGCGTTGTGCTTCCAAGGAATTTATATCTGTTGTTGAAATAATATCTCTATAATTCATCAGAGGACACCTAAGAAGAAAATATATGGCACTTGCTTCCCAAAACAAGAGTTATAATTATCTACTACATTCACTATCTCACTTTAAAAAATAAAATTATGCTGAAAATAGAATAAACAATAGAATCAGGTAGACCTGGGCTAATAACATAATATTTTCTACTTACTAGTTGTGTGGAAAAGTTGGAAAAGTTGCTTTTAACTTTGTGCTTCTCAATTTCCACATCTGTAAAATGGAAATAGAAATAACTGTTTCTCAGGGGATCCAGTAGACGCTGAAGGTGATGCTGTGCCTGGCATGTAGTAAGAAATTTATAAATCTCAGTTTCTTCACACTCCCACTCCATTAATTAACAATTAAGTACATTTTATGTTTGAGTTTGCAAAGGATTTTAGTGTTTTTCAGTTACAAGTTTAAATCATGATTCATAAATGTTTTATAATCAATTTAATATCAATCAAAATATTCTCACCATTAGATTCCCATGTTGACAAGATTTCGTTTTAGAAGTCTTTTTCACTATCACAGAGCATATGTATGGAGAAACATTCCAAACTTTAATTATATTTGCTCAATTCAGATAGATTTATGCCACAACTGCCTCAATTTTGGTGTTTTCTCTAGATTAGCAACCTCCTGGAAGGGTCCCTTTTGACTACAAAGCCAATGCCACCATGTCCATCCCCTCCACTGTAGCCATCCTCTTCACTGGTTATCCCAACACATATGATTATCTCTCTACCGTGCCCCTTATCTTCGATGGCTCCCCATTACCAAAAGATTGCGTGGCATCTAAAAAGTTATTTTTTTCAGCCTCCTTTTCCCATCTAACAGACCCACCTGTCATGTATACCTACTTTCTTCCAGACAGCCACCGAAATAGCCAACCACCTACATTGATGTATTCACAGTGCTACAAAGTCAACATGTTTTGACTTTGTTTCTCACCATCATTATACAAAGAATTCCTTTGGTATGGAAGCAGCCTAGGCACTCCCTCCCCAGCCCTGTTTTTGTCAGTGTCATCAAAGTCATTTAAATCTCACTACTCATGGGTTCTAAGTCCATTTAAGGCCAATCAAGGTTTTAAATCAACCCTCTTATAGATAACAACTCTTAACTCTGGAAAAATATGTATACCAAAAACCAAAAGCAGGAAGAAACTGAGATTGACACTTAATGGAAAGGAATAGTGCCTGGCGAGCTTTTAATTTTACAGTTTGCAGCCAGAGGCTAGGCTGCAATCTGTACCATGAAGGTGCTAAAATTCTGATAGAAAACCCATAGTTTTTATGGTTTGAAGAACCAGGATGGAGAGCTCAGGGAGACCTTGGCCACTCAAAAGTAAGAAGGAATCCAGGAAAGAAGAAAGCCAGAGAAGAAGAGCCCCAAATTCTCTGTATAGACTATGTTCACATCTTTGGCTAATCCCCAGTGGTTCATTCACTGGACAGAAGGAGGTAGCCCAGCTAAATCTGAAGGAACTGACATGAGCTTTGAACTGCCACCCCAGAGTCTGAGTCTGTGGTTTGAGTCCAACCATGTTAATTGTCTGCAAAAACAGACAATAATATATCAATACTTTTCAGGGGTGTATAATCAAATCCAGAGTCTTCAAAGAAACCTTCACAGTGCCTAGGCTATAATCAAGAATTGCTCAAATAGGAAGAACAGGGAAATATGGCCCATTTTCAAAAGAAAAGAAATCTATGAAGACTGAGCCTGAGATCACTTATATGTTGAAATTAGCAGGTCAGATTTTAAATCAGCTATCCTAACACTGTTTAATAACATAAAGAAAAGTATGTCAGCAATGAATTAAAATATAAAGAAGCTTGCAGTAGATAGAAATTATTTTAAAAGAGCCAAATGGAAGATTTTGAACTACAAAATAAAATACATAAAATCAATTATGCTTTTCCAGGAAACTTACCTAGATTCTCATCTTTTAGTTAAAATTAACCTTCTCTTCATTCCTAGATTGATATTTATACTTTTATTATAGCAATTTGTGGTCTATCTTCTATGATTTATTTATGTACATCTCTTAACTCTCTGATTATAATTCCTGGCATCATTCATTGAATATTATCTTCCAGCAAGAGAAACCTAGTATGAATTCTCTGAATTGACAACACTGTGAAATGGTTACCATCTTGGGCACTGGAGTCAGCAGGCTTGTGTTTGATTTATACCTCCAACAGTCTTACTTAACTCATCTAAGTCTCCATTTCCACATCTGTAAAACCACAATAATAATGTGGACTTAATTGTGAGCACTAAATGAAATAATACATAAAGCACTTAGCACATTTATTAATTTGTTCTGCAAAATGTCTTGACCGCCTATTTTGGAACAGGCATTTTGCTAGGTATTGGAGATAGAGCAGTAAGGACTTGTAAGATCCCAACCTTCTTAGAGTTCACAAATGAGAGAAAAAAGAAATTAAACAAGTAAAGAAACAAATAAAACTGCTCTAGATTTCATAACTGCCATAAAGAAAATAAATACTAACTGGATAGAAGGAGTTAATTCAATTACAGTTCAATGAATAGTGGTTATTTTGTTATTATCACATCGTTTCTTGTTCCCCACAGCACTACACCCATGCTTTGGAGAAAGTATATGCCTAATGAACATTTGTTGAAGTTACTTTCTCATTGCCTAATTTGCATTAGCTACATCTTCTAATAATTTGAAAAAAAAAAAGGGCCATGGGCTATATGGGATGTCCACAGCCAGTCTGGCCCAGCCCACAACATATGTCATCTACTACTCTTTCCCTTCGGACAGTCTAGACTATTTTAGAAGGAGAAAGTATTTGTTTAAATGCAATGTAATAAATTCAGTAATTAAATCTAAGAGAACTGAGATGTGGTGCTCAAGGGAGTGACAAATTTGAATTTGACTAGCCAGATTGTTTGTCCTTGGAGGAGGCATTAGCGGTTTAATCTAGGGAGGGAAATTTGTGGTTAAAAGCAAACATTAGAATATAATAACTAAACAAGTGGTTTGACATGTGGTGCATTAATTGTGCTAATTGTAGGTTAAGAAGAGGTAGATCTCACGCTGCTAACTGTTGATTACAAGCTGGAAATTGCTATACAGGAATTGTGTTTTTGTGCTTTAGCAAAGGAGTTTTGCTTTTGTTTGAGTCTGTTTGGGTGCGGGGTGGAGAAACATTGCTAGAAAAACAATTAAGTTAGTTTGTGACACTAGACCCCTTAGGGAGAGTTTCAGAGGACTGCTGTGATTAAGCCCTTAAGACACAATTTCAAACAAGCCTTTCTCGACTGAGGTCTCTAACATGTAGCCCAATCCCTCCCTGCAACTTCCACGGCACTCTTACACTCACAAACACAAACACAGACTCTTTTTTTTTAATAATGTGCACAAAGCCTGTGCATTCCTGGGGGTAAAAGTACACTGAGGAAGAAACATAACAAACAGTGCTGTTTGCTTTGTTTTGAAAAGTACCAGTGTAGAAACACCACTAAATTATCTCTGCTGTATTTCAATTAAGGTCACTATGATTCCCTACCTCTAAAAGGGGTTTTTGTTTGTTACTTCTTGTTTGCTTTCTGATTGGTGACTTCATGATATTCAGAAAATTTATAGTAAGTCTCTGTGACTAGAGACTGAAACTTTAAAACGGACCACAAGTTTCTTCCGAGTTTTTAAGTGCCCCTTCATGTTCTCAGACTCATGTACAATTCCATTGTTCTAAGGGTTAAAAACTGCACTATCACAATGACAAGCCTTATTACTCAGTCAAAGTAAATGGATCACCGCATAACCTTACAGAAATGTTCTTCCTTAAGCTATTAAAACATTCCATGCCCTTAGATGACAACAATTTCTCTGCCTTTTGAAATTTCTTTTCTATCCTGCGGAGTTCATAGAGATATGCTTGGTTAAAATCAACTTATATAAAACTATGCACTGTAAATTCTGACACTTCTGTTTGAATCTCTTTTCAAACACTTGTCTTTGCTCACCATAATAGATGTCAGTTCTTCTGATGTAGTTCAAGCATGAGCTTCATATGAAGACTCAGCTATGTCTATTGCATTTCTGAAGCTACTACTCACTGAAGTTTTGTGCTGTTTGACATCAAAGATAGGCAAGAATCACCTGCTGAGTTCACATGCATGGAGCAAAACATCTTCAAATCACTTTTGCTAGACAAAAGTTTTTTTTTTTTTTTTTTAATATTAAGCTTTCACTATCGTGTGGACTTAAAGACAAATGCAGTCCTCGTTAAGGTCACAACATTGTATTATTAAAATATGCGTTGGAAGCTCTGAATTTAGCTAACTTTAAAACTAAAGGTAATTTGTGTGGTTGCTTCAGATTTGAACTTAGCTGCAAAGAATTCAGCATCATTCAGGCATTCAAAATGTGATTTTTATTCAGTACGCAGTTATTTTGCTCAAAGGTAAAAAAGCACTTTAAACATTCTCAAAACGAAAGAGAATCTTCTAATATTCCCAACTTTAGTAGATAGATGTCCTTGACATCAATTAAAGAGATGATTCCATTCAAAATAAACACTGTATACAGAGTATTTGAAAACTATAGATTTTCTTTAAAAAAATCTACTTAAATTTCAGAGTTACAACAAATAATACAGTGTGTATCTTCCCTTTTTAAAAGAAATAATAACAGCAATAATTTTGAATTTTTCTAAGCAATGTAATTTGCATTACTTTTGTTAAACATCAGCATTTCTTATGACAGAATAAAAATGACATTATTAAAGAGATATGAACATGATGTTCTTCATGTTTGTGATGTTCTGGATAAAAGTTTTAAAATTTGGATTCCAAATCACTAAGTAATTAAACTCCATGGAAGGCTAAGTGCATGACACTAAAAATGGGACAAAAGCTTGAGCATGCCCAGGGATGGGCCTTTTTGTTAACTTGCTTTTTAGATTCTTTTTAGTTTTCAATTTTTGGCTTTCATATAATAATTTTTTTTAAACTTTGGGAGGCTATCATATCATCTGTAAATTATTGTTTATGCATTTAGAATGTTTTTAAATGCACATAGTTATGTGGTTTAAATGCATATGATTTCCCATTTCTATTATATTAAAAGGGGCATATATATGATAGAGAAATATATATACGTATATATAGATATATATGTGTATATAATAGAGAAATATATATACGTATATATGTATATATACGTATATATATTTCTCTATTATATGTAATATATATATAATGTATATTTCTATATTTTATATAGGCATTTTAATACCCCAAAACCTGAAAACATCTAACTTTAAAAGTAAGTAACTAGATTGTTTTACTTTTCCATGAATCAGTATTTAGAAATTCCTGCACATTTTTTTCCATCCAATACAGATACGCCCTGTGCTGATTTATGGTCACACATATCATTCGGCCCAAACTGTCTCAGTGGTAAAGGATTTGAATAGCACAAGGACAGAAGAGAAATATATAGAGGTTTTTTTTTTTTTTTTCCAATCCACACACACCAAAAAAAATGCAATGTAGAAAGATAGAGATAAAATGTCATGTCAGTGTAATCCCTTAGCTAACTAGTCAACCAGAGAATGACCACTCAAGTCCAGAGTACCTATGGCTTTCTTTATTGCAATCACATTTTGAATTATCGTTCTATGCTATGAGAGACTCTGATTAAAGAAATATTCTCAGTTTTACATCCCGAAAAGGGTATGGTTAAGAGTGGAATCAGTCCAGATTTTAACCAATTTTGTAAAAGAGCAAATAGATAAGGAAAGCAATGGAAGAATTTCTATATGGCACTTGATTCTATTTAATAGTTACTATTAATAAATATACTGAATTTAATTTAAATGCAATATTTGTGTTTGGGACAAAGATTGTTTGCTGCTCACCAAAGTCCAAGTTATTTGCTTTTTCCTGGGTATACAACTATGCCACAGTTTCCCTTTCAGTTAAGTATGTTCGTATTATTGAGTTCTAGCCAATGAAGTGTGACCAAAAGTAATGCGTGCTACTTGCAGACCCATTCCTGGCTCACAAAACCCTCCCTTTGTGTTGCTCCCCACAATCTTCACTTCTAGTTTGAAAGACATGTGCTGAGAACTGTAGAGCCTCTGACAGTCTGGGTCCCTGAATGACTTCATGAAGGAGAACCACACTTTGCTTTATTTACCCACCAAGATAGTTACATGAGCTGAAATAGACTTCTATTGTGTTTTTACCAGGATCCATTTTGGGTGCTACTTGTTATAATTGGTAGTCTGCCATTGACCTACATTGAGGTTACTAGTGCCAAGAGTTAGCCTACTTATAATCTACAGTATTGCATTTTATTTTGAACTTATCAAACAAACTTTTATTTATTTATTTTTTTAATAATACATGTGTATGCTTTGTGCCGTACTATCCGTGAAAGATTAACTATCACATGGCATACCCACGGCTCTCTTCTGAGAAAAATGGCCTCTGAGATAAGATGATACTCCACCGGCCATAACCGATTATATGGAGAATGGACACTGTTGGTAAACATCTGCTCTGAGAAACTTGTCACTTAGATGAATGAGAGAGAAGAATAAGTGGAAATGCAGAAAGAAAATTAGCATATATCTAAAATTTAGCCAAATTTGGTATTAGTGCTATACAGGTTCTCCTTGAATCCTTGTAAGTGCTAGGCATTAGAAAAAGTTTCTTTTTTTTTCTGTTGCTATTGCTGTGTAACAAATCACCCCAAAACTTAGTGTCATAAAACAACCACGTTATTATGCCCATGGGTTTTGAGGTCTGGAATTTGAATATTCATGGAAGGAATGCATTTTCTCTGCTCCACAAAGCTGAGGATTCCATATAGAAAGATATGAAGGCTGAGAGTGACATAACAGCGAGGGATTAGAGCCATCTAGGGGCATCTTCATTCTCATGTCTGGTGCTCATGCTGGCTCTCAGCTGGGACCTCATTTGGGTTGTCAGCCATCATGTGGTCTGCATGTGGTGTCTCAGCATGGGTTTGATTGTTCAGGCTTCCTCCCAGAACAGTGGCTACAGTTCCAGCAAACATTCACAGAGAACCAGCTGAACACTATGTCGTCTCACCTAACTTTGCCTTGCACGTGACATAGTATCACTCTCCCATCTTCACCAATCTGCCCAGGTTCAAAGGGAGGAAACCAAGATTCTAATTCTCAGTGGGTGGTGTGCTAAAATCATATTATAGGAAGATTATGTAGAACGGGAGATATTTTAACAGCTGTCTTTGGAAAATACAACCTATCACAAGGTCGTTAAATGGAGGACATACATACGTTTAATGTAGGATAATAGTTGTGAGGGCAACAGGGAAGAAATTATGCAGAACAGCAAAGACAAAAAAAAAATGGAGCAGGAATTCTGCTTCTGCCTATGGCAAAGTCACTGCTGGTGTTAGTTTGTAAAGTCCTTGCATAGTGAGAATACATATGTGTGTATATGTATATGTGAACTTGTGGGCATAAAGGCTTTATATTAAGGATAAAGAACTCCTACAAATTAATAATAAAAACCCAGTCCACTCATTTTTTTAATGTACAGAAGGCAAGAGCAGCAACTTTTTAAAGGAAGATACCCCAATGGCAAACAAGCTTCATTTCGGTTGTTATCAAGAAAATGCAAATTAAAACCAAAATGAGGTGCTACTGCACTACCACCTGAATAGCTAATATTCTTTTTTAATGCTTCTACACATATGTTTATTTTTTTCTTTTATTTAAGTTTTTATTTTAATTTTAGTTAGTTAACATTCAGTGTTGTATTGGTTTCAGGTGTACAATCCAGTGATTCAGTGGTTCCCTACCTCACCCAGTACTCTTTTAAGTGGCAGTTTAAGAGCTGGTAAAAAAAAAAAATGGAGCAACCGTTGAGAATATACATTGGTAACGCCTCCTTAGAACAGACCTCGGTAGCATCTACTAAAGCTGAATATATGCCGTTTTGCCTTCGGAAATTCCAGTCCTTGATATTCACCAGATAAAAGGTATGCTTATGTTCCTCAAAATATGTACAAAAAATATAACAAAAAGTTATAGAAGTATTATTCATAATAGCCCAAATCCGTAAGCCTCCTAAATGTCCATCAACAATAGGATGGATAAATTATGGTGTACGTGCAATGAAATATACAGCAATAAAAAGTCAATTACTGTCTATGGCTACACAAAATGACACGGACACATTTTACCAACATAATGTTGTCTGAACGAGGCCAAACACTAAAGCCCCCATATGATATAATTTGAATTATATAAAGTTCAAAAACAAACAAAACTTATTTACACTTGAAAAGGATGAATTTTTGGTATGTAGCTTATATTTCAATCAGTCTGAGTATAAAAAACATTAATCTGTATTGATAGACTGGAAAATTGCTCACCTTTAAAAGAAAGTCTACTGGTAGAGCAAATAATGCTTCTAGGGTGCTAATTCTGTTCCTTATGTCTACATGGAGGGTGGTCATATGGGTGTGTTTCCTTGTAAACTGCCTTGATTTGTTTACTTAACTGTGTGTATGTTAGACACCAAAAGAAATAAAGCTTTTCTTAAAAAATTAAATGGAGGTGTCACCCAGAGGAAGCAATTGAAGTTAGATTTTGAAAGCAAAGCAACATGACTGGGTCAGGGAACACTTATTGCAATCTGAGAGATGTGTTAGACCTCTGTGGGGCCTTACACACCTGTCAGTGTGGTGTTAGGTGCTTCTTAGAGGTAAGCCTAGCACAGCTCCCCATCCCTGGGGTACCTGGAACGCTTCTCTGTTTCTTAAAACTTGAAAAAACCCTAAGGAAAAAAAATTTGTAAAATAAGAGAAATTACAGGATAAGAAAAGAGCAGTGAAATAACATGATGTTGTATAAGTAACAACTTAGAGGCACAGTTTGAAATATTCAGTCATAATTCTATGATTTTTTGTGGAAGTCCAGGCAATGGAGTTTTCCAATGATTTGACTTGACTTGATATAATGATAATACTTAGCAATGATGAGCAGTATTTAATAAAAAATAATAACAATGAGTTAGAAGAATATACTGTGCTCTATCTTTCTCTGAGGCATTATGTACATGTGTACATATGAATGAGCTGATCCATTGGGCTTGATGAAAAATGCAGTATAGAGAAAGAATTTTTGGGGAATCAACTATGCCTCAAATTTAAAATACTATCCAAAAATACATATCTTCTCAAAGTATTTGATTGTGTTCAATTCGTGTTGACTCATTCATCCATTCATTCAATGTTCACCATGTACCAGGCACTATTCTATCTACTGGAGTGAAAAACAACAACAATAACAACAACAACAACAAAAACAGAGAAAATGCTTCGCTTTCATAAGGGTTACATTTTAGTTGTGGAAAGAGTGGGTGATATGTACTAAAAGCATCAATTAGTGAAATATACTAAGAGAATAAGATTTATGTGAAGATGTAAATATGGAAAGGGGACAGGGAGTTCTTGAGTATGGGTGAGGATGCTGTGCTCATTACAGTGGTCAGGAAAAGATTTCACTGACGAGGTGACATTTGAATAAAGAACTGAAAAGATGAGGGAGCAAGCCATGGATGCAGATCCATGGTAAGCACTTGTTGGACACCGGTAAACGTTGGGAATATTTGGAAGTGCATGGACTTTGGGCAAGAGTCCTGTCTTAGATCTCAGCTTATGCTGCACATTTCCCCACTGTTCCTATGGACCCATTCTCCAGCTTCTCTGCTCTGCCAGTCTGTGCTCACGGAGCATAGCCTCTGGGAACTCCCTTAAGAGACTCCTTTGCCTTGAAGGTTAGTGGACTCACTTGCTCTTTGGATGACATTGGCTGGAGACTAATAGAAAGAAGACTGAGTTCAGAGTATTTATTCTTCATGGTTTCCTTCATTTCTCTCCTGAAAGCCTCACATCCTGTCAGGTGGTCATCTCTTACAACTAGAGATCCTCACTGCAGGTACCTGTAAATACACCAGCCCCTTGCCGCTTCAGGACTAGGGGACCAGCTGCTTCCGACCATCACTTACCTCAGTGTGCTCAGCGTCCCTCCCTTGTTTCCTTTAACGCTGCTCTCTCCTTTGTAGATAGTCTCTTTATTCAACTCTCCTCAGTTACCTGCTTTGAGCATGGTCTGTTTCCTGCCAGGACCCTGACTGATACAAAACACTTTTACTTATTTTCTTAATTTTTCTGAAACTAAGACTCCTTGTCGGAAAGAAAAAAATGGGCAAAAACATACCTACTGATTTCTCAACCTTATGGCAAGGATTCATTGAGATGGCATTTTTAAAGTCCTTGAACACATTATCTAGAAAATAGAATGCAATATTGAATGGTAGTCATTATTACTCTAAAGATGAATAAGACAGTCTCCCTCAGGGAGACCAATCTAGAAAGAGATGGCTACTTCCATAACCAATATACCTAATAAAAGCAATATAAATGCTATTGGTTTACACAGATTATCAGTCACTTACAAACACATAATAGCAATATAAAGAAAATACTACAAATTCTCAGAGTCTGTCTCTCACCCATAATCCATTTTCCACATACCTGCCAGAGGGATCTTATCAGCACCCCATCCCTCTGCCTGAAATCTGTTATGATAAGTTCAAAATTGCTTAGCCTACAAGGTCTTTTGTGATCTGATTCTACGTCTTCTGCTTCATCTCCTACTGGTCCTCTCTCCTTTTTATGTCATGTTGCGACTTTGTGGAACTATTGTCCAGCCACATCATGCCATGTTCTCACTCCTGTCCATCTGCCTGGAACATTCTCCTTTACACCTGTCATTCTCTACCTTTCCCTTCTATCGGCAGCCTCCCCAGCAAGTCCTTCTGCTGGGTCCTTCTGCAGGCTTATCTCCTCACCCCCTCTGGTCTCATGGCGCCATGTTGTATTTCTACCATGACGTTCCTCACACAGTATAGAAATCGTATCTTCCCTTCCAGACCATAAGCTCCCAGAAGAAAAGTACAATTCTTTCATTTCTTTATGTTCAGAAAAAAAATGTTTACAACCTTTAAAACACTGAGAGTGTGCATTTTTTACATGTACGTTTTTCTAGGTGCAAGACAACTTATAATTTGGCTTGAGTTGATAGAACTAGACATGTAGTGAAGTGTGTCTAAGAAGGCTAACCTTACTAAATATACTTAAGTTTTTCTCTTGCAAGATTTGCTTTGGAAATGTGGGCATAAAGATAGATACTCTATGTTTAGAAATATGACTACACAGAATACTTGGTAAACTTTTTAAAGTTTGGTGAAACTGAATGAAATGATCTGTATTCATTTCAACTTTAAGTTTTCTTCAGTAAACCAAGCTCTTCCCAGAGTGTTAAATGTAAATTAATAATAATAATAACAATAATAATAATAAATACTAATAATAATTTTATTGTATTAATTTCAATCAACCATTTGCCCTGTAATCTCAAAATCTCTTAGATATATACAATTTAAATTTCAGTAAACAGTAAACTGTCAAAATGGTGCATATTCCTAATGATGATAAAGATGATGAGAATAATAGAAGCTTAAACAGTTGAGCAATTATTTTGTTTCACACAGAGTGTTAGGTAACTCTATTCTCATGTAATATGTGTTTCTGCGGTCAAATGCTCTATATAACATGTGTTTCTGTAACACAAATTAGTTCAAAGGTGGATCAGTAAATAGGAAAATGATATTAGTATAAAGAACAAATTCCATTAGTTTATATGTGATGTGGGGGGGGGGGGGGCGCACATTAATATTTTACACCACAGATAAAAAAGCTAAATACAAAATAAGCTAAGTGGAACTGCCAGCATAAAAGTCCTCATTGCTATGTTATTTCTTTATTGTATTGTAAATTGATATATCCTCTAAGCTGTATTAGTATCTTACCATTTTTTATGGTGTTTGTCAGTAATCTGGAGACAGAGATGCCTTAATTTTGAGTGGCTGACTCCTGTCCTTTTTCTATAAGTACAATTTTGCTGAATGCAAGATTTTCCCGGAATGCCTAATTCACTTTTAATCAAAATGCCTAGATTTTGCGCACATCATTTCATTTACATATTATGGATAAATATATATAAAGGACAATGATCAACAAAAGTGAATATCCACAACAAATATATTAAGGACTTTGTAAAATTTTCTGTTTTAAAAAATAATACATTTTTATTTCTTTTAAGAAAATATTCATTATTCTTTTGACCCTTATCACTGAAGGGTGAATTAAACCAAGTCTGGATGTTTTATTTTAAAATTGTTTTTTTTTAATGTTTTTTTATGAGAGAGCGAGAGAGAGAGAGAGAGAGAGACAGACAGAATCTGAAGCAGGCTCCAGGCTCAGAGCTGTCAACACAGAGACCGACCGGGGCTGGAACTCACAAACTGCTAGATCATGACCTGAAACAAAGTCAGACATTTAACTCACTGAGCCACCCAGGCGTCCCTGAATATTTTATTTTAGATTTAACAGGAGAGATTCAGTGGAAGTCATTTTTTCCAAATAAAATACCTATGATAAAAAGTATAGTAATCTAAATCACTCTGAGGCCATCATCTAGAATAAAAATATGAACAAAACCACATGCACAAAATAATTCATCTCCTTGCTCTGGTCAGTCTTTACATTTTATATACTTGCTTGATTCCCATATAGTCAACTTTACTTGGGAATGCAATAATTACTTACATACTTAAATACAATAACTTACTTATTGCATACATTTTTTGACAATACAAGGAGAATAATTTTTCCCATGTAACAAAGAATATAAATGAAATATGAATCAATCCTGCCATCTGCAAAAAAGAGCACAGTGCCGTTCTAGTCCTGTCTTTATTGGCTCCAGACGTGCCAAGTGACCATCTCTGAACCAATCTTTGTAGCAAAGGGAATAGGATATACAGATTCACTTAACCTAATGAGGCCCTCCTCTACCATATCGGCTCAGAATAGGAAGGTGGTCCCAAAAGTTATGAGCTGTTAAATATATGAAAAGATAATCATCCTCATTTGTAATAAGAGAAACACCAATTAAAACTACAATGAGATGTAATTTCTCACCTATCAGATTGGCAAAACTCCAAAAGTTTGACAGTGAGGCCGTGGAGAATCAGGAAATGTCATACACTGTGGGTCAGAGTGCACGTAGTTACAACTCCTGTGGGGCTGGCCATATCTTAAATAATTATATGTGTCAGTAGGCCAGGAAATTCCATCCCTAAGAAATCTGCCCTGACTACCTACATCTACAAATATAAAACAAAGTTCGAAATAATACAAATGTCTCTTAATAGTTTTCTGGTTTAAAAAACAACAAAACAAAACAAAACTATGCTCCATGGGCACAGTGTTGTAGTATGTGATCATTAAATTTAAAAGAATGGAAAAGATTTCTATATACTGATATGGAGTGATATCTTGTATTATTGTAGGGGGAAAAGTCAAAGTACAGAAGAGAAATGAATAGATCATGGCATTTTTGGTTGAAAATTGGAAACAGAAAAAAAATCTATCTATCAATCAATAGAGATATATACATTTTTTAATGTTTTTATTCACTTTTGAGACAGAGAGAGACAGAGCATGAGCAGGGGAGGGGCAGAGAGAGAAGGAAACCCAGAATGCAAAGCAGGCTCCAGACTCTGAGCTGTCAGCACAGAGCCTGACGCGGGGCTCGAACTCACGGAGTGTGAGACCATGACCTGAGCTGAAGTCGGACGCTTATCTGACTGAGCCACCCAGGCGTCCCTATATACATTTTTGTAATAAATAAATGACTGATAGACCAGGAGGTAATAAAAATGTGGTCACTTCTAGAAAAGGGAGTTGACAAAGTGGAGAAGATAGGATGACAGCAAACTTCACTAACAAATTGTTTTACATTATTTTGACTCCTAAACCATATGCAAACCTAAAAACTGAAAACACATTAAGACAAATAAACCTAACTGAATATCAAACTGGCAACATAACCACAAAGAGAAAAAAACAAAATATTCTTAAGTGTCATCTAAACAGAATGCTCTTACTCTCTATCTTCAGTGGGATATATTCTAAAAAGAAAAGGGGATTCTAAGGAATTTTCAAGTTTACTCAGTAGTGAAAATGTAGGTATAACTAAAGAAAATGTGGCAAAAATGTTTACGATCATTGAATATGGGCTGTGGGTTTGTGGATATTCAATGTAATAATTTCTTAACTTTTTCTGTATATTTGAAATTTTTCATAATAAAATATTGGAAGCAAATTATGACCATTAACTAAGCCAAGAATTTTTGAGACATTTTGTGGGTTATCTCTTTGTTCCAAAGTAGATATTTTTTTTAAGTAGAATAAAACATTCTTATACCACATGCCTCAAAACCTAGAAGAAAATCTAAGCAACTCTTTTTATATCCTAAGTATATATAGAAAGACAAAAACTACAAAGCTATAAATAAGAGGGCTATAAAAAGAATTCATTATTTAAATATATAAAAATTAAAGATTTCTCTTCAGTAAAGAACATAGGAAAAGGAAAAATGAAAGAGGAGAAGATATTTGTCATATTAAAACAACAAAGTAGGGGCGCCTGGGTGGCTCAATTGGTTAAGCATCCGACTTCGGTTTGGGTCATGATCTCACGGTTTGTGAGTTCGAGCCCCGCGTTGGGCTCTGTGCTGACAGCTCAGAGCCTGGAGCCTGCTTCAGATTCTGTGTCTTCTTCTCTCTCTTCCCCTCCCCAACTTGTACTCTGTCTCTCAAAAAATAAAAAATAATAAATAAATAAATAAATAAATAAAATAAAAACAACAAAGTAATAATATCCAGATTTTAAGGAATCCCTGACAACAGAGAAGACAAAAAATTTGAATAGGAAAATGAGTGAAGGAGAGGAACAATTTATGGAAAATGAAACCTAAAAGATGCCCAAGATTATTAGAAATAAGAGATATGTAAATTAAAACCCGGAGATAAACTTGACTCCTTCTAAACTCACAAACACTGGAAGGAATATAGGGATATAACACCATCCACCACACGTGGGGGTGTCAACTGGTCCAAATATTCCAAAGAACATGCCATGAACAGCAATCCCACTCCAGATTTTACACCTCAAAAGAATATTCAGACTGGGAATGTACACAAGGATGTTCCTCAGAGTTAGAGCTATAACTCAGGTATCGTATACCAGGATGGTATACTTGTTTTCAAAATACTGGGATATACTCATATTGCTTGGTGAACCTAACCAGCAGGGGTTTCTAGGAACTTGCCCCAGTGCTAAGACTGGTGACCGTTCTGATTGGACAAGGATTGTGATTACCAGGTATAAATATTTCAACACCATGCCTGCTTATGGCACTATTACATGGGATGAGAAATTGGTTGTAATCTGGGTATCTATCCTTTAAGGCAGGAATAGATAAATATGGTGAAGAATCATGCAGCAATTAGAAACAGTGGACTACGTTCATCTAGCTACACAGATGGGTGAATATAGCATAGTTTCTCCAACTAGTCTCCTGTAGGTGGGGATTTATATTGTTCCAATATTTTGCTATACAAATAATCTTGTGCACATGCCATTGTGATTTATAGAAGTATATTTTAAGAGTAAATTTCTAGCAGGGGGTTGCTGAAGCAAAGTATAAATACATATGTAGTGTAGATTTCTTAGATACTTCAAAGTCCTTTCTTGTAGGGTTGTTCCGTTTTGCACTCCCACCAACAATTTAAAGAGGCAAGTCCATACACAGACTGAAGTTCTACCAGACTTTTAAAGAATAGATAATTTCAGTTATCTAATAACTTCCCGAAAAAAAAAAGAAATACAGAGACCAATCCCCAACTCATTCTAAGAAGAAATATATGTCTTGATTATGGTAGTTTTGTAGTAAGTCTTGAAGTCTAAGAGTATTGGTCCTTCAACTTTATTCTTCTCCTTCAATGCTGTGTTGGCTATTCTGCGTCTTTGAGTAAGCCTATGCTTCTGTACTGTAAACTAAAGTATATCTCAGATTTTTCTCCCCCTGAAGTAGGACACAATGGCTAGAGTAGCTGGAGTTGGGAGTTTCCGTTCTCCCTCATGAAAGGTTACAGCTGGCTGTAGTTGGATATACTCCTTCCCCAGGTCATTTAGGCTCTGATAAAGCCCCAGCTGGTTAGAGTCTGGTTAAATGGTTTCTCCTGTAGGCAGACCTTAAGAAGAGTTAAGAACAGAGGGCTCTGATGTGTTTCAAGATGGTTCCTTTCCCTCTGTCCTGCTGAAAGCCCGGGGGGAATTTTTTCTCCAGTATTTACTGTGAAACCTGATCAAGCTCATGGATGTGAAACTTGCAGAAGTGTGGGGCTCCTTCTATGACGGGGTTCCCCTGGAGTTTTTAACTCTAAGAGTTATCCACTGTGAACCTCCAGCAATTCATCTGCTACAGTTGTGGCTTTCCTACCCAGGCACTGGTTTCCACTGAAGTTTCAGCTTGTGAGTTTCTGCTTGGTGAGTTGTGATTCTCTGTATCTACTTGTATGCCACTCTAATTTTACAGGCACTGGTTTGCCCTGTGATCTCATTTCTCTTATGGATCTAAGAGAAGAGTTGCTGATTTTTTAGTTTGTTAGTATTTTAACTTGTTTTGAGGACAGAGTAAAACTTCCAAGCCCTTTACATAAGGAATCAGAAACTGGAAATCCATATTCTATTTTTTTAAGCCACCTGGTAGGCACACAAAAGTTCACTGTGTTATTATTTTATAGATTGTAGTGAAACGTTTTATGAACTCAGGTATGTATTGTTTTTTATTTTATTTTATTTTATTTTATTTTATTTTATTTTATTTTATTTTATTAACAGCAGATTATTTCTTCATTGGGAGAATCTTTATTTGATAAAAATGGAAGTCATCAGTGTATTGGAAATGGATTCAAATCAACATCTTCCCATTGCATTAATCTTCAACCTTTTAGTGACGTTTTACCTAATGTGTCTTAGTAGTGAAAAAAAAATGAGCCGTTCTATATACTTAGATTCCATGTATCACTTTTTTTCTTAATACTCGGATTCAGTTCCTCAGTGGCTAAAGCATGAGTCTAGAAGTTACCTACTTATAATTCCTCTGCCTTTCACGATTCGATAAAACTTGGGAAATGGACATTGTCTTTGAATTTGAAAATCAATCATATTGTGATGATTGATTAAAAGCATACACAAATTAAATGCTTTCAGAATGATTTCCTTCATCACTCCTTTTTACAGTCAAACCCCCAAAGAGGGGGACCATAGTGAAGGGTAATTTTTCCTCTCCATCTCTCAAATTGTATTATAAAAAGTTTGTTCTTTGGGAAATCTGATCCATTGCTTCCTACCAGTTGTGACTGGGAACAGAGTCCAGTTTATCTTTCCTTACTTAAAAAAAAGTCTGTGATTTGTACTGGAATTTGTATGTCTTTACAATACAATTTCTTTAAGCAGAACTAGTTGTTCATCTTGGAGAATTTCATGCCTATGAAATGAAATATGTATGACATTTATCCTATTAGATGAAGTTTCCAACAATCAGCTATTTGTAGAGCTTTGATCTAGAGCTTTGAATGCTTTATTAGAAGACATTCTATCAAATTTCTCTTCCATCTCCCTGTGAATAAATAGCCCACAAGTATCATTCACTTACAAATAATTTGAGTTATGTGGATCAGCATTCTTTCTACTCTGTGAACAAGGTGGCTTACATAGACCACATGAGAGAGTGCCTTGAAGTGCAGGAACACTTGTGGAGGTCTCTGCTCCTTTGCCTCAGGCAATGTCAGTATCCCCACCATTTTTACTACACTCTCATGAAAAGCCTGCTCTGAAGCCTGTTGTTACCAGCTTTAGCAAAGAGACCTTACTTACAGGTTATTGGGACAACAAATTCTCTGTGGTTAAAGTCTCCAGATTTCTTGGTCTTAGTAAATCATACAGATTGTCTCCTGGCCTGTATGTCCTTTTCCCACTGGTGTGCAAAACTTCAGTTCCTTGGCAATAAGAAGGAATGTTTTGTGGAAATACATTTCCAGAATATATTCCTCCCCTTATTTTCTTTGATATACCCCAACGCATTCAGTTTGGTGGCAGATTTTCTGTGTATAGAACATAGCTTATTTTCAGTGTCATGGGGACTCAAAGGGATTGGTGCTTACTGTACTATTAAGATCTCTATCACCAGGAATTAATTGTTTTCTTTCTCTCTCATGATGCCTAGGCCTAGCTTCTGCCTAAGTGGTCTTTAGCCTATAATCATCTTTCACAAAATAGTTTTCAATGAAGAGAATCGATGTGGAGTTGATTTCTATTTAGAATCAATGATGTATTTGATTATAAAATACCAAAATGAGGGGTGCCTGCGTGGCTCAGTTGGTTAAGTTTCTGACTCGATTTTGGCTCAGGTCATGATCTCATGGTTTGTGAGATAGAGCCCTGTGTCGGGTTCTGTGCTCATAGTGTAGATGCTGCTCGGAATTCTCTCTTTCTCTCTCTCTCTGTCTCACAATAAACACATAAACTAAAAAAAAAATACTAAAATGAGTTCTCTGATTTCTTCCAACTAAATTCTCTCACAGAATGCTCATCTTTTCTCAGAACCTTGATTATCATCTCAGTAGAAGTAGACGTTCTCTCTCATGGACTCTGATTCTCTCTTCTGCACTTGTTTTCTCTCCTGAGAACTCTCTAGTTCAACTTATTGTATTACACTGAGCTCCTCTTGGAGTACGCTTAAACTGAACATTTGCAAGCACTAACTCGTGGTTCTCTCCTACTCACCTCAACGGGGTCCTCAGTCTACCACCTCTTTCAATTATGCCATCATTTTTCTTATCACCACAATTGTCCTAAATATCATTATGTCTTGTCTGTCCATCCACTGAAATGTCTCTCTTAGCTAGCTGTTATTTCTTCCCACTAACAGGACTGTAATTTAATCTTTCTCTATCTCATTTAGAGTTTTTATAGCTTTCCCATTGGACCCCAAGCACCCATTCTTCTGGACTCTGCGTCAATGTAGACAAAAATCAGAAGAGGTAGGTGATGGAGTCAGATCAGACAGGCAGGTTTATAGGCCTGGCGTTCAGAGTCAGACTGCAAGGAAGGCACTAGTGAGCAGACTTGAATGTTCGTATTGTAAGACCATTTGCAATGTTCCCAATTTTTTTTTATCATCTGGTGATTCTAGCCATTCCTAGCTACTAGTTGCAGTCAAAATAAAGAATAAAGTTAGGTTCTTCAAGACAGTACTATTCCTGGTTGAGAAAGGACAGAAATGCAAGAATTGAATCATATTATATTCTGTTCTTTATGCCCCTGCATGAAGTCCAGACATTTTTGCCATCGACTTACAGATCTGGGTAAGTTAGCTCATCGAACATGTCCAAATATGTTGAAACTTTCCAAAATATACCTTCCACTAAATCAATTCAGTCTCCTTAATATCCCACATAATACTCCAATTTCCATCTTTGCATCCACTTACACCTCCTTTCCCAGGATGCCCTGGAATTTCTCTCCATCTGAATATACTCATCAATGCTCAACTCTAGAGTCTTTTCTAATGAAACTTTCTTTAATTATTATGCCCAATATTTGTTTCATTTTTATATGTACCACTCGATTAGTTTGTGTTATGTACTGAATACTGTTATTCATTCAGCCACTCCCTGGATGTTTTCTGAGAATATTGTACAAGATTCTGAATCTATATAATCAAATACAGAATCCTGGTTCTCAAGGTGCTAACCATCTTTTTGATGAGGAGAGACATGTTAAACAAGAATAACATAATGAAGCCGATTCTACTTCTAGGGGTCATAAAACTATTCATAGAAATATTTGCCCAGTAACTGAATAGTAAAGAGTAAGCATTGTCTTTCCAGGTTCATGAGAGAAGTAAAAAGAGAACTCCAGAAAGAATGAAATTATTTGCACGCTATAGCTCCCTGTCTTCA
Organism: Panthera onca; assembly: GCF_046562875.1. Classification (NCBI taxonomy): domain Eukaryota; kingdom Metazoa; phylum Chordata; class Mammalia; order Carnivora; family Felidae; genus Panthera; species Panthera onca. The sequence continues at coordinate 133,443,665 of NC_138340.1, read as the reverse complement.
ATTACTAATTTTCTAAATGAGCAAGAGAGAACTGAGCACACAAATGGTATTCTCTGAGTACTTTTTATTTACAATGAATAAACTACCTGGCCTCCCACAGAAAATGAGTGCACAAAAGGGGAATGTACCACTGCTTTTGACTGAACTGGCCAATAAATGAACTGCTTAGCTACATTAGTCAAATTAAAAATAGACACAGCCAAGAGAAGCTTGCTGGTCATCTGCAAGTAACATTAAAAAAGTTAGAGGATGATGGTAATAAGGAAAGTGTTTTTGGGGAGCATCTTCAGTAGTGATCAAAACCGTAGCATTATTTTGTATCTGTTAATTATTCTTTCAGGAAAATTATCAAGTATACGAGCAATGAAAGTCTCCAGTTATACATAACATTAAGGAGGAACTATTTACTGAATTTTAGGGTGTGCTTTCTCTGAGAATAGGAAGCAGAAGGCTTGGACTCGTCACTCAAAAATTGCCATGTCAGAGGGCTCATGTACAGGAGGATGGGGTTTGGAAGACAGTGGTTTTAATACAGTGATTCCCATAACTTACTAACACTTCAGTAGAATTGCTAGAACCCTGAAATACTATCATTGAATCTCTACTAGAAAATGGAGAAAAGACTGAGGTGCTATTTCTTTTTTTTTTATTTTTTTTTATTTTTTAATATATGAAATTTACTGTCAAATTGGTTTCCATACAACACCCAGTGCTCATCCCAAAAGGTTGAGGTGCTATTTCTATGTTTGCTCTGAGTAAAATCTAGACAACACCCTTGGGCGCATAAATATGTGGTCAGAGAAAAACATTGGAAATAAGATAGGAGTCACTCACAGAAATTGTTGGGGGGATATGAGATCACATAACTCTAGGAATGGAAGTTGGGACAGTATTTCCAAATCTCCAGAGGCTGGAGAATTCAGCCAAAACTGGGGTTATTTATAATCAGACTTAATGATTATTGAGGCAACAGTGAAGATGAGAAACATTTTTGCTTGGTATTCCTATCTATATTTCTGTCTGAGATTCAACATACTGTTGAGTTCTATATTTAAGCCAGTGCTTGCTGCTACTGCTATTATTGTTAAGAGGCCAAACATTTTAGTGATGAATTTCAGAAGACCTCAGAATTACTTGAGAATATTTCAGGAAGTCTGTCTAATGAATATTTCAGAGAATAGGCTTCAGAAATATACTACAAAAATGTGTTTATATGTTGGGGAGGAATATTTAAATCTCTTAAATGAAAGTAGAGTGAACATTTAGAGAACATTTCCCTTCATTAACTTGGCTGGAGAGGTGGCTGGCATAGACCATTATGCCCCACAGGAAAACCTTTTAATAGTGATCTGGATTATGAATATAAACATTAATTGTTTTAAAGCCCATTATCTCCTTATATCTCAAGATTTCAAAAAAAAAGGCTATTGTGGAGAGAGACAGAGACAAAAAAGAGAGAGAGAGAGACAGAAAAAGCAAGGAAGCACACAAGCTAAATGAGTTCCTACAAAGTGATACAAATATGTCTTTAAAAAGGGATATTTGTTGTAAAATGAAAACTTCAAAATGCTACAGTTTCAAAAAACACTATGTCACCATGTTACCTCATTTAGATTCTCCAGGATCCATAAAAAGTAAGCTGAAGGCACTAGTGGTTTATAATGTATACTCCAAACTAGTAATTCTCCCAAAGCAGACACAAACTTATTGGGAATCTGGAAACCAAAAGAAGCTTCCAGTCATCTTCCATGTGGGCAATCCATTCTCTATGGAGCCTTTAGGAAAATTTCAGTATCATTGTATTTAATTTTTCTATAACCCTATTTAATTTTTAAACATTGAGGAATAATTTTCTTTCAAACTCCTTATGTAACTATTGCTCCTTCATCAAAATAATTTTATGGATGAGAAAATAAAATCTTCATATTAAACCTATGTTCTAGTAGGGAAACGTAAAAGTTAAAAAAATAAATGCCTAATGGAATGCCAAACAGTGAGTAGTGTGATGAAGAAGAAAATAAAGCAGGATAAGTGGATACAAATAATGGAGGTAGTCCTACTTCAGATAGACTTCTCAGAAATAACCTGTTTGAGGAAGTGACACTTGAGCAGACATTTGATGAAGTGCGGGAACATTCTATATGATTATCTGAAGAAAGAACAGTCAAAGCTGAGGGAATAGCAAGTGCAAAGGCCCTGAGATGGAAGTGACTTTGCTTTGTTCAGTGAACAGCAGGGGGATCTGTATGGTTACAGCATACAGAATAAGCAGTAAACATCATGATAGGGAATTTGGCTGAAGACATAGCCACAAAGATAGAAGTATATGCGGTCCTGTAAGCCATGATAAGAACCTTTCATTTTATTCAAGATGTAAGAGAAATTAATTGGAGGGTTGAAAATGCAAAGCATGACATAATCTGATTTGCATTTAGACACATAATCTGATTTACATTTAAGACACCCCTGACAGTAATGTGAAAGACATGACTGTAGAGAGTTAAGAAGGGAAGTGATAAGAACAGTTTGGGAGCTATGGAAATGATTCAAAGAGATGACAGTGGCTTGAATTGAGAAAATAGTTATGAAGTTGGTGAGGAAAGGGTCAGATTCCAGACATGTATCTGAAGGATGATAGTACCAACAGATTGATACTGTGATTCCTAATACATAATTAGTAAAAATAAATAACAAATTAGAATTTCCACTTCTGAAACAAATTTATCTTCTTGAATTATGCAACTAGGGAATTAGACAAGATGAATTAAAGACCATTTTTCAAACTTTGGGCAATAGGTTATTCATGAATGTCATCTCTGAATGACTAAAAAAATAGAAGGTGAGCCTTCGATTTCACTGGGGCAGCTTCTAAATAGCCACTCAGGAACAGGAACCCCAAAGAGTTTCCAGATATGTCACTGTGTTGAGAAATCAGAGTTGGAAGATCTGGGAATACAAAAAAGCTAAAATTTGCAGGAGAGACTACTGTAAAGGAGGGAGATCCACAGTAGAGAACTCTGGATTCTACATAGGGATTCTCCATAGTTTCTGGCTTCATGTTGCAATATAAGTCTGTAAGAGAAACTACCTGAGGCTGAGGAAAGAACTAGTGTAAAGGAACTTGTAGAAAAATTTCAGGGCCTGCAACACTGTTGGGAGTAGTTCATATTCCTACCAACCTGACTGGAAATACATTGTAATGTATGGACTACCAGATAAAATCTTCAGAAGGATATCTCCTTAGCATAGAGTTGAATTAGTCCAAGGTTACAGACAGCTCTAGACCTATCCTAATAAAACTTAAAGACAAGCCTTAAGTGCATCCATCTGATTTCAAGGCATTTAACTTCATGCCAGGACAAAACCCAGTGCAATTTAAAGGCATGGACAAGGTAAAATTCATAATGTCCAACAAAAACAAAACAAAGTACCATGAATTACTAGGTATGATCATAACCAGGTGAAAAAAAATCACTCAATAAAAACCAGTACAGAAATGAGAGGGAAAGTAGAAAGTGTAAGAAAAGAACATTGAAAAAGCTACTGTAAACATGCTAAATTTGTTCAACTAGCTAGAGAAAAACATGCCTGATGAGAAAGATGAAATACATGAAAAAGAGAACATCTTGAGATTTTTTTAAGTGCGATATTTGAAATTAAAAATACCCTGGATGGCACTAACAGTATATGAGACACTGCAGAAGAGAAAATGAATAAATTTGCAGGCATTATAATGTAAATAATTGAAAATGAAAGATTGAGAAATTACTGAAAAAAAATGAACAGAACATCAATATTCTGCAGAACATTTAGCATCTATCCTACTTATAATTACAGATCCACAAGGAGAAAGCAGTGAAGGTAGAAAGATATTTGAAAAAAAATAATGGAGAAACATTTTCTAAATTTGATGAAAACTAAATTAACAGATCAAAACACTCAACAAATACCCAGCAGAATAAACATGAATAAAACCATGACAAAATACATTAAAATCAAATTGTTAAAACCAATGATACGTGAAAATCTTAAAAGCAACCAGAGAAAAAAAGATGCCTATGTTGAGAGGAGAAGAAAAAAAAAAAAACACCCAAAAAATTACAGCAGATTTTTTGCCCGAAACTATGCAATACAGAAGACAATGAATGGACAGTTTTAAAGCTTCAATGAAAAAAACAAAAAAAGGTGTCAATCAAGAATTCTTAGGCCAGTAAAAATATTCCAAAATGCAGGCAAAGTAAAAACTTTTTCAGGCCAAAAAAGAATTAATCACATACAGACATATATTATAAGAAAGTTCTGGCAATTCCTTGGAGAGGAACAACATGGTACCAGAAAGAAATTGCAATTTATACAAAGATAAAGAGCACCAGAGATGGTAAATACAGGACCAAATAAACCATTTTTTCATTTGTAATGTTTTTAGAAGATTAACTATTTAACGCAAAAATACTATCAATGTACTTGTGGGTCTTATAACATTTGATTAAACGACATTGATACATCTCAAAAGAATCAAACTACATGAAAGAGCCAGAAACAACAGACTACATACTGTAAAATTTCATTTATATTATGTACCAAAAAATGCAAATGAGTGAAAAAAACTGATCAGAGGTGGCCAGGGGTGGACTTTGGATAGAGGATTGACCGCAAAGGAATGTAAGGTGAATTGAAGGATTTGGAATTTTTTTTTTTTATTGTTGTTAAGAATTTAGTGGTGGTTAATCAGTAATCATAGATTGACCTATACACTTAGAACTGGTGAATATCGTTATATGTACAGTATTCCTTCAAAAGCTGATTTTAAAAGAATAAAAAAACAAAAGAGTCATCAGTCAAAAAAGAATGTCATTAGGCAAGTAGCAACTTTACATTTAAAAAAATACTTGACAACTTTTATTTTGACTGGCAGTATTTTTGATTGATGTCTTGTTCCTAAGGATATTAACAATCCTTCTACAGTCTGTAATGCCAACGTATTCTTAATTTCTTGGGATGTGGATCTTGTATTTTACCATGTCCACCAAAGTTTTAACTATCTGATTCATTTATGTTTTCCCAGAGTTGTTATAAGGAACCATACATAGTGAATTTAGTACTTAGCTAAGAATACCTATCATGCTCCAAAAAGAACTGATTACCATGTTTCATTCAAAAACAGAAAAAAAAAAAAGAAATCCAAGTGGATATTTTTCATTGTGCAGAAAAAAATGCAGATACTGTCAGAATTATGCTTAATTTTGCCTGTTATCATATGACGAGGAAATTAATAGGATTTCAGTCAGAGAATCTGAAGTGAAATAAGAAATTTCATAAGTGATTATTTTTTTTCAATTTTTATTTTTGAGAAAGAGAGAGAGACAGAGTGCAAGCAGGGGAGGGGCAGAGAGAGAGGGAGACACAGAATTTGAAGCAGGCTCCAGGCTCTGAGCTGTCAGCACAGAGCCCTATGCAGGGCTGGAACCCATGAACCACAAAATCAGGACCTGAGCCTAAGTCAGATGCTTAACTGACTGAGCCACCCAGGTGCCCTTTTAATTACACTAGCTGTATTTCTAAACATATTTACAAAATATTTCCTTTATTTCTCAGTATAACAAATATCCTCACTATTTTGTTTTTCAAAATAGTTAATCAATTTACAAGTTGATTCAAATAGAAAATCTACTTCAAGATACTTCATGAAATCTTACAAAAGAATCCAAATACTAATAAAATTTTCCCAAATCAAAAAATCTAAATTATATAGTTCTTACTTTAAAACCTAACTTTACCACTTCTCAGAGAAAACAGATGGAAAAATATCTAAATCTAAACAATTGTATACATTTTCCTGCCAAACCATTACTTATATATGTGAAAGTTTTCACTAATATTCTTATCCAAAAATTTTCTTGGCTTATATAATCTCATAATAGCAGAAATTTAAGGACTTGATAGCTAAATTTGCACTAGAGCAGAATAAAAGAAAATAGGCTTTCTAAAAAATATTTGAGTAAATGCCATTAATTATGAATGTGATTTATTATGTTATTTAACAATTCTGAATACTTATGCATATTTTCATTTAATTTTAGCTACATTTGTTTTAATAGAAAGCCTCAACAATAAAATACTGTACTGGGACATAGTACAATAAACCAAAATTATTTCGTAACCAACATGCAATTTATTTTTTTACATATTGACCTAGTAACCAAGGCTTCTCAAGGAGAAATAATACACCTAGACAATACTTTATTGGACTAGAATATTCATGACAATTCTTAGTCTCGCTGTTAGTTCAGTAATAGATTTCGCCAAAAACAATTGGTTAAACTGACCCCACACTTAAAAGATGCATTTTTATAGAAAATATTGTATCTTTTAAATGATAATAAAAAACCAAAATGTTGTGTTGAATAGCATTGGTTACCACCTCTGGGCAAGGAATCCCACTGCTTAGAAGATAGCAAATAACTTACCAGTGTCTGTCAGCAGGAGCAGTAGACCCAGAATGTCAACTCATTCCATGGTTTTCAGGTATCAGTGCTGCCAAGAAAGACAACTCACACAAAAATGGATGTAACAACACTTTAGTCACACACAGAAGAGACCGAGAAAGACAAGTTTAGTGACTGTTGGTAGTGAGCATCAGTCCTCCATGACCAGTGGATCTCACCCTGCTCTCAAAACCGGCAGCTGGTCTGCACAGCTAGGCAAAGGACCTTATTACCTTTCCCCTGGAAACAGATACAACAGTGAGGTTGGCCATGAATCATATGACACATTTGTTTAATCAGAAGAGAGAAGTATATATCAAGTCTGGATCAGGGGAATATATTCCCAAAGAATCTGCCCATCACAGGCTGTGAGGGCTCTTTATTACTTTGAAAAGGAAACATTCTGGGTCCAAAGGACATTTTTCCATGACCATGTAGCAGTTGAAAGACTATACATGTGACTGCCTTTCCCAGGAGCAAGTGTGTCGAAACAGTGGAAAAAGGGTCAGCAAACTATTGCCCCCAGGCCCTGACCTACAGCAGGCTTTTGTTAATAAACATTTATTAGAGCAGAGTTATACTCATTCATTTCCCTATTATCTATGCCTGTTTTCACAGTGCAGTGTAGAACCAGAGATCTCATGGTCAGCACTGCAAGAGAGACCATTTGGCCTTTTACAGAACAGGTTTGCTGACCCCCACAGTAGAATATTACCAACTACAAAAGAATGCGATTTATGCGTATATAATTTTTCTGGTTAGAGGTAAAAGCAGTTGAATATATATTTGCCAACAATTATTTTGATGTAAATCCTATTGCAAGAAAGCAAATCAGAAGTTTATTGAATCCCCAAGAAATAAAGTAATTACAGAATGTGCTTCATGAGATGTTTAAAAATCTAGCAGAGGGGCACCTGGGTGGGCTCAGTTGGTTAAATATCCAACCCTTGATTTCGACTCAGGTCATGATCTCGTGGTTCATGGGATCCAGCCCTGTGTCAGGCTCTGTGCTGACAGCATGATACCCTGCTTAGGATTCTCTCTCTCTCCCTCTTTCTGCCCCCTCCCCTGTTCGTGCATGAAAGTGCACTCACTCGCACTCTGTCTTTCAAAATAAATAAATAAACTTTAAAAAAATCTAGCAGAAAAATCTCTTCTCTTTTGGCTGAGGGCAGGAGACAGTACTAGTTGGTCTCAAAGTCTTCCAGTCTTGAGTCAGTGACTCTCAGCATGGATGAGGAGTTTTGCTTTTAGTCCAGCCAGATATGTTTCTGCTAACCCCAGAAAATGCTTCTAAATGTGCCACGACTGACATTCTTAAAAGTAAACACTGTGTCTTTTCTTCTGGAAGATGCTATTGTTCAAATAATGACACTTCCTCTGACATTGACAGTGGCGAGTGGAGTAGAATGTCAGACTAAGATGAGAGACTATGTTCTAGTGAAAAATTGGATCAAGAATCCCCTGACACCATATCAGCATTTAACAGGCCAGACTCACCTGCCATTCCAGTGTATGCTAAAGGACAGGCAGAGAATCAATGAAACAATCACTAACAGAATTCGAGTTTTTTTTTTTTCTTTTTACCACCAATAGACAAAAAAAAAGAAAAAAGAAAGAAGAAAAAAACCTGGCTCTTATCTAATGGTAGCTCATAAACAAAAGGAAAAGCATGCCAAGACCTAAGAAACAGAAGAAAATATACATAATATTATGAAACTAGAAAAAATTCTTCCCTAAATGTTTTCAGGATCATAGTCCACTTTTCCCCCTCATTTTTAATTCCTCTTGTGACATTCAAGTCCTAGAAAATGTTTTTGAAAGCAATTATATTTCTAAAGTAAGTTTTCCCAAACTCCTACAGCTTAACTTTTCAGCTTAAAATACCATGTTTTAAAAGGTGTTGGCATTCAGTGTTACCTAACAAATAGCTGGGTCCTAGAAAAGAAGAAAATCTGACAATTTAAAAAGAAAAAAAATCTGTGTGTGTGTGTGTGTGTGTGTGTGTGTGTGTGTGTGTGTATCTTTAAATCATTAACTTATTTGAACAAAATTTAAAGAACTTTATGTGAATTACAGACTTAATTTTTCACATCAAATAATTAAAGGACACTTAGTAAATCTTACTCTTTTGAAACTATTCATTTGAACAGGAAACCCGAACCAGCTCTATGTATATCCGTTTTTGCTTTTATTTTTTTTTTTGAGAATTAACACACAATTTTACATTAGTTTCAAGTGTCCAATGTAATGATTCAACATCTCTGTATATTACACTGTGCTCTCCAGAAGTGCATCTGCCATCTGTCACCATATGACACTATTATAGTATCACTGACTATTGTTTTTATTTTCCTAATTGTTAAGTGCAGCCTACTGTCATGGAAATTGCAATAATTGGATTCCTAAAAACAGAAAAAAATATTTGAAATACAACTGCAAAAATTTCTTTCTTAAAATATCTTTTGCTTCTAGCTTTGATGTATCAGGAACCAGGTGTAACTAAAAAAATATTAAACACTATTATCAGAAGTTGGGCTGTACAACACTGTTAACTATGAAAGAAGGGAAATAAATGAGGTATTGTGTATGAATTTTCTTTCTACCTGGAGTTATATTCCAGATCAGGATGGAGAAAAGGAAGCTCCAAACACAGTCCGGTATTCTTCCTATATTGAAGGGACAGAGATTTGAATTTGGAGAGTCTGAAATGATTAGAACTTGTGGAACAGAATTGCCAAAGAATAGAAGACAGACTCCACAAATCTGTGGACGGGTCTGTTTGAATCTTCATCTAAATATCCAAGTATTGACATGTACAGAAAGTACCCAAAACCAGGCAGGGGGAGAAAAGAGCTGGCAGTGTGCTACAAGCCATACAATTTCCATAATACAGACTGGAGCTATTCAGGTTCTTAACAGGCAATATGGAGACGTTTTTGAACATCCTAGTGTTTAATAAAGTGCCCAGAAAAGGATGTCTTAGTAGTAAATAAAACCTAGAGTAAAGGTCCCTTGAGATCCATTTTATAAGCTTAAACACATAAATGACCAAGCTGATCTGCAAATAACTTCAATGCCTGCCAAAACAATATTCAACAAAATTCAGATACGTAACAGCATAGCATTCACAATGTATAGTATCTAATCTAATCTAAACTACTTGATAAAACAAGTTAAAAACACAGTGCAAAGATGGCCTTTTCAACAGATAATGCTGGGACAACTGAACAGTCACATGCAAAATGGAAGGAAGGAAGGAAGGAAGGAAGGAAGGAAGGAAGGAAGAATCTAGAGACAGACTTTACATCCTTCACAAAAATTAACTCAAAATGAATCACAGACCTAAATATAAAGCGTAAGACTATAAAACACCTAGAAGATAAGAGAAAAACCTTGGGTTTGGCAGTGATGTTTGGATATGACACCAAAGGCATGTTCCATGAAATAAATAATTGATAAGCTGGACTTCAGTAAAATGAAAAAAAACTTCCACTCCATGAATGGCAATGTCAGGAGAGTGAGAATACAAGCCACAAACAGGGAGAAAGTATATGCAAAAGACACATCTGATAAAGAAATGTTATCCAAAGTATACAAAGAACTCTTAAAACTCAAGAACAAGAAAATAAACAACCTGATTTTAAAATGAGACAAAGACCTCAGCACACACCTCATCCAAGAAGATATATGGATGACAAATAATCCCACAAAAATTTGCCTCACATCATATGTCATCAGGAAATGCAAACTAAAATGAAATACTACTCTACACCTGTCAGAATGGCCAAAAGCTGGAACATTAACAACACAAATGCTGACAAGGGTGTAGAACAACAGGAACTCTGATTCATTTCTGTTGGGAATGCAAACAGTGTGGCCTCTTTGGAAGACATCTGGCAATATTTTGTATAAAACACATTCTTACCTTGTGATCCTTCAGTTGTGCTCCTTAAATACCTGAAGGCTTGAAAATTATGTCCTCACAAAAACCTACACACAGGTGTTATTCTTAATTGCCCAAACTTAATTGCCCAACCATGGAGGATCCTTAAATGCATACTATTCATTCTAATAGGCCAATCTGAAAAGGTTATCTTCTATATGATTCCAGTTATTTGACATTCTGGAAATGGAAAAATTAAGAAGACATAAAAACATGAGTGGTTGCCAGGTGTTAGGAGGAAAGGATGCATAGGTTGAGAGCAGTGGACTTTTAAGGCCGTGAACCTACTTTGTGTGATACTATAATGGTGGATACACTAGGAATGTATAATATCAAGACTAAACCCTAATGTAAACCATGGGCTTTGGGTAGTAATGATTTGTTAATATAGGCTCATCAATTGGAACAAATGTACTGCTCTGTGGAGCAATGGTTTGTTTGCTTTTTAAAATATTTATTTACTTTGAGAGACAGAGAGTAAGAGAGCACAAGCCGGGGGGTGGGGGGAGAGGGAGAGGGAGAGAGAGAGAAAATCCCAAGCAGATTTCATGCTGTCGGCGCAGAGCCTGACATTGGCCTTGAGCTCACGAAGCATGGGATCAGGGCCTGAGCTGAAATCAACAGTGGAACGCTTAAACGACTGAGCTATCCAGGCACCCCGGGGCAATGTTGATAATGGGGAAAGCTATTCATGAGTGGGTGCAGGATGTATATGGGAAATCTCTGTATCCTCTCCCTCAATTTTATTGTGCACATAAAACTGTTAAAAAAATAGCCTGTTAAAAAAGAACTTCTGGAGAACAAAAGAACGGTCAAACGATTTCCAAATTTGAGGAAAATGAGAACCTCAGAGACCCAAAAACTCTTCTGATACCTAAGGTGGAAGGAGATAAATAAAACTGTAACAAGGTACACCTTAACCAAGTTGCTGAAAACTAATGATATAGGTAAGTCTTTAAAAACAAAGAAAATGACGTAATATTTTCAAATAAACAAAGAAACACAGAGCTGGCTTCTCATTAGCAACAATGCAAAACAAAGTATGATGTAAATGATGTTTTTAAAGTTAAAAAGCAAGAAAATTGTGAATCTAAAGTTCTATATGCAATTTAAATATCCATAAAACATGCTAATAAATAAAATGACATTTTTCATACAAACAAAATGAAGAAAATTTATCACCAACAAAGTTGTGCTATAAAACATATTAAGAGGAATTTCTTCAGACTGGAGGAAAATTCTACCAAATGGAAATTCAAATATACATTATTTGAAGAACACAAACATTTTATTTTTTATTATTTTTTAAAAAAATTTTTTAACGTTTATTTATTTTTGAGAGAAAGAGACAGAACGTGAGGGGGAGAGGGACAGAGTGAGAGGGAGACAAAGAATTGGAAGCAGGCTCCAGGCTCTGAGCTGTCAGCACAGAGCCCAATGCGGGGCTCGAACTTCAAACCGTGAGATCATGTCCTGAGCTGAAGTCGGACTCTCAACTGACTGAGCCACCCAGGTGCCCTAAGAACACAAACATTTTAAATATGAGTAAATTGAAAATATATTTTATCATTTTGCAGTCTTTTTTATAAAATAATTCACAATTTCAAAAAAAGACAAAGTATTTTCAAGTTATATATGTAGATGGAAAAAGTATAGTCAAAAAGTAAAAATGACAGTAGTAGATTAAATGGAGCTATACTGCCCTAAGATTTTATGCTACATATAAATGGTATAATATTACTTGGAAGCAGGACTGTGATAAACATGAATATTCTAGAGCAGTCACCACCACCATCACAACAAAAATAAAGGAATAAAGCCAATAAGTCAATTGAGGAGATAACATGGAATACTAAAATACACTCAGTTCAAAGGAAAACAGAAAAAGGCGGAAATGGAACAGAGAACAAATGAGACAAATAGAAAGCTAATATTATAATGGGAAAATAAAATGCCACCAAAAGAGAAATTAAATTAAATGTACATATACAGTCTGAATACTCCCATCAAAGAGCGGAAATTGCCATGCTAAATAAAGCAAGACTCAGTTTGTTATATACAAAACTACACATTAAATATAAAGACCTAAGTTAAAAATAAAAGGATGAAAAAAGATATACCATGCAAATACTATATAAGAACATACGAGTGGCTATTTTAATATTAGCTATTTAGATTTCAGGGCAAGGAATATTATGAGATAAAAGATTTTTCATGTGATTAAAGTGTCAATTGATCATGAAGACATAATGCAAAATAAGCATGCACTTCATAACCAAGCTTCAAAATCCATAAGACAAAAACAAGATACAAACAAATCCACAATTAGATTGGAGTCTTCAACACTACTTGCTCATTCATTAATACAACAAATACAAAGAAAATCAGTAAGGATATAGGAAATTTGAGTAATACTATCAACCACATTCACATAGTTGACATTTATAGGAAACTCCACTGAACAAAAGGTAAAATGCACCTCCTTTTCAAGTTCATAGAGCTCATTCATCAAGATACGCCAAATAATTGGCTGTTTTATAAGATGATTGGATTATAAAGAGGGTGTTCTCTGACTAAAGTATAATTAATTAGAACCTAATAACAAAAGGGGCGCCTCAGTGGCCCAGTCAGTTAAGTGTCTGATTCTTGATTTTGGTTCAGTTCATGATCTCAGGGTTTGTAAGTTTGAGCCCCACACTGAGCTGCGCACTGATGGTGCTGAGCCTGCTTGGGATTCTGTCTTCTCTCTATTCCTCCCCCGCTGGTATTAGCTAATTCTTTTTCTCAAAGTAAATAAATAAAGTTAAAAACATTTAAAAAAAAGAAACCAATAACAAAAGATATCTAAAGAATGCTTTAAAACTTGAAAATGTTTAGTAAACAACATGCCTCTAAAGAGTCAATGAATCAAAGAAGGAATCATAAAGGCAATTAGAAAATAATTTGAATTAAATGAAAATGAAATATCACAAATCAGTATCTGTAGTATTTTACCTAAGGTAGAGCATAAAGGAAACTGTATAGCTTAAATGTTTATGTTATACGTAAAAAAGAGATCTCAAATTTATTTCTGCACTTCCACTGTAAGAAACTGGGGAGGAAAAATAAATTAAAACTCAAATGAGTAAAAGAAAGAAAACAATAAAGACAAGAGCAAAGGTAATGAAAGAAAAAATAATCAAAATGCAGAAAAAACACTTATTAAGAAGATCCTTTCATAGCATATCCAAATAACAAATCACTGTGATGTACACCTGAAACTAATACACCTGTTATTATACTTCAATAACAACAACAAAAGATAGATACCATTGATAAACATCTAGTTAGAATGATTAATATAAAAGGAAATAACCACACAAAAGTTACCAATATCAAGAAATAACTTGAATTCCAGATATTTAAAGGACAAAACGAGAATATTGCCAACAATTTAGAAGAAATGAACAAATCTCTTGTAAGATACAAAGTATCAAAACTTAAATGAAATTATACTGCTTCAGAAAATCTGAATTGCCTTACATCTGTTAAGATGATAAAGTTGTAATTAAAGCCTTCCAAAATATAAGTTCTAGAACCGCAAGGTTCACTGGTGAATTTTATTTTAAAAATTTAGGGAATAAGGGAGACTGGGTGGCTCAGTCGGTTAAGCTTCCGACTTCATCTCAGGTCATGATCTTTGGTTCATGGGTTTGAGTCCGACGTTGGGCTCTGTGTGGACAGCTCGGAGCCTGGAGCCTGTTTCAGATTCTGTGTCTCCCTCTCTCTCTTCCCCTACCCTGATCACACTCTCTCTCTGTCTCAAAAGTAAATAAATATTAATTTTTTAATGTAAGAAATAACTAACATATATCTTACATAAACTGTTCAGGATATAGAGATAGAGGAAATGCTTCCTAATTATTTTTCTGAGGCCAATATTACTCTGATAGGACAGAGGTTAACCTAGATGTGGCATAGGATTCTAGTAGCTTAAACAAGAGAGACAAATACATTCTTTGGGATCGTTCACTAGTGATCCCAGAGAGAAGTAAAAAGTTTACTTTTCTCTTTCTGATTTTTAATCACCAACATTAATCATTACCAGATAAAAACATGTGATTATTAAATATCCAGCTCTTCTAAGGATGCAGGAAATTATTGAAAAGCATAACAGATTCCCTTGCTTGAATATTGCATTCGAAATGTGATCTATAAATGTAATTACATATGCAATTCACCCCAACTTTCCAGCAATCACAATAAGATTATCTTTTGTTTATTGAGGTATAGTTGACATATAACCCTATATTAGTTTCAGATGTACAACATAATGATTTGATACTTGTTTATATTGCAAAATGATCACTAAAATAAGTCTAGTTAACATCTGTCACTATATATAGTTATAAATGTTTTTTCTCGTGGTGAGAACTTTTAAGATCTATCTTAGCAACTTCTGAATATACAATATGGTATTATTAACTACAATCACCATGATGTACATTATATATCTAGGATATATTTATTTTATAACTGAAGTTTGTACCTTTCAACCACCTTCACCCCTTTTCCCCACTTTTCACCTTATATTTGTATTTCTGTCTGACTTATTTCACTAAGCATAATGCCCTCAAGTCCATCCATGTTACAAATAGAAAAATTTCCTTCTTTTTATGTCTGAATAATATTCCTCTGGGTGTCCATGTGTGTGTCTATCACTTTTTTAAATCCATTTATCCAGTGATGGACACTTAGGTTGTTTCCATATCTTAACTATTGCAAATACGTATAGCGAACATGAGGGCACGGATATCTTTTCAAGTTACTGCTTTTATTTTTGGACAAATACCCACTAGTGGAATTGCTGGACCGTATGTTTCTTCTATTTTTAATTTTTTTGAGCAATCTCCATACTGTTTTCCATAGTGGCTTGTTTCCATGTACATTCCCACTAATAGCATGCAATGGTGCTGTTTACTCCACATCCTAGCAAGCATTTATTTCTTGTCTTCTTGATAATAGCCCTTTTACCAGGTTTAAGGTGACATCCCATTGTGGTTTTGATTCACATTGCCCTGATGATTAGTGATGTTGGGCATCTTTTAACTAACCTATTGGCCATCTGTACATCTTCTTGGGAAAAATATCTACTCAGTTCCGCTATTTTTTAACCAAACTATTTTATTTTGCTATTGAGTTGATGAGTTCTTCATATATTTTAGGTATTAATTCCTTATCAGATAGATGACTTGAAAACATTCTCTCCCACTTGGTAGGTTGCCTTTTTATTTTGTTGATTTCCTTTGCTGTACAGAGCTTTTTAGTTTGATGTAGTCCCACTGGTTTATTTTTGCTTTTGTTGGCTTTGTTTTTGGTGTTAAATCCAAAAAATTATCACCAAGATTCATGTTCAGGAGATTGCCACCTATGTTTTCTTCTTGGATTTTATGATTTCAGGTTTTACATTCAAGTTTTTCATCCATTTTGAGTGAATTTTTGTGTATACTGTAAAACAGTGATCCAATTTCATTATTTTGCATGTGGCTGTTCAGTTTTCCCAGCACCATTTAGAGAGGAGACTGTCCTTTCCTCCTTATATATTCTTGGCTCCTTTTTTATAAATTAATTCGCCATATATATGAGGGTCTAATATTGGGCTTTCTATTCAGTGCCATTGCCTGATGTGTCTGTTTTTATGCCAATACCATTCTGTTTGGTTACTATAGCTTTGTAATGTAGTTTAAAATCAGGAACTGTGATACCTCCAGCCTTATTCTTTCTCAAGATTGCTTTGATTGGGGTCTTTTATAGTTCAATACAAATTTTAGGGTTGGTTGTTCTATTTCTGTGAAAAATGCCATCAGAATTTTCACAGGGATTGCATTAACTCT
The DNA here is from genome assembly GCF_046562875.1 of Panthera onca. Taxonomy (NCBI): domain Eukaryota; kingdom Metazoa; phylum Chordata; class Mammalia; order Carnivora; family Felidae; genus Panthera; species Panthera onca. The sequence continues at coordinate 133,427,361 of NC_138340.1, read as the reverse complement.
AGACTGCTTTGGGTAAAATGTGCATTTAACACTATTAATTCTTCTAATCCATGAGCATGGGAAATATTTCCATTTATTTGTATCTTCTCTAATTTTTTCTTCAATGTCTTACTGTTTTCAGTGTATGAGTCTTTCTTTCATCTTCATGGTTAAATTTATTCCTAAGCATTTTATTCTCTTTGTGCTATTGTAAGTGGTATTGTTGTCTTAATTTCTCTTTCTGATAGTTCATTGTTAGTATATAGAAATGCAAAATATTTTTGCATATTGACTTTGTATCCTGCAACTTTTGCAAATTTATTTATTAGTTCTAACAATTTTTGGTGGAGTCTTCAGGGTTTTCTATATATAATATCATGTTGTCTGCAAATAGTGATAATTTTACTTTTTTCTTTCCAATTTAGATACTTTTTTTTTTTTTTACAGTTTCTTTGTTTTGAGAGAGAGAGAGAGAGAGAGAGAGAGTGTGTGTGGGGGGGGTGGGTGGGTGGGTGCGTGTGTATGTGTGTGAAAAAGAGAGAGATTTGGGGAGGGGCAAAGAGAGAGGGAGAGATAGAATCCCAATCAAGTTCCATGCTGTCAGTGGAGAGCTCAATGCGGGCTCAATCCTACAAACCATGAGATCATGACCTCAGCTGAAGTACAATGTCGGACACTTAACCAACTGAGCCACCAAAGTACCCCCAATTTGGATACCTTTTATTTCTTTTTCTTGCCTAATTGCTCTGTCTAGAACTTCCAATACTGAATGCTGAATAAAAATAATGACAATAGACATCTTTGTTTTGTTCCTAATCTTAGCAGAAAAGCTTTCAGCTTTTAACCATTGAGTATCACGTTAGCTGTGGGTTTATCATATGTGACCTTTATTGTGCTGAAGTACTTTCCCTCTATACCCATTTTGTTGAGAGTTTTTATACTGGGTATCGATTGCATTTTCTACATGTTCTGTATATCTTATTGTATATATAAATATCACTAAAATCTGAAGACTATATTATTGTACTCTTCTTTGCCAACTTAACCATTTATATGATTCTAATATGTGTTTATGGAATTAAAATCCTTCAAATTATTCAAAGTATACTTAATGTACACCTAAGTACCAAATGAAGTTTTAAAAATACTTCTGTCTTCCTCCTTTACTACTTTACTATTTCACTTTTAATCTGTAAAAAACCTAATGCACTACTTGGTATGCTCAATGTTCAAGGAGTGCTTGGGCCAGGGCCTGGGTGCATCACTTGCCTTGGGTGCACAAATGCAGAAGGTGATTATTTATCATAATCAAGATAAATATTTTAATGTAATACTTTAACAAATCACATTTTAAATTAAAAATCCAAGGTAAACAATAAGGGCAGGATGAATAAAGATACTGAATTGAACTGCATGTTTTTATTCATTCTTCCTGAACAAAAATTGTATTGTTAATGAGCCATTATACATTACCTTAGTCTTACAAGTATAACTGAGATGGTTCTTTTGGACAGTGAATGAAAAATAAGAACAATTTAATTTCTTCTGTGCTATGCAGAAACCAAATTTGGAACTCAAAGGTGGAAAATCAAATTTCTATTTCTATTGTAAGAATAATATTGTATCATTTGAGATGTTTCTTATCTGTGTTAGTAAGGACAATATTTATAAATCACAAATAAATCCTCTAGACTTCCTTATTTTAAAAGCTTTTTGAATTGCATTGGCTTTTATTTACTGACAGTGTTAAAAATGGAATGTTCATCCATTTATTTTTAGTAATCTGCAGGCTTACCAATTCAGGGAAACTTCCTATAATGCTCCAGCTCCACTGTTGGGTCACATTAAGGCAGAAAAAACTGTCAGGGAACTATATATGTACAAGATGTGTGGGTTAAGTAAGTGGAGGGAAAATATTTTAAGACATTCTACTTTGAGACACCTACAACTGTATTTCTTATAGTACACTAAATTAACTATAACTTGGCTGTTTAAATTGCAGCCCTTAAAATCATATTTTTCTATGTTTCAATGTAAATGCTTTAATTGTACACATTACCAATGAAATATGGGTATAAGGAGCTTCTTTGAAACCAAATTACATAAGATCTCAGAGACCATGAATGTTACTTTATACCTGTAACAAAAGTAAATCAGTCAGTGATTGTGAATTTGAATATTTTTCAACTCTTGAATATTAAATATCTTAATGTGCATCTGTCTCTGTGTTAAAATATATATACATACATATATATATGCTAAAATGGCTGTGTTAAAATATATATACATAAAATATCTGTGTTAAAATATACATATATATAATATAATATATGTGTATATATTGTATATATATAATATAATATATGTGTATATATTGTATATATATATATATAATATATATATATATCTGTACATAATGTACTCAGCATATTTTAAGAAGATTTTGAGGCCAATAACTATAAAAGAATACCTAAGTCACAAAGCTACTGAGCTTGTTACTGATATTCTGATGTGTCTGAGGCTGAGGGTATAATATCAAAAGAGAGGTATCGTATATGAGCATTGTCTTTTGCATATTTTATGTAAAAACTTGACTTTTACTATGTGTGAGCCTGGTACAGTTTTAATGTGAGCTTCACAATTGAATGCATCACCTCTATTTTCCTATATCTCATGGCCTTTTTATACAAAGCAAGGTACTGCTAGTACAATATGTCTTATGTTGTAACCACCAGTAAGCAGTAAAAGTGCTGTTTCTATAGATATGCTCCCTCTATACATATTTAAGCATAGCCTAGATGGTATGTTTATTCACCCAGTATCATTGCATAGTGAGTAGTGAATCCCACAACTATAGTCTATCCGGACATTGATATATAAAAATCACAAGAATAACTGGTGGTGTTTTATAAATTATAAGATTTTTATGGCCTAGGGCTAAATTTTTTCTCTCAGGGGGGATTGGTTGGTGAATGTACTGTTTGTCTACAGACATTTGTCCATAGGCAGGACAGCGAATATCAGTTCAAATTTTCCCCTTCCTAGCAGGCATAGAGGTAAGATAGAGGGAATAGAGGAGGTAAGTGCTGGAGGAGATGCCTATATCTACTTAATCAAAACTTCAGGTCACTGCCCGACTCAGTTGGCAGCCCACTTAGCTTTATTTCTTGGTTATACTTCCTACCTGTGAAAAGTAGGACAGTACCAGACACTCTCTATTATAACCATCACTGGCTTATATTGTCTATATCATTTTTATAGAAAGGCTATATATGGATCCCCAAAATCTGGGAGATGTTTTTCTTGAACATCTTCTCCCTTCATCCTGGCAACAATTTAAAAAAAAAAAAATACTGTTTATTTATTTTTCAGAGAGAGAAAGAGTGAGCAGGGGAGGGGCAGAGAGAGAGGGAGACACAGAATCTGAAGCAGGCTCCAGGCTCTGAGCTGTCAGCACGGAGCCCAATGCAGGGCTTGAACTCATGAACAGTGAGATCATGACCTGAGCCAAAGTCGGACACTTAACCAACTAAGCCACCCAGGCACCCCCATCCTGGCAACAATTTTGAGAATAAATTGCCATATATAGCAAAGAGATATTTCTAAATTTCTCTGAAACATCTCAGGCCCTATCATTTGACAGTCACCTGAGGTTCAAATTTCCAAAGAAAGTAGTGTGGATTTCCCAGAATGTTGTGGCACTATGTTAGCTCTGTGACAGTTGTAGCAAACATCGGAGCTTCCTAAGTGTCATCTGTCCCAGCTCAGTGAAGACTCACCAACATAGGCCTCCCTCTTATGTTCTACACCTAATTTATACATTTAAAAATTATCTTAAGCACAGTGCTTAAGAAACAAAATACAATAAAAATAACGTTATACCATGACCAACTGGGATTTATGCCAGGTACGCAACATTAGAAAATGAACCATGTATTCACACAGCAATAAATTAAAGGAGAAAAAATATATGATTACATCAGTTGGCAAAGAAAAAAGCATTTGACAAAATACAACGCCATTCAAGATAAAAACTTTCAGCTAACAAAGAATATGGGAGAACGTCCTCAATTTGATTAAAAAAAAAGAAAAAAAAACATCTACAAATAAGCTATAGCAAACAAACTTTTTATTAGTGAGAAGCCAGAAAACTGCCCTTTAAGACCAAAGCAAGGCAGTTATGTCCTCACTCACCAAGCCGTATTCACCATTGTAGTGGAAGTCCCAGTCAGTGCAATAAGACAAGAAATGGAAATAAAATTTACAGATTGAAGAGGAAGGAATAAGGCTGTGAATTTACAGATGACAGGATTGTCTATGGTGGAAACACCAAAATCATCAACCACAAGAATTCCTAGAACCAATGAATAACTGAGTATAAGTAGGTCTCAGGATACAAAGTCCTTATATAAAAATACCAGCAAAGAATGATCAAAATTTGGAAATACAAAAATTACCATCTATAATAGCACCCCAAAAATGAAATATTTAGGCATAAACTAATAAAATATGCACAAGACATGTATACAGAAAACTACAAAGTACTGATGAAAAAGACAAAGATATTTTGAATATATGGATATTCCAAATTTACATGTCAGAACACTCAACATTAAGATGTCACTTCTTCCCAATTTGATCTGTAAATTCATTGCAGTCTTAATCAGAATCTCAGCAGGCTATTTTCTGGGTATTCAAAAAAACAGGTTTTGAAGTTTATGTAAAAAGATAAAGCCCTAGAATAATTAACAAAATACTGAAGAATTAAGTTGGAGAACACCCCCTGATTTTAAGATTTACTATAAAGCTACAGTAATCAAGATAGCATGGTATTAACAGTACACACAAAATTTAAGTGAACAGAATAGAACATCCAAAAGTAGACCTAGGTTAATAGAATCAACTGATCATTGACAAAGAGGCAAAATAAATTCAATGAGCATAGAACAGTCCCTTCAACAAATAGTGTCAGAACAAGTGGACATCCATATGCAAAAAAAAAAAAAAAAAAAACCTGTGCACAGATTTTATATCTTTCACAAAAATTAACTCAAAATGGATCTTAGGTTTACAAGTAAAATTCAAAATTATAACACTTCTTGAAAAAATATTAAAATATATAAGAAAATGTACACAACCTTGGATTTAGTGTTTTAAATACAATACCAGTAGCACAACTTATAAATGAAAACATTTTGTAAGTTTGATTTTACTAAAATTGAAAACTTTTGCTCTGTGAAAGACACTATTAAAAGCATAAAAATATGTGCACAACATATATAGATAAAGGATTTGTGTCTAAAATATAAAAAAACACTTAATAAGAAAACAACTCAATTAAAAAATATACAAGGATTTGAAGAGACCCCTTACCAATGAAATTATATAGGTATTATATAGATGGCAAGTAATCCTATGAAAAATTCTCAACATTATTCTTATGGAATTCCAAATTAAAACAACTAGATTATATTACACCCCTATTAGAATGGCTAAAATTCAAAAATGGACAAAACTAACTGCTGGTGAGGATGTAGGGTGATAAGAACTCTCATTTATTGCTAGTACCAATACAAAATGGGATGGCCACTTTAGAAGATTTGTATTTCCCTAATGATGAGTGACGTTGAGCATCTTTTCATGTGTCTGTTAGCCATTTGGATGTCTTCTTTGGAAAAGTGTTTGTTCATGTCTTCTTCCCATTTCTTCATTGGATTATTTGTTTTTGGGTGTTGAGTTTGATAAGTTCTTTATAGATATGTTCTTTATCTGATATGTCTCTGGAAATATCCTCTCCTATTCTGTCAGTTGCTTTTTAGTTTTGTTGATTGCTTCCTTTGCTGTGCAGAAGCCTTTTATTTTGATGAGTCCCCAATGGTTCATTTTGCTTTTATTTCCCTTGCCTCTGGAGCCATGTCAAGTACAAAGTTGCTGCAGTCAAGGTCAAAGAGGTTTCTGCCTCTTTTCTCCTGTAGGATTTTGATGGCTTCCTGTCTCACATTTAGACCTTTTATCCAGTTTGAATTCATTTTTGTGTATGGTATGAGAAAGTGGTCCAGTTCCATTCTTCTGCATGTTGTTTTATAGTTCTCCCAGTGCCATTTGCTAAAAAGACTGTCTTTTTTTTTCATTGGATACTCTTTCCTGCTTTGTCAAAGATTAGTTGACCATATGGGCAACACTTTTAAATGAGATAATGTATAAAAGCCCTTGTCATAGTGCTTGGCACAGAATAAGCACTCATTAATGGTAACAATTATTTTGTCAGTTGTGAATGTGGTGTTAGGTTTATATTTTTTAAAAAGGTTGAATATTTAATTCTGAAAGTTAAAAAGTATATTTAATATTTTTGTCAAAGTAATGCATGCACATTGTTTGAAAACCCACTGGGCCTATGACACTTAAACTAAAAACAGCAATCTCTCTCCTGCTTGATATGCCAGAATCAGCCATTCTCAACACTGTTGTTTCTTCCCCTCCTTACCTATTTCTAAATGGTGTGTGTGTGTGTGTGTGTGTGTGTGTGTGTGTGTGTGTGTGTGTTAGTTATATTACTACTTTCTGATTAATCCATTAGATATTGTCCATTGACTTGCTATTATAATCAGTGAGGATTTTCACTGTGTTACATTCCAAGTTTTGTTAAATCACAATTATTTGTTAGATCCATACTCAGTGATTTCACTACTGTAAGAATGAACATAGTCTTCACTAATGAATTGAGTATTTAGATTATATTTTCATTTTTGTGTTACTTTTTTGTTGTTTATTCCTAGAGTAAGTGATTTTTTAGAGATTTAAAAATTTTTCTTGGTAGTTCTTGAATCTATTTCAGAACTCAAACAGCTCTATAAAAAAATCTCTCATTATAATATTCCACTTGGTCAAATTTTTCATATAATTTATCAGTTCCAATTTTTTTCTGAATCTCCCAACCTTCTAGCCATATGTAGACTGTTCTCTAGAACTGCTACCCATCTGTCACCCTTAGACTACTTTTACTGTCATCTTGGGTACTCCCTTAACTTCTCTCCCATATTGGTTGCCCTGTTTCTAGGATTCTATATGTATCTTTAATTTGGATTACTCCTTTTGTGGAACACATCCTCCAGTAGATTCCTGGGAAAAGGATCATGAATAGTGCATTTTGTTTTGAGATTTCCATGTCTGAAATGTCTTCCTTTCCCAACTATCACATTTAATTGATAGTTTTTCCAGGTATAGAAGTGTAGATTGAGAATAATTTTCACATGAAATTTTGAAGGCTTTGTTCCATAACTTTGTGGCTTCTAAAATTGCTGTTGAGAAGTCTAATTATTCTTATCCTCTTCTAGAATTGTTCTCAGCTCATATATGAAAAGTACTGAGGCGTGCCTGGGTGGCTCAGTTGGTTAAGCATCTGACTTCAGCTCAGGTCATGATCTCATGGCGAGTGAGTTCAAGCCCCGTGTCCAGCTCTTTGCTGACAGCTTGGAGCCTGGAGCCTGCTTCAGATTCTGTGTCTCCCTCTCTCTCTGCCCTTCGCCTGATCATGCTCTCTCTTACTCTTTCTCAAAAATAAATATTAGAAACTTAACAGAAGACCATGGCGGGGGGGAAGAAAAAAAAAAAGACAGGGAGGGAGCCAAACCATATTCTCAGTTCTCTTAAAAACTGAGAATAAACTGAGGGTTGATGGGGGATGGGAGGGGGGGGAAGTGGGTGATGGGCATTGAGGAGGGCACCTGTTGGGATGAGCACTGAGTGTTGTTGGAAACCAATTTGACAATAAATTTCATATTAGAAAAATTAAAATTAAAAAATTAAATTTTTTTTAAAAAGCACTGATAATAGAACCTGACGAATAGCAAAATACCCTTTTTAGTGTTTGCTCCCATCTTCATCATCATTACCATTACAAGGGGAATCCATTTAGGGATTTTAAGCAAGAGAGTGTTGTGAACAATCATTGGCTACTGGGCAGTGGGTGGTTTGGAAAGCAGATGAGACATAAAGTGTGGAAGTTAGGAGTGACCCAACATATTAAATGCACCTACTTCATGTGACTGTTGTGAATCAGAAGGTGAGTGATATAGAGCAGTAAAAAATAATAATAATGAATTAATTTCCTATTTTCTCAAATGAAAACCCTTAACCACCCACAGACACACTAAGAACATTTTCAGGGCTCCAGAGAAACTGGGGCATAACAATTTAGACAAACAGGAATGCTTTGTTTTTTTTATATTTTGAGAAAGAGCATTACAAGTCAATATAGGGAAAATTGGAGCTTTGTCCAACTTTCTTACATGCATTTAAGAGTTGAACCTTTTTTCGTTGTTGTTGTTGTTAATTAAGCATGAGAAGGTGGGAACAGAAGTTTTCATAATGGTTTTTACTGCTTTGGCTACTAAACGTTTAATCCACACCTGGTCCTGGCTCTGAAGATGTTATAAGGCCCTTAAGGAGCAAAAACAGATTCCATCACACATTTGCTCATTTCAGACTCATCACACCCATGGCCATGCATGTATCTTCATGAATCATAGAAATGAAAAGGATTAGCTGAGAATTCTGAGCACTGATTGTCCACATTTACTTTTCTGTCTCCTCTTTAATTAAAAATTCACTTTTACTATAAAAGCGATTGAGGTCATGTCACTATTAAATCACAATTACACTTTCACCAAAGAGTTGTTTTTGAGAGGAGAACCTGTTCATAAGAAAGAAAGAAAGAAAGAAAGAAGCCAGGTAACTTAGAAATAGAGTTTGAATTTGACTATCCCTAGGGAAAAACAAATTTAACTTTCTTCCAACCGTCTTCCAAAATATGACCACCACCCATTTGCCCATGCTGTCCTTTCTCTTTATAAAATGTGCATGTGTGGCTGTTTCTATGACTGGTTTTGAGCCAGGCTCACACATCCAGTTTACTTTTTTTTGCCATCCGATTTAAATTATTTTTATGATGCAGAGTCCAGTAATGAAGCAGTGCGTCACAGCCTGGGACATCTGGCAATGTAGTAGGTGTCAATAGAATAATCAATTACTCCTGTGGCTAATGCTTGTCATGCCCTCTCACAGAAAGTGGGGGCAAAAGGAAGGTGATACTTAATTCACAGCAAGAAGACAGGCCATTTAATTGGATTAGCTGGCATCTCCCTTTTATCCTTCTCCTCTTATCCCCACCTCTTAACAGCCCCCTCTCCCCCTGCCACACACACATCAAAAGTGACAGAGTTTGGCAATTATGCTGAAAACAGGAGATAATTTTTAAATGAGCCGATCAGATTGACTTAAGAGGACCAGGATCCACGCTGCTTCAGTCCTTCCTTCATCAGTGATAAAGCATTGAGAGGCTAAAACAAAGACAAAGCAGTTCCCCTGACCACCTCACCCTAGTGTGGTCCTGTCACCAATTGCTACCTCCTGCTTCCACGCAGACAGGGGAGCTGCTCTAGGGTCAGCTAATGGCAGCACTTTTCAGAAGTATAAGTGTTCAAATCATCCTTCAGGAGGGTCAGTGCTAGATGGCAGTAAGGTACTCCCTAACTTTCCCCTCCAGTCAAATTCAAATTCTACTTGACTCAGAGTATGCAAGTTACAACTGCAGTCTATTTACATCGTATTAATGTAAATAATGAAAATCAGCATGCGATACTCCCAAGTGAATCATCTTTTTAAATCAATGAAAATTGGAAATGGGCTTCATTTCTCACTCAAATGGTTGCTCTTGAGCAGTACCTTATTATATGACTAGCAATATTTGAGCTGGAGAGAGATTATCTAGTGGAAAATTTCCAGGCCCATAATCAAGAAATGTGGGTTCCGTTCCTTCTTCAGGCAGCAGAGATGACAATAGCGAACATTCACGGAAGGGCACTATTCTCTTCACATATATTATTTTGTTTAGTGTGCACAAAACCCCTGTGGGTTAAATTTTATTATTGTCTCCATTTTGTGAAGAAGGTGATAGGGGCACAGATTCAACCTTGACAGTTGGACCCCATTGGGTCCCCTACACGATAAGCTGCAGTGAGTTTTAAAATCTATTGGTAGGACGAGCAAGAATCTAGCAGAATATATGCTGAACTTAGTTCAGGAGCAGAGCCCCAGAGGCTCATGGTCCACCGGCATTCACAGTTGCTGGGGTGGAGGGAAGGCTGGGTGGTGGGTGGTGCTGGAATGGGACCAGAGCAGCAGAAGAGAACAGGCTTTTAAAAGAGGCTGTGGGGGCAGCTACCTATCAAGCTATGTAGTCATTATTCAGTATTTTTAACAGCAGGTATAACTGTCGTGGAGACACGAAGTAAACATCAACCCAATAATCTGTGCACCCAAAATTAACTTACCAACACAGATTCCAATAAGAATCTAGCAACAAATTTAGGCAGAAGCCATATTCAGGCAATGCCTTTTTGTTTCACTTCCTATATCTTTTTGGCCTTAAGCACATTCGAACATGTTCATTTGCAATGCTGAAGTCATTGCCATCTTAAGAAATTGACTGATTGGATATGAAACTCAAGAAGAGAGTATGTCAGGCTCTGGATTAGTCCTAATAGCTTTTTGAAAAAAAAAATGCATAGCTGAAGACTGTAGTAGGTGAACCCTATTTGGAAAATTCCACAATCTTCTCAAAATACCTAAACTTTGATAAAATCACAAAGGAATAAAAGGCTTGCTCAGGTATGACTCACAGCAGCACAAAAGATATTTAGCTTTATAAGAAAGTTTCACATTTGAAGACTATTCTCTTCCTGTAGCTGATAAATGGAGTAAAAAGTACATTCATTTACCGAGAGCAGAATATGCCCCCAAATAGCAAACTGGGTTTATGTAAGTCACTTTTCAAGTTAGCTAAGATTTTGTCAATTATTTGATGGGTTTTAGCTTAGGGATAAATTTGAAGCTGTTATTTTTCTGGTGGAACCAGCAATAGGGAAATGTATGCTGAAGGAAGGAAAAGAGAAACTGGAAAATTGAGCTAACTTAATAGAAATCTAACATTTGCTGTTGCATTGGATAATTACTTTTTTTTTCAGATCCCTTTGAAGATGAAAGGTCTTTGTATTAAAATTTTTTATTACCAGGCTATCATGGAAAAAAAAAATCTGTGCAATGTCTGTGCATTTCCTGTTTTAAAATATACAAGGGATCTGTTGCCTATCTTTATTGCAGTGGTTTCTGTTCCAAAGAATCTTAATCTGGAGAGTATATGACAGAAACTTAAACAACTGGAAATATTTTAAGATGAGCAATGTGAAAAACACTTGAGCTGATTGCTGTTAGGCATTATGGCAGTTTGTCCACTTGCAAAGAGAAAGACAGTGTTGTGTTGAGGATAGCTATGGGAACTCGGTTGGATGACTCACTCCAAGCCTTTGTTATTACATGACTCAGAGTTAGTAATCCTTACCCAGTTACCTTCCTGAGTGTATCTTCATCCTGTTAAAATGTTTGAGAACTGCGGCCGAGATTCTCATGAGTCCAAATGTGCATTTAAAACCAAAGAGAGGGAGAAGTGTCTCTTGGGAAAGGTGGGCCCTTCCTATAAACTCTGAATTTTATTATGGGTGTGCCACACGATGACCAGATCTATTTTATATTCAGGGAAGTCAAATGAGTTCTCTAAGTGGCACGAAGCTAAGTACACTCCCATAGTTTGAGTGTATTGGTTCTTCAGTGTACAGTAAACCTTTCCAGATTTATCCTCAGAGGCTGGCTGTTTGCCAGAATTCAGACTCTGTTCTGTTGGGCAGTGGGCTGAGTATTCCCAGGTGCCGCCAGAGTTTTATGCCTCGTCCTTATTTACAGTTTTTCTTAGGATTGCTTTGAAGTGTGAACAATCAAGTTGCGGCATGCTGCAAAGTTCTTTCCACATGAGCCCTTTATTTCACTTTCTTTGCAATCCGAAGCCTTGTTAAAACAGAAGTATTTATCTACAACCATTAAGGCATTTAGAAAGATAAATTCCTTTACAAATAGTTTAGAAATAATTTTATTCTCTTTTTGAGTAAGATAGAAATATAAACAGCCACTATTATTCTTTCTCCACGATTTCTTTGAGGAAAGAATAGTAGTTTATCAAGCCTTTTAACTTATTAATCATGGAGATTCACAAAACCTCTTATGGCTTAATGACACTCGCACAAGGTGGGACTTGCAAATGTCTTGTGTGTAATCTGCATTGTGGATCATTTGGAATTCTTCACAAAGCTCCTAATACCGATATGGTTACTAATTTTTGGCCCTAAATCCACCCTTTTGGAGAAAGGAATGTCTGTCAAAGCATGTGTACACATCACGCCTAAACATCCGTCTTCCTAGCGACTCTTCTCATTTTCCGAAATCCCAAAGCTAAATGCAGGTATTCTATGTTTCTAAGTTCTATATTCTCTAGAACAAAAAGTTCTGACTAGAATTGTGTGCAGGGCAGCAGTAAGGGCCCAGCCAGTGTGGACCTCTATTCCAGAAGCAAAGTGAGGTGATACAGACAGCCTTCAGGCCCTGACGACAAAAGGAAACAAGAGAGTCCTCCCAGAAGCCAGTAACAAATGTTTATTTCAAATTTGGATTGAGCTTGGTATTCCCATTAAAAAGATGCTTTGCCCTGCACATATTTTCTCCCTTTAACCCTGCTGTGTGTGTATGTATGTGTGTGTGTGTGTGTGTGTTTGCCAAAATCCTGCTCAAGTTTCCGACTACAGTGTTCAACAATTAAAGTGGTTTTGTACATGGGGGGAGGTAGGGTTGGCACATGGGAGCTGGGTAACCCCAGGTAAAGGCTGGATCTCCGTGTTATGCTATTCTGATTTGCAGCTCTAACAAACTTTGATTTATGTGCCAACGGGGCCCCGTGTGGATGACTTCTGTTCCTTTCAGAACTTTTAATCTTTATTTTTTAAATGTCACAATTTTAAATGATTTTTTCAGAGTTAGGCCCAGATAAATGATTCCTGGGAGGACCGTGGCGGTGATTATGAGCCCACTTACGCTTGCGCTTGATGGCACATTAAGCGATAATGTTGATAACGTACAGCGATCAGTACCTATAGCATTTTCAGCCTGACCCCAAGATGAGGTTAATGCAGAAGACAAATAGGAGGGAAGCACATGCTCTGTTTTTCCGTCAGCCTGTTACATAAGTAACAGATAAACATCCTCCTGTTCACACCACATCACAGGGGAGGGAGTTGCTGCAAACTTCAAGCCATCAACAACTTAAAATTGCTGTTGTCAAATCAATTTTTCACAGCAGACTGACCTGTTTGCAGGCCATTTTTAATAGCAAAGGAAGAGTATGGGACTTGAGCTTGGAGTACACAAGTGATTTCCAAATGACATTTCTGATCTAAAAATTCAGCATGCCGGCACCTCCCTCCATTGCCTCTGCCCGGGCACATCCGAACACCCGCGTGCACGCCCCATCAACTTGCACTGACACTTCTTCATTACCATGAAAAAGCTCAGGGAGTCTTGGGGCATTTTGCAACACATCATTCCCCTTTTCAACCCAGGCCCTCACTGATACCTCTACAAGTGGTTTTCAGAATTTTATGTCCCTGTGAGAGACAGGGTTTGAGTTTTTAAAGTTGTGTAAGCGCCGGCTTCCAAGTTCATTTCTTTGACTCCTCTGCTCAGCGGCACTCACCTAGCGTGTGTTTGGCAGGATCCGAAACACTATGTAGCTTTTTGGGTGACCGGTCACAAAGCCACGCAGGCACATTTAATAGGAAGAAATGTGGGCTCAGTTATGGGGTGTGAGCAGATTGTCAAGGACACATAGCTTTTTATTTTCTTAACCCAAACACGCCTCTGTAGATTTTTTTTTTGAATGTTGAAGTTACACCTTCCCCTTCAAATGATAAAAGAATTCAGTGTGAAATTTGCTTTATAAATTTTTGTGAAAGTTCTGTCGTTCCCACATAATACTTCAGGAGTATGTATGGGGAACACATTCAACTGGTTTCCCTTGATGCCTTAACGATCGAAGGAAGGAGGAAAATGCTGTATGGGTTTCGTTCTTATTTTTTACTCAGTTCTCTCTCCTGTATCATCTGAACTTGTGTTATACTGACACCATACTCTTCAGTAAAGAGAAAAGCAGGGGGCTATTTTTATTATGAGATGTAGCAAAAGTGTTGCCCACAGAAATTCGTCCCTAGACCATCAGGGATCTTATAAAATGATAATACTACACCATGAAATTCAAATGGCAAATAGGGCTAGTGTTTTTTCAAGTCAACATCCAAACCTGTATGGATTTGGAATGAGATTTTGGTAGTAACGTGTGTTTACTTATTTCCAAGACAGAAGATGCCAGATCTGAATCAGATGACATATAAAGAAAACAATACTGTGACAATGTCAGGGTTTCCATTATTAGAAGTCTTTTTCCCCCTTCTAGGATGTATTAATGTTAAGTCAAAATTGGAGTTATTCAAAAGTTAGCACATAGCCCAGCAACTAAATTTGTTGAAAATAAATTTTGCAGAAAACTCCTCTTGGCTATTTTTAAATGATAGCATTTCACCCACACAAGAAAGTGCATTGGTGCTTATTTATTTTATTTTATTTTTATTTCTGGCCTCATATGACTCAAGTATAGCTTCGTTTTCAACCATTAGCCCATGATGTTGACTGGTGCCTGTAGGCATTTCAGGGATAAAAATAAAATGACCAAGTTATTTTGTTTGGAAAAGCAGCTTCTTCACATGTGCTGTATTTTTTTTCAATAAATATTTCATAAATCTTTTTCAAGCATGGTCTTATCCTTTAGTGCATCTGGGAGGCAGCTGAATCTAAACCGAGTGGCTCTCCTAGAGCTCAGATTCCATCATTCAGGACCAGATTCCACCTCTCTGAAGTTTCTTGAATGCAGAGATACACATGACAAGCCCCTTAATATCAGGAATTATTACTGGTCATTTCTGTATTTTTTAAAAGCACATTTTTAATTGTTGTATATTGTGTATACTACATTCCAGGGAAAGGGCCAAATTACTTCTGTTTTTCTGGCTGGGATATATCTCCATTTCCATTCTATTAAACCATGTTTCCCTGGGACTACTTCATCCACCTAGCAGCAAAGTACATTACCCTTGCTTCTCCAGATTTAGCCAACCCAGGATGGCAGTGGGCGTGTATAGAAGAAGAAAAAAAAAATAAGAATCAAAACTCCAATGATAACCAAATATGCCTCTTGAAAGTATAAAATTATTGCAGCTAATAGAATTAAACGGGTAAGGAAAGACTTCATTCAAGGTTATTGCAATAGGAGTCGAGACTACGGCAGCAGGGGAGAGGGGTTGAACCAGACTTCATTGGAACAAAAGGAAGGAGGATTTTTAAGCACTGAGGTGACTTAGTGGAAAAATATTGGAGGGCATTGGGGGAGAGGTTGGTCAACATGATTAAGCCATCTGTGTTTGCTAATTGACACTTATGAAGTTAGGTTCCTACCCTCCCACAGGTACTGAGAGATTAGGGGTCCTATTTTTCTTGATAATTATATTTCAGAGGGATGGTTCCCAGGTCCTTGAGAAAGACATCCCTGGGCTTTAAAACTAGCAAGGGGCTGGGGGAAAATTTACATCTCTAGAGGACATAGAAAGTATCTGCAATCGCAAGTTCTCTAAAGCAAATAAATCCTCGGAAAAGGGTGATCAGGGGCTTATAGCCAGAAAGAATCACACTTAAAATTTAGTTAAGCTGAAGAGACCGTGAAGGCTGTCTTGGTCAAAAGCCATATTGATCTTGAGGAAGAAAATTAAGCGTCCAGGGACCACTCTTAAAATCTTTCTTCTTAATCTTAACATCTCCACTTTTCATGTGTGCGGATTCCTGGGTCCCCCAAACCCACAAGTTCTGCTTCTTTGCCTAGTAGGCTTAGACTTACAAAGGTTTGAGGAAGCACAGTGAGTCCCTTGGTCTACGTTTCAGCTATACAGCTTGTTTATTTTAAATGACAATTTCTGCTCCTGTCCTGGCAATCTCATCCTTGATAGTACTGGTCTCTGCTCTGCCGGGGAAGTAGAGATAACCATAATAGCCTTATTAACTGTTAAAAGTTGATATGCTTTTTTGGTTTCTCTCATCTCCCAGGAACTAAAAACAAAGTCCACAGGGCCCGGACCAAACAATATTTGAAAGTGTTCACACTTAACACTATGTGTCTCTCCTTAACAGACACTTGGAACTCACATCCCTGAAAATCCATCATCAGCCTTCCTCTCCACCACGTCCACATCTGCTGCTTCCACCTTCTTTTTTCAATGTTCCACCCAAGCCTGCACTCTTATTTCCACCTGATGGCTCTGCTGACCCCTTGGTAAAAGGGCACCACTGACCTTCAGCAGCTACATAACTGCAGATTCTTTTGTTTGCCATCCTTGTCACTCTTGGTCTTTGTACAGAATTCACCACCTGTTTAACAGCCAGCTCCTCCTAGAAGATCTCTCTCCCCTTGGATTCTAGGACAATGCATTTTTCTGGTTCTCTTATTTCTCAAAATTTTCCTTTTCTTTATGTCGACGCCCTGAAGGTAGGACTACCCCAAGGATCTCTCCTCATCTTCCTCTGGTCTTGATCCATAGCTTCTTGTTTGGTCACTTCCATGGTTGCAGCTATGACCTTAATGCTCGTGACTGTCACAGCCACCTTGATGACAATGATCAGATCTACTACTTTTCTGCTATTGAGAGTCAACTATCTTTAGTTCCTATTTCCCCCCACTAAGCCCCAGGCTAAAAATTCTGTCTCTTAGACAAAGAGAGCCGAAGGTTATGCTAACATCTCAAACTGAACATATTCAAAACACAATTACATCATCATTACCCCATGCACACCTGCCTTCTACCTTTTTCACCAGTCTAAACCTAACATTTTATGTAAGTTTCACTGATGGAGTGTTACCTGTCCTTCACCTTTCACCCTGACCAGATGGCTCCAGCCCTGCCCAATGGTGCTCTATGTCCTTGCCCTTAACACCCTAGACATTGCTTCTGTGCCGAACATGTACACCTCTCTGTTGAAAGTCTTCATTTTATTCCTAGTTCAAATTAAATGGGACCTCATTCTGTGACCAGTTCCCCTGTTTCCTGGATTATAATTAATTTCTACTCCACAACACATCGTTTCTATCCCTTGTAACACTTGCTAAATTCTGTTTAGCCTTATAGCTTATTGTCTGCACGACTCTCTCTTTCACCAAATGGAAAATTTCTTGATGGAAGAGATTACATCCTATTTTTCATTTTACTCCCTAAATTGCCTTTTGCAGAGTAGGTCTTCAGGACATGTGTGTTAAATGAAATATTTTCTTTTCCACATGCAATCTCAGCCAGCTTTAGGATCCTCAGGGAGTATAAATAAGTAATCTATAGATACTAAGTATGAAACTTAACTGACCCACCAGATAAACTGGGAGGTGGGCTTTGAGGGAGTGACAGTTATAGATAAGTGCAATATTTTATACCTCTTACATTCTGCAGACAATAGCAAATTAGTATTTTATTTCAGGTTTCATGTTTTGAAACCTGAAAGGTGAGAAGAGCATTCCACAGTTTCTCCTAATAACAGGAAAAGGTCCAGCTGTCCTTGGACCAGTCTTCAAAACCCAATTAAAACAAGCCAATGTTATTGCAAAATCCCTGTGTAAATGCTTTACCCAATTAGCTGTAAGCAGATACAACTCTTGGGAAGGTCTGACCTCTGTTTTCATGTGGAAATATGTGTCAGAGAAGGAAACATGGAAATGAATACCATAGAAATTTCTTCTTGCAAATATAAGAAAACTTCAAGGCAGTTTTGGATGGCTTATTCCAACCTAGCTGGATCACACAGAGAAGGTACCATAATCCACTGAAGGAATGAGCTGAAAAGTCATGGAATGCTATGATCCCAAGTGGCTCTCTAAGGCTCTTCTGATGTTCCTGCAGGAAAGTTGCCTCATACAGCATATATTCTAAGATCCACATATCTCTCCCCTCTTGGGAAAAATGTAGATTCAACTGGTAGGCTTCATATATGATAATTACAATCCTTGGCCAAGTAAAAGCTGAACACTAAACTAAATAATACTATAAGTTAACTAATATTAGTTAATACTGTTAGTATTAACTATATTTAGTTAATAGTAGGATTTAGTTAATAATGGCTTCTTTTTGATGAGCACCTACAATAAGCCAGATACTTTATCTACTCTTGTCTTTATTTTCACAACAGCCCAGCATAGTAAGTGTAATTATCTACCATTTTATTGGTGAAGGAACTGAGGCTCACAGAGCAAAAGGTTAGTATAAGATAAATCTGAACATAGGTCTCTTGGGTGTGCAGCTATGCTTTTTTTTTTATTAATATTCTGTTATCTGTCTGTGGTGATTAAAATACATCAAAGTACTAACGAATCATTTCAAACTAAGATTTGAAACTGCCACTGCCACTTAAAGCCTTTCAATTCTTATAGTTTGAAAACATTTATTTTTTTAAGTTTTGAAAGTTTAAAAAACTAATGCACTGAGAATTGTCAAGTGTATGACAAGTGACTTGTTCTTCTACATATTTCTTGGACTTTTAATCTAAGATACAAATATTGGCTAGGATGGACATCATACTGGTTCAGCCTATGAGATCCAGGAAACAGAGGCCAGGTTTTTTACTTTATGTAGTATTATTACTTCTCTATTAAAAAAAAAAAAATGGAAATGTCAATGTCATGGTTATCCCTGCCTATGCCTACCCTACCTCTCATTGGTATTAGCAATGGTAATGAACTTGGCCACTTTCTGTATTCTGTGACAGCCCTTAAACTATACAAAACCAAGTTCATTCAACTTTAGGAGTTTACCCACAGAAAAGGCTGGAAATAGTGTTGCTTCTTCACCCAGTCCCAATAATCATAGGAAGTGTCTATAAAATGATTAGCCTGCAATTTGTCTAATATGTCACCATCAGGTATGACTTGTTTTTCCAGCAGCTTCTTTTTCCTGGGTCTCCAGGTGCTTGTGACTTCTTTCTTTGTGCTGGCCATTCCTGGGGTTTTTGGCATTCTATCCTTGGAGCCTGGGTCTCCTTTATAAGACCTCCTGTGATCACCTCTAATGTTCTGATTCAGAACCCACATTCTCATGTGGAAATTAAAAACTGATAACCTTCAGAACTGGTTTTTGTAGGTAAAGTAACTTGACCTACCACACATCAGCCACCATAAGTATTGAAATCAGCCCATGCTACCTATAAATTTGTCCCATACCACACCACGTGGACATGTGACACAGGAAGGGCAGAAATTGGTCTCACCTGCCCACGTCTTATAGTCCTGATTTTCTATCACCCGTAGGTTTTCTACCTGCAACAAGTTTTCTGGCTTCCTCTCTCTTCAGCCCTTATATGCTGGAGCATAATTTACCTTGTCGGTGGTGGTGGTGGTGGTGGTGGTGTGTGTATGAGAGAGAGAGAGAGAGAGAGAGAGAGGGATCATTTTCATTCATTTTAAATTATGTTAGGATATATTTTACTTACTACTTCAGTATTAATTTTATTTTTGGGGTTTTTATGAACTTGCTCAAAAATTTTTTTGAGAACTCAGATATTACAATTTCTGAAATGACCCATTATCAACTGGACAAGAATTTGAAAAACAAAGAGGTGAATTAGGATCAGTATTCTAAACTGAAGAAATTCCTTCACTTCTTTTTTTTTTTTTTTTTTGCTTTAGCTAAGTAAATAATTTCATAAGTTTTACAGTAACATATTAGCCTCAGATTAAAATGATAAGAAAGGTGAACAGCCCTCTAACACTGCAGGAATTATAAATTATGGTTGGCTTAGAAAAGCAAAAAGTATAGGACATGAGGAAAACAATGATCCAAATGAACGCCTTGATTGATTAAATTAGGAAGAGAGGGAGTTCCCAACATCGTTTAACTAAAATGGACTGAAAATATTTGAAGTGTTTGAAACAGTGACAGCAGATACACTGGATTTCTAACTAAATTTCTGAAAGAGCCAACACAAATAGTAAACAGGTACCCAAAAGAAAAGAGTCCTTGAAAACAAACATCCCTTGGGTCAGATGGACTTGACTACAATCCAAACTTATCAAAATTTGTAAGACCTCAAGGAAGTTGATGAAGTGTTTTTCACAGTGCCTGGAACATACTAGACAAACAGTAAATCCTATCCCCATCCCTCCTTTATTCCTTACAGTTCCTGCTGTGTGTATGTATGTATGCTGGGAGTGGGCATTCCTCAGTACTCCAGTATCTGGAGAGCCTTGCTTTCATGTCTTGATTTTGTTTGTTTCTTTTCACCCTAAAAAATCCAACTTCCATATTAATACTGGACGGTTTCCATTGGTGATAAAACTCTCTTATAAGGAATAAGCAGACTTCTAAGAGAGAGCTGATACTACCAGTCAACAATCACAGAAACAAAAAATACTCAGAAATGATACAAATTGTGAAGAACTGTTGTAAATAGAAATATATGACTTCATTCAAGAGTACTGGAAATACTCATTTTTCAGAAATTTAGCTCTCCATAATTCTTTTATTTCTTTCACAAATTGGATAATTAATGTGAGTTAGTCAAAATCCTCTATGGTTACAATCTCTGTGATTCTTTAATACTATAACTCTATGGGCTCATTTCTCATTTTCCTCCATACCTCATTTAAGGCTTGAAGTCAGTGGGAATTACCCCAGGCAAGATGAATTAGAGACTATCTGCCTAATCACTTAAGGCAGACTGTCAATTTTTAGAAATTATTAAGTACATCTACACAGTCATATGAAAATGTGGGTTTTCATAAAAATCCACATTTTTATATTTCTAATATAGATGAGAAAATTCTTTTTTTTTTAACTTAAACCCTCATAGGATCATAGAATTTGAAACTGTAAGAGTCTTAGAGATTATTTATTACTCATTTGTTCAAAGAATTGTCGAGAACTTCATGGGCCAAAACTGTAACCTCTTTCTCAAGTTGTTTAAATTTTCTGGGCACCAGTCTCTTGGTTGAGTAAGAAGGGTACACAGAATGAAGTCTATATACCTGCTAGCTGCAGTATTTCATAGTTCTGAGCTGGGAACGTGTCAGAAGTTATCTAGCTAATTAGTGGCATAATCAAGACTACTCTCCAGAAGCTAGAATTTCCTGGTTATCCTCCTATGTCCTTTGCACTATAACACATTAGTTTCCTAAATTGAAAAAAAGAATAATTTTTAAATTCTGAAAATGTTTCCCTATGTCTATAAAAGGTCACTTCTAGCTCTGCAACACAGCTTGGATAGTTACATATGAACTCTATTAATTAAGTAGCAAAATAGTACATATTTTACCTAAAGATTCACAATTTAAGCCAATACCCAGTTAATCTATGTACAATCCAGACTTTCTTTCCTTTTTACAAATAATATATCATTTGGTGTCACTTATATATCTTAGCCCTTTGATTACAAAACCTGTGAGATGAGGCTCACAGCTGTCTCAGGGTGATTATGGGTGTAGGTCAGGTGACACTGAGAACCAACAATCAATCCCCTGCTCATAGCTCTACAAAGGCAATAGCTTGTTGATGAACATGAGAAGCAACCTTGAAGGAAGAAACTTTCTTCATTGAAGCCTGAGCCATACACCATCCAACTTTATTTGTGGGGAGTGGTGGGTCCCAGTCTTTCTGAGTATGCAGAAAGACTTCTCTGGTCTTGTAGCACCAGCCTGCCAAGCCTAGGGTCAACCCCTTCTCTACCGGAAGTTGCCTAAATGAGGTACTTTTTTGATGTCAGCAACAAAGGGTCAGCTGAATATGAAGACAGAGTCAGCAGCCAAATTCAACACTCTTAGAGGATGATTTCTCATACCAGCATCATGCCGTCCCACACACATACCCCCCAGTCTCAGGATAGACACATGAGGCAATATAGCACATAAGAGTTTGGCCTCTAGAGGTGAGCTACCTTGCCTTAAATCCTGAATCTGTCACTTATTTGTGCAGTATGTTTGGAAGCAACCCCTATACTTGTTTTGCTTCGTTTTTTAAACTTTATTGAGATATAGAGGATCCGTAACACTGGATAACATTAAGATCTACAACCTGTTGATTTGATCCACTTCTATATTGCAATAGGATTACCACCATGTTAGTGAATACCTCCATCACATCATATAATTATTATTTCTTTTTTGTGGTTAAAACATCTAAGATCTACTTTCTCAGCAACTCCTATAATCTTATGGGACATTCACTTCTGCATATGTAAAGCTGTCATGTTTAGAATCCACCCCACAGGGTTGTTGTAGAGATTAAAGGATTTTGTTTTTGTAGGCTATTTAGAACAGGATTCATTAGCCTTTGCTATTAATGTTTTCTGTATTGTTTTTCTCTCATTCCAGTTACCAAACCTAGAAATCATGCTGTCAGTCTGAAACCCTCTCACATCTAAAACTTAACATGACTTCACAATTCCATCTTTACAACATCCTGCTAATGAAACACTGTCTTTATAGTCTAACTGCCTTATGTATGTAATTCTTACTGTCTTCAGGCCTTGGCGAAATTTATTATATATTATAGTCCTTTGAATTACTCATTTTCTTTTTTTGCCTTTTTTTGTTTCCCTTGAGATTTTTCTTTTCTTTGCATTGTTTCAGCACTTAGTATTAATAATGCATGATATGTAATAATGCAAATCAATATTGATTAACCAAAATTCTATCTCTTTTATTTACTTATTCAGCACAACATTGGCAGTACCTACTGCATGGTAGGCATCAGGTAAAATAATTGCAATGCAGCATAGCAAAAGCTACAGTGAAATTAAGTGAGAGGAATAATATTGGAATAAAGTAGTAATAACCCTGCTTGAGAGAGCCAAAAAAAAAGCATTACAAAGTATATTCTTCAATAGGGGTATTGAAGGATCACTAGGAGTTTTCCAGATTCATGAAGAGTAGTAGGATATATAAAGAAACAATATGTTTATTGGCTCACACCATGAAATAGGATGGCCAGAACTTTAGAGTAACTGCCAGGTAATGGAAGAAATTATGCTAAAATAAATAATGATAATAATAGTGAATATTAATTCAGAGTTTTCTGTTTCCTAATTTCTAAGCACTGTGCGTGCTTTATTTCTAATCCTCTCAATGGCCCTAAAGAGTATATAATATTAATCCAGTTTTACAGATGAAGAAATTGAAGTTCAGTAGAGTGATAGGGCCAAAAAGAGGCAGAGGTAGAAGTTAACTTCTAGTCCATCAGTTTCCATATCTGCACTAATCCTGTTGCCCAGTCCACTGCTACATCCGGTCTGTGAAATTAACCTTGTAGCAATAGAGAGCTATTGAGAAATTTTAACTTGGGTAGTGATACAGCTAGATTACTATTTACAGATAACCTGTGTTCTCGTCCATTTTACCTTTCTCATTGGTTATACTATTATTTAAGAACTGGGCTTCATTCTTCCCTAATCACATAAACTTAATGGCTCTGAATTCAGAAGCACAAACCCTGTTATTTCATTAACAGTTTTTTACTGAGAATCTCTTTTGTGGCTGGCACTGTGCCAGGTGTGGGTGCTTCATGAAAGAGATTTATGTAAAGCCAGACACTGGTTTTACATAAGAAGAACCAGTGAGGAAGGAAATGGAGAAGTATGAGAAATAAGAGACACAGAGAGAATAATCAATGGAGCAAGGTTCCAGAAGAATCTCGACATGCTAATAACAGTTATTATTCTCCAAATAGGAAAATTAAATTTAGATTGTAAATTTAAGTTTAGATAAGTAAATGTTTATTTAGTGCTTATGATGCTCCAACTACTAGGAGCTAGGGATTCAAAAGCTAAGACATGGTCACTGTTTTAAAATAATGTCCAGTTCTCCACAATAGAATGCCAGAGAAATAATGAGAGAAACCTGTATCCTAATTTCATTCTGCTATCCGCTCAGTAGTAGTCTAGAAATGACTTAAGTAAATATTATTAGGCATCTTTTTCATAAGTGTATTAGGAATTAAAATACATATTATAAAAACGCATGAGTATGTTATCTTCATACAGACTTAAAAACAATATTTTAAAAACACTGATAAATATTCTTTAAAAATGATGAGACAGCAAACTAGAATTTTTCTCAAAAATCCTTATAATTTTAAGTACAGAGTAGTTTTGAATAGTCTAGTATCAAAAATTTTCAATGCATTAATATATTCATCAGTAGAGAGTCGATTCTCTATGAGTATATACAGATAGTCATGTGGCTGGAACAGATAACATCGGATTCTGCCCAAATTTGAAGCTGCAAAGCTGTGGAATGGTCTGCTTATTTCCAGATTTGAACGATATATCCTTTAGACATGTATGCTTGTGTTTATGTGTCTTTGAGTTATTCATTCAATAAAGAAACAAAGTGCCTTCTGCTGCCAGATACCATCTACCAGTATTATTTTTGCTAATTAACAAAGAAGTGAACAGGAAAAAAACATTAGATGAAAAATTGTGTTAGTGAGTTATAATATAGAAACATATTTGGAGTAAGTTAAGTAAGTTTCTTAAGAATTGTTCATTGAATGAATGAACATTGTTTTCTATTATAATTTGATACTCACAATTTTTTTTACGGTTTTATCATCAGGAAAATACTTAACATTTTACCACCACATACAAAAGAATTTGCAAGACTAATTTGAAAATTTTTACATCTTTAACCACTGTGTATAACTTTAGTTTGAAATATTGTAATCACTGAAACACTTAGGTGGCTGTGTATTTCATTTGTTGTCTTAACCTGTAGAGATTAGCTTCCCTAGACTTGTCATGCCTTCATACACATTCTATTCACTAATATTAAATCCTCATACTGAAATGCATAAAATAATGCTGTATTTTCAGTCTCCAAAAGTTTGTCTTTGATCCAGGTCAGGTGGTAAATATCGTAATGTATGTGGATCCACAGTAATAATTTATCTCTGATTGTAGCTAGACTCCCTCTCTTTCAGTTTTTGGGTCATAGTTATATCTTACACAATCCACCAGAGGGTGCTTCCTTTTTAGGGTTGGATTAGAAATGAAGATCATCAGCAAAAAGTTAAAAATCTTTCATATTTTGTTTCTAGTGATCAATTAAGTCATGCCCTTGCAGTTGTGTGCATTTTTTGAGGTGTCCCAAAGATAATTTATCATCTTCCATTAAGCACTGCGTGTTTTAACCAACAAATACATAATGACACATTTCTGTATCTGTATGTGATGTTTGACATGCTTGCTTGCTTGTGTTTCTTCTTACTGGAAGTTATCCTAATTAAAAGTTCCAGGTATATTTAAATTAGAGAAATTTTTCTTTAACACTTTGTTTTCCACTCTAAGAAATATAAGAGACGTGTTCCTGATATCCACAAAACAATGGCCTTTTTTGTAAAAAAAGAAAAAAAAATGGCTCTTTTAGGAATTCCATAACAAAGGCTTGGGTTTATAGTATTCCCAGCACCATTGGCCATACTAAGAGTAGATGGAAATGTAACCTCTTTGAAAACGCAAAGTGGCCAGTTTTCAAAAAATATTTCACTTCCTAAATGCGTGACCCTTTATTTCCTTGCTACATAGGAGCAGTTTCTGAAACTGTCATCTCAGGAGGATCCTAGTGTTTTTTTAATCCTCTTTCAGCAAGTCACCTAGCTCTGAAATGGCTGGCCTTCCACTGGAGGTCCTGCTAAGGAATCGGAGACTCATAGAAGAGCTTTGAATCACGCTTCTCAGAAGAGACAACCAAAGGTACTGCAAAGGAGAAAGCTGGGATAATTCTCAGCCTTCGAGCTACTTTCAAGGACTTTTCCCTCCCACTATTTCATAAATGATAGTGAATCAAGTTAAATAAGTGGGAGATTATATTTCTCCAGATATTTGTCAATCAAACTTTTGAATCCTTTCTTCCATCCCTGATTTTACCATTAGAAGTTGTACACTCATTTGAAAGACAGGTCTTTATGGAAATATAACTTAGTAAGCAATCTGTCTATAAGGGCTGAACTCTGGCATACTGGAAGCCAAGCACAATGCTGAGAGAATGAGTTGGTTTTGGTGAGCAAATGTTTTATGCCTGCAGACAAGAAAGCTGAGTATAGCTTTAACTTCAAATCCCATTATAAAATACTGTGATTAACTGCACGACCTCACTGATTGTTCAGGTAACAGATGGACATGCCACAATGAAATATTCCCCTTTTTATTTACAAACAAAAGGGAATTTTAAATGGGCAGGAATTAAAACATTACTAAAGCACTGGTTGCCTAAGCTGAAATTCTTTCACATTAACACAAATCCTTTATTATGTAAAGTCAACATCTTTAATATTTCTGCGTGGTTTAGATATATAATCCATAATATTTTGTGATTTCTCTTCAAATGGGTTGGTTTCTTCAGAAAGAATTATGTACCTACAATATAATGAGGTAATTAACTAGAGAACAAAAGGTTTTTCTTCTGTTTCAGACAAAACTTGCTTCTAAAACATAAGCAACACATGCATTATTATTATTATTTTTTTTTGACCATCTGCCTTGTCTTCCATGGACAATTTGGTGCCAGAAATCTTATATAACGTTTTTGTAAAATACCAAAAAGAGCAGGCAGAACATTAAAAGGACAATTGAGGTAAAAATGTGCTATGTGTTGTTATGCTACTTTTATAAACATATTAGGAAATTTGCCGAGGTGATAAATCTTTATAAATCACAATATTTCTCCACATGAAAATCACTAATGTTTATTGACTGCGAGCTATGTTAGGTGAGACCCACAAATCATATTGTAGTCATACATATTAGATAATTAGATCCAAATGGTTCTGAATATATTTAATTAAAATGTATTTGGGAAGTCCTTATGCTCCCCCCCAAAAAAACCCACAAAACTTTCAAGAGGATTGCCCATACAGTCTTTGGCTCACAGAATTATATGAAAACAAACTCCTCCATCTACACTTATCATTTTACTCCACACCCTCTTTCCATTTGAAATCCTTTGTTGAGTAAGACATGCCACACAAAGCGAGAGGAGCAAGATAAATCCTCAAGAACCCAAAGAACAAACTATAATTTTGCTGTTGGTCACCATGATAGACTGAATCATGGCCCCAAAGGCCTCCATGTCCCAATCTCTGGCACCTGTAAATGTTGCTTTATGTGGCAAAAGAGACTTTGCAGAGTAGTTAAATTAAGGATATTGAGATGGGAAGCTGATCCTGGATTATCTAAGTGGGCCTGATGGCATCACTACTTCCTTCTAAGAGGGACACTGGAAGAGTCAGAATCAGTCAAAAGATGTGACAACAGAAGCAGAGGGACAGAAATTTGTTGGAATATATGCTTCTGGCTCTGATGAGGCAAGAAGGGGCCGTGATTCAAAGGCTTGTAGGTATTCTGTGGAATCTGAAAAAAGCAAGGAAATGGATTCTTTCCTGGAGCCTCCAGAAGAAACATCACTTAGACTTCGGACCCATTTTGGACTTCTGACCTCCAGAACAAAACAAATACAGTGCCTACAATTACTAACTAGAAGACTTTGTACAAAAACTGAGATTTATTTACATTTCTATTTTTTATTTTCTCTAAAAATTGGAAAATCTGGATCCACTACCTTCCTGAGGCAAAGGCAGATTGTAGCTATTCCCTTTAGAGGTCACATGGTGTCCAGCGGGCTTGAGGAGGCACTATTTTTTCTCTCTGAAACTTGACTTCTGGTAAATACTTGAGTTTGTGACCTCTGCTAGATAGAGTCATATTTTGCATTTTACCTAATGTTCATTTCATATTTCTTTTCTTTCTTTATTTTTTATGAAATTTTTTTTAATGTTTATTTCTGAGACAGAGAGAGACAGAGCA
Organism: Panthera onca; assembly: GCF_046562875.1. Taxonomy (NCBI): domain Eukaryota; kingdom Metazoa; phylum Chordata; class Mammalia; order Carnivora; family Felidae; genus Panthera; species Panthera onca. Next base: position 133,399,518 of record NC_138340.1, on the reverse strand, counting down.
TGAGTGGGGAAGGGGCAGAGAGAGAGAGGGAGACACAGAATCCGAAGCAGGCTCCAGGCTCAGAGCTGTCAGCACAGAGCCCAATGTGGGCTCAAACTCACAAACTGTGAGATCATGACCTGAGCCTAAGTCGGTCGCTCAACCAACTGAACCACCCAGGCGCCCCAATATTTCTTTTCTTTTAAAAATGATATCTACCTATCTGCTCTTGTTTCTAAGGACATTCTACTAAACTACTGATCTTGGTATGTTTCATTCCCATTTCCTTGGTCATCTCCCACCACCATCCACCTATTTTTGTCTTTCCTTTAAACTTTCAACCTGCTGGCTGACCACTCTTGGTGGGCCTTAGTTATGTCATTTCCAGTATAGGCAGTGTGTTGGATGGATGAACTGGAGTCTAGAGTTTCAAGATGCAAACACTATTGTTCTTTCTTACTGCCAGCCATCTCATCTGCTATTCTTTCTTCATGAAATCTCAGGCATATTGGGTGTTCTTGGGTATTAACAAGTAATTTCCTATCCCAGATACTAAAAAGTCCAGTCCAGTCTAATATTAGGCTATCCCCCTTACCGTCAACTTTGCTCTTATTTAGCCAACAGTAGGGAAGTGGTGTGTGAGCGTGTGTGTGTGTGTGTGTGTGTATGTGTGTGTGTGTGTGAGAGAGAGAGAGAGAGAGAGAGCGCTGGAGGGAGAGAAGGAGGGAAGGAGACATGGAAGGGGAGAGCCTCTGAGCCTCTGAGGAGCCTTGAGAATAGAATCATTTCCTTGCCTTTTCTAGCTTCTAGGGCTGCATTCTTTGCTTGCTTTGGCTCATGGCCCCTGCTTCCAATTTCAAGACGAGCAGCGTAGCACCTTGCTTCGATCCTCATGTTTCCTCTTCTATAGTAGTATGTCCTTCTGTCTTTTCTTATAAGGACACTCATTATTACATCATTGGGACCACTCAGATAATAGGGAATGATCACCCCATCTCAAGGTTATTAATTGGTCACATCTGCAAAATCATTTTTGCCATATAAGGTAACATTCACAAGTTCCAGAGATTAGGACATGGACATCCTTGGAGGCCATTATTCAGTAAACCACATGAAGAATAAAGAATTGAAGCCCAGAAGGGATTTTACACTCATTGACCTCCTGACTGCCAAATTTCATGGTCCTCCTCCTCCTAACAGTCTCTGTTGCATTTAAGGTAGATAACCACTTCTGCTGCTTGAGAGATTTCCTCCGACTTTTGTCAGATGCTCTTTTCCCATGACTGCCCTCCTTTACTATCTTTTCTTTTGCTGGATTCTATTATCTTTCACCTTATTTTTTAACTTTACAATCATCTCACACCCATTTCTCCAGACCCACAGCCCCACAGGATTGGTATAAATCCTCATGATTCCCAAATCTACATCACATACCCTGATCTCTTTTCATCAGTATTTGCAACCATATTTGAGGCATATTTTTCCTTAAATTCAAAATTTCCAGAAGCAGCTGATTCTCTTTCCCTAAAAACCTGTCTGCCCATATTTCTCACTGTTTTCCTCCACTTTATTTTCATCAGCACTATCCCCATTTAGGCCCTCATTGTCTTATGCCTAGACTAGTGCAGTATCCCCTCAGTTGGGAACCTATCGGTCTTTCTTCATGCAAATTCATTCTTCACATTACTGCTAGATTCCAGTTCTAAAACTCAAAAGTGATCACATCATTCTCATATGTGTAAAGAAAAACTTAGATAACCACTCCCACTCCCCAGGATAAATTTGGAATCTTGACTCTCACTTTGAATGTTGTTTTTAACCCGGCCTTACTCTCACACCTCACACTGCTTTTTCATCGCTTGTTTTCAACTCCCAGCCTTGCGAGATGACTATGTTTCTAGGAATATGTCTTGCACTTTTCTGCTGGCTGGGTTTTGCTCTCCCTCTTTTTTTAACCTTTGCTTAAATAACATTCTACTTTGATAAAATTCTCCTCATCTCATGGCTCAACTTCAGTGTTACCTTCTCTGAAATTCTTTTTCTATTTTCCCATACCACTTTTTACATGTCTCCATACTAGTAAACAGTAGTGTTTTTTAAAATATTTTAACATTTATTTATTTTTGAGAAACAGAAACAGATAATGAGCAGAGGAGGGGCAGAGAGAGAGAGACAGACAGACAGACAAACAGACAGACAGAATCTGAAGCAAGCTTCAGGCTCTGAGCTGTCAGCACAGAGCCCAGCACAGGGCTCAAACTTAGGAAACCGCAAGATCATGACCTGAGCCAAAGTCAGATGCTTAATGCACTGAACCACCCATGTGCCCCAAACAGTACTATTTTTATACATCTCTCCCTACCAAGAGAACTTTGTAAGCCAAGATTCTTGAGGGCACAGATAATACTTCATTCATCTCGGTGTTCTTCACATCAGCCTAAGGCTTGGCCCCTAGAATAAGTGTTTAAGAGTTAAAGCTATGCAGTGACTACCTGAGTTTTACTGTTGGCTTATACTCACTGTGCCTCAGTTTCTTCATTTATATAACCGGAAGGTCTATAATATAGTAGTATACCTGAGTTAATATTTATGAAGTATTTACTCTAGTGCCTGCTACGTAGTAAGGGCCATAACACGTTAACTAAAAGTAAATAAATGTTTGTTGAATTACAGTGGATTATTATTAACACACCAAGCAATATTTGTTTTTAATCAAGAATAAAGGTATTCAGGGGTGCCTGCGTGGTTCAGTCAGTTAAGTGTCCGACATCAGGTCATGATCTCGCAGTTTGTGGGTTCGTGTCCCACATAGGGCTCTGTGCTGAGAGCTCGGAGCCTGGAGCCTGGTTCGGATTCTGTGTTTCCCTCTCACTGCCCTTCCCCTGCTCATGCTCTGTGTCTTTCTATCCCAAAAATAAATAAACTTAAAAAAAGAATAGAGGTATTCAATAGCATCAAAAATGAAATAATTTAAGTATGTATGAGCAAGAGTGAAATTATTCAGAAAAAGTCAACTAGTATAAAATGTTTTTGTCACGAGATAAGAAGAATAGAAATATGAGGGCATTTCTCCTCCTGTTCCCCTGATGCAGCGTTAAGCACACGGTTACCTCCAAAAAAATAAAAAAATAAAATACTTCTTTGGTTGAATTAAGTCCATGGGACCACAAAGCAAAATGAGAAATTATCCTTTTAATTAGCTTCAGTAAGGTTCAATTAAATTATTTTCTGAGAATTAATAATAGTGGAAGAATTTTCTAGGTCTTTCTTTTAAAAGAAACATTTAAGTGTCTTTAAAAATCAAAACCATTACCATGAAAATTTCTTGACCAGAATGGAGAATTCTCTAGATAACTGCAATTTAAAAAAATAGAATTAAGAAGTCTAATATTGGCATGATGTTTCTAAATTACTAAGATCATCATATAATTTGCCCAGCAGTTGTTCTTTGAGCAAGCCCCTTTTAAAGCCAGAATTTAAGCAGGAAATTGAATCTGCAAAAGGAGGAATCAATGAAGCATTGTGTCTTGAAACACTTACAGATGGATGGATAAATATTCAAGGATAAGGAGTCATCGACTTTGTGGAGATAAGGAGTAGGAGAGGAGACCCTAGAATGAGAATCAAGAATGGTTCTTCTTTGGCCTTATTTTATACTTGATGTGTGGCCAAAGGGATGTTACCTAAACCTCTTTGGATTCTTTGTGTGAGCTTGGACTCGATAATTTATAATTTCTCTTTCAGCTCTAATCCAACTTTGCTTTTATGTATAATAAATACTATGCACAGCTATCGTATTTTAGTGATACTCCAGTTTCAAAAATAAATACAATGAAGATGATATTTTGAAACTTGTTAATGAGTCTTTCTTCTCTTTCTGAGTAGATGCTTACCCTTTTTGGTTTAAAGCATCCATTTCCTCAGTGGAATATTAGGATCTGTATGAAAATACTATTTCACTTTTGACATTCAAAATGAGATCTTTCAGCAAGGTACCATATCAGCAAGCCATGCTGTTACTTTAAGAGAAGATTTACTAAACTCCATCAGCTACCATTTATCATGATAAGGGCTCAGACTAGCTGTTACCATATACAGTTTTCTCATAACATAGAAAATATACCCCTCTAGACCATAACATCTGGTCCTGGAGCTTGCTGTTCTGTGATATAAAGGAGATATGTAATGTAGAGATTTGAAGAAAAACTCCATCCTTCAGGCACCAGGGGATTGGAGGGTTCATGGTCTGGTTATCTCTCTTCTCTTAGCTTCATCAGAAATGGTAGTTCTCACCGCTGACTCAACCTACCTCAGCTATCACCTAACCGTAAATCCTCAAAACAGGGCTGACCATTTGCCTGGAAAGATTGTCCCACTGTGCTTGGCTATAGGGTCACTTATAGGGCACCTATTTGCTGCCCCTCTCCTGGCACTCTCCTTGGCCATCTGGATTCAGTTTTCTAACAGGGTAAAACAGGAGCTTCTAGATCCTCTCTAAACCACAGGAAGCCAAGAGCAGCTAAGAAATATTTACTCAAGTTCTCTTTCGCTCTTCAGTGACTCTGTGCACCTGTTGCCATCTGATGCACCCACATGTTTGGCCCATCCATCTGCAAGGCAGACCCTCACCAACAGCCAACAGGAAGGAAAGTGAAAGAAGACCCTTTGCCCTCATCTTTACTTGTGCAGACTTCTCCAACTCTAAGATTTCATGCTGCAAATGGGAGGTCAGAACACAAGTGTCTTACCACTTTCTTCTCTTTTTTCTTTCCTTCAGTATTTAAATTTAAACATTTTTTAACGTTTATTCATTTTTGAGAGACACAGCATGGGCGGGGGAGGGGTAGAGAGAGCGAGGGAGACACAGAATCTGAAGCAGGCTTCAGGCTCTGAGCTGTCAGCACACAGCCCAATGCGGGTCTCGAACCCATGAACTGAGATCATGACCTGAGCTGAAGTCAGATGCTTAACCAATTGAGCCACCCAGATGCCCCTTTGTTTTTTTAATTTTTATCAATATTTAAGGTATAGTTAACCTTCACCTCTACTTTAAGGGACAGTATTTTCTTTCCTCTTCTCTCTAGCGAGGTCTTTATTTTCAGTAATATCCTCTTTCTTCCTGACTGTAGTATTGTGGTTTAGTGCAGAGGATATAGAAGGAAAACTAGTTTGGTAATAAGAATAGAGTTATTTTGGAAATATTACATACATTACACAAACTAGTGAGCATGACTTCAATGCCTCCTAAAGTTTTACTATATGTTATAAAATATATGTTTTATGCACACTTTAAAATAAATTAGGGAAACAAAATAAGCATAATGTATTTTGACTTCTGAAATACACCTTTATGTATCCTCAAATACTTTTGCTTTTAAAAAGGCAGAGTATATGGATTGGGTGTTTGAACATTCAGTTAAACTCAGTTTTTAAAATTATTGTATTCAAAAAAAGAGTAAGTATGTTGTAAATTTGGAGAGAACTTACTAGTTCTTACACAAACACCTTTTCTTTTACATTCATCATACCAGCATATAACACAAACACTATTACTGATAATAATAGCTACTGTTTATTCAGCCTTTCCTAAGGACCAGACACCATGTAAGACACTTCAAAATTTATTTCATTCAATAGCTAGCTTTTGGATGACACAAAAATTCAAAACTAATTTGAAAGATTGAAAAAACAAGTACAAAATGATAAAGATACATTAATTAGTGATAAATTCAGACATATAGCAAACAAGAATAATATAATTCCAAAAAAGAATGAAGCATTTATCCTAAAAATATTTACAATTTGGTAGGAAACTAAGATTTATGTAAAGAATTGCGGTGAATTATAGAAAGTGATAATGCTTTAAAAAGTGGGGTTTCTTTTGACCCCCTACCCCATTTTTCTATCTGCCTATTCTCCTACTGGTTCTCCTGAGAGGGGGAAGCTGATAATCTGATTGTCTGAGCATGCTGTTAGAGACATCCTGGAGAGCCAGGGTTCTCATTCTGGCCCACGAGAACTCTCTTTTATTAACTTATGTTCATTTTCACTCTCATTTTCTCTTCCTAAGTGCTATGGAGTAAATGTTTGTGTATTCCCCAAATTTATATGTTGAAAATCTCATTTCCTATGTGATGGTATTTGGATGTGGGGCCTGAGAGGGGTAATTTAGATCATGAGGGTGGAACCCTCCTGAATGAGATTAGTGCCCTTATGAGAAGAGACAGGAAAATAGGGCACTGAGAGGATCACCTACATAACAAAATCACTATGAATTTAAGCCATTGCTAATAGTAGAAAGAATATAGAAAGCCATGAGCTACAGAGCTCAAGAAATAAAAAATGTATGATTAACCTATCCCTCTCAACATGAGATCTAGAAAAATAAATAATTGGATAGATAAATGAGAAATATAAATCTAGAAATAAAGTGGAAAATCTGGAAGAAATCAATGATTTCTTAGCAAAATATAAATAATAAAAGGGAATGCAAATAGAAGTATAAAATAAGAAAAAGTGCCATAGAAGAGATCAAAGTAGTGATAAATAATTGCTGATTTAAGAAGACACCAAGACCAGATGCTTCAGAGTTCCATCTAACTTGTAAAATACAGATAATGCCAATGTTTTGAGGCAAGTACAATAGAAATAAACATTAATTAAATATGATGAAGGTTATTTACCAAAAGGGATAGCAAGCATCAGTCTACCTGATGAAACAAAACCATTTACTTTAAAATAAGGACCAAGAATAAGATGCTTGCCATTCACTATTATTCAATAATTTCTTCAGAGATTATCATGTCTAGAATATAGAAGAAAAATTAATCAGTATCATTTTGGAAAATCATCTCATTCTGCTAATAAATATTACTGAATATCTAGGAAAAACCAAAAGATTCTATTAAAAAAATTACTTGGACTTATGAGGAAATGTGGTAAGTAGCTGGATTAAAATAAATATTTAAATACCTTAATATTGTATTAATATATATAACATAAACATAGTGATATAATATATAATGCATATTAATCTAAATGTTAAAAATCTTTAATTAGCTTTTATTTATACTAGCAAAAAATTAAGATAGAAATAAAAAAGGAAAATATTTCATTTGCAACAGAAACACTTATAAAATATTTGAGAATAAATTTAACATGAAATGTGAAGAATGCATGGAATTGAAAATCCTACTAAAGCCCATGAAACAGAGAGAACGAATGAAAAGATACACCATATTGCAGGAGTTAGAGATTTCCAACAATGACTGAAACAACATAGATCCCATCTTACAACGTAGTATTGGCACTTCTTCCCAGCCCACGCGTCAGACATGTGAGTTAAGAAGATTTGGAGTCGCTTGGGCCCCAACCATCAGCTGACTACAACTTCATGAGCCAGAACCTCTGGTCAACTCACTTCCAAATTCCTGAAACACAGAAGCTTGAGAGGTAATAACTAATAATTGTTATCTCAAGCCACTTTTTAGAAAGATTTGTTATGCAGCAATAGGTAACTAATACACATGTTCTTGGATTGAGAGATGTGCTATCATGCAAAATACACATTACCCCTCAAACTGATAACCTAAAGGCAGCTCAAACACCCAACAGTACAGTGTTTTGCTTTTTTATGAGATAAAAATTCCTACAAAACATCAAGTTCATGAGAATAACCAAAAGATATTAAAAAAATAAAAGGAGACCTGATTTTTCAGCTATTAAAATAACCTATGAAGGTGTTGTAATTAAAATAGAAATAGACAAATAGATTAGTTGAAGTGGATAGAAAGCCAAGAGAGAGATTCAAGTGGGTAAAGCATTTAATATATGACAAAAATGGTAATTCCCTTGAATGGAGGATAATGATTAACCTTAGAACATTGCTTCTATAAGTAGATAACAAATTGGAAGAGAATAAAGCTGGGCTCATCTCCATTCTATATAAAACAAAGCCTTAAATGTAAAAATAAATAAAACATACTCCTTCCTCTCTCCCACTCTCCTTCTCTCTATATATAGATGATGAATCCTTTTAATGAAGATAGGATGTCCAGAATATATAACAGAAAAGTTGGACATATTTGCTATGTAAAGACTAAAACTGAAAGACAGTGATCATAAATTCAAAAATGAGGGCAATATTTGCAATGTATATATAAGATACCAAAACACTTGGGAATTGAGAAAATTGTTTTAAATATGGGTAAATAATATGAATAAGCAACTCAAAAAAGCAAATTCAAATGTCCAGTGGACAATGGAAAATGTCCAATTTATATACAAGTAAATGCAAATTGGTTGTTTATTGAATTCCATGTGCCACGAATTCAACATCTAGCAAAAAAGTACAGTGACTGTCATGAAGCTTATATTTGAGAGGAATGTGGAGGAAAGGATACACAAATAAAAACATGTAACCTGAGGATAAGTAGTACAAAAGTTAAAAATCAGGAAAAAGTGTAGAGTATGATGATTGGGGAGGTGGGCTATTACAGATATATTAGACTAAAAGTCCTCTCCAATGAAGTGAATTTTTATCAGAGACCTCAATGCGCAAGCCAGCTCATAAATGGAAGCTATCACATTATACTTGTTAGATTGGCAAATATGAAAAGTAAGTGGGAATATTTAGTGCTAGTGGGTATTCAAGCAAATACATCCTGTTATACATTGCTGGTGGAAATGTGAGCCATTTCAATCTGTGTGAAAGCCTAGTAATATCTATTAAAATTGCATGTGTCCTTCAATGCAATAGTCTCACTCCAGGAAATCTATCCCACAGAAATAACAAGACCAGCACATTAAAGACCTATGTCCAAAGGTAATTAACAAAATATTTTTATAGTAATAACGTAGTTTATTGTTTATAGGTCACCCACTTTAGATAAAGTAAAGCCTTAAATGTAACAGTAAAGCCTCATAAGTTATAGAAGAACATATGTATATATTTAGATGAACCTTTGTTAAAATGGGATAGTCAGAATATATAACCGATAGACAAATTAACTGCATAAAAATCAAAATTGTATAAGGCAAAACAATTATAAAGAAAGTAAGAGTAAGTAGTTGAATAAATTGTGGTACATCCCTGATACTCACCTATAGTTAATTATAAAGATTCAGGCCCATACCTGTAAATATTGAGAGATGTCTTTGATGTATTGGTGAGTGCAAAAGTAAGAATCAAAGAGGTATATACAAATACTGTTCCACTTAAATGACAGGAAAAATTCACAACAGATGTGTTGGAAGAACTCTTGTTTGCTATTCCTGACATCACTCTCATGTTAAAGAATCTCAAATTATAATTCCTGGGCGGGTGAAATGACTTCAGTAGGTAAACTTGGGAAAAATAAGCAGGACATATTTGATCCCTATACTTGCCAATGTAATTAGTAAATTATTGGATGAATAGAAACATAGTGCCCTAGGGCTGCCTGGGTGGCACAGTTGGTTAAGCATCCAACTCAATTTCGGCTCAGGTCATGATTGCAAGGTTGTGGGATCCAGCCATGAGTCAGGCTCTGAGCTGAGCGTGGAGCCTGCTTAAGATTTTGTTTCTCCCTCTGCTCCCTTCCCCATTTGTGCTCTCTCTCTAAAATATAAATAAATAAATAAATAAATAAATAAATAAATAAATAAATAAATAAATAAAAATAAGAAATCAATATAGTGCCCTAGATGGAGCAAAGGTCTCCACTGTTATCTTCAAAAATTTGTCTGATTTTTTACTTTAAACTTTAACATATTGTTGACTAATGGAAATACGTGAAAAGGGCTTATTTAGATTGTAACAGCTTAGAAATCAATTTCAGAAGTATATGGTGGAGGAATTAAGGCTATTTCTCCCAGAAGAAAGAGAGATGTGGAAATATCAGGGCAAGATTTAAAACATTACCATTTAAAATGATTTATTTAATGTAACACTCCCAGAGATTAATTGGTAGTAGTTGAATCAAGCAGAATTTTCTTAACATAAGAAGCTTCCTAATAACTGGGAATCCTAAATAATGGAATGAGCCATTGATAAGTTAGAGTTTCTCTGCATCTCTCTTACACAGTGACTCTCAGGGAAATAAAAGTTTGTGTGTTCATGCACGCGCGTGCGCGCGCGCGCGTGTGTGTGTGTGTGTGTGTGTGTACTACATAAGTTTACTATACATTTATGGATAAAAAGATGTATAAAACATAATTTAAAAATAGAAAAATAGATCATAGTTTTGGGTAAATTCTATATAGCCAATTATTTTCACACAATTTAAAAAAAATTTTGCCAAATGTTTGTATCCATAGTCAACCCATGGTTGCAATTGTTCAATGGATGTAGTTCCAACCTGAATGTTGGTTGATAATTTCATTTACACTAATAAATAAGAAAATGAAACAATAAACAAGTATTTGTAGAGATATATTTATTAATTCAGAACTTCACTCATTCATCAATGATGTAAATGAATACTTGGCTGAATTGAATGATAGCTTTTGAGTACTAGAAAAACATTCCCTAAGCTTTTTGTGCTATCCACTATTCACAGTGTCAGCTACAGATATAGCATCTCTTAAATCCAGTCTTCATTATTAACCTTCTCTCCATCACTTCTTTAAGTGCCGAGAATGCACAAAACAATAAACCAAGCCCTGATTTGTTATATTTACCAGTTTCCAAGATGTAAACCTTCCCACCATGGCAAATTTCAAACGACAACATAAAGTCATCAAACACAGAGCAGAAAGATATATGCAGTAGCAACCATTATAAAGTATGTTCACCATATAGATAAAAGAGATCTAAATAACCTCAGGAGCAGATACAATAGTAAATGTAGTAAAATAATTAAGAAGTGATGACCTCTGTGTATTTTCCACTTTTGTTTTTAATGTATTTAATTAGGAGTTTATATAATTTAAATTTGTAATAATGGGTATATTTAACAATTACCTTGTAAAATTCCTGATAATTTAACCATCAGCTCTTATGGGCCAGAACAAGAGAATTCCAGTGTAACACTGGGAAAGTGGCACTCTCTGTACATAAAAATTTAATCATGTAGAGACCAAAACATATACTTCAGTGGAAAACAAAGTGCAAAGAAAGTTCAAGGAAGCAATCTACCTACTTTGAGTGTATGAAAACTAGTTAAAACGTATTCCACTTTATATTTGAAAATCCCTGTTAGTGAATTTGCCTACTAATCTTATTAATTTATATTACTTTGTTGTTGTTGTTGTTTTGCCAAATCACATACACATACATAATGACATCAAAGAATTAAAGGAGTGAGTAGATACTTGTAGACTTAAAATATTGTAAAAGGAAAACCAAATAAAGTAGGGCACCTGGGTGGCTCAGTTGGTTGAGTGTCCGACTCTTGATTTGGCTCAGGTCATGATCTAGCAGTTTGTGGGACATAGCCCAACATCAGGCTCCATGCTCCAAGCACGGAGCCTGCTTGCAATCTCTCTCCCCATCACTCTCTTCTCCTCCCCCACTCATGTGGGTGCGTGTGCTCTCTCTCTCTCAAAACAAATAAATAAAACTTTAAAAAAAAACAAAGAATCAACATTTCCCAATACCCTAAACAAAATACCAATACTAAATACTAGATTATCTTAACTACTACATTTGACATGTGTAATAGGAATTTTAAGAAAAGTCACATTCCTAAGTTCAGGAAGCCTATGTATACAGTTTCATCATTTCCAAACAAAATACTAAGAAGGAAAACACCCACTTAGTAACTAGAAATTCATTTTATTTTCAAATTTGGGGGTTTTCTTAACCCAAAGTTTTTAAAAACTAAAAAATGATTTAAGAAACAATACTTTTTAAAATTAATTTTCTACCTTTTACCATTTTCTGTTTTCTGTAAGTAGGAAAATCAGATTTCAAATGTGACTGGAACTCCTGTAAATCCAAATGTATCTCAGTGATGTGCAGAACAAATATGTTCACTCTTAAACTAGATTTTTGGCATAATGTATAGTCAGACAAATAGATATAAATTCAGATCAATTCATATAAATTCATACAAGAGACATAACAGGAATTATGTGAGAATTAACCATGCCTATCATATTTTAAGTGTTTAATAAGTTATCTTTATGATCATAAATTTATTGAATGTATTTACTAACTTTCATTTTACAAGTTTCTGTTTATTTTCAAAAGAGCTCAATAATACCATATAATATGAAAATGCTAAATTCTTTTTCACGTGTTGCTGAAATTCAAATTTTACTCTTTTACTTTGGAGTTACTCTACCACTAGCCTCAGCATAACATCTTATCATAATTTAGGGAAATAAGACTGGAAGTCCAAAGGCAGCCAAAACTAAATCCGTTTTTTAACCACATGCTTATGTGGAATCTACTTATATTTACTCATTTTTATCATCTTTAGAAACTTTAAATGTGTCTAAAAAAGATGGAAACTTGAATCATTAATCTACATTTTAGTGTTTTCAATCTAATTTGTAATACACTTCAATTTATGTTTTCCCCAGCTACTTTTAGTTTTTCTATTGTATTTACTCACCTATGCTGGATTTTGAAAAGTTTGACAGCTATTAAAATAGAGAATATCAAAAGGGTTAGTTAGTGCCCTTATTAAATCCAAGAAGTCATTGAAATACAAAGAAAAAAATGAAATTGTTTTATTCCTGCTCAATTTATTGAGCAGAATCAGATTTTGGTTGAGATTGATATTCTAAGTAGTATTTTACATATCTATTCCATTTGTGTGTGTGTGTGTACAATGGTATTTTAAGCTACTTGAACTTGTTGATTTTAAAGCTAGTTTCTTTGAAAATACCTGAAAAATTAATGGCGTGGATCTTTTCGATGTAGAAACATACTTCACATTTCTTATACATTTTAAGTGACACTATCATTCTCTAAAAAATTAATTTTTACATGCAACTTCAATTGATGTAAGTTGTTTGTAAGATTATTTGTTGCAAGTATTAATTTTTAGTTGACAGAAGCCTCTTTTTTAAAAGTGAACTTTTAAATGATCTAAAAATAAGTATGCGCTAACACATGCATATTGTACACGTGTGAGTGTACACGTGTACCTGCATGCCCATATATGCACATACACACAACATATGCACACAATTCTAGTATTTGGACTCCTTTAGGATCCCTCCTAATCCTTAAAAGGTTTTCACACCTTGAAAAGCATTTTTATATCCCATTTTGTTCTCCACTATTATTAGAATTTGATACATGAGCCTCTTAAATATTGCTTTTAACTTTTTAAGAACCTTCGGTTTCTCCAGACTTGAGTTACCTTATTATACGATTTATTGAAGGCTAATAATTACTAGGACATGTGGTAGGCGGTTATCATAAGTAACATCACACCACCGGCTCTATGTACAAGCTACAATAGGGCAAATGGTACAATTAGAGGCACATTCATTGGTGCATAACAATAGAAGCCTAGTGACACTGCAAGATTAAGAAAAGGCTAAAACATCTTTAAAACTACTCATTACCACCAGTCAAAATGTGCATATTTGACCTTTATGGTAATCAGAAGAATCTCTGCTTATGCAGTAGGCGGCTAAATAATCGTCACTTTCGACACACAGTTTTCCTTGAAGTGACCTAAGGTTAACATGGTTGATCCTGAAGCCGACACAGACATTGCATCAACTCATCAGCGGTCACAGTGAAAGGCCACCATCTTCATCACGTAGGTTACAATGACAGGATAAAAAGACTATTGCAGATTTTTCTCTGCAAGAGATAGTAGGACTTAGATGTTGACTGTTCTGTACATTAGAAGGTTACAAAATTACTTGGAAACCTTCCCCTGAGGTGCAGATTCAGTCTGTGGTATGATAATCATGCAAGTTGCATCAAAAATAATTGCTTAGTTTATTACCTTGTTGTCTTGTTGTATTAAAGCCGCTTGCTAAATTCAGAAATCTCTTACTCTCCATCTCTCTTCTTCCCTATAGGTCTACTATTAACCCTACCCACTTTAATTTGAATGTATTAACAGTTGCAATGAAGACTCTCAAAGCTTAACCGTTATCTCCAAATAAGATAAAATCTACGCTAGAACTAGAGCTAATGTAGCCACTCTGACATTTGAAAAAAATAAAGATCCCTTATCATGTGGAATAAATTAAAATGCTCCCTCAATGTCCCTCCCTCAAATAGTGCATCTGAAGCTTTAGAAATCTGTAGTTGGAATGGTTGTAATTCTTGACTAATGGACACTTAAAATCAAATGAAACTGATTTTTGTGTTGGAAAGCTCATCATTCTCCAATGTTCATAGTAAAGCATCATACCAAGTAACTACAAGATAATCATGTCATTGATGTTATTTCCCTGGTGGTTTCGGAAAAGGATAATGTTCCTTTTAGAAACAGAATAATTTAATACTCATCAAAATTAGAGCAGGGGGATAAAACTTTTTTAAAAGGTAGCTAAAGTAAGATTTTTTTAAGGCATAAAGCCCAAAGTTCCCCAATATTTGTGGCTTGGTTGGGACTTAAAAGTAGTCATTCATAATTCCCCCTAATGCATACGATATTAATCTATGTGTACCTAGAAAAGCTGGCTACTTCCTTTACTTCAAAGTAATTGCCTTTGCTATGAGACCTAGAAAGTGCTTCAGGATTCATTATGACATGTGGAATATATAAGCAACAAGGCATGACAGGGAGTATGGTTATCATAAGATAATCACACCCCTGGGTCATTACAAAGCAAGAGGTGCAGTGGCGCACCTCTCATTCCCCCTGGGGTGTGATTACAGCACGAGAAGCACACTTCGTGCCATTACCTGATTGCTTTTATAAAAAGCCTTCATTGGGAAGAAAAACTGTGTTTTGGTGTTTTGTGGGGAGGGGGGGGGGCGGTGTTTTGGTTTGTTTTTCTTAAAGAAGACAAAATTGCCAGTTTGCAATGTTAACAGTAGTTTCAGCTAAACCAGACAGGCTATGAGTGGTAACCTGTCCCTTTATAATGTTCAGCTGCCAAGGCCAATCAAAATTCAGCACTTTAAGACAGAACCTATTTGGTGGTTGTGTGTTCAAATGATTCAACTTTGAGGAAAGGTGTACCATTTGCACAAAAAGTCTAATATCTAGGAACAACTATTGAAAGAAACGATTTGTCTCAAAAGTTATTTTGTCCAAATGGTAGAGTCAGAAGTTTACAGACTTGATTAAGCAAAATGCAACCTTAAGTAGTTGACAGGCAGTAAGATATTCAT
Source organism: Panthera onca (assembly GCF_046562875.1). NCBI lineage: Eukaryota > Metazoa > Chordata > Mammalia > Carnivora > Felidae > Panthera > Panthera onca. The sequence continues at coordinate 133,384,301 of NC_138340.1, read as the reverse complement.
ATTTTCTAATTTTCTTCGTTTAGTCTCCCACCCAAATGCAGGTTACAACTCAATTTAGGGTGCTAGATTAGACACCAAATCCCACTGCTGTCATTCAAGTTATAGCCTAAGGGCCCTATTGTGATCTTACAAATGTACTAACATTAGAACTTTTTGCTTTATCCAATATTCTACCGTGTAAAAAAGGTGTAACCCCAACTAAGAAAACTCATTGATAATCCAAACAATAATTACCTTACATAATTATAGTGCTTGCATACATTTTGAACATTTATTTTCATAAAATTCTTATGTGAAAGATAGTAGATATGATTATTCCCATTTTATAAAAGGATAAGATATGGTGTAGAAAAGCTAAATTCTGTGATTAACTCAGTTAACTGCAAACCTGGTATCCTAATTCCAAGGATAAACACATTTAAGAAAAAAACCTTAAGAGTATTTACAGAAAATTGCCATGGGCAAATCTCTTAACCTTCTTTAGCTTCATTTTCTTCCTCTGTGAAATAAGAGTGTTAAAGAAGATGGTCTACATAGTACATCTCGAACCTGCCATTTTGAGGATCATTTTCCTTGTATAATAGTATTGTCATGGGACAGCTAACTTCAGGCAACTGGCTCCATCTTCCGAGACTGAATCTTCAGAGAGCAAGTAGTTTGAAAAACAAAAGGCATGCTGCTAATGAGAAAAGGAAATAGGTGAGAGCATAAATCCCTGAAAAATGAGAGCAATCTGACTCTGACATCTGTTACCACTCTATTCATTATTGTTGATTTATTTGATTTGATAGGCAAAGTAGTAACTGGTTTCATTTTTACCATGCCATGATTAGAAACGATGATCTATTTGAAAAAATGATCTAGTTTGGGATAGATGACTAGAGTTAACTACAGTCCCATAGTGGAACATCAGATGAATTCCAAGATGATTTGTAGGAAAGCACAAATGCAACTCTAGAGTTAGAATAACCCGGAAGGGGCACTCTACTGTTTGACATCAAATTGTAATAATACCATATTGATGTTGAAAAAAACTCTTGCCAGAACAACATGTTCAACATTACTTGGTCAGCTGTCTGTTTCCACCAAGGAAACTTACATGTGTTTTTTGTTGGATTTGAAAGGAACGATGCCCTCTAGTCAAGATCACTCTTCACTGTTCCCAAGGAGGAAAATATTATTTTCTGTACGTTTTGGAGGAGGGAAATAGGGTGTTACCTCTATATTAGTCCTTTTTGCTTTTGCATAAAATGATGAAGATAATTGGTCAATCAATCATCATTGTGATCTATTTACTATACAAGTGTTCTGTCCCCTGTGGGTGTTTCGGCACAGATAATATACATTCGTGGGCATTGCTTCTTTTTACCTGACTTCAAGGCATTGGTAAAACCTCTCAAGGGGGTGGTACTTCACCCCTGAGCCACCACTACACATATATTCTCTTTTAGATAATGTCCCTTTTTTGGATCATAAAATTTCCCTCCATTAATATTTTTACAGAGAATACCAAGCACCTAGAATGCCATCTGTGCCTATAGCTAAGAGGTACTGGATTGGGACTCTTTTACCCATCCTCACCATTGCTAGGGTTTCCATTTCGTAGTTTTATCTTGTTTTAATCATAGCTTGTTACAAAACACTGCTATGTATTCCTGGCTTCTCACACAAAGTCAAAAGCTGCCTTTACCAACATTTCCAGAAGCGCCTACCTTTTCACTTTACAAGCACCTCTGAGTTGGGGATCCTCCATTCTATCATGAGAAAAGAGAGAAAGGAAGAAGGACCTAAAATCCGACACAAACTCTTTTCTTTCCCTGAACACACAACCGTTTCCACCTCTCTAACCTGTTTCATAGTGGGTCTGGGAAGGAATAACCATACCTGTCCTCTGGGAACGCTGTCACTCTACAAGTACTTTGTTGGGATATTTTGCATTGCAGTGAATATTTCTCTAAAATAAAAATTTGAAGCAAGTTGAGGATTTTAGTCTCAGGTGCAGACTATTTCCACTTACCCTCTGCTAGTCTTTTGAGGCAGTAGGTAACTTGGTGAGAGAAAAGTTCTTCACAGGTTTCATGCTTTGTGCATCACCCTAATAGGAAATATGGCCTGCCTTGTATGAATTTTTGGTCCTGGCTAATTCATCATTGGGTCCCTAAGACTGGTATGAATAAGCAGCCCACTAAGAGGCTTCTTGAGTATATAGTCAAAGCAACTCTAGATCTGGAAACACAGAAACCTGACATGGGATAAGATGGTGTCATAGCCGCTCACCCATATTACTGGCCTAACTCAGTTTACATACTGAGAGGCCCTTGAACAAAGTAGACTCAAATGGACCTGTATTAATTATGCTGGAGAAAGGAAAACATCCAGGCCTTTCAGGATTGTTGGCCTGGATCTGTATAATCTCTAATTTCTGGGGATCCAGAATCCCAATATATAACATTAGTTAGAATGGAAATTTACCAGAGTCAGAGGAGAAATGTAATTTAAACCTGGAATTAAAAAAAAAAAAAAAAAAAAGGTAACAGTAGAAGCTAATTTGAATGCAGGAAACCAACTAGCTTCCTGTACTATTTGTAGAAGTATATAGTTTTCTCACTTTCACATTTAAAAAATTGAAAATGTGTATTAAATGCCTTTTAAAAAGTTTGTACCTTCTGAGCATTTAATTACACCGGCTACAGTAGTGATTTAAAATCATAAGCTATAATAAAGTTTTGACTTGCATATATATTATTAAATCCAAAATCACTTGGAAATAGCATAAATGGTTAATGACCCAATGATAGTACATATATAAAATATCCTGTGATTCTAAAAGATAAATATAAAATATTTTAAAGTATATTATTCATTAAGTGGAAAAGTAGAGTATAAAATTATTTATGAATTTGGACCACAACAATATAAAAATATAAAAAAACAGTGTTCTAAATTTTGGCAGTAGTTATCTTTAGTGTAACTATTAATAAATTATATATTATTAAGGGTAATAGCTTTTCCTTGTTTCCCTCTTTTTATACTTTGTAGAATTTCTGATTTATTTTTAAAAGTTTGAATTAAAATTTATTTCTAATGAGTAAAGAATCTTAGCAAGATATAAGATGATTCTAATGTATTTTATTAATACAAACACTTAAAATATGAAATAAGCCATATATTTTGATTACCCAAATATGTTATTATATTCTGCAAATTTGTGATAATGTGTTGATTCACAGTAATCAATGCTTCAAGATTTCATAGCTGAATATAAGAGTCTACAGTTTTTTCCCAGAGATGACAATGGTACTTAAAATATTTACAGACAGAAACATATGAGTTTGATGGCAATCCCAAGAGGCATATACTCTGCACTTACTCATGTGGAAGTATACTATTAAAATAAAAGTCCATTGATGAAAATTCAGTGAAGTTGTTAAGAAGTAGTCATCTGAATGGTCATATAAGTTGGTTTGATTGTTTTGGAAAACAACTTGATTATATACTACAAGAACTATAAAAATGTACTTCTGGACTTTGCTTCCAGTCCTGAGGAAGTAACAGAATTCTGACTTCTCACCATGAAAATACTAAAACACTGGAAAAATATGTGGAACAACTATTTGGGACAATAAGCAGGGAGTGCAGAACTAAGATTTCTGGAAAAACATATAAATTAAATGAGCTCTACGATCATCCTAGATTTCTGTGTAGAGGAAATTTTCAAATTCCACTTCAGGTAGAGAAAAGCAATCAAAGTCCAGTGATCCCTCTGAATTTAGAAGACTGAGACTGGGATTCAGGAATGTAAGGCAGCAGGAAATGGTAGAAAAGAGTATCTAGAAAAATGGGGAAAAAAGACTTTTAGGAATATGAAAGTGGGTCCCCTTGAGTCTTTGTCTGAAAACTAATCTGTATACAAATTGGGTGAAATTTAGCAAGGCAAAACAAAGAATAGAATCTGAAAAATGAATAATTACTAGGAATCTAGGAGCCAAAGAATTCCCAGAGATCATCCAAGGGAATCATGTGGCTCCCAAGCAGCCAGAGTGGAAATACAGGACCTTAGGTAGAGATTCAAGACGAATCTAAATTAGCTATAGAGAAAAGGTTACTGTAGATTTATCTTCAGAATGCTTTAAAACAAGCTTAGAAATAATCAAATTAATCTGCAAGCATGTTAATGTTAAGCCAGAACAAAGATCTTACTCTTTAAAGAAATACAATGAAATCTAGTACCCTTTAATAAAATTCACAATATCTAGCATCCAATTAAATATTACTCTGCATGCCAAAAGCAGAAAAATAATGGTCAAATAAGGGGTAAAGTCAATCATTAGAAAACAAACTCAGAAAAGATTGAGATGATGGAATTAAAAGAAAAAAAACTTTAGGGGTACCTAGATGGCTCAGTTGGTTAAGCGCCCAACTCTTGATCTCTGCTCAGGTCATGATCTCATGGTTCATGAGTTCGAACCCCCACATCACACTCTGTGCTGACAGTGCAGAGCCTGCTTGTGATTCTCTCTCTCCCTCTATCTCTCTACCACTCCCCAACTTAAACTCTCTCTCAAAATAAAGAAACTTAAAAAAAATTAAAAATACCTTCTAAAAAAAACTTTAAAAGCCCTATGATAAACATGCCCAGTGGTTCCAAGGATTAAGGCAAATAATGAGGAATGAGATGTGGAACATAAAAAAGCACCATATGGAAATTCTAGGAATGAAAAACACAATATCTGAAACGAAAATTTTGCTAGATGCTATTAAGAGACAAATAGAACCTGCAGAAGAAATGACTTGTAAACTTGAAGATACAGCAAGAAAAACAATGAAATAAACCATAAAGGGAAAATAGACTGAAAAAGTGCATAAAAGTTTAGTGATCCCTGAGATAACACCAAATAATCTAACCTATGTGTTAGGAGTCTGAGGAAGGGAAGGGGATATAGGATATTTGAAGGATTAGTGACTGAAAAATTTCCAAGTTTCATTAAAATAATAAGCATATAGATTATATAGATTCAAGAAGCGCAGTGAACCCAAAGCAGAATAAGGACAAAGAAAATCACAAGGGCTATCATAATCAAAGTACTTTTAAAACACATTTTTAAAAACTATTTTTTATTTTTTATTTTTTAATGTTTATTTGAGAGAAAAGGGGGGGGGTGGTGCAAAGAGAAATGGACACAGGCTCTGAAGCAGGCTCTGTGCTGATAGCCAAGAGCCCAATGTGGGGCTCAAACCCAGGAACCATGAGATCATGACCTGAGCCAAAGCTAAACTGACAAACCACCAGGCGCCCCTAAAAATATTTTTTAAAAAGTATTTAAACTAGCCAAGAGAAAGACACATCACATACAATGGAGCACATATAAGAATTATAGCCATTGTCTTGGCAGAAACCGGACAATAAATAATTTGATGGAACAACATCCTTAAAATGACAAAGAAACAAGCTGTCATCCTAGAGTTCTAATTCCATCAAAATATGTTTTAGAAGTAAAGGTGAATGAATACTTTTTCAGAAAAATAAAGGCAAGAGATTTCATCACCATCATATCTGTACTACAAAAAAAAAAAAAAGATTAGAGAAACTTTTTCAAGCAGAAAGAAAATAAAACCAGGTGTATGTTGGTATCTGGGATTTACACAAAAGAATGATGACCTTGCAAGAATGTAAATAAGTATGAAAGGGGTGACATTGGTTAGCAGATCTCTAGAATTTATAATAACTGCACAACTGAGACTTTTCGCCTGTTGATTAGCAACTCCACATTCCCCCCCCCCTCTCCACAGTCCCTGGCTACTCTCTGATTTTACAAGTTCGATTCTTTTACATACCTAATGTAAGTGGAATCATGCCATATTTGTCCTTTTGTGATTGGCTTCTTTAGGGTAATTCCTCAAGGTCCATCCACATTATTTATATGTCAGGGTACTGCAGAAGTTCCTTCTATATTTTGGATATTAATACCTTATCTGATATATGTCTTGCAAATACTCCAATCAAACGATGATTTTTTTATCTGTTAATTTTTTCCTTTGTTGTACAGCTTTTTAGTTTGATATACATAGTCCCACTTGTCTCTTTTGCTTTTTCTTACCTGTGCTTTTGGTTTAATGTCCAAGAAAACAATGCCAAGAACAACATTATGAAGGTTTTTCCCTATTTTTTCTTCCGGGGATTTTACAAATTTCAAGTCTTATGATTAAGTCTTTAATCCATTTTGAGTTATTTGTGTATAGAATAAAATAAGAGTTCAATTTCATTCTTCTGTATATGGATATACAGTTTTCCCAGCATCATTTGTTGAAGAAACTATCTCTTCCCCATTGTGTATTCTTGGTATACTGTGGTAGATCCATTGATTATACACACATGAACTGATTTCTATGCTCTATACTTTTCCATTGGTCTATATATGTGTCTTTATGCCATTAACATATTGTTATAATTACTGTATCTTTGTAATATATTTTGAATTCAGAAAGTATGATACCTCCAGCTTTGTTCTTTTTCAAAATCATTTTGGCTATCTGGAGCCTTTCATGGTTGCATATAAATTTTAATTTTTGTTCTATTTCTGTAAAGAATGCCAATGTGATTTTGATAGTGGTTGCATTGATTCTGTAGATCACTTTGGGTAGTGTGTACATTTTAAAAATATGGGGGAGGGGAAGGAAAAAAAAAAAAAAAAAGAGGTTAGAGTGGGAGAGAGCCAAAGCATTAGAGACTGTTAAAAACTGAGAACAAACTGAGGGTTGATGGGGGGTGGGAGGGAGGGCAGGGTGGGTGATGGGTATTGAGGAGGGCACCTTTTGGGATGAGCACTGGGTGTTGTATGGAAACCAATTTGACAGTAAATTTCATATATTAAAAAATAAAATAAAATAAAAAAAAAAAATAAAAATATTAAGTCTTCCAATTCATAAACAGAGGACGTCTTTCCATTTATTTGTATCTTCTTTAATTTGTTTATCAGTGTTTTGTAGTTTTCAGTGTATTTTACCTCCTTAATTTTATTTATAAGTATTTTATTATTTTTGATGCTTTTGTAAACTTGACTGTTTTCCTAATTTCTTTTCCAAATAGTTCATTATTAGTGTATAGAAACACAACTGATTTTTATATATTGATTTTTATCCTGTAACTTTACAGAATTCATTTATTACTTCCAACAGTTTTTTATAAACTCTTTAGAGTTTTCTATTCCTGTGATCTAAAAGCAGGATTAATTTGTTTCTTCCTTTCCAATTTGGATGAACGTTATCTCTTTTTCTTGCACAATTGCTCACGCTATAACTTCCAGTATTATGTTGAATAAAAGTAATGAGAATGGGCATCCTTGCCTTGTTCCTGATCTTTGCCACTGAGTATGATAGCTGTGGACTTTTAATTTTTTTTAACGTTTATTTATTTTTGAGACAGAGAGAGACAGAGCATGAACGGGGGACGGGCAGAGAGAGAGGGAGACATAAAATCAGAAGGAGGCTCCAGGCTCTGAACCATCAGCCCAAAGCCCAAAGAGGGGCTCGAACTCACGGACCGCGAGATTGTGACCTGAGCCAAAGTCGGAAGCTTAACCGACTGAGCCACCCAGGCGCCCCAGCTGTGGACTTTCAAACATGGCATTCTTTACATGGAGGAAATTTCCTTCTATTCCTAGTTTTACCTTGAAAGGATGATGAATTTTGTCAAATGCTTTTTTGGCATCTACTGAGATGACCATGTGATTTTTATCCTCCGTTCTGTTAATATATATCACATTAATTGATTTTCCTATGTTGAACCATATATACCTCCCAGATAAACCTCATTTGGTCTTGGCGTATAATCCTTCTAATGGTACTGAATTTGGTTTGCTAGCTTTTTTGTGTGTTTGTGGTTTGTGTTTGTTTGTTTGTTTTTTGGTGGTTTTTGTTTGGTTTTTAAGATTTTGGCATCTTTATTCATCAAGGATATTGGTCTGTAGTTTTCTTGTGGTGTTTCTGTTGGCCTTTGCTATCAGTGTTATGCTGGGCCCATAAAAAGAGTTAAGAAGTGTTCCCTCTTATTTTTTTTTATAAACATTTAAAAAGGATTGGCATTAAGTTCTTCCTTAAATGTTTGATAGAATTAACAAGTGAATCTACCAGATCGGTCCTGAGCTTTTCTTTGTTAGGATGTTTTAATTACTGGCACAATTTCTTTATTATTTGTAGGTCTATTCAGTCTTTTTGTTTCTCCAGTATCCAATATGTGGTAGGTTGTATGTTTCTAGAAATTTATGAAATGTTTTCTAGTATATCCCGTTTGTTGGTATATACTTGTTCATAATAGTCATTTATAATCCTTTATATCTCTGTGGCAATAGTTGTGATGTCTCCTCTTTTCATTTTTTGATTTATTTGAGTTTTCTTTTTTTTTTTTTTTAATCTCACTGAAGGTTGGTCTATTCTGTTTATCTTTTCAAAAAACAAACTCTTGGGGCGCGCCTGGGTGGCGCAGTCGGTTGGGCGTCCGACTTCAGCCAGGTCACGATCTCGCGGTCCGTGAGTTCGAGCCCCGCGTCAGGCTCTGGGCTGATGGCTCAGAGCCTGGAGCCTGTTTCCGATTCTGTGTCTCCCTCTCTCTCTGCCCCTCCCCCGTTCATGCTCTGTCTCTCTCTGTCCCAAAAATAAATAAATAAACGTTGAAAAAAAAAAAAATTAAAAAAAAAAAAACAAAAAACAAACTCTGGTATCATTGATTTTTCTATTCTCTATTTTTTTTCTGTTTCAATCTTTATTATTTTCTTATTTCCTTTTATATGCCAAATTTGGGCTTAGTTTATTATTTTTCTTATTCTTTTTGGTGTAAAGTTAGGTTATTTATGTAAGATCTTTTTTTTATTCATTTTTAACATTGGCATTTATTGCTACAAACTTCCCTCTTGGTACTATATTTGCTGCATGCTATTCATTTTTTTATGTTGTATATTCAGTTTCATTTGCCTCAAAATGTTTTTTAAAATTTTGCTTTTGACTTGTTCTTTGACTTAATTTCTACATATTTCTGAATTTTCCAAATTTCCTCCTGTTATCAATCTCGAATTTAATTTCTTTGTGATTAGAAAAGATACTTGCTATGATTTCAATCTTCTTAAATATGTTAAAACTTGTTTTGTAACCTAACACGTGATTTATCCTGGATAATGTTCACTGTGCACTTCAAAACAATGTGTATTCCGGTGCTATTGAGTGAAATGCTTTGTACATCTGTTAGGTCTATTTTCTTAAATCATGTTGTTCAAGTCCACTGTTTCCTGGTTGATTTTCCATATGGTTGTGCTATCCATTATTCAAAGTGAGATGTTGAAGAATCCTATTATGGTCTGTTGTAGTCTATTGTGGTGCCTCCCTTCCAGTTCTGTCAATGTTTGCTTTATATATTTAGGTGTTCTGATGTCAGATGCATGTAGATTTACAATTGCTTTATCTTCTTGTTGAATTAACCCTTTTATCATTATAGAATATTCTTCTTTGTCTCTTGTTTTTAACTTTACATATATTTCATCTGCTATAAGTATAGCTACTCCTGCTCTCTTTTGGTTGCCCTTTGCATGGAATATCTTCTTTTACCCCTTCACTCAGTCTGCAAGTGTCTATAAATCTAAAGTGAATTTCTTTCAGACAGCAATAGTTGGATCTTGTTTTGTTATACCAGTTTAGCCACTCTGTCCTTTAATTGGGGAGTTTAATCTATTTACACTTAAAGTAATTATTGATAGAAGAGGATTTACTATTGCTATTTTGTCAACTGTTTACTGTGTGCCTTGTAATTATTGTTTCCCTTATTCTCTTGATGTCTTTATTTCATTGATTTTGTTTCATTTTTGGTATTGATATGCTTTAATTACTTTTTTTTGTGTAATTTCCATAAATATTTTCTTTGTAGACGCAGTAGGGATTGTATAAAATACCTTATAGTTTGAATAGACAATTTTAAGCTAACTTCTTAACTTCAGTTGCATACACTCTATATTTTTACTACTCCGCCTCCTATATACACACTTTATGTTATTGATGTCACAGTTTACATTGTGCATCCACTAACATTTTTAGTTATATTTATTTTAATACTTTTATTTTTTTGACTTTCATACTAGAATTGAAAGTGATTTACTAATAACCATTACAATAATATATTATTCTGCATTTGTCTATATATTTACCTTTATCAATGAGTTTTATACTTTCTTCTGCTATTGTGGGCTATATAGCATCCTTTCATTTCAACTTGAAGAACTCCCTTTAACATTTCTTGTGAAGCCGTTCTAGCGATAATGACCTCCATCAGTTTTTGTCTGGGAAAGCCTTTACTTCTCCCCCACCCCCTTTTTTTTTTAAAGAGAACACTGGTGGGGAGAGGAGCAGAGTGGGGAACAGAGAGAGAATCTGAAGCAGGCTCCACATTCAGCATGGAGCCTAAGATGGGGCTCAATCCACAACCCTGGGTTCATGACCTGAGCTGAAACCAAGAGTCAGACACTTGACCAACTATGCCACCCAGGTGCCCCCTCCTTCATTTTTGAAGGGAAGTTTTGCCCAGATTTAATATTATTAACTGGTATTTTTTTTTCTTTCAACAGTTTGAATATATCATTAAACTTCCTTCTGGACTTCAAGGCTTCTGCTGAAAATTCCACTACTGCATTGTGGGGTTCAGTTGTGTGTGGTAAGTTGCTTTTTTCATGTTGCTTTCAAAATTCTGTTTTTGATTTTTAAAATTTCAATTATAACGTGTTTCCATGTGGATTTCTTTGGATTCATGATAGCCATGGGCTTCCTGAATCTGAATGAATGTCCTTTTCCTTCCCCAGATCTGAGAAATTATCAGCCCTTATTTCTTTGAATATGCTTTCTGGTCCCTTCCCTCTGTCTCCTTTGACTCTGCCACACTGTTATATTGGTCAGATTGATGGTGTCCTAGAAGTACCATTAGCTTTCTTCAATCTTTTTCATTCTATTTCTTTTTTGCTCCTCTGATCAAATAATTTCTAATGATCTGTGTTCAAGTTCACTGGTCTTTTCTTATGCTTGATCTTGTCTGTTTTTGAACCCCTTTAGTGAATTTGTACAGTTAAATTTTTCAGCTTCATGATTTCTCTTTTATACTTTAAAAAATATTTCAATGCCTTTATCAAAATTTTTACTTGGCTCGTGCATTATTCTCTTGATCTTGGTGAGCACCTTTATGATGGCTATTTTGAATTCTCTGTCAGGTCAATCACATAATTGTCTTTCATTAGGATCAGTTTCTGGACATTTGTCTTGTTCCTTTGTTTGGAAGATATTTCCCTGTTTCTTCATTTTTCTTGACTCTTTGTTGGTATCTGTGTATTAGACATAGCAGTCACTTTTCCCAGTCTTCACAGACTGGCCTCCTACAGGAGAATAACCACCAATCAGCTTGGCCAGAGATTCTGGGAATGTCTTTAATCATAATGGCAGTCCAACTTATTTTCTTTGTTGTTAAATGCCCCAAGTGTCTCAAGTAAGCTAGGTCCCATTAGCTCTTCAAGATGAGGGAGACTGAATCTAATTCCTCAAGCAACTCAGAAAAACTGGATCATTAAATGCTTGATCTAATTCTTTCCTTCATCTCAGGGAGAAACTGGGATATGGTGGGGGTTTTTTGTTTTTGTTTGTTTGTTTATATGTTTGATTTTTTACCTATTTGTTCTGTAGTGACCTAGAGAGAGGGGCTGTGGTGAATAAGTTCATGATAGATGAAAGTGCTGTATCTGCTCTTAGTGGCCCCCAGGAGACTAGGCTATGCTAGGTTTTGTCAGGTCTCCCAGACCAGCTAGAAAAAAGGGAAATACTCTGGGCATCCCCTGGAAAAGTTGAATCATTAGACACATGGTCCAATTCTTTCCCTCCCAAGGGAACAACTGGGAGCTGGGGTTTTCTGTTTGTTCACTGTCTACTGAGCCAGGGGGAGGGATTCCAGCCCAACTGGAATTCTCCCTAGCCCCAGGCAGCTAGATTATGCCAGGTCTCATTAACACTCCACAGTTGGTTAGACAGAAGCCAGTCCTCTGAGTATCTCCCAGAAAAGCTGAAGCATTGAACATGCAATCTCCCTTTTCCCCTCCACAGGATAAGGCTGAGAGCTAAGGGGTTTCATCCTGGTCATATGGTGCTGTCCTTGGAATAGAGCTGATGACAAAAGGGTCTTGAATTTCTCTACCAGTTCTGATATGGGCAGATTTACCCTCACCCAAGGTGTAGGGACCTCTCCCTGGGTTTCTTACAAAGGAAATTTGTCCACATATTGTTAAATTGATATGTTATTGGGGTAAAGGAGGGGTGAGGATTTCCTGTACCGCCATCTTGCTAATATCACCTCACAGATTTTTATAAGTAGTATTTCCATTTAAATTCAATTAAAATCTATATAATTTCTATTTCATTTTTCCTTGAACCTTAGGTTTCTTAAAAGTACATGTTGTGATTTGTATTTATATAAGGATTTTCTAGTTATCTTTTGTTACTGATTTGCAACTTAATTCCTTTGTAGTTTCAGAATATTAACCCTTTGAAATTTATTGAAACTGGCTTTATGGAATAGCATATAATTAATTTTGATAAATATCCCATATGTATTTGAAAGTAATGTGTATTCTGAAGTTGTTGGGTATAATAATCCACGTATGTCGGTTCGTATTTTTATTTTTTAAATGTTTTTTAGAATTTTTTAAATGTTTATTATTTTTGAGAGAAAGAGTCAGAGCACAAGTTGGGGAGGGGCAGGGAGAGAGGGAGACACAGGAACAGCAGGCTCCAGGCCCTGAGCTGTCAGCACAGAGTCTGAGCAGGGCTCTAACCCACAACTATGAGATCATGACCTGAACTGAAGTGGGAAGCTTAACTGACTGAGTCACCCAGTTGCCCCTGTCCGTTCATGTTTTTAAAAATTATGCTGTTAACAGAACAGATGAACATAAGGGAAGGGAAGCAAAAAGAATAGAAAAACAGGGAGGGGGACAAAACGTAAGAGACTCTTAAATATGGAGAACAAACAGAGGGTTACTGGAGGAGTTGTGGGATGGGGGATGGGCTAATTGGGTAAGGGGCAATAGGGAACCCACTCCTGAAATCATTGTTGCACTATATGCTAACTAATTTGGATGTAAATTAAAAAAATAATGTCGTTAAATCTTCTTTAGCCATAATGTGGTTTTTTTTGTCTGTTTGTTTGTTTGTTTTGTTTTTGCTTTTTTGTTGTTTTGGTCAACATGTTCTGTTATTGGTAGAGGCACACCAAAATCTCACATAATTGTGAATTTGTCAATATTGCCTTTCATTCTCTGAACTTTGTTTTATAAAAAAAAATAGGCTAAGCTGTTGCTACATATAAATTTAGAATAATTAATCTTCTTGGTATATTAAACTTTTCTTATGAAGTGTCTCTATTAGTCGTATGTTATTCTTATAAGTTTATTTATCTAATAATTGCATAGTTTCACCAACTTTCTCTTATTTGGTGATTGCATGATATATTTTCTCCATAATTTAAATTTCAACATTTATGTGTTGTATTTTAGATGTGCCTTCTGTAAGTAGTCTATAATTGTGTTTCTTTTGTTTTGAATTTTAATCTAATATATAGACATTTTTATTGGATAATTTAGCTATGCTATATTTAATGTAATTATTCTTACATTTGGGATAAATCTACCATATTACTATTTTCTTTGTATTTCTTCCACCTGCTCACTCACTCTCCTTTTCTTCTTTTGAATTGATAATTTGATACAGCATTTTTATTATTTAATTTACCTTGGAGCTTGTAATGCACATTCTTTACTAATCAAAGACTAAGGTAAATAAATTGTTTTCTTTCTTTCCACCTGAAATAAGGGCATTAGAATACTCCTCTTTACCCACTCCAGACATACACATTTTTATCATGAGTTTTAACTCTTTATGTGCTTAAAATCCTGAAAGACATTATTATTATTATTGCTTTATATCATTAAAATTCATTTATACTTACATAGTTACATTTTTTTTTCTTGCCGTTCTTTCCTATTTCTCTGAGCTTCCTTTGGAGCCTCTTCTACCTAAAGAATACTCACTAATATTTCATTTACTATAGGTTTACTGGTGACAATGTCTCCATCATTTTTGGTTTGTCATTTTTACCCATCTTGCTATCTAATAGGTTTAATATAAGGGAAATACCTGTATTTTATTGTATGAATTTTGCTAGTATTATAAATGTATCTCTGCCCAATATACATAAATCCAAAAAACAACGGATATGATAGATTGTGAGTTGTCTAGCTCAAAAGTGTTTAATTCTTAATCATGTAAGACAGTGTAAGTTTAAAAGAAAAGAATTGGCCATGGAATAATAAGCCAGTAGTAGAGGATTATGAAGTAATCATCATTTTCAAGATGCTATAAATACTATCTGGAAATTAATGATGTAATGTGTAAAGGTTTTTAGGCCCAGCACAGAATTCAACAATATCCGGCTAGTCTAGTTGAGCAACGATTTATCTCCATGCTTATGGATAAAAATTGGACTTCTCACTAAACGGTGTGCCATCCAAAATTTGGTTTCTGAGTACTGTGCAAGATAATCTTGGAAAAGAATAGAATAGCAAGAGTCCACAATAGCTCTTTAGTATAAAATTAGAGGTCACCACTCCAAGCCTTCTAAGTCAAAGACAAATGTTAATGAGCATAATGTTGAGGCCAGACTGCAAGCCCGGCCTGACCTCATCAGTATAAATTGACTAAAACAAACATTATGAATATACCAATTCATAATTTGACATATTTTCTGTCTTTCATTTATACCTTATACCTTATTGCTGAAATAGTATGGCATTTATGTACTTGGTATTTTATATCATTCACATATTTTTATGAAAAACATGAACCACCATTACTCTGGGACTCCTGAAATCTCCTTGGCCATTCTTTATGTTGAATGAAGTATATGAAGCATAGAAACATCATATCAATGAGAGTTATACGTAAAATTAGTCAAACCAAACATTTTTTTGCTAAAGGCTCAAACTCACTTCCTTGCATTAAAGCTGTTTTCCTTTAATATATCAATGGCATAAAGAGTATCCATAATAGCACTGTAAAAAGGAGAAAAATGAAAACTAAAGAAAAGATTAAGTGTGCCCAGAAAAATGTTATCTGAAGTTTAAAGTTAGAAATAAATGTTTACTGTGACCTGACAAGATTGGAACATTTATCTGGGGAAGAATCATGTGAATAAACTGTGCACAATGAACAGAGTGAAGAATTTGCCTGACATAAATATTCATCAGAGGGTATCCACAGTGGCGGAGGCTCTTAACCAGGTATAAAACATGACCCATCCTTTACATAGACGTCAACTCTGTCCCCATCCACCCTAAAGTTTATGTTGCCCATTGCAGCAGGCATGGATGCTGGGCATGGTGCCAACAATATGAACTTCTCACAAAGGCTGATCTAGCACTCCTGGAATACCACAGCAATAAAGGCCAATGCCAGTTAAGTCCTTGATAGAACAGACTGACAGCATTGTTGGGGGCCAGGAGGGCAGTTTGGCCACCCAGTGGCAACTTGAATTGGACTTCTTTCAGATAGCCGTTGGCATTTTGTCCTAAGCATTTTACATGCATATATACACTCCTTGATTTCACTGTATCTATTATTGCAATCCATGACTTCAGCTCTCTCTAGACCTCAATGTCATTATTCTCTCTTTTTGCACCTTCAGGACTAGGGTTGGTAATGGCTTCTGATTGCTACCTGTCCTTTGCTGTTTTGCCATTCTTTATTAGTTCCTTTAACCTTCACAAAGCTTTTTAACTAGCTCCTATATTCCATTCTGTCTGGTTAAAGCCTTTTTAGTTTGTTTATTGTTTCTCACTTAAGCTCTGACCAGTAATACTTGAGGTCATGAATGTACTTGTTCAGGTAGAAAATGTACCATAACATGAGAAGTAAACTGGGGAAAAAATCCAGGGAACAGGAAAAACATACATTCATACATGGATGGGGAAAAATCAGATTGGTAGAAGGAAAAAGGAGGATAGACCAAAATATAACAATTTCACAACGAAGATAGTGACATTGATACAGTCAAGATAAAGAACAAGAGGAGGAGTTAAGATTGTGGAGTAGAATGGGGCTCC
Source organism: Panthera onca (assembly GCF_046562875.1). Classification (NCBI taxonomy): domain Eukaryota; kingdom Metazoa; phylum Chordata; class Mammalia; order Carnivora; family Felidae; genus Panthera; species Panthera onca. The sequence continues at coordinate 133,368,132 of NC_138340.1, read as the reverse complement.
TGAGTTTGTCTCCTCTCTGAAACGCTAGATCAACAGCAAACCATTTTGAACAAGGAGTTTGATCTGAAGATTAATGCAACAGTCTGCATAGTTTGAGCCAGAGAACTTGACAGGTACACAGTGTGGAGAGGTGAATTGGAGGAGAGAAAAACTGCAGAACCACGGAGCATAGGGAGCCCTTTATGCTGAGAGAGGACACAGAAAGAGAAAGGGGGAGAGGGCGCATCAGGATTGCACAAGAAAAGCACTCTCCCCAAAAGTAGCTGGAGAAAAAGTGAGAGAGAAAGAGTGAAAATACTTGCAGGGAACTTGACAAGAAATCTGTTCCTCAAAACCATTGATGTGGAGGAAAGAGAGGGTTTCAAAATTACCAGGATCCTATAAACATTGGAGTGCAGAGTCTAAAGGTTGGGAGCTCAGTGCCTGGGAGTGCTCCAGTGAGGAAGTAGGACTAATCCCCAGGAGCAGGCAGAACAGTCTAAGGGGTTCATGTGCCACATGGAGAGAAGTAGTTACCCCGATTGGAGTGCATTTGGTAGAGGCCATATGGCCAGCCCATGGGCAAAAGTCCCAGAGGACCCCAGAGAGAGGCAACATTTACTGAACTTGGAACAAAGAGGCCAGAGTGCAGCAAAATATAGCACCAGCTGTGTGGTGTGATTTACCATAAACTCTGAGCCTCTGTTGCTGTGTGATTGCATGAATGTTTCCTGGGACAAGCTGGCACCCAGCCATTGCTTAAGGAGACCCTCCCCCAGAAAATTAGCATGGGTCCAAGCTGTGGAGGTCTCTGATGTGTGGGATTTTGAAACACAACTCTAACTGATATAAAATTCTGGAGGGAGGCACCACCTGGCAGGCAGATAGCTGGGTCATGGAGAGGGTAGAGGTGGGGAGAATGGAGACCTGAGATAAAGGAGGGATGCTTGATCATAGGTCAGTGAGGGCATAAAGTTCCTTCATGAGAGACTAGGAGCTAGGTGAAGCTATGTTCACCCTAGCGTGTATATACATGGATCTACCCCAGTAGACTACACAGTGCCACCAAGTGGGAACAGAGCTATTACACCAAGCCCCACCCACCTGCACCCTGCAAGAACATCTCCCAGAAAACCAGCACAAATACCTTCCACCTGCCTTTTAGTCTATAGACTATAGTGTGCTCAAAGTTTCAATTCTAGGGAAAACTTGATGTAACTTCATTCGGGTTTCATTCTGTTTGCTGGTTTATTTGTTTGTTTTCTTCACTCCTGTTTTTGTTTATGTTATATTTTTTTCTTCTTTTATTTTTCTTGGATACAGAAAGCAAAATCTTTTTTATTTTTTTATTTCTTTTTATTTTTTCTTTATTTTATTATACTTTATTATTAAAAATTGTTTAATATTTTTTAACTTTTTTTCCTTTCTCTTTTTCTCTATTGTATCAAGCTTCTCTCAACAAGCAGATTGAAAAATACCTACGATGTAGCGTCCTTTATTTGATTTTTTGTTTCGTTTAAAAAAATTTAAAAATTTTTAACTTTTTATTTTATGAATTTTTTCTTCCTCCAAAATGACAAGATGGAGGAATTCACCCCAAAAGGAAGAACAGGAAGAAATGATGGCCAGAGATTTAATCAACACAAATATAAGTAAGATATATGAACTAGAACTTAAAACTACGATTATAGGGGCACCCAGTGGCTCAGTCGGTTGGGCGTCCAACTTCGGCTCAGGTCATTATCTCCCGGTCTGTGAATTTGGGCCCCACATCGGGCTCTGTGTGGACAGCTTAGAGCCTGGAGCCTGCTTCGGATTGTGTGTCTCCCTCTCTCTCTGCCCATCCCCTGCTCACACTCTGTCTCTCTTTTTCTCTGAAAAATGAATAAACCTTAAAAAAAATTTTAAATAAATAAAATAAAACCACGATTACAAGAACACTAGGTGGGGTTGAAAAAAGCATAGAAAACACTAGAGAATTGCTTTGTATGGAGATAAAAGAACTAAAATCTAGTCAGGCCGAAATTAAAAATGCTATGACTAAGATACTATCTCGAATGGATGCCAGAAGGCAAGCATGGACAAAGTAGAGCGGTGAATTAGTGATATGGATGATAAAATTATGGCAAATAATGAAGCAGAATAAAAGAGGGAAACAAAGGCAAAAGATCACAATACAAGACTTAGAGAACTCAATGTATTATTAAAAAGGAATAACATCTGAATCCTAGGAGTCCCAGAAATTGAAGAGAGGAAAAAAGGGCAGGTTTATGTGAGCTAATTATAACAGAAAATGTTCCTAATCTGGGAAAGGACACAGACATCAAAATCCAAGAAGCACAGAGAACTCTCATTAGATTCAATAAAAACTGACCATCACCAAGACATATCATAGCCAAATTCAGAAAATACACAGAAAAGGAAAGAATTATAAAAACAGCAAGGGATAAAAGTCCTTAACCAGGGCTCCTGTGTGGCTCCGTCATTTAAGTGTCTGACTTCGGCTCGGGTCATGATCTCAGAGTTCATGAGCCCCGAGCCCCATGTCAGGCTCTGTGCTGACAGCTCAGAGCCTGGAGCCTGCTTCAGATTCTGTCTCCTTCTCTCTCTGCCCTTCCCTGCTCACACTCTGTCTCTCTCTCTCTCTCATGGGAAAAAAAAAAAAAAACAACATTAAACATCTTTTAAAAATTAAAAAAAAAAAATGTCCTTAACCTACAAAGGAAGACAGATCGAGTTCACAGCAGATCTCTCCACAGAAACTTGGCAGGCCAGAAAGGAGTGTCAGGATATATTCAACATACTGAATTGGAAAAATATGCAGCCAAGAATTCTTTATCCAGCAGGGCTGTCATTCAAAATAGAAGGAGAGATAGATCTACAGACAAACAAAAACGAAGAAGTTCATGACCCCTAATCTAGCTCTGCAATAAATTTTAAGGGGGACCGTTTGAGTGGAGAAGAAAACAAAACAAAGCAAAACAAATCAGACCAAAAGCAACAAAGACTAGAAAGGACTAGAGAACACCACCAGGAACACCAACTCTGCAGGCAACACAGTTGCACTAAATTGATATCTTTCAATAATCACTCTAAATGTAAATGGAGTAAATGCTTCAATCAAAAGACATAGGGTATCAGAATAGATAAAACACCAAAACCCATCTGTATACTGCCTACAAGAGATTCATTTTAGACCTACAGACACTTGCAGATTAAAAGTAAGGGATGTAGAACCATCTATCATACTAATCTCAAAAGAAAGCTGGAGTACCCACACTTATATCAGACAAACTAGATTTTAAACCAAAAACTATAACAAGAGATGAAGAAAGGCATTATATCATAATTAAGGGTCTATCCACCCAGAAGATCTAACAATTGTAAATATTTATGCCCTCAACTTTGTAGAACCCGAATATATAAATCAATTAATCACAAACATAAAGAAACTCATTAGTAATAATATCATAATAGTAGGGGACTTTAACATCCCACTTAGAGCAATGAACAGATCATCTCAGCAGAAAATCAACAAGGAAACAATGTCTTTGAATGACACACTGACCAGATGGACTTAACAGATATATGCAGAACATTTCATCATAAAGCAGCAGAATATACATTCTTCCTGAGTACACATGGAATATTCTCCAGAATAGATCACATACTGGGTCACAAATCAGCCCTCAAAAGGTGCAAAAGGATTGATATCATACTATGCATATATTCGGACCACAACGCTATGAAACAAATAGCAAATAAAGCCCAAAAACAGCAGAACAAGGGAAATAATAAAGATTAGAGCAGAAATCAATGATATAAAAAAATGGTAGAACAGGTCAACAAAACCAGGATCTGGTTCTTTGAGAGAATTAAAAAATTGATAAATCCCTAGCCAGATTGACCAAAAAGAAAATGGAAAGGACGTAGATAATTACAATTGTGACTGAAAGAAGAGAATTCACAACCAACACCACAGAAATACACACAATAATAAGAGAATATGAGCAATTATATGCCAGCTAATTGTGCAATCTGGAGGAGATGAACAAATTCCTAGAAATATATAAACTACCAAAACTGAAACAGGAAAAAATAAATTTGAACACACTCATAAAAAGTAAAGAAATTGAATGAGTAATCAAAAATCTCCCAACAAACAAGAGTCCAGGGCCAGATGGCTTTCCAGGGGAATTCTACCAAACATTTAAAGAAGAGTTAGCACCTATTCTTTTGAAGCTGTTCCAAAAAATAGAAATGGAAGGAAACCTTCCAACTCATCTATGAGGCCAGCATTACATTGATTCCAAAACTAGACAAAGACCCCACTAAAAAGGAAAACTACAGACCAATTTCTCTGATGAACATGGATGCAAATTGTCAACAAGATACTATCAAACTGTATCCAACAATACATTAAAAGAATTATTCACCATGATCAAGTGGGACTTATTCCTGAGCTACAGGGATGGCTCAATATCCATTAATCAATCAATGTGCTACATCACATTAACAAAAGAAAGAATAAGAACCACATGATCCTCTCAATAGATGCAGAAAAAGCATTTGACAAAATACAGAATCCTTTCTTGATAAAAACTCTCTGGAAAGTAGGGATTAAAGGAGCATATCTCAAGATCATAAAGACCATATACAAAAGACCCACCACGAATATCAACCTCAGTGGGGAAAAACTGAGAGCTTTACCCCTAAGGTCAGGAACATGATAGGGATGTCCACTCTCACCACTGTTGTTCAACAGAGTGTTAGAAGTCCTAGTCTCAGCAATCAGAAGACAAAAAGAAACAAAAGCATCCAAATCACAAGGAAGAAGTCAGACTTTCACTCTTCACAGATGACATGATACTCTACATGGAAAACTCAGAAACTCCACCAAAAAGCTAAAACTGACCCATGAATTCTGCAGAGTCACAGGATATAAAATCAATATTCAGAATAAATAATGAAGCAATAATGAAGCATCAGAGAAATCAAGGAATCTATCCCATTTATAATTACACCAAAAACCATAAAATATGTAGGAATAAACCTAACAAAAGAGGTAAAAGATCTGTACACTGAAAACTATAGAAAGTTTATAAAAGAAATTGAAGAAGACACAAAAAAATGGAAAAACATTACTTGCTCATGGATAAGAGGAACAAATATTGTTAACATGTTGATACTCCCCAAAGTAATCTACATATATAATGCAATACCTATCAAAATAATACCAGCATTCTTCCCAGAGCTAGAACAAACAATTCTAAAATTTGTATGGAACCAGAAAAGTCAAAGCAATCCTGAAAAAGAAAACCAAAGCTAGAGGCATCACAATTCTGGACTTCAAGAAGATGCTGTATTGCAAAGCTCTAATCATCAAAACAGTATGGTACTGGCACAAAAACAGACACATAGATCAATGGAATAGAATAGGGAACCCAGAAATGGACCCATAAATGTATGGCCAACCAATCTTTGACAAAGCAGGAAAGAATATCTAATATAAAAAAGACAGTCTCTTGAGTAAATGGTGTTGGTAAAACTGGACAGCGACATGCTGAAGAATGGACCTGGACCACTTTCTTACACCATACATATAAATAAGAAAATAGATGAAAGACCTGAATGTAAGACAGGAAGTCAGCAAAATCCTAGAGGAGAAAACAGGAAGCAACCTCTTTGATCTTGGCTGCAGCAACTTCTTATTAGACATGTCTCCAGAGGCAAGAGAAACAGAAGCAAAAATGAACTATTGGGACCTCATCAAGATATAAAGCTTCTGCGCAGTGATGGACACAATCAACAAAACTAAAAGACAACCAATGGAATGGGAAAAGATATTAGCAGATGACTTATTAGATAAAGGGTTAGTATCCAAAATCTATAAAGGACTTATCAAACTCAATACACCAAAAAATAATCCAGTGAAGAAATGGGCAGAAGACACAAACATACAATTGTCCAAAGAATACATTGAGGTGGCTAACAGACATATCAAAACATGCTCAACATCACTCATCATCAGGGAAATACAAATCAAAATCACATTGATATACCACCTCACACTGGTCAGAGTGGCTAAAATTAACAACTCAAGAAAAAACATATTTTGGTGAGGAGGCAGAGAAAGGAGAACACTTTTGCACTGCTGGTGAGAATGCAAACTGGTCAGCCACTCTGGAAAACAGTGTGGAGATTTCTCAAAAACTTAAAAATAGAGCTACCTTATGACCCAGCAATTGCACTACTAAGTATTTATCCAAAGGATCCCAAAATGCTGATTCGAAGGGGTACATGCACCCCAATCATTATAGCAGCACTACCAATAATAGCCAAATTATGGGAAGAGTCCAAATGTCCATCGACTGACAAATGGATAAAGAAGATGTTGTATGCATACAATGGACTGTTACTCAGTGATCAAAAAGAATGAAATCTTGCCATTTGCAGGAACATGAATGGAACTAGAATTTATTATGATAAATGAAATACATCAGTCAGAGAAAGATAAACATATTATTTCATTTATATGTGGATTTTAAGAAAGAAAAGAGATGAACATAGGGGAAGGGAAAGAAAAATAAGATAAAAAGAGAGAGGGAGGCAAACCATAAGAGACTCTTTTTTTTTTAATATTTTTATTTATTTTTGAGACAGAGAGAGACAGAGCATGAGTGGGGAAGGGGCAGAGAGAGAGGGAGACACAGAATCTGAAGCAGCTTCCAGGCTCTGAGCTGTCAGCACAGAGCCTGACACGGGGCTCGAACTCACAGACTGTGAGATCATGACCTGAGCTGAAGTCGGACGCTCAACCAACTGAGCCACCCAGGCGCCCCAAGAGACTCTTGAATACACAGAACAAACTGAAAGTTGCTGGAGGGGTGTTGGGTGGGAGGGATGGGCTAAACGGGTGATGAGCATTAAGGAGGGCACTTGTTGGGATGAGCACTGGGTGTTATATGTAAGTGATGAATAACTAAATTCTATTCCTTAAACCATTAATACACTATATGTTAACTAACTTGGATTTAAACAAAATTTTCAAAAAAGAACAATTTCATTATCACAAGGATACCTCCTATTGTCCTTTTGTAAATACAAACACTTATTTTCCACCCCCACGCCTCCTTAATTAATGATAACCACTATTTTCTATTTTTAGAAATTTGCCATTTTAAGAAGGTTATGTAAATGGAAAAATATAGCACATATAACCTTTATTATAAATATAAACCTTTCAGGATTAGATTTTATCACTCATGTAATTTTCTCAAGATTTATCCAAGTTGTTTTATGTAGAAATAGATTGCTAGTTTTTATTGTTCAGTAATATTCCAACAATTATAATTGTTGTTTAATTGTTTAACAATTCACCTTTGAAGGATATCTTAATTGATTCTGGTTTGGTGATAATAGAAATAAGGCTTCTATGAACACAGATTTTTATGTGAACATGAATTTTTATTTTTCTGGAATTAATGCCTAAGATTGTATTATGGTTCTGGGTTATTTGTAGCAGGATTTTTAGTGTCTTAAGAAGCTGCCAAACTCTTTCAAAATGGCTCTACCATTTTACATTCCAACCAAGAATGTATGAATAATTAAGCTTCATTACATCCTTGTCAGTAATTTGTGTTATTACTATTTTGTATTTTAGCCATTTTGATATATTTAATGATAATCTCACTGCAGTTTTAACTTGAGCTTCCTTAATGGCTAATAATGTTTAATATCTTTTCATGTACTTATTTGCTATCTGTATACCTGTTTCAGTGAAATGTTTGTGAATGCCTTTGCCCATTCTAATTGGGTGATTGCTTTTTACTGTTGAGTTTAGAGTGTTCTTTATATATTCTAGATATTAGTCCTTAATTAGATTAGTTGTTTGGAAATATTTTTCTCTCAGTCTGTAGCTTGTTTTTGTTTTGTTTTGTTTTATTTCATTTTTTTAAGATTCTTCAAAGAGTCGGGGTGCCTGGGTGGTTCAGTTGGTTAAGTGTCTGAGTTTGACTCAGGTCATGATCTTGCAGTTTGTGAGTTTGAGCCCCATGTGGGGCTCTGTGCTGATAGCTCAGAGCCTGAAGCCCACTTCAAATTATGTGTCCTCCCTCCCTTTCTGCCCCTCCCCCTCTTGTGCTGTGTGTCTCTCAAAAAAATTAAACGTTATTTTTTTTAAAAAAAGGTCTTTCATGGAGTAAAGGCTCTAAATGTTAATGATGGATAACATATAAGTTTTCCATTTTATAGATTGTGCTTTTGGTGTCAAGTCTGGGATCTCTTTGTCCAGCCCTAGATATTAAAGATTATCTATTATTCTTTTAAAGTTTTATAATTTTACATTTCACATTTAAGTCCATGATATATTTTCAATTAATTTTTGTAAAAGGTGTGAGGTGTAGGTTAAGTTTTTTTCTTTCTTTCTTTCTCTTTCTTTCTTTCTTTCTTTCTTTCTTTTTTTTTGTCTTCTTTTCTCTTTTTGCGTAGAGTGTCCAATTGCTACAGTACCATTTGTTGAAAGTCCTTCCCACATTGAATTGCTCTTGTACTTGTGTCAAAAATCAGTTGGCTGAGGGGCACCTGGGTGGCTCATTCGGTTGGGCGTCCGACTTCGGCTCAGGTCAGGATCTCGCAGTCCATGAGTTCGAGCCCCGCATCGGGCTCTGGGCTGATGGCTCAGAGCCTGGAGCCTGCTTCCGATTCTGTGTCTCCCTCTCTCTCTGCCCCTCCCCCGTTCATGCTCTGTCTCTCTCTGTCTCAAAAATAAATAAAAAACATTAAAACAAAAATCAGTTGGCTGAACTTGTATGGATCTATTTTGGGGATTTTTTTAATGTCCCATTTCTCCATGTCTGTCTCTCTACCACTACCACATATTATTGATTACTGTAGATAGATAGGTCTTAAAATTGAATAGATTGATTCCTTTCAATCTTTTCTTCTTGTTTTAGTTATTCTAGTTCCTTTGTTTTTTTTTTTTCATACAATATTAGGGTAATCTGTTTTATATCTATAATAAGTCTTGCTTGCATTTTGATAGAAATAACGTTAAGCTATATATCATTTTGTGGAAATTTGACATCTTTACTGTGTTTAAAACCTACTCTGTGAAAAACATTCTGGAAGGTCCTGTAAGCCTGCATAATCATTTATAAGTGACTTTATTTTCATCAGAAGTTGAACGCAGAGTCTAATCAAGGCAATGACACACCCAAATAAAAAGATAGAAAACAAGATGGGAGTTAATTAGTAACATGCCAGAATATTTCAGGAGGGCAAGGTAAGTTACAGGTTAAGAGTCTCTGAAATTCAGCTTATTCCTCTTTGGTTTCACTGACTTCTCTTTTTCCATGAATATACCAGATTTTTCTCTACTTAGGGTATTTGCATTTGTCATTCCCTAAAAAACTCTCCTCCCAGTCTCTGTGTGGCTGCTTTTCTTGCATTTAGTTAATTCAAATGCCCCTTCTGCAGTGAGGTTCTCCCTGATTACAAAATCTAAGTGACCCTACCAGTCACCATACATGAACATATTTTATTTCTTTTATAGAACTTTCACTATCTCTTTTTAATAGTAGCACTATGTCCACTGTCACCCAAAATTACTCAGTAGACCATGATTCTTTGAGAGCAGGGGTCTTGTTGGTCTTGTTGGTCTTGTTCACTATGGTATCCTCTCTGTCTAGCACCGGGCCTTACATAGAGTGTTGTGTCATTTTTTGTTGAATGAAATAAGTAGGTACTGTTTGTCTAGGCAGAAAAGACATAAGGCAATTCGAAGGGACTATACGGCTAAGTCAAATACTGGGTGGTGAAAATAATGTTTTGAGCGCCCGTGATCAAGCAGTATAAGGAGGAAAAGGGATTTGTAGTGGGAACTTTATTCCCAGTTGTGGAGGGCTTTCAAACTCTAGACTGGTGATTTGACTTTCTCCTGAGGGTGATGGGGATGCTTTTAATAAGGTTAATATAACAATATGCTCTACTTTAAAAGTTAAGAGGGAACAATACAACAAATTGGGCTAAGAACTGGGAGCTCACATAGAAGCACAACATCAGTTGGCAATAATGATTGTGATAATACTGGTGTGAGGTAAGAAGACCCAGAAGGTGGTGGTATCAGCCATCATGGAAAGAAGACTCACCTTAGGGAAAACTTGAAAAGTTTAGTTTTTTTCAGCTGGGCTTGCTTAACAGTCTCATCAGTTAAGAACCACGGTACTGATGAATTTGAGAGATAATTTGCTAACTCTTCAGGTCATCTTTCTTTCATTTGTGTTTGCAAATATGTTCCTCTTGTCTCGAGATATTTTCACATGTAAAATGATTCTACCTGACTGTTAATAAACCTGGTTCTTTCCAGTTTCATTGTATACAAAGTCATTTTCATGTTAGTAGGATTGTTTTTCCATTTTAGAGCTGGCGAGAGTGTTTGTTGAATTGATCTCGAAAAGGCAATTTTTTCGAAATTGAAACAAATCATGTGAACTTTATTTACTTCTAAGCACTCCACTGTGTCCTATTGAGAATATTTTGTACAGTTTGTCCTTATTCTATTTTAGTACATCATTTGACTGAAAATGGGAAATAATGCTCACTGAGGTCCCTGATCTTCTGTCCCAGGAGGTTTTGTGGCTCATTGTTCATTTTGCTCAATTTGTGCCCCCGCAGTTGTCTATGGCAGTCTTACAATGTAGGGTCAGCTTAGGATAGCAACAAAAGACTTTTCTTATAAAGACCTGTTCCTATAGCTCTTCTGTTTTACTCATGCCCCAAACACAAATTCCAAAACCATCTACCGGCATTAGGATTTCTAGGCCAGAGTCTTTTTTGCTGCGAATAATTGCCATGATTTTCAAGGACTGTTCTGTATTCTTTTCAGTCAGTTCTTAAACCTGGCAGAACCCTGCTCTTTGATACTGACTACCAAGAAGCAGTTGCTGTAGGAAAACCAAATAGTCCTGACATCTCTACTTACCAGGTTTCACTTACAGTTCATTTCAGAGTGTGACAATTAGAAGGAACAAGGAAGGGCTTTATTTTGTTTTTCCAAACTCATTTCAAGGAACACTACACACAGCCTGCCTACAGGGTTGTTTGGTTAAAGAAAATGTTTCCACTCCTATTACAGTTGCATTGTAATGGAAAATTGCTCCAGGTGCCAAGCCAACCAAGAATGTTGACATCACCAGAGAAGACCCCTGCACTTGACTACTGTACGTTTTTACTTACTTCCAATATTTCAGCCACAAGTTATAAAATGTAGCAGGCCTCTGGAAGTAGAGCTGAAGCAGTCAAGATCAATTTATCGCCCACTCTGTGTTGATAGGCAACAAGATGCTTTCTGAAATGTAAGGTAAATAGTTTCACATGGGGATGAAGCAAGGCAATCCTTTAAGAATTTGGCTCACTGGCCTCAGATTCACACCTTTGCTCCGAGATTTGCTCTTGAGAGTATTTGTGATGCTTATTAAAGTTGACTTGGAAGGTTAAAAAGACCAACAGAGACACTGTCGCTTCTAGGGCTGTTTTGACATCTCTTACTGGAGTCTCCTATAAGCTAGTATTAGAGATATAATTACTTGTACATATTGCTAGCCAAATTACAGTATACCTCTCGTTCACTTCCACACTGGAGAAAATTGAAAACTTCTGGCAAGGAAATTATTATATAAGAATTTGTGTGGTACAAACTAATCCAAGAAATGAATGATTCATCTTCAGTGTGCATGAAAGACACCATATTAGTAGTCAAATACATAAGTAACAGAAATGATCTTGTACCTATATGTGGCTTTATCCAGATATATCAGCCCCTGGAATCATACATATGAATTCATAGGGATAATGTAATTATAAAACATTCATTATGGTTTTATTGTACGAAAGTGTAGAAATTACCTCCATAGTCAAAGTTTAAGGTAACCCCCCCCCCCCATTCAAATAAAAAGGTTTGGCTTCTCCTTTTAGAGGGATTTACAGTACTCATCAGCGGTATAGTTCACATTAGCATCCAGTGACATTGCTTTGTCTGTATATATTTCTAGCTGTCAACAGAATGTCCTGAGGCAATTGCATCCTGATTCTATAGCTATCTTCTATTCTTTTATAATACACAAGGGTCTAATTTTCCATCAGCAAAGCATGAAATCATGTAAGAATGCCACATAACCGGCATGTGCAAACAAGTAGCACTTTTTCTACACATAAAAATGCTTCATAAAATAACAGATAAATTAAATCTTCTTGTTCAAGTAAGGAGCTTGGAAATCAAGACCTTTTCTACAAAATTAGAATTTTCTGTACAGAGATGACAGTGTCATGTAATTCAACTAAATTTGTTCACCACCTTACATGTTAATATGTGTGACCATATCATTTTTCTTTGATTTACAGTGGAACTGTTTTATATCAGGAACGCTTTATGGTTACAGATAACAGGCATGTTAACTTCATTAAGATCGGTATTTAGCAATTATCAAATTAACAGAGTGATGACTGGAGGATATGACTTGTATCCAGCTATATTAGCTTTAACACTCATTCAGCACTGTGTAGTAAAAGGACATAGGAACCAAGTGTTCTTCTTTATTTATTCATATTTTGGGTACAGTGGGACAGGCAGTCAAAGTAAACATGAATCCTCAAAAATGACATTATAAAATATACTAAACGATGCATTCAAGATTCCTCTTCCCTCTCTGGAACGTATCTAAGTTTGACAAACTGTTTGAAATTATCAATTCAATGATGCCCTTAAAAGGGCTAGCTTTGGCGTATATTTAAAATACATTCAAGACATATGTCTCTTCTGCTGTAAGAACTACAGAAAGCTCGGTTTCACATCAGCGAGATGACTGAATCTGCTTAAATTATCATTCTCTATATGCATCTCATATTTCTACAACTTCAGGGTATTTTTAAACACTTTCTACATAATGTACAATTTACTTAGCACGTGGCATTCATATGTCTAGCTGTAAAATAACTTGTTGTAATTTAAGCAAACATGTTTTAAATAAAAGGTAGCTAAGGCTTCTAATCTCTGATGTATTGAGTGCATGAAAGCTTCCATTAAAATGGATTTCCCAGGCAGCCGAAGACTGTAAAGGTTCCCCTTAAGAAATATATTAATCTATGGTTTACCCTTGTGTGTTTCAACAAAATTCTAATAAATTAGCGACTGACCAGTGTCACCAATGACGTGATGCTATTGACAAATTAGACTGTAAACAGAGGGCAGAAAAGAAAATTGTATCTACTTTTTCCTCCAAAACCCTTTTTGCTTACTTACGAGTTTCAAACATTAACAATCAGTGAACAGCGATGTTTCAAATGCTCTAAAAAATAGATTTAGTGAGTTGTAGTTGACGTGGAATATACCTATGTACTTAAAGGGCACAATTTGATAAATCTTGACATATGTGTACTTTGGTGAGATTATTTTCACAGTCAAAGTGATAAACATATTCATTACCCCCAAAGTTCCCTGGTGCCCCTTTGTTACTCCTCTCTGCTATCCCTTCCTGCAGCATCAGTGTGTTCTCAGGTGTCTGAGTACCAGAATGTTTCCCAAGTATGCCTCTTAGATGGCATAAATAAAATGCTTCGTATAAACATTCGCTTTCTGTTGCTGTAAGTTAGTTTGCATTTTTTAAGAATTTTATATAAATCAAATCATACAGTATATACTCTTTTTTTGGCTGGCTTCTTTTTGCATATTTTTGAGATTTATTCATGTTATAGCATATATCACCAGTTTATTCTTTTTATTGCTGTGTAGTGTTCTATTTTATGGACAGGCCACAGTTTGTTTATCTCCTCATCTGTTGTTGGACATTGGGTTGTTTCCAGTTTAGGGCTGCTAAACAAAACTGCTCTGCAAGTTTTGTATAGACATATGCTTTCATTTTCCTTGTGTAATTGCCTAAACATGGAGTAGCTGAATCATAGAGTAGGTGTGTGTTTAACTTGTAAAGAAACTGCCAAGATATTTTCCAAAGTTGTTAAAACATTTTATGTTCCTGCTAGAAGTGCATGAGATTTAATTCCTCTACTTCCTGACCAATACTTGGTACGGTCATCTTTTTAATTTTAGATATTCTCATAGTGGTATAGTGGTACCCTGGTGTGATTTTAATGTGCATTTCCCTAATGGCTATGCTGAACATTTTTTTTATCTGCTTATTTGTTATCCATGTATCTCTTTGATGAAACATCTGTTTGAATCTTTTGCCCATTTTTTTAATGGATCATTTTCTTAATTCTGAGTTTGAAGAGTTCTTTATATATTTTGGATACAAGTATTTTTATCAGTGTTGTGCCTTGTTAATATTTTGTCTCGGTTTGTGGTAATGAAGACAACTTTGGTCCAAAAGAGTCATGGATGTGACTTGGAAATGCTTTTGAGGTTTAGTTCTTGGCAGGATACTAAACTCAACTTTCCTTTCAAGGGTCATTCTAATTAGGCCAACAGGCACTTTCTGCTACCTTCATATCCTGGAAAGAGTCTTGAAATGGCAGATACTTTTTTCTTCACCTTTAATAAAGATGGTCAGCATCATACTTAGATCCATTTAAAAAAAACGGGCAAAAGATTCAAACAGATGTTTCATCAAAAAGATATATGGGTAACAAATAAACAGATAAAAAATGTTCAACATAGTCATTAGGGAAATGCACATTAAAATCACACTGGGGTACCGCTATACCACCATGAGAATACTTAAAATTAAAAAGATGATCATACCAAGGAGTCATAAGACTCCTTATTTTATTTTCCCACCAAATCTTACTTTTCTATTAAAAGCTTCAGTGTCATTGTAATTTGTTGTTACCACATATGTGTCTACACTAGACTTGTGTGTTTCGGGGGGTGCCCTGATTTTTCTAACAAAACTGTGAATCTCCATGATCCAACCTGCCACCAGCAGGTGCTCAACAGGTTTGTAGTGAAAGAATTAAAAGGATCTCTTCTTGTCTTGCCAGTGCATGTGGCAGAAATCTGACACTTTCAACTTCCTATTTATCCCTCCAAGCAGCAGCTAAGTGGCATCAGTCCTAGCCACTGAGTAGTAACCCAAGAAGAAAGTGGTTGTCTAAAGTCCGGAAGTGGCTGTTACTGTGATCCTCATCAATAAAGAAAATTCATGTCCAACTCTTAAATAAGTACTGAATCAGAATATAAAGTGCTATAAAATCTTTTGTACCCTGAATACCAGAATTGGGCTCATCTAAGGAAGAGGAAACGATGACATTTTTGTCCTGTGTTGAAAAGCAAGTTTCTGAAGATTGCGAACATTCTCTTCCATAAAGTCTAGGAATTCTGGGTATTATCTTCACCAGTAGCCAGATTTTCCACAGCCATTGCTTTTAAATTTTTTTAGTTTTTACTATAGGATTTGTTCCATCAAATGGGCACCAACACAAATGCCCGGTGGCCTTTTTTTTTAACCAAAGAAGGATGATATGTGTTGACTACTACATAGGTACCACTGCACCTGCAGTGTCCATCCTGTGGGTCACAAATCCTCTTGAGTAGGGAGGAGTTATGAAATGATTACAATGGATACAGTGAGCCGAAGGTCTCCCAAACATGACCCACAGATAGCATAATAAAATAATTGTGGATGTATTCATGTTCTGTTATACACTATATCCCTCAGATATATGTAAATGCTGTTGTAATGATAAAATAAAGTTAGAAGTATCGTTGAAATTGAAAGCCACTTTTTGTCACCATGTTTTTTAAACAATGCAAATGGAAGACACAACTACTATCTAATGTAAACCCTTGATTTTTTCCCTCTAAAAGAAAGCTTTGTCCTGAAAGTAGTTGATGATCATGCATGGACATATTAAAAAGCCCATTGATGTCTTTATCAAATGTAAAGTTGTCTCCAGATTTTAGATAAGGACAAATAGCATTGTAGTAAAGGCACCTTTGATTGGAAAAAAATACATACTGAGCATTGTTAATGGAGCTCTGGCTAATCTGGCATAAACATCATGAGATAGAGACCTTTTATCTCTAGGAAAAGAATATGGCGTTTAAAGAAATAGATTAGGGGAAAAGATTAGGCATTTTAAAGAGCTAATAATTGATTCATCAATTGATGAAATAATCAATATACTGGTCAAAATGTTAATTTAGAAAATATTATAAACCTTGGACACCAAAATAAAACCTTGCACATCTGCCATTGAGTTTCTCATCATTTATTACTGCCCTACTTTTTCCATACATGGAGAAAAGTGTCAATGAAAAATATACCCAGGAATTATTGTAAAACCTTGGATTTTAAATATATCAAGAATTTTAAGTTATTCTAAAAAGGGCAGAACATTTCATGAATAGGACAAAATTGAAACCCTTGAAAATATCCAAGAAAATTTCCTTCAAGTTAGATGAAGAAAATAATTAATAAACCGCTAAGATAAAAATAAAAGCCTAAACTATGGTGGAAACTATGCAAGCATAGTGGGAAAAAAATCAAAGCCTTCTACTGGCTTTGAAATTTAGGGTTCTCTGGTAAGTAAGACCCAATTTCAAAAGAAGACACCCTGAAAATGTTTATAGTACATAAAGGCAACATTTCAGCAGGGTAAGTTGTGTCCATCTCACTATGTTTTCCATGAAATTCCATTAGTCAGGAAAGGTAAATCCACAATTTTTTTTTCAAAGCAGATTACTCCTATGAAGAGATTACTTGAGCTTGGATAGCAGGGGAAGTGGAATGAGAAAAAGGAAGAAATTGAAAAGGATAGTGAAGCAGGAAGAAAAGCATGAGCTCAAATTCAAATTTGTTAAAAAGGGCCTAAAATAAATGACTCTTTCTCTTTCTAATTTTGGGTCTGGGTCTTTGTGTTCTAGCACTTTCATGAATCCGAACTTGTTCTTCATGTTGGAGAACCGTAGAACAAGAGATGCCCTATTTACAGCCTAACGGAGGAGGTGGGTCATCGGAGACACTAGATGAGCACAGCCTGATGGGAACCAAGTATTGTATCATCAGCTACACTCCGTCATTTCATTTAGACAAAGCAGAATAAAGGGATCAGTCCATTCTGAGGGCCCTTTGGACTCTTCCCCCAGTGCAATACTCACTGACCTGGTAAAGGAATCAAGGAGATTGTGACCACAGAAAAGCCATCTGCCCACTGACTGTCCAAGAGAGAAGGTTCCATCCAGGAGAGGATGGCTGTAGCATCATCCTAAGAAATCTTCAAATCCATGTGTACCCCAAGGTCATTCTGTAGCTGAATTAGTAAAACCACAACTTCAATCCTTGAAAAAGGGCACACAGCCTCAGAAAAATCAGTTGTTATTTACTTCATTAATTCATCCACACACATTGATGGAGAGCCTATTATATCACAAACCCTGTGCAGGCTCTGGGAACAAAAAGATGAATTGGACACAATTCCTGTCACCGGGATTCCCCAGATACATAAATTCTGTTGCTTGTGACTAAAGAAGAGTGATCTAATGATTGCTTTAAATAAAAGTAATCCAACCTGAAACTAATATAGCACTGTATGTTAGCTATACTGGAACTAAAAGAATAAAATAAATAAATAAAGTAATCCAACAGCCCTTAGAAGCTTGCTCTTGGGAACGGAGACAAATCTTTCTTCTTGGCTTGTTATTTTTGCTTTCAGACAACCTCTTATTCCACAGAATTGTTGCTTTACAGAGGCATGATTTGAACTGCAGACCACCAAGTTCTTGTCACATGAACTTTGTTACATGAGAGCCCACTGACACACTGCTAAATATTAGTCTATTCTTCTCCCTCCAGAGAGGGTATCACTGGCAAATGAGAACCAATTGTACTTTCAAAAACTTCAATATAAGAAATTCCAAAATGACCCTGAGTAAACGTCTCTAATTCTAACCTAGACAGGAAATTTCTGGCAACCCTCATCTCATGTTTCAGTTAAGCCTTCTTCCTTCTGACCATATGGCCTTCAAACAGTAAATCATTCTCCATAATTTATTGTGTCCTTAAAAACAATATTATTGTGGCTGCATAAAGTGGAGTATTTATTGTGCCCCATGCCAAATGCGATGATAACTAGCATCTCTCTACAATACTGAATAACCTGAGATTATCTCGGAATTCAAGTGTATTCCTTTACCAGTTGAGTATTTCAATTTCAGAGAAAGGGGACTTAGCCTTTTCATAATGAAAAAAAAAAAAAAAAAAGAAAGAAAATAGAACTGAGCATTTCAAATGCCTAGGTAGCTTCCATAATTTCTAGAAGACATTTTTCAAAATTCTGTGTATAATGTTAGGATTAGTGAACAGAAATTTAATACTTTGTATTTGTGAATTTGATGTTAACTGTAATAAAAAAATGGTTCAGTTTCACCCTACAGGTTCAAAAAGAATATTACAAAATGAGTTTGTTTCCTTTTTTAAACCACTTGATAAATTTGCAGAAAGTATCAAAACAAACCCCCAGTCCTAAAGTTCAAAGAATTGACTCTAAAAATAATTCATGTGACTTAAAAATACATTGTTTCAAATAACTTGGGGTAGGGGTGATTCTGGTAAAAAAAAAAAAAAAAACAAACCTCACATTTATTATGTGAATTGTTATTTTTGAAAACCAAAAGTACTGTTATAAGTACAAATAATTCCCAGGAAAACTGTTTGCTCATATAAGTATCTTTTTAAAGCTACCTTAATGATTGCCTTGCAAAGTTGATTGTTATCGTCATTCCCAAGGAGTCTGACATTTTATCAATATCACAGCATTTTCAAGGAACATAGGAAATAGCAGTATGCCACTTCCAAGGATCTTTATTAAGCAGAGAATCAAACTGACAATTACATCAACAACGTAAGCAAGTGTTCGTATCTGATTCGGTCTGGTCAAACTGTTCTGAGTGTTTATAAACTGTAGATTCAGAACAGATGTATGCATATCTTCATAATTTACCATTTTAGAGATGTGATGCTCTTTCCCTTGTAACATTCTAAAATCTCATGACAAGGTTTTTATTATATGCAAATTAGTAGCATTTGATTAGGTCCTGAGGCAGCTTCACCTGGGTGTTCAGAGGAATAGCAATGGGAAGTGAGGAAGAATATTTCATCACTGAAGTGTGTTTTCCCTTGGGGGACACCACCATTTGATTTTGACATTTATTTGTCCTGTGCTATAAAGGACAAAACTACAATTACACTTTTTTTCTCTACTGTGCAGTGGGCACGGTGTCAGAAAAAATTAAATCAAAGATAGTATGTTTGCACACAAAACAAGCTCTAAAACCAAACTTATTGAACAAACCTCTAGTTACAATCATAGCGCATTAAAAAAACACTAGTGGACTAATGCACAATGCTGCGTGTGTACAGAAAACATCTGTGCAAACTCAACCCAAAGAAATAGATGGCATCAATTGCAGAACATTGTCTTGGCTCTTACAGTATAAAAACTATGGATTCAGTACTTGCTTACTGAGTTCCTGTTTGCCTTATTCGATTTTTAGAATCCTGAAACAAAGGTGTTGTCTGAAAGTTAATTTGGTTGCTATATCAGTGAATAATGTCGGCCAAAAGAAGTTTTGTTTCGTTTTACATGTTTTGTAATTGATTTTAAATTTGAATTCTGTAGCACTTGACTTTTCTCAGTCTTAAAATAATTTGTAACCACATGAATAGTTGCACTCACCTTTTTCACAGTCGGACTTGATCATATTGAAAGTTTTTGAAAATATATTTCCTTTGCCCATTGATCAAAATACAAATGCCTTTGCAAATGATTATTCTTCACAAGAAATACAAGGAAAATGGGTCACCTGGCTGGCTCAGTCGGTAGGGCATGCAACTCTTGATCTCAGGGTTGTGAATTCGAACACTACATTGGGCGTAGAAATTCCACAAAAATAAAATGTTTAAAAAAAAGAGAGAGAAATACACAAAAAGAAGCTGAGGATAGCCAATGACTATTGTAACTTATTCCTAAGGATGGAGTTAGTACTCATTCCCTCATTATTCTTATGTCTAGCAATAATAAACAATTCAGTAGAGTCAACAAATTAAAACTTCCCTGAGATGCTCTACATTTTATTTCTTCCCAAATCCATGTTTCTCTCTAATATGTCTCTTTAACCAAAGAAAATAGTTAGAAAGCATATTGTTCTTTAGACAGACAAGTAAAACTAAAATTACCCAGACCCCCCAAAATAATTAGAATCGATGCATTTCTATGAATTTCAAGAAATATTACCTTTTTCCTTCATGCTTTATATATCTGCATTGTGTGTTTTTCTAAACATCATAAATCCAAATATAAATAATTAGTATGTATCTGGCCCATGAAAAGATGGCTGTGATGCCCAGAGTGTCAAAGAGAAGACCGGAGCAGTAGTAAGTGCTAATAGTAAAAAGATGAGATAAAAATCCTCTCTAATTAAGGCAATCTTAAGTCATGAATGATGTAGCTATTATGAATTATTAAGGATGGTCCCAGTAATTTAACCAAAAATAATCCTCTTACTATATTCCCAAAAGCCAAGTATTCAAATAATTTAAAGCTTTGAAATCTTCCCTTTACTTTGAAGGGAAACAAAATTAAATTACCTTTTTAAAAGGCCAAATGTTGAACCATAAACTCCTTTTTTTTTTTATCCTGAAAAGGATCCCTTGTTTAGTTTTAATTGGAAATATTTGTAACAAAATTTAAAATCATTAATATGATTAAAAGGAACATTTTAAGTAATGAATTAAACAGGAAGCCAGGCAAGTCTTTATTTTTTATTTGATTTTCCCACTCCCGTGGAGTAAGCCACTCTGTCATGCGTTTCCTAGAATGGCTCTGAAGAGGGAAAGCCAAAAAGTAGGAATTAAAGGATACCTGGTCCAGATATTTACCAATTAACTTCTAGATGGATGATCAAAGATTTTTTAGATTAACTCCTGAAGTCCAAGTACAGTTCTCACACAACTGCTGTCCCACAAAAGAGCCAGCCCTCTCTTTACTAAGGAAGCTTTGTGTTTTTGTTGTTGTTTTTAGGACCACGTGGTTCATCTTACTTCTCGATAGGCTTAATGCATTTGGAAATTGACTTCAGCTAATGAGGCAGAAGAGTGAGTGGCCAGCGAGTCAGCAGTGCTCTATGGGATTACGAATACGACAAAGCTGCATGAAGAGGCAAGTACAGTACCAATGAAAGATGCTTTTATTCTAAATTTAAGAGATCTAAAAGATGTTGAGGAGAGGTTGGGAGTCAAGAGGGAACCAAATCCATGCCACGTAAGGTGGTGAATATGCATAATTTGAACTTTATCTCCCCTGTGAGGCCATAAACTTCTCATGAGCGGAGAAACATCTTACACCCCCTGCAGTGTTTTAGAGCATGCATGGCGGTGATAACCGATCCATGGCCCGGGGCCACTCAGAGCGCTTCAGGACATCATGCTTATGAGACCCTTGAAACGAGCTTAAAGAAAGAAAGGAAAAAAAAAAAACTAATTGTCATTAAAAATTGTGTTGATGTTATGACTAGAATCTCAGTAATATCTTCTCCCTTGGGAAGCTGAGAAATAGGATGATGCAGGGAAACACACGCCCACATGTAACAAAGTAGCAGGATGGACAAAAAGGAACTGAAACCAGCATTAATATCTTAAAGAAAATACAACCGTGGCCCTTTTCTCAGTGCTGCCTTTCTTACTCATTTTACCTTTGATCAGATTCACCACAGTTGACATGGGAGGCACTTGCCGACTTCCAGCTGAGGAGAATTGATCAAGCACACAAATGCCCTTTATTCCTGACCAGGTGCTACTTAAAGTGTTTACTTAAGAATCAGACAATTTCCTTAAGGAAATCATGCACATTCCATACTAATCCTGGTTCCTGCCCCAGCTGGGCTGGGGGACACGGCCCAGACTTGCAGAGGGAAAAGCCATTGCAGCAGTGGCCCTGTGTGAACACTAAGTGGGTGCCTGTCCCCACAGGGTACGTGGTGCTACACCAACCACAGGAGCATTCAACCAAGTTGGAGGTTAGGGGAAGGTCTGTGCCTGTGTTAGATGTCATCCCTAACTATACCTGTAGGAGAGTAAGCATACAATCTGCATACCCAACTGAAGACTTGTGGAAAGAATTAGAAGCGCATTCCACTAAAAGTACATACCCCACTGAGAGCCAGGTAAATTGTCTTACAAGCTTCAAATGATTTGCCTTTTCAAAAACATCAAAACACCGATTGACTTTTCAAGCAAACCATTCTGTTGTGAATTTACAAATAGTGTCTCAATTTCACTGTTCCATTCACTAGTTCCATATGTCTCAAGAAAACATATGATTCAGCTCAGGTCATGATATCATGTTTCATGAGATAGAGCCCCACATTGGGCTCTGTGCGAACAGCATGGAGCCTGCTTGGGATTCTTTCCCTCTCTGTCTGCACTTACCCCACTCACTCTCTCTTCCTCTTCCTCTCTCTCTCTCTCTCAAAAATAAAAAAGAAAAGAAAACATAATCTATCAATTATGACAAAAATATGTTACCCGGGTAACTAAAAGTTTTTTAAATGATAAACTGTTTTCATATTAAAACAAGCACAGAAACTTAAAGGGGGTCTTTTCCTCCATATTTTTCTTTAGATACCTTATATAATACAAGCATGTACAGAGACACCTGAGTGGCTCAGTCGGTTAAGCGTCCAGTTTGGCTCAGGTCATGATCTCGCGGTTCATGAGTTTGAGCCCCATGTCGGGCGCTGTGCTAACACCTCAGAGTCTGGAGCCTGCCTCAGATTGTGTGTGTCCCTCTCCTTCTCTGCCCCTCCCCCACTCACACTCTGTCTCTGTCTCTCAAAAATAAACATTAAAAATAATATAGGCATACACAGAAAAATGAAGAGAACTGGTTAATCAGCTTAAAAATAAAATGTGAATGGCTCTTCCTTCTTTTTTAAGTCTTTAGCAATAAAAACCGTTCAAAGATATCATGTATTGGTTTGCTCTGAAAGGCATTATGATGAAAAGATTGGAACAATGTTAGATATTGCAGATGGGGATTTTGTAAAATAAAAGAGAAAAACTTGGTGTAAGTTTATTAAATATTTGTTGAGCTACAGTAATACGGTGGGCATTGTGGAACATTTAAATGTGGTTCCTGGCCTTGTTTTCGTATTATCTTCCTTGGGTTTTTTTGTTAACAGATCTGACTAGCTCCTGCAGCTTTGAAAAAGAATTTAAAGCCCATAAATTTCACAAATCCTAAGCAAGAAGCATATATTAGTTCTTCAAAGCATATTGGTATATTTTTTAACTGCGGATTTTAGCTTTCATGTGATAAAAGTTTTAGTGATTTCCTTACCATGTCTTGTTAAGGCTTAAGTTCCTCATTTACATATTTGATGTCTCTCAGGAGACAGACAAGCTTCAAGTTAATTATCTATGTAGCTGTAAGAACTCTTGTTTCCTGGTTAAGAACTCTCCAAAAGAAAACTAATAGTTATTAAATGTTACACTGAGTCACCAAAAGTAATCAGGATACACAATGAGAGGCACTAAACAGACACTTAAATTTAATAAAAACCTCAACTTTTTATAAGATAAATGAAATATAAATCAATTAAATCTCTTACAGTAATTTTCAGAGAAAACAGCCAGCAGACACCAAACAGCTCAAATCTCTGCTCTAGAAAGTGATTAGGCACTGCTGGAGGCTTGAGGAAATTACTGTAAAATTCTGTGTATAGACTCAGTGAACTCAGATTTGTAATAGAATTGTAATTAAAGAAATGCCATATCAAAAGAAATTTTAGTGTTTCCTCCACTGAATGGTGTTTGTTTGCATGTATGTGCATTCACATGTACATCCATGCATGTAGATATATGTAGATGGTCCATATGTACATGTATGCTTTATACTGTTCATAAACATATGCTTTATTGTATATAATGACTAAATAATATATGTACACAGAAATGATAATCTTTGAATCTGAAAGTCTATTAAGGAGCAGTTTCATGGAATGATAACAAGTAAGAGAAGAAAGAAGGGCAAGCATAAGATAGACTTGAGTTGCAGTTGGGAAATTGGAACCACAGCTATCAGGTGAGTTAATTAATCTGGGTATCGTTCAGTAAATGAAAGTGTGCCATCTATTTCACAAGGGCCCATTGTGTCTTGCATGTGAAACAAATTTACCCTGTTTGATTAAGGATTACTGATTGCCTCCAATTTATTATATGTATCCTATAATTAAGTCACAATGAGTTCGAATGAAATGGGGATGGTCTCCTCCACAAAGAAGACAACAAGCTCATTCTAGGAAGACCTTGGGGGTCATTCAAGAAGCAATTAAATGTTCTCCAGGGTGCATTAAAGGGAAAAGAGCCTGGTGGGCTGAACGGCCTCTCCTTATATTCCAGCCTTCTCAATATTCTCCTGCTTTTATGGAGACAAATGAAACTATGTCATAAAATAACTCAAGGCACTATCAGCAAGGAAAACAATGCTGTCTGCTCTTATATTAAGAAAAACATTGCCAAGAAAATATACTACAAAGAAGAAAAGAAAGGTGTGTAAGCCAAAGTGACACCCAATGTCAGAATCTGTTTAAGGGGGGAGGGGGAGGTCTAAACAAATCAATGCACTGTGGAATAGTGTGAGTGATCTTTGAGAAATATACATCAATTATTTTTTGTGTGCAGGTAGCAAATACCTAGTATAAAATCTTTTTGGCAAGTGAAATTCAATGAAAAGGGCCAAGATCAGTATGTGTTGTGCCTACAGATATATTTCTCCGTATTTTTAGAAATGTTCTTAACAGTGGACACTACAAAAGAGAAAACAGTGGACACTACAATACAGGAGACTTGTTAAAAATGGCAAGGAAGACATTATTTAAGATACTGCATTATTATATTTCTGGGAGATTTACATCTCAAAGGGCAGAGAAAGAATTTACAATTGCAAGGTTTTTTTGTTTTTGTTTTTGTTTTTTAAGCAAATGCTCTAAGAGAAGAGAAATCAGCAAGAAACCTAGCTAAAGTCCAGGCAAGCTTGAGACCATTCCAGTCAGTAAACTATTCTGAAATTAGGATGAAAAGATCTCACACAGAATTGGAAGCATCCCTGCTTGAACCACCCCCTTCATAAATGTGTCTCTTTGGGAAACACATGCACTAAAACATGATAGCCTGCAAAGAGTTAATATGAAAATTTAGACTACTGTAGGAACTAAAATATAATTAGAAAATTAGTTTTCGCACATTAAAACAGTTGATTCTGTTTACATATAAATCAAATTTGAAAATCTTACCAACTAATAAGTGACCCAGAAGTTACAAAGACTTTTCTGTTTTCAGCATAGACCCAGAATGGGCACACTTGTACATAGAAACCACATGTTGTAATGGAAAACTAAGTTGCAAATGGAATCTGAAGAACTCAACCCAAATCTCAGCCACATAAGTCATTTGTTCCATAGACCTGGGAAGATTGTTTATCCTCTCTGAGCTTTATTTTTCTCATCTTCAAGGAAAGATAGAAGCCGCCCTGCTTCCCACACTGTAGCTGAGAGAATGCCTGAAAACATGTAAAATGTGGAATCAAAAGGGATACCAGAGAGAAAAGTAGAGGTCAGGTTAGAATGGACCTAAAAGATGTATTTAGGGATTTTTTCATAAAACCTAAAAGCAATAGGAAACAATTGGAAGGTTATCAAGCAAGAAAAGTGGCATAGTATCATCTTCATTTGCAGTCAGACTGTTGGCTGTGTGGAGAATGGTTTAGCTGAGCATAATACCAGGGACAACAGAGTATGTCGGTCTGGGGGGCAGACCCAAGGGTGGTAAGTACTAAAGCTGAAGCAATTTGGAAGTTCTCTTTAAGACAAAGAATACAATATTCCAAGACCAGGGCATTTACAAAGCCTGTGATAGAACAAAACCCTGATGTTGAAGCATCATTAGCTTAGCAGTAAATTGGCCTCTCTGAAGGCTCTTGACATAACAATATGGACTTGATAGTGGTAAACTGATCCAAGATTCTTAAAGTGAAGATGAGGATATTGGACAGATTCAAGAGACAGAAAAGGGCAGAATTAGTAGGACATGATGCCCAATTATGTCAAGAGTAAGAGAGAAGGAGTCAAGATGCCTGGGTTTCTGGCTGAGTGGATTCAGACTCGTAGGTGACGGGATCGGCCTCATGAAGAAGAGATCACCTCTTCTCTTACACCAGAAGGGGAAAAGGAAGCTTAAGTGTGGATGTACGGATGAGGATTTTGTTGGCATGTTAAAGGGTTCCCACACCTGAGCAAATTGCAAATTGCAGTACAAGAGGGCACGTTGTCAGAAAAGAAGGAGAAAGCAGCATTGTCAGTGCTGCAGAGAAGACAAGGAAGGGGAGGGCTTACAAATGTCTTTTGGAATGAACAACTCTGTGAAAGAGCAGATTCACAAGGCGGTAGGAGTGAAGGGATGACAGAAGGTGTGGATGAGGAAGTGAATACAACATAGGATGAGGACACGCAACTCTCTGGAGAATTCTGGTGGTGCAAAGAAGAGTGACAGAGCCACAGTTAGAGAGGAATGTGGGGTTGAGGAGGCATAGAGACGGAGGAAGCGATGATAACTAGGTGAGCAGGTGGGAGACTGAACATACAGGAGAGACTAGTCATCTGAAGAGCAGCTTCATATGAAAGCATGAGACTCAAATCACCATGAACAGGGTAGTTCTCAAGTAGAAAGTGTATCTCTTCTGACACAACAGGAGATAAAGAGAAAATAATGGTTTGCTGGCTTGGGAAAGAAAGGTAAGAGAGTTCCTTTTCTTTTTTTAAAGTTTATTTTGAAAGAGAACACGTGCGCATGCACACAAGTCGGAGAGGGACAGAGAGAGGGAGAGAGCGAATCCCAAGCAGGCTCCATGCTGTCAGGGCAGAGGCTGACATGGGGCTCAAACTGACAAACTGTGACATCATGTCCTGAGCTGATGCCAAGAGTCGGCACTTAACCAACTGAGCCACCCAGGTGCCCCCCTTTTTATTTTTTCTTTCTCTTTTCCTATGAAGCTAGAAGCAAACTCATCTGCCAAAAGTGAGAATGTGGAAGTGAGGGTGGGGTCAACAGAAGTCAGAAGCTAGTGGAGAAGATTTGAAATAGGCACCATGGGAAACAGAGGGAAGCTAAACAGGGGCACCAGAAGAAATGCTGGCAGCATTGATGACCAAGGGACATTAGGAAACATGAATTTTGGTGGCAACAGTCCATGAAGTTGTGTCTGTGTGTGTGTGTGTGTGTGTGTGTGTGTGTGTGTTTCTAACAGTTCACCAATTAATGTGCCATTATGAAGAAAGTACCTGACTGTATTGATCCAGGGTTGGAATTTTACCAGGTAGATGAGATAAAAAGACAATGGGTTAAGGATTCTAGAGATACAGACAGCAGTGTAGTTAAAATAATGGACTATGGTATCCAGTCAGGATGGGGAAGAAGGTAAAGGGAAGTGCAGGCTGATACCAGGAAAACCAATAGAGCAGTGAAAAGATTGGATGTCCCTAAGCAAGTAAAAGTTGAGAAGAGCATTAGTAATTGGATGAAGAGTTAGAAGGGCAGTCAAGTTGTAATTAAAGGTGGAGTGTTTCAATGTGTTCATTCAGAGGAGTCATTGCAAGTGATTCCAGTGCCCAGAATGCAGTCATAAATTGTGTATCTAAAATAAACTGGACAAAAAGGCCATTGGAATGAAGACATAGAGAAAATGATATAATTGTTGGGTTAAACATCAATATGAACAGCAAAGTCATGGTGGATGATGGAAGGAGCTGGATTAAGAAGGGAAAGTTGTAGTTAGGGCGCCTGGGTGGCTCAGTCGGTTGAGTGTCCAACTTCAGCTCAGGTTATGATCTCACAGTTTGTGAGTTTGAGCCCCGCATCGGGCTCTGTGCTGACAGCTCAGAGCCTGGAGCCTGCTTCGGATTCTGTGTCTCCCTCTCTCTCTGCCCCTAACCCACTCACATTCTGTCTCTGTCTCTCTCAAAAATAAATAGACATTAAAAAAAAAGAAGAAGAAGAAGGGAAAGTAGTAAATCAGGTCGAAACACCTGACTGGCTGGTCATCTTAGGTTAGTAGAGGAAATAAAAAACTTCAAAGGACTGAGGGTTTTTATTTGGGAAAAAAAGATCCAAAAGGGGTACTGGGCAGGGAGGAGGGTGTTACCCAACCCTAAGGTATGTAGTATATGAGGGAATGAGAAATCTCAGTGTTATGAGCCACCTTGGAAACAGTATCTGTAACACACTTCTAGGTCTCTTGTGATCAGGAAGGAAAAAAAAAAAAAGTTATCTGAAGGGTTTGAGGATGCAAGGAGTAACTGAGGACTCAGGTGGCACACTGAAAAGTCCAGAAGGATGCTGCGGTGGAAAGCAGTAAGGCAAGGTGAGGCACAAAGCAGTCTGGGATGAAGATTCCAGAGACAGAGAAAAGGGTTTCAATTTAAGAGAATCTAGTGACAGCAGGGAGACGAGGCATAGCGTGTTTCTTTTTGCCCCAATTTTTCTGATAAAAAACTCCATGGGCGGGCAGACAATGGGCTAATCCCAAAGGCATTTACACAGATCATCTCCAGTAGAAGGGACAGAAAACAGAGAAATAAATCGGGTTCCTGGAAAAGGGGGGTGACAGGGAATCAAGGGTGGATTTTATGTGTTCACAGTTTTGCTTAGGAGGGGCCCTGCTTGTCATCTCTACACAGCTTTGTTAAGTCTTTCTGTGGCTCAAATAATAAACAGAATGACTCTCTTTGATTTATGTGTATTTTAAAAATCAGGCTTTCATACGTTAGATCTAAAATAGAAAACAAGAAATGTCCAGTTATTTGACCTTGTTATGCAAGCTTTGGTCTTCGGCAGCACACTCACTGTCGGGAACCTCTTACATGAGCTCACCCATTCAAGTCACCCTGGCCTGGCCTGTTTCCAGAGCACATTATTAACTTTTGTGCCTCTGTTTCTTTGTTCCTTGTCTAGAATATTCCTTATCTTCTCTCTCTTTACCCAAGCCCTACCTTCCATCTGGGTCAGGCGTTAGCACCTACTCATCCAAAAACGCTTTTCCGAGGACCAGCCCTTGGAGATTTTTCCAAACTCCGAAGATGTGATGATTTATACACTTGTGATTGATACAAACAGATGTAATGATCCACACAGATGTTCCTTTGTCTTGTTATTTTATCATCAGTAAGTGTGCACCGCCTCTCCAGACTGTAAGCGCCCCGAGGGCAAGGACCTTACTTAACCTGTGCTGATTTGCATCCTTGCTTCCCAGCAAGACGCTTTCCCACTACAGAGCTGCAATTAGACGACTGTGTTGCAAGACAACCTCTACTTGTGAATTTAGTCAGGAAACCCTGAACTAAATAAAGGAGACCTCTCCGGGAGGAATTTCAGGTTTCATAACAAGCTGGTGAAACATTTATGAACAGAGTAGCTTTTCTACACCCCTTAAATTATACAAGCTAGGTATAGGACCAGCCCTGGCAGAAGAGGGGTTATTAAAAATATATATTTAAACATAAGAATAGTTATGGGATATTATTCTTTTTAAAAAAGTCTTGGGAACTGAACCCCTATTAAGAAAATAACCAGGTTAGTAGTGAAGGATTTGTTTGAGTGATGCCGTGTATGTTTACGAGACTAATGACGTCTGAAGAATTGATCCTAATAACGGAATAGAATTTGCTTTTTATCCTGAGATGTCCTTTGAACAGCTGTCTCACATCAGAGTGCACATCTGTGCTTACAAAAGGGGAAAAAATCAAAGAGCAGACAAGTAAAGAGGCCACCAGTGTGGTCATGAGCACTTTCTGTTAGGCAGCTGCGGCTGGACCTCTCTCCCTGGAAGGTAAGGAGGGGGTTGCGCGGCTAGTTTGGGAGGTCACTGTATCAGCTCCCTATTCCTCTCCCGGGGCTCTCCTACCTGGTCTCTAGCTATTTCAGGAATGACAGGTGCACGAAAGAAGCAAACTCCCCAGAAGACAGAGGTCACGTGAGCTGTGCAGATTTTTTTTTTTTTTTTCTCTACATCCTCTGTACCTTTCTTCGGGGCATAGTCTAATGCTCCTGATAAATTCTCCGCCCAGACCTTACACCCAAGGTGACATGTAGGATCAAAAATAAATAAATATGTAAGAATCCAAGAAATTTAGCAGTGAATTAGCATCTAAAATTGGGAAATAGGTTGTTTCCTCTGGGGCCGTATCCTCTGAGTTTTTTGACACAAATTTCAGGCAATAAAAAAATAAATGGAAACGAATAGGGCTCAATTTATAAATTAGGTTAATTTAAGAACCAAAAGAGACAACAAATGCACAAAAAATTGAAATGTAGAGCAAAAAAAAAAAAAAAAAAATGCTTGGGGTTTCTGTGAAGCCCCAACTTTAATACTGCAACAATTCTGAAATGTTACTTGTTTTACTATTTGAAAGGCACAAAAAGAAAGGGGCTAGGAAGGAATGGAAAAATTTTGAAAATAATAATGCTATTCACACAACAGGGAATGCACTTAAACTCCTGCACTGTAACAAGATTGCTGTGATCCAAGCAAATACACACACTTCCCCTGAGAACTTTGCTCTGAGGCTGTCTGTCTGAAGGTACTACACAGTGTCTTCTCCTCTCTGGCTACTGTCACAGAATCAGATCAAGAATTACAAACATTTCTCAAAAGTTATTTTCCTTCCTCTTTCAAGAAAGCAGAAGCATCTTTAAAAATCTTGCTCACATTTCAGTTCCGTAAATCTAAATTCAAGTGAAAATTGAAAAAATAAAAAAGTTTTACTGACACTGGGGTATGCTTTTTGTCCAGAGGCTGAATTTGGTTTGCTACGTCATGGAAGTGTCCAGATCTCTCTCACTTGAAGAAAGGCTGTAGCATCTCCTGAAGTTCAATAAGATCATGTTGTCTTGTGAAAAACTGGTGGAGAAAATGTAAGGTCTGTAAAAGAAATTGTAAGTGAAAATCTTTGTGACTTTGGAATGAGAAAGTGCTTTTTAATCAAGGTCCAAAAAGGTCAGCAAGATGAAGACTAAACCAAAATTTGGGATTTCTGTTCATCAGTTACTATAGACTAATGGTTGAAAGGACCAGGAAAGTTGAAAGTTTTCAAAAACAAAACTTGACTAGGGATTAATATCTACATTCTAAAAGAAACTTCCATAAAAGACAAGAAAAAGACAGGAAACCTGACAGCAAAACGAAGGAGCAAAAGACAGGAAGAGGAATTCATGGATGGGAACGTAAACAGCTAACAAATATTTGTAAAGATGCTCTATCTGACTAATTACCAGAAAACAAATGCAAATTAAAGTACCACTTCACATGTGGCAGATTTATAAAAACTTAGAAGTTGAGTAATACCATGAGTTAGCCAAAATGTGGAAAGAAAACTAGTACAGTCATTCTGAAGAACAATCTGGCAGTGCTTAGTGAAAATTGAGTGGTATAGCCAATGACCCAGCAATCCTTCTCCAGGCATATCCCTGGAGAACCTCTCACACAATTGCTTAAGTGGACATTTAGAAGAACATGTGACATTAGTGGTGGTGGCAGAGTGTGAATCAAATAAGATCACTAACAGACTAGATAGATAAAACGTGGTGAATGCACACTGAAAAATGTTATGCCTTGCTTAGAAGCAATGAACTAGAAATGCAAATAGCAAACATGGATAGATCTTTGAAACATAGTGCTGAGAACAGAGAAACAATATAAGATCTTCGGTATCATGCTGCCTATGCTAGTTAAGAAATGCATAAATACATAGAATATAGTGTACAAAAGAGAAAAAGAAAAGTCTATGGGGATGAACAAGGGGCTTTTAAAAATTCAGAACTTAAATGTTGTAAGTTATAATTAGAGTTAGGTCCATGTTTAATCTTAAAACAACATAGTGATCATTATAGTGAATAACATTCCCTACTTTGTAGTTATGGGTGGAAAAGTAAACTATCAGTTCCCAGAGTGCATTCTATATCAAAGGAGGATCCACAGCTCTGCAGACCAGGATTCCTTGGGTCTCACCCTTCTCAATTATGCTGCAAGAAAACACAGACCAGGGGTGATCTGAATCAGGGACAAGATGCTATGGGTTGGATGGGAGCTTTTACCCCAGTGTCCTCCCAAAATTTATCATCCCAAAATTTTTTGATAAAATTAGTAAAACTTACTAATACCCATCATAAATAAAGTCTGTAATGTAAGAGTCATATCATGTTATAAAAAATATCTCCGTAGTGGAAAAGCTTTTCACATCTGATAACTAATCATATAACAAAATTTATTAAAATGTATTAAACTTTTGTAAACATAAGCCAACATAGTCTATATTGTAAACAGACATGCCATGAAGTAGAAAGAGGTTCTGCCCTTGAGAATTTCAAAACGCAATAAGAAAAATTAAACACATAAAAGGACAAGAGAGAGATCACATATGAGAAGGCATTTAAATAAATACAATATAATCCTGTAGTGCATATTATGTTGACTACAATACAATGAAATTCCTTCTATAAATCAATCAGCTACATAGAAATAGAGCTGCTTTTATGATTCTGTCCCATACTTTATGTACTTTATGTATTCCAAAGAGATACTTGAGTTTAAGAAAGAAGTCTGAAGCAGCATTCAAGTTCATTCATACAAAGTGAGGTAAAAGTTGATATAAATTTGGAAAATAAGAGGTATAATAAAATTTAATAAGAAATTTCCCTTGAACATTAGTGCTTAAGGTAAATTAAATTAAAATTTTAATTATAAGAGGAAGAGAAAGTAGAAGGTGTCATTATAGATTCTGAAGAGGATTCAAGATATTTTAAGGTTGGTGCCATTGCTTCCTGATATTGTCTAATCTCACTACAAAAGATAAAACTTTCATTTTATTTAATGAAGATATTTCATTAGCTCTATTCTTGTACTTGCTTGACTTGACCAGGGGATCATATGGGATTCCCAGCTAGCAAAAAGAAGAGAGAATCAAAGTAAGAGAGATGAAGTTTTTCGATGGCAATAACTGAGAAAAATCCAAAGGAAAAAGAAATGAAGACATTGCAAGTGGTAGGAGGCAGAGGAGTTTTAGAGAGTAATTCTCTGAGTCAAAAGGTCCTGAGTCAAACCCTTGCTTTCTGGTGGGTAGAACTCGGGCTAGGTATTTACGGCTCCACCTCGTCCCTAGTCCTATAGTGGATATTTCTAGAAGATGAGACGGGGATAAAGACTTTCTTTTTTACTTCATCCTTTTTGGTACCTCTGTACTGTTATTTTATACATATGCAGTGTTACTTGATATTTATAGGTACGTATACTTATATCAGATAAAATGAGCATGGGCCATTTTATGTCAAAAATAACTTACTTTAAAATACATTTATTTGCTTTAAAATCGGGAAGAAACAATAAAGAATATGCAAATTAGAATTAGAAAGTAATTAGAACTTAATTATGAAATAGTTGATGAATATACCGAATTGACATGAAAGGACTTTCAGAAACTAGGCTGTAACTAGTGTGGTTTTTTTGTTTGTTTTTGTTTTGTTTTGTTTTTTTGTTTTTTTGGTTGGTGTTGGTGGTGGTCACAGTTTTTGCATGAGGAAGGAAAACATGGTTAAACAGTTTGTGTACTGCACAAAAACTCTCAGCCAAGGCAACAGGGCAGCTGGATCCAGCCCAGATTCCCCTGGCCAATCTGAATATATCCCCTATCTTTAATGGAGTACACTTTCTAATTCATTCATAAGTAGCCCAGAGTGCCATTATGGTGCACTGATCCTGTTTCCCACTTAAGTTCCAGAAGAGGTTTTAAAAATCCTCTTCTTTTCCTAAAGAGCCAAGAACCACTTAGCCAGAAAAATACCCTCCCTTGCTAAAGAGCAGACGTTGAATCTGGTAATACGAACAAAGGGATAGTTTCTTCCATACTGTGGTTCGTGGGGGAAAAAATGACATGAAGTTGGCTGGGCTCGTGGATGCTTCCGTACATCACTTCTGTAACATCTCAGCCTCAGTTTCACTGTTGACCACAGGTTATTGAATTATACCTTAGATTCTTACTCTGTGGGCAGGGACAGCAACCACTTTCACCTGTTGGAAGATGTGACTGCCAGTGAACTAATATTCCAAAACAAGATTCCCTGCCAATCCCAGTTGCCAGTACTGTTCTCAAAAGTAACTGATAACACTAGAAAGTAACAACTAGTAAGTTGTCACTAGTAAGTAACACTCTTTGACGGATGATACCATTTGTCAAAATGAATTTATAATTTGGTCCTCTCAGTGTTTTAAATATTTGTTGGACCTTGGCTCTAAGTATGAACTCTGAATCCTGCTTCCTCTTGATCAGAACAGTGGCCCTGGGCTCAGTGGTAAATTTTGAATCCATCTAAAGTAAATGATAAAGTTCCATTCTTTCCATATTGGTGTATTATTGAGTATTTCTATATTATATTTACATATCTCCAATGTGGAGTCTATATAATTATTTTAAACAGAATATTTAATCATTCCAGATAGGGCACTCCCTCATAGAGCATGAGTTAATATATTGGTATTTGCTTTCTTTTTCCTAAAAGCTCCTGGTCATTAAGAACTAGGGGCATCTGGGTGGCTCCGTTGGTTAAGCATCCAGTTTCGGCTCAGGTCATGATCTCGTGGGTCACAGGTTCAAGCCCCATGTCAGGCTCTCTGCTCTCAGCATGGAGCCTGCTTCAGATCCTCTATCCCCCTCTCTGTCTGCCCATTCCCCACTTGTGCACTCTCTCTCTCTCTCAAAAACAAACATTAAAAACAACCCTTATTTTGCCCTGGGGCACCTGGGTGGCTCAATTGGTTGAGCATCAGACTTGATTTTGGTTCAGGTCAAGATCCCAGGATTATGGGATCAAGCCCTGTGTCAGGCTCTGTGCTGAGCATAGAACCTGCTTGAGATTCTCTCTCCTTCTGTCCCTCTTCCCTGCTCACGTGTTCTCTCTTTCTGTCTTTAAAAAAATATTTTAGGGGCGCCTGGGTGGCGCAGTCGGTTAAGCGTCCGACTTCAGCCAGGTCACGATCTCACGGTCCGTGAGTTCGAGCCCCGCGTCAAGCTCTGGGCTGATGGCTCAGAGCCTGGAGCCTGTTTCCGATTCTGTGTCTCCCTCTCTCTCTGTCCCTCCCCCGTTCATGCTCTGTCTCTCTCTGTCCCAAAAAATAAAATAAACGTTGAAAAAAAAAAAAAAAATTAAAAAAAAAAAAAAAATATTTTAAAAGAGAATTTATTTTGCCCTAACTAATTCTTCTTAGGTATAGTCACAGTATGAAATACTCTACAAATCAGTAAATAACAGTATAATGAGGGGTTCCCGGGTGGCTCAGTCAGTTAAGCGCCCCGAGTTCGGCTCAGGTTCGGCTCAGGGCACGATCTCATGGTTCATGGGTTCGAGCGCCGTGTCAGGCTCTGTGCTGGCAGCTCAGAGCCTGGAGTCTGTTTCAGATTCTGTGTCTCCCTCTGTCTCTGCCCCTTCCCTGCTCACGTTCTGTCTCTGTCTCAAAAATAAATAAACATTAAAAAAAATAATAATAACAGAATAAAGGTTATTTAATTTAATAAATAATGGTTAACAGCAATAGAGGCCTTGGACCCAGAGAAATCTATGTACATACTGCAGATGGAAACTTAACTGACTTAAATAAACAAGTTAATCAACTTTCATAAACCTCAATTTTCCTTTTTCTAAAATGGAACAGATATACTGTAAGGGCTGTCAGACAAAAGAGGCCTTTGCATAGTTGGTGGCTATTTTGCCACCAGAGGCAAAGACCTGCCCAGGGGCAAAGGTGATGACAAAGGGCAGTGGCAGAAGTAGGAGCAGTGGTGGAACCAAAATTTGTTTTTAATCCTCAATAACTTGGAGAATAGGTCATTCAGTAAATTGATGTTTAGCAAATTAGCTTTAGGCAAATTGGTCATTTGGCAAATTGGCTTTCAGCAAAAGAATTCTCAGTTCATTGGCTTTCTGTGATTTATTTTATGTAAATTGTTTCTCTAAAGTAATGTTTGAAATTAGACATGTCTTCTCACAAAAGGAATAATCAATGGCCTCAAGAAGAATAAGATTTAATAAAAATAATACATGTCAATAGTGATAGCTCTCTGTCACAAAAGAAGCAAGAAGTGTTGTCTGTTGCTTTGGTTAGCAGCAACAAGTTTTAGGGGGAAATTTCTCTCCCTTGTGCCTGAGTGCTTGACCGGAATGGGAAAGTATCCCACCTGAAGATTTCTTTCCCCCCAGATTAACTTAAAAGGAGCATAAACTATGCCACATGGGAGAGCTGGGTCATAGCATGGTTACCCTCTGTATTTTGGCCACTTTCTTACTCAATACTGACATCTACCATCAAATGAGTCATTACTGATCTATAACAATTATTAAGAAGTCAAAATCAACTATTCCTTTCACTTCTCCCAATCTAAATAGCCAGTCTACTGTCCATTGTCATTCATGTACTGTGGTTCTATTATGTTGCCAAACTATTTGAGCAGTTAATTTCTGAGGTTGAAATGTTAAGGTAGGATTGAGGGGGAAATTAATATTCAGGTTAAGAAATATTCAGTTGGCATTCTAGTGAATTTTTGTTTTGAGTTCTGAAAAGATGCCCCATCTCATTCCCTGTGGACTTTTCTGAAAGATACATCTTAAAACCAAATTTTCTCTATTTTCTAAAAAAAAGCACGTATTCGCAGTTGTCCTTTTGTAACTTTCGTAAGGAAAACTGAAATATACATATACCACCACCATCAGGAGAGAAACTTGAGGTTCAGAAAGAAAATACTGACAAAAGCAGCATCAATTCACCTTTGCAGACAGAAGCAGACCCTACTCCATGTCTTTGGGGCTGGATCCAAAAACGATTACTATAAGACGTGAGCCCGTGACAGAAGAAAGGCCACCAGTTCTGTCTTAGAATATGTGAATGGATGCTGAGGGAAATCAATTCTTTCTCCAACAGAGCTGGAAGAGACTATATAGAATGCAACCAATCAGAGAGACTAACAGAAATGAGAGACTAACAGCTATACAGTTAGGCCAGATAGCATTATATCTGATTCCAGTCCTTCTTGAATATTCTTTGAAAGAGCTAACTACCCCAATATTTTTCACAGCTACATAAACCAATGAATTTCCTTTTTCTTAATCTGGTTAAATTAGACATCTATAAATTGCAATCAAAAGAGACCTGATTAATACATGCATATTACCTGTATCTAAGGAATCAGAACTCATCTGCTCCCCTCCATTCCCCCAAAACTGGTAGAAACCTGGTCACACCAAAAGCTCTATCTACCATGGGGCAGGGATTGGAGGAAGCACACTTACCAGAGAGTAAGACCTCAAAGAAGGAGAAAGTTGTTATGAAGTATCAACCACCATGATCTGGAAGGGACCAGAAATAAGTATGTTGCATAGCTGTACAAATATTTTTGTCAATATTTTTAGCTGATCAGCCTTTTGTGGAGGCCCCACCCAAATAAATAAAATGAAATGAAATTTAAATTACATTAAATTAAAA
Source organism: Panthera onca (assembly GCF_046562875.1). NCBI lineage: Eukaryota > Metazoa > Chordata > Mammalia > Carnivora > Felidae > Panthera > Panthera onca. Next base: position 133,330,572 of record NC_138340.1, on the reverse strand, counting down.
AAAGGATGTTTTCCCCTCATTAAGGCAAAATCTGTCCCTTCTTTGCCAGAGGATAGCAAGGAATTCAGGTACTTCACTGTGGGATAGAAAGAAAGGGCTTTCCCTCATGGGTTAAAAACACAAAGCAAGTGTCTTCTTCTGCATAAGTGCACATTTTCTGTCATTGCTAAGGGGAGGGATGATATATAGTTAAACCACAGGCTGTCCCTGTGGAGGCCTTGAGCCAAGGGCCTGCTTCTATGGGCATATGAGGTCTCTCCTGAGGTCTGTCAGCCAAGCACTCACAGAAGAGTGATTTCTTTAGATCAGAAATGTGAAAGAAAAAAAAGAGAGAGAGACACAATTGTATTTCTGTCTCTCCATCTTCCTATTGACTTTGAGACTTCTAGATGTTTTTGAAGGTGTTTCCAAGGGGTAGTGGTCAGATATGACTTCTGTCATGTAAGAACAGGCCACTGGGACTCAGAAAAGTGCTATCATATTCTGGTAGTAAAATTCTAGCTGAAATTAAGTTCTGCCTAATAAGCCAAATAGTCCAGTTTATCTACTTTTCTAATTTATTTACATTTGGCTATTCTTTAATAAAGTCCTGTCTGAATCCCTTACGTAAGCTACACTGAAAGTTATAAATGCAAAGACTACATAGTCATAGTTGGGTCAAAATGGAATAACCAGAAAAGCACTAAACCCTCTTCTCAGAATCAAATTAGGAGCAGGGTTAGAGTTACAAGTACAGTAGGGGAAAGTGTGGTAAAAACCTCAGAAAGAGGACCATAAAAATCCTGCCCCTTAGTCTACATCTAACTCAGCTTTCTTATATCAACCTTGGAAAATCTTGATTTTATTTTACATAAAAGAAAAAAAAAACTATTAATTCTAGGGACACAATACCATGCAAGTTTGAAGTTATAGAAAGTTTCTTAAACAGAACCATCAGGGCACTATAATTCAATGTATTTGCAGTTTATTTGGACACATACAGTGACATAATTGAAGAAACAACTCCACTACTATTTGTTAGTCTGTAAAGAACTAAGGAAAATAATGGCTAAAATTTTGTTTAAAACAAGTTAATTATTTTAACTATTGTAAAATAACAAATAAAAAGCTTTTTAATGAGTTCATCATGTTTGGGGGTATGTTAAATGTTATTTTTCAATTATATGATTAGAATAAAAAGTCAAGTTTCAATGCAGTTATTCCATTATTATAAATGAGAGCTAAAGTTACCATTGGCTTTGGCCAAGTTCTCTTAAAAAAATAATCTTCTAATGCATTATAAATTACTATAAATTCCTCTATAATTAATACTTGAGGATGCAAAATTGTATGCATTCATTATTTTCAAGTAAATTAGGGCATATTATATATAAATTCCCTTTTCTGTTATTGTTTTTGAAAGGGAAGAAAAAACAGCTGAAGTCTTGCTACACTGGGTTTTTAACTCTACCTGCTATGCAAACATGCACAGATATTTTTTAAAAAATGAAATGAAAACAAAACAGGCATTTTCTGGTCTAATGAGCTATTTCCATCAAAATAAATTCCCCAAATGGAAGCATTACAGGGCTCATGCTAAGCATAACAATAATGCTTTATGTATTTTCGGAGGCACTGCAATATCTCGGTAACATAGGAACTGTGAAAGCCAAGCATACAGCTGCAGCAACGTTCTAACAACTGTATTCTTCACTTCTAATCAGAGCAGCACCCGGGAGCCCTCAAAACAAGCAACATGAATAAAGGCTGGAAGGGAAGGGGAAGTTCTCCAGCACTGGAGTCTCCTACTGCTTGAAATAACAGGCCCTTTCAGTGGGTCGGGTTCTATTATCTGTTATATAACGTCTCAAGTTTAGTTATTTCAGTGGGATAGGAAGATTTTCAGGTGGATTTTATTCAGGTTCTTCACAAAATATACTGCCCAAATTATGGAATACCATGATGAAGGCAATGAAGGATGGCATTGAATAAATAAAGTAGTATTCTTTGATTGACTGCCCAGCCCCACCGACCTCTCGGTATTGTAAGGATCCTGTGAGATAGAATATATTCAAACACTTAGCAAACATTCTAGACGTGTGCTCAAAATCAGGGCTGGTAAGATGTCAGTTAGTGTGGTTTGGAGGTGAGTGGTCACTGGAAAGTATACTCATGAGTCTCTGGGTGCTCATAACATAACTTCTTAATTTTGATGCTGACTACATGGACATGTTTAGTTTGTAAAAATTCAGTGAGAAATACACAGATATGTGCATGTTTTATGTATATTATTTTTCAATAAAATTTATCTTCACAATATAGTTAATGGCATGACTCAAATGGCTACAGGGGGCTAGTCAAAGCATGTAAGTACAAGGGCAGGATGGGCTGGCTTCCCTTGAATGGATGAGGGAATGTCCCATATGAAGGGACGTATTGCCCAGTGCCATCATTGGTGGGGGCATGAGATTCACAGGCCCTGTGGTTCCAGACTCTTAGGAAAGGACAAACATTTAGCTTCTGCATGTAGAAAAATCACTATTTTAAAATGTAAGCAAACATTCAAATACGTAAAGCTCTGTGAGCTCTCAGGGGCAAGGAGATTAGCTGTTCTCGACCACAGTGAGAATCAGCCCCTGGCATGCAAGCCATCAGATGTGATGTGGCAAAAAGAGGGAGTTATAGGAAATACCCTTCACTGATAAGTTATACAACGAGTGAACTCCTGGAGAATACTTCCCAATATCTTCACCAATGGCTCTGGCAATATTATAACTGGAAAAACTTTCCACCTAGGCTTATGGGCTACTTCTGGATAAAAACACATGACAGATAACACTAGATGGCATCCCCTCCTACCCACAAAGTGGTATATTTTTAACTTGGTTTCCTTGTGAATCTTGTATCATTTGGAAATATCATGCAAAGGGATATTGTGCAAATGGATACTGTGGAATGTGACATCATTGCCTCAACCATCCCTTCATTCTTTTTTTAAAGTTTATTTATTTATTTTAAGAGAGAGAGTGAGTGGGGGAGGGGCAGAGAGAGAGAGAGAGAGAGAGAGAGAGAGAGAGAGAATCCCAAGCAGGCTCTGCACTGACAGTGCAGAGCCCTACACGGGACTGGATCCCATGAATTGTGAGATCATGACCTGAGCTGAAATCAAGAGTTGGACACTTAACTGATAGAGACACCCAGGTACCCAGATAAGGATGTGGTTTAAAAACTGAAAGCAGGAAAGATGGAAGGAAGGAAGGATGGAAGGAAGGAAGGAAGGAAGGAAGAAGGAAGGAAGGAAGGAAGGAAGGAAGGAAGGAAGGAAGGAAGGAAGACTGAAAAAAGAAGAAAAAAAGTTGAGTCTGACATGTTCAGGGCTTAGTAATGACAAAGGGGGTTAGTGGAATTCTAGGAGGACTCGGGAACATGTCTGAAGAAACTAGTAAAACAGATGTTTGCCACCCCTTGTGGAAATCAGAAAGAGGTATTTTTCTGTAGCTGTTGATGTCAGAGTTCCACCCTTTCCTGCCCTACCTCTCCTAGACCCTCTTGTGTGTGGTTCAAGATGATGGAAATTTCTGCATTCAATGTCAATATTTGGTTAGCTTAGTTTTTCATAAAACCATTGTGTACCAACCAGTAATTTCAGTGTTTTATTTAAGCTATAAGAGTTTGAACTTTCACAACCATTAAAGCAATCCTTTGAAGATAAGCCCAAATTGAAAAAAAAAAAAAGGAAGGCATGCAGGCCAAATAAAATAAATCACAGTCATCTTTGAGAAGTTGCAAATATTCCAGACTCTCTTCTTCCATACTACATTTCCCCTTTCCCTTCCCTTAATAAGGTGGAGATGGCTGAAAGAGGACTCTAGCCAGGTCATTCGAGTTACATTCATTCCCTACCTAACTTAAGACTAAAGTGACTTTTACTGTGTTTCACAAATATACACCTACTACTGAGTAAAAACATTCTGCATATTTATGACAATAGCAAATAGAAATGTTTTATTTATGACATTTCTCCTGTCTTGCCTCTAGGAAAAAGTTTTTTTAATGAATTTATTTGAATTTGTCTATATTTTTAAACCACAACTAATGCATCATAAAGAGTTGAACATAGAGGATATAAGGCATATTGCTATAAATTTTTGATGTGTAGCCAAATTTTTTTAAGAGAGAGATCAAGAGTGGGGGAGAGGGGCAGAGGGAGAGAAGAGAGAGAGAAGGCTTTTTAAATTTTAGCCAAAGTGCACTTACAATATGGATGAATGAGAAGCATCCAACAGGCACAATGTTCCTGGTTCTTGAGGGTAGCTGATTTTGGTGATTCTGTTCAACAGCAGCTCTTTCCAGCTACAAATGGACGATTTCCGGAGGGATGTGTGGTTGACAATTTCTCCTCTTCTGTACAGTCATGAAAAGAAGGTTATGTCAGTCACGGGAGCCTGTGTGAATACCAAATGGACATTTGGCCATGAGAAAGCCAAAGTGGTTAAGTGTGTGAAGAAGTACCTACTATGGGATCTTGTTCGAAAAGAGCAGAAACAATTTTAAGTGCAAAAAAGCAAAAGACATTAGACAATGGTGAAACATGAGTGTGTAGGCTTTTGTAGTAAGATCAGTATATCCTAGTAATAACAGGAACAACAAGCAGACACTGAGTTACTGCTAAAGACAGTATGTAAACCTCTGAAACATGCAAAGCAACAGGGACTGAACTAGTCCCAGGAGAAGCAGCATCTAAGTTAGACTAAGCAACATGGACAGTATGGGGCACTTTAGAAGAAAATGCAAAAGCACGGACAAAACGATGCTACAGTTTGACAGAGGCACACATTGAGCAAAACCAGGAAAACATTGTAAGCATATCCTCATCAGTAAGAAGATACTGATAAAAAAATTTATTTTTACAGTTACTAGTCACCAGCCTCCTATTTCCAAAAGGATTTGGTGCCACTAAAATTCAACACACCTATAAATTATACTGTGATCATTTGTAATTTGTTGTATATTTTAAATTGAGCTGAAAATCTGGTGAAAATACTCATATACATTGATATGGTTGTTGATAATTCATTTCTATTTAAGGACTCAGAAATTGTCAGAAGATGATACACCCATAGTGAACAGACTCATTGAGCATTACTTTGGCTGAGACAGAATAAATGAAGATAGTGTGGTCATATGCAGTGGGTATAGACAATGGCATTAAAAGATCTAACTAAAAATCTTGATTGGTTAGTAAAAAACTACTTCTGAGACTTTGTTTTTTAACCATCAAAGAAGATAAAGGAATCTTTACTTATCTCATGGTTGTGTTTCAGGATCAAATAAAATAATAGACATTAAAAACACAAAATGCTATATAAGGGGTATTATACCCATTAATGCAAATGTTACATATTTAGTGTCATATTTATTGGATCCCCATCATGACTCAATTACTTGCAGTGTAGATTACTGGGAACATATTGTTACCAGGCATTATTCTATGCTCCTTACATGTGCTAATCTATTTTTTTCATGACTATCTTCTGAGATAGATGCTATTACTATTTATCCTAATTGGAGGAAAATATAAGACAGAGAAAAGTAAGATAACCTGACCCAGCTCATAGTTAAGAGAATCAGGAAACAAAGTCACTCTTCCCTACACTTATCTCAGTAAATCATTTGTATTCTGCTTATAATATTATAAATGTTCAATGAATACTTATACAATATTTTTTAAGAAACTTTTTTAATATGAGATGTAATTGGCATACAATGTTATATTAGTCTCAGGTGTATAACATACTGATTTGACAATTCTATAAATTACTCAGTGCTCACCACAATAAATGTAGTCATCACCCGTCACCCCATACAAAATTATTAAGATAATATTGCCCATATTCCTTCTGCTGTACTTTTCATCTCAGTGATTTATCTATTTTATAACTGGGATCTTGTACCTCTTAATCCCCTTTATTTATTTTTCCCTTCCCCCAACCTCCCTCCCCTCTGGCAACCACCTGTTCTCTATATTCAAGAGTCTGTTTTCATTTGTTTGTTTTGTTTTTTAGATTCTACATGTAAGTGAAATCATACATGTTTCTCTTTTTCTGTTTGACTCATTTCACTTAGCATACTACACCCTGGGTCCATTAATATTGTCACAAATGGCAACAACTCATTTTTTTATGCCTGAGTAATATTCTATTGCATGTACATACCACATCTTTGTTATCAATTTGTCTACCAATGGACATTTGTGTCGGTTCCGTATCTTGGCTATTGTAAGTAATGCTGTAATAAACATAGAGGTGCCTATATCTTTTTGAATTAGTGTATTTGTTTCGCTAGGTATTTACACTACCCAGTAGTGGAGTTGCTGGATAAAATGGTATTTCTATTTTTAACTTTTTGAGGAACTGTTTTCCAGTGTGGCTGCACCAATTTACATTCCTACCAACAGTGCCCAAGGGTTTCCTTATTTCCACGTCTTTGCCAATACACTATTCCTTATCTTTTTGATAATAGCCATTCACACCTCTGGTGTGAGGTGATATTTGATTTTCATTTCCCTGAGATTTGGTGATGTTGAGTATCTTTTCATGTGTTTGTTGGCCATCTCTATGTCTTCTTTGGGAAAATGTCTATTTACATCCTCTACCTATTTTAAAAAATCAGAATTATTTTTGGTGTTGAGTTGTATTAAGTTCTTTACATATTTTGGATATTAACCTCTCATTGGATATATTGCAAATATCTTCTCCCATTCAGTATGTTGCCTTTTCATTTTGTTGATGGTTTCCTTTGTTGTCCAAAGCTTTTTATTTTGGTGTAGTCCCAAGAGTTTATTTTTGCTTTTGTTTTCCTTGCCTGAGGAGAAATATCCATAAATATGTTGCTAATGCTGATTTCTATAAGATTATTTCCTGTGTTTTCTTTTAAGAGTTTTATGGTTTCAGGTCTTACATTTAGGTCTTTAATTCATTTTGAGTTTGTTTTTATGTTTGGTATAAGAAAGTGGTCTGATTTCATTCCTTTGCATGTAGCTATCCAGTTTTGTCAATACCATTTGTTGAAGACTGTCTTTTCCCCATTGCATATTCTTGCCTCCTTTGTTATAGATTAACTTGCTGTTTCATTGATCTGTGTGTCTATTTTTGTGCCAGTACCATACTGTTTGATTATTATAGCCCTACAAGGATATATCTTGAAATTTGGGATTGTGATATCTTGACTTTTGTTCTTTCTCAAGACTGTTTTGACTGTTTCAGGTCTTTTGTGGTTCCATACAAATTTTAGGATTATTTGTTCTAGTTCTGTGAAAAATACTATTGGTATTTTGATGGGGATTGTATTGAATCCATAGATTGCTCTGGGTAGTATAGATATTTCAATGATATTAATTATTCTAACCATGAACATGGTATATCTTTCCATTTCTTTCTGTTGTCTTCAGTTTTTTTCATCAGTGTCTTAGAGTTTTCAGACCTATACTATAGATCTTTCACCCCCTTGATTAAATTTATTCCTAGCTGTTTTATCTTTTGGGTGCAATTGTAAATGGGATTGTTATCTTAATTTCTCTTTCTGCTCCTTCCTTTCTGATGTGTAGAAATGCAACAGATTTCTATATGCTGATTTTGTGTTCTGCAATTTTACTGAATCCATTTATCAGTTCTAATAGTTTTTTTGGTGGAGTCTTTAGCGTTTTCTATATATAGTATTATGTCACCTGCAAATAGCGACAGTTTTACTTCTCCCTACCAATTTGGATACTTTTATTTATTTTTCTTTATGATTGCTGTGACTAGGGCTTCCAGTACTATGTTAAATACAAGGGTGAAAATGGACATCCTTGTTTTGTTCCTGATTTTAAAGAAAAAGCTTTCCATTTTTCACCATTTAGTATGATGTCAGCTATGGGTCTTTCATATATGACTTTTATTATGTTAAGGTATGTTTCCTCTAAACATATTTTTATCATGAACAGATATTATTTTTTGTCAAATCCTTTTTCTGCATCTATTGAGATATTCGTATGTCTTTTTTCCTTCCTCGTTAATGTGATATTTCACATTAATTGATTTATGAAAATTGAGCTACCCTTGCATCCTTGGAATAAATCCCACTTAATTGTGATAAATAATCCTTTTAATGTATTGTTGAATTCAGTTTGCTAATATTTTGTTGAGGACTTTTACAAATCAAAAATATTTACCTCTAGTTTCCTTCTCTTTCTTTCTTTCTTTCTTTCTTTCTTTCTTTCTTTGTATTTCTTTCTTTCTTTCGTATTTGTGTCTTTGTCTGATTTTTGGTACAACAAAAATGCTGGCCTTGTAGGATGAATATGGAAGTTTTCCTACCTCTTCCATTTTTTGGAAAGGTTGAGAAGAATAGAGATGAACTCTTCTTTGGATGTTAGGTAGAATTCATCTGTGAAGTCATCTCTTCTTGGACTTTTGTTTGTTGGGAGTCTTTTGATTCCTGATTTAATTTCATTATCAATCAGTCTGTTCAAAATTTCTACTTCTTCCTGATTCAGTTTTGGAAGATTCCATATTTCTATAGATTTATCTTTCTTCTAGGTTGTACAATTTGTTAGCATATGATTTTTCATAATATTCTCATAATTATTTATCTTTCTGTGGTGTTGGTTGTTATTTCTCCTCCTTTATTTCTGATTTTATTTATTTGAGTCCCTTCTTTTTCTTCATGAGTCTAGCTAAAGATTTATCAATTTAATTTATATTTTCAAAGACTAGTTCTGGTTTTATTGATCTTTTCTATTTTTTTTTTTTAGTTTAAATTTCATTTATTTTTACTCTAATCTTTATTTTCTTCCTTGTACTCTTTGGGCTTTGTTTGTTTTTTTTCTTTTTCTGGGTCCTGTATGTGTGAAGTGAGGTGTTTCTTTTTTTTTTCTTTTTCCTGTGCTTTGAGGCTTGTGTTGCTATAAACTTTCCCCTTAGAACTGCTTTTACCATGCCCAAAGATTTTGATGATTGTGTTTTCATTTTAATATATCTTCATGTATTTTTTGTTTCCTTTTCTGAATTCTTTTTTAACCCATTTGTTATTTAGTAGCATGTTGTTTAGCCTCCATATGTTTGTGTTTTTCCAGTTTTTATTTATAATTGCTTTTAGTTTCATACCCTTGTGGTTGAGAAAGATGTTTGATATTTCAGTCCTCTTAAATTTATTGAGACTTGTTTTGTAACCTAATTGGTGATCAATCCTGAAGAATTATTCTTCTATTTCTTTAAAGAAGTTTCCCATCTCCTTCTTTCTCTCTCTCTCCTCCTTCTGGGATCTCTATAATATGAATGTTATTAAGTTTGATAATGTCACAGTGTTCCCTTTACCTATTCTAATTTTTTATTATTCTTTTTGCTTTTTGCTGTTCTTCTTGGTTGCTGACCATTACCCTGTTTTCCAGTTCAATGATCTTTTCTTCTGTATCCTCTAATCTGCTGTTGATTCCCTGTAGTTTATTTTTTATTTCAGTTATTGAATCATTTATCTCTGACTCATTCTTTTTTACATTTCTATCTCTTTGTAAAGTTCTCACTGAGTTTATTCACTCTTTTTCTCAAGTCCAGTGAGTATATTTATGACCATTACTCTGAATTTTTTTATCAGGTACACTGCTTATCTCCATTATACATAGTTCTTTTACTGTGATTTTTGTCTTGTTATTTCATTTGAGATATATTCCTCTGTCTCCTCATTTTGTCTAACTCTCATGTTTGTTTCTACACATTAGGTAGGTCAGTTACATCTTCTTGTCTTGAAAATAGTGGCCTTGTGTAGAAGAGGTCCCTTGGTGTCTATAGCACAATCCCCCTGGTCACCAGAATGAGGTGCTTCAGAAGTATCCCCTGTGTGGCCTGCATGTGCCTTCCTGTTGCAACTGAACCATGATTGCCTTTAGCCCAGCTGGCTGCAAAAATCTGCTTTGCCTGCTGTGGGCATACTGGACAAGATTTTTTCCCCATGGGGTTGAGAGGCATGTTTGCAGCCCCTGCTGACTCCCTGGTGGGTGGGGCTGGAAGTCAGCCTATCTGCAATTAGCCTCTCTTTCACAGCTGTAGATGCCCCAAAGGGCAAGCCTTGCTCCATGCACAGCCAGCTAAGAGGCCCAACTGCAGGAACTGTGGGTGCACTGGTATATGAGGTTATCCTTCCTCTTCTTAGGCCAGAAGTCACTTTGGGGTGGTGCCAGTCCTGGCCTGGGTTGCCTGCTCAGCATAGCAGGGCAGGAACCTCTTTGAATGGACACCTGCCAAAGTGGGTGGGTTTGATCGAGTAGGTCTACAAGGGAACATGGGGGACCCTCCCCTGAAAATCTCACAGGTTAGCTGTTTGGAGAGACGTGTAAACAAATAATTACAGCCCAATGTGATTCCTACCATAGCAGAAACAGGCCATGGGGACACTGAAGGGACAGCAGCAGCACATAGCAGCACAGCCCAATGGATGTAGTTAGCAAAGCCTTCACAGAGAATGCTATACCTGAACTGGGCTCTAAAAGAGACAAAACTTGCCACATTGAGAGAGAGAGAGAGATGTATCAGAAAGGGGGATTTGCATGAACAATAGCAAGAAATAAACACAGGTTGTGTTTTAGGAAAATAGTAGATGGTAAGTGAAAGTTTTCCAGGGGTCTCCCTTTTCTGTATGTATCACAAAATGATGGGATTTGAGAAAGTTTCACAGAGGTGAAGGGAAGCATGACATGTGGGCATTGACATTTGGGCCAATTCAATGCTTTTGTTGTTTCTACATCTGAATGTACAGTAGGAATTGATATATTTTATGCTTGTGCTTATCCATCCCAAAGGTGTTGGTGGGATTCTTCTAATAAGGAAAAGCTACATGTAGAAAAGTGCTGATATATTTGGAGCCTGACAGATCTTATGACCTCTTTGTGCGTTAAGTCTCTATGACTGATGATTTGACCAATGGGAGTCTCTGGCAAAGGGTGGCAACCTTCCTGACATGACTAGCAACTCCATCTGGTTGAAAATCAGATATTGCTTACTGCTAGGTTCCTATTGAAACTGAACACCTGACCCAAAGAGGTCTTGTAACCTTCTGTTCTGATATTACTGTTTTAGGGTAGGTCAGCTTAGCTTCAATGACTAACAAGATGGGAAAGATCCAACAGGCCTTCCTCGTCAGACAGAAATGGTATAGCCAAGAACAGGACAATCTGGCCACAGCATCTCAGTTTTATATGAAACAGTGGCAGCTCTCCCTCTGGGAGAAACTTCTCCACTCTGTCACCCGAATCAAAGCTGTGGACTCAAAGGAGCTCTTGCTTGAAAGAAATCACCCTAGATATGTAGGCCTGGTTCACTGATAGTTCAGCTAAACTGCATCTTGATGTTGTTTATTTAGCTGCTGTGGTTGTTCAACTCAGCAGCAGCTATGACAAGACCCAAATATAGTTGGTAGTTCTGCTCAGTGGGTGCAACACAAAGCTGTTCTCATTGCTGCTCCCCTTGATGAATCTTGTTATATTTTTACTAATGCTTAGGCTGTTGCCAGTTTTTGGTCTACGTCTTGGAAAACTATAGACTATCAGATTAAAGATACTTTTTTTGAAGTTGTAAACTGTGGAAACAGATTGTGGCTTTTGATCAAACTGTCTGGGTCACTTGTGTAGATGCCTTCGGTATCTACAGTTCTTTAATGAGACAGAATGGAATCGAGCTGCTGATAGACCCTAAACCACCTAGATTGCCATGATTACAATGGATCCTTCATCTTAATGAAAATGGAAACATCCACAGTCATAGGTCAGCGCAAAATAAAAGACCATGTTTAGACACAGATGCTTCTACGGCATGCCAGACTGTGGCTTCTGCCAAATTTGACCTATTTGTCACACAGGGAGGAGACACATTACAAGGGGCATTGCTTCCTCTCACTGGTAGCAGATTAACTTTGTCATTGCTGACACTTCTTTAGGCATGAAGTTGTGCTAGTCAGGTCAGTTTATTCTGACTCCACCATTATGGACCTTAAAATGATCTATGTTGTATTTTGGCTTCTCAAAAAGCTTACATCCTTATGATGCTTTACTTTTTATTGAAAAAGCCACTCAACAGTGGGTTTATATTCCAGATATTCTGTAGACCTTCCAGGCATACACAGGATCTGATTTTATTGAACACTAGGAAGGCTTCCTTAAATGTCAAGTCAAAAATATTTCTGACTCTACCTCCCTTACCTCTTCCTAGTCCATAATGTTAGCAAGTCAGTTTGGTCACTGAAGTTGGTTGTCTCAGAAAGGGATGCTTTTTTCTGACCTGCTTCATGAGCAATGAATGGGTAAAAAAAGCTGGGGCATTATGTGGATCTATTTTGAAAATTTGACATTCTGCCCTGACTATTCTTGAATATGATACATCTTTCTTTCCCTTGACAGTAACCCCAGGTAAGCTGGTTGCTATAACCCCTGGGCACCAGCCTGGTTAAAAGGGGACTCAAATGTAATTGTGGTTCCAGCTCCCAGATTCTCTTACTAGATTATTGTGATCCTAGATTATAAGAATAATGAATACTCATTTAAGCATGCTGCTCACCAAGTCCCCAACAATGGCCCACATGGGCCAAAGTGGGTGGCATAATGCGTCTCTGTAAGTTTTATAAAATGCACTTGTCCCTCTTATATTTGATGTTTCCAGATGAAAGATTAGGATGTAAATAGCAGATGATTGGAAAGAATATGGCACTACAGCTACAGGTGTGGGACAGACTGATTGCATTGCAGTGAAGGGGGAACAAAAACCCTGATATCTGGGTGAGGATAAGAAAATGGGAAATAAATGAGAACCTTAGCAGAGAGGCAGTGACATTAAGATCAATGGATTGTGAGCCCTCAGGAGGCTTCCTCATGAAAAAAAACACCCTGGTACAGTTTCCCCAAACTGTTGCAAGTCTTATGTTTAATAAGACTGCTACTACCATTATTTGATCACCATTCCCCTCAGCTTTACAGGGGAAATGAGATAGAGATAGTGTCTCTCTCCAGATCAAAAGACAGACATACTTATTATCCAGTAAAATAAAGATTAATATTTCCCTCCAGAGCCAAAACTGCCATGCCTACTGCCCATTATAAAATACTAATTACCCTAAGCTCAGAGTTTTTCTCCTGTAATTCAACCCCTTTGCACGTGCAAGTATCACCCAGCCCTGTAAGTCACTATGTGGGAATTAGGGCTGTGGAAATCAGTGCAGAAAATACTGATCTCTTAGGCACTGCTATTGCTATGAGTAATAAAGTCCTGTGTTGCTGACCTAAGAATCTCTTGTCTTCTGATAAAACTCACGAAACTATTGCAATAAACTTGCCTCCTTATGAATAGTGTAAAATCCCAGAATTTCAAGTGTCTTGCCAATACATAAATCTGGATGGACGGAAGCATTACTGTTCAGGAACAAAGTAGCAAGGCATGAAGCTGGTAAAATAGATTAGGGCTTGATCATGAAAGACCTTGTTCACTATGCCGTGGGATTTTGAATTATTCTGTAAGAGGGAGCCATGGATGAGTATTAATTAGTATAGTTGTAGTTAGGAGGAGAGATTGGGTAAAGGAAGATTTACTCAGAAACTGTGTTAGCAGGCATCTGACGTCCAGGTAAGAGATGACTATGATGTTTCCCAGGTTATTAGATATGGGAATGAAAAAGAGCGTAATATTTCAAGAACCATTTTAGAAGTAGGCTCATGTAAACTGGATTATATCTGAATGTGAGGAACAAAGAAAGGAAGGATTCTAGTATAACTGTGGAGTTTTAGTTATCTGTCTAGATGTACAGATAACTTTGATTAACAATGCATGTCAATCAAAGAACAAAAATTAATCCTCTCACAAAAATGATTGATAACAAGAGTTACTCCACATAGTTTCCTGAAATTTCCAAGACATGAACCTTTTGGACCATTGATTTAACTGTATTAATGTCCCACCCTGCACGGTTCCTTTAAGCAGTCACATACTTACCTGTTAATTACAGGCACTGCATAAAAGGAAAAGTTTGCTCTTGTTATATTCAGGGCAGTGGGAAAGCAATGGATTGGAGTCTGTCAGTCATTGGCTTAAATATAACATCCCTTATTAGTCCTAATTACTTTGCTTCTGAGTCCATTCCTTCTTTACAAAATAGGAATGCTTATTCCTAACTAACAAGATTGTTGGGTGAGTCACACAAAGCACACTTATAAAGTTCCCAGCACATGGTAGGACCTGGTCATGTTAATTAATCTTTGCTCTCCTTCCTTCCTCACCAAGAGTACTACTGCCTCCCGGGTCTAAATTGCTCACCCAAGCTTTTCTCCCACAGCTTTCTCCCAGTCTTGATACTTTTCTTATTTCCCATTCAGACTTGACAGTCAGCTTTGTCTTCATGGCTCTGTACCCACCCCCTTTGAATGTCTACCTCATGCTGGGCTTCCTTGGGCTGCCCTGTATAGTTGACTCTGGAGCTCCTGTCTCTCTTCACACTTCGTGTATTTGCTTCTGAGTCCAACTTCTCTCATTGGAAACCAAATATAATCCCCGAGAGAGAAAAATCAGTAACATTGGGACTGAGATCTTGAAATTTTCTTTTTTTTTTTAATTTTTAATATTTATTTATTGTTTTTGAGAGACACAGAGTGTGAGAGGGGGAGGGGCAGAGAGACACACACAGAATCCCAAGCAGGCTCCAGGGTCTGAGCTGTCAGCACAGAGCCCCACGCAGGGCTTGAACTCGCAGACCATGAGATCATGACCTGAGCCGAAGTTGGACACTTAACCTACTGAGCCACCCAGGTGCCCCTGACCATTTTTTTCTTAGAACTTTTGTTTTCTATTTGATTGGGTAGCATTGTAATGGAGATGGTTTTCTAGCAAATCTTCCTTCAAAGAGAATGATGGCTACAAGAAATAACTAAATATTAAACCCCCATGCTGTTCCCATAAAGCCCACAGTTTAGATCTCAGGTAGGAAAGATCACAACACCAAAGTATTAATCTGTGGGAACCAGGTTCCTAGTCACCATGGTTTAAAGAGATACAGTCTAGTGTTGTGATGAAAATCAGGCTTTGAGTTCATGAAAGACCAAGGTTCCATTACTAGCTCTGTTATTTACAAGCTCTGTAACCTTGGGCCAATTACTTAATCTCTTTAAGCCTCAATTTCCTAATTTATAAAGAAAAAAAAATGGTAAAAGTACCCATGCCATGCATGGCTCATTCATTCAATTGAATAAACTATGTAAAACATAATGGCTGACAGTTGTAAGTGCTCAATGATGTTTAGGTATTCTTATATCTTATGTACAGGTGGAAAGCAAAGACTGGGTACGAATCCAGACATATGACTCAATTTTTATATTTAAAAATCCCATATAAAATGATCCTAACTAGGAAGTGATTTGTTTTTGTTATTTATTTATTTATTTATTTATTTATTTATTTATTTATTTGGAGAAAGAGAGCACACATGCAGGGGAGGGGTAGAGAGAAAGAGAGAGAGAATCCCAAGCTGGCCCCAAGCTGTCAGCATAGAGCCCAACATGGCTGACTCGGGGCTCTATCTGATCCCACAGCTGCGAGATCATGACCTGAGGAGAAATCAAGAGTTGGACGCTTAACCGACTCAGCTACCCAGACACTCCAGGAAGTAATTTATTTGTTTGATGATGGTTGTTGTAAGCGCAGTATGTCGTAATAGATGTGAAAGCACAACATTAGAAGTGCTATGCAAATATGACATTATTGTTATTAAACACAGAAGTAAACAAATACCAGATGTAGTTATTAATCTCAGACCAAAAAACTTTTGTTATTCAAAGCAGTTTCAGAAAACATAGTTATATAAAAAGAAAAAACTGCTAGGCAAGTGAGAAATTATGTATCTTTAAAAGGTTCCATTCTAATAGCACGACTTAGATGACAAATCATAAGATTTCATAGCTATTACACTAATAAAAACAGTCTCATTCACAATGTAATCTTTCAGGATATATGTTATTTACCAAATCCTTAGAATTTAATCTCATCTGAAAGTATTAATTTTTAAAATGAATATTGCAAGGACCCTAAACAATAATTATCAAGTAGATAGCAACAACCAAAGTACCTGTAATAAAAGTCACATAAACTCCTGTGGTACAGATTGGGTTAGTATTTTATATACTCCACAGGCAGTAAATGCTGTATTTTATCATGTAAATTCATTTCTAGCTACTCCTTATAAATCAGAGATCTGATACAATATATCATAACAGTCTGTCCTATAAATGCTTTTTGAGTCATGCTTTGTTGACCTTACCATCATATTTGTTTATCAAACACATTCACAAAACCTACACCGTAAAATAAATATTTATGAGGTCTTATTGCCACAATTTAAATGTGGTCAGCACTTTCTAAAAGTGTCAGGTATCCCCACATAATCTATGTCCATATAAAGTCATGTAGTCCGAGAATGAAACCATTCACAAGCAAATGTAATCTCCCTCAGCCTTCTTAACACTTGATTTCTCCCCAACTGATTTGAAAAAATTCCAGTGTGGTGGTGACTGGACTGGAAAACATCAGTTTAATAATGTTTCTGTGTTGCAGGGACAAAAGAACTGTGGAAAGAGTGGGATGTAGAGCAACTCATGATTACTAGAGTGTCCTTTACAAGTGATACTCTTTAAATATTTGTTCACCAGGTATTTAGAGGAGAGGTTGAGAATTTCATGAGGGAACGAGGCAGAGACCATCACTCTGGGGAGACTGAGACTCAGTGTCTCCTCTTAGTCCAGATGAGTCAGTTTAGTTCCTCGGGTCACGACGCTTCATTCAGCAACCCAAAGCCCCAGGAGAACCCTACCTACTGCCTACAAGAATCCATCATGTTTTATTCTACTCTCCAGTTCCTAGCGAATATTCTTTGCACCTAGTAGGACATTCTCCCTGGGAGAAAATATGGAAATACCAGTTAAACCATCTTGTTATGTTTGCAGAGATATTTGGGTGCCCTAGTAACATTTAAATACTTAGAGATTAGTTCTCTAGCCAGTTTCCTAACCCAGCTCTCCTTCATTCTGCTCTAGGTACTAAAAATTCAATGATGAAAACGTGATGTCTCCCATTCATTGAGATAATATGTTAGTGATTTCTTCATGGCAATTACATTATCTGGAAATTTAGCAGAAATTTTGGTTTCTTGATTCAGTACTTTTTTTACTTCAGAAGTTTTTCTTTTATTCTTTTACTAAGTCTAGCAGTTTTTCCTTTTTTTTTTCAATTTTTTTGGTTATGAGTTATTTCCTTCTAATCCTTATCAATATTTGAAAATTAACATTATTTATGTAATCCACCAAATGGGTACATTTAGATTGTTCCAACGGTTCGCCTTAGCCTGAACCACTGTACAAAATGCTATAGGCTCAGTGATATCAGCAACAGAAATTTATTTCTCACAGATCTGGAGGCTAGAAGTCTGAAATCAGGGTGCCAGCATGGTTGGTTCTGGTAAGAGTCCTCTTCCTGGCTTGCAGTTGGCTAACTTCTTGCTGTGTCCTCAAATGGTAGAGACAGAGAGAACAAGCACATTCTCTGGTTTCTCTTTTTTTTCCATGTTTATTTATTAATTTTGAGAGACAGTGTGCATGTATGTATGAGTGGGGAGCTGTAGGAAGGAAGAAAGAGAATCCCAAGCAGGCACCACACTGTGTGTCAGCATAGAGCCCAGTGTGGTGCTTGATCTCAGGAACCACAAAGTCATGACCTGAGCTCAAATCAAGAGTCAGATGCTTAACTGACTGAGTCACTCAGGAGCCCCTCTGATGTGTCTTCTTATTAAGGGCACTAACTGCATAATGAAAGCCCCACCCTCATGACTTCATCCAAACCTAATCTCCTCCCAGGAGCTCCATCTCCAAATATTATCATGTTGGGGGTTGGGATATCAACACATGAATTTTAGGGGGATATAATTAAATCCATAGCATCCTGTTACTGAACATTGAGATTTAGCTGATTTTTAATGCTATAAATAACCCAGAGAAATAAATAGTGGAAAAGTAATTAGAAATTAAAACAGGAAACATTTTTTCTGGAAAAATAAAAAGAATCATAAAGGGTTATAACTGCTCTCTATCAGGGCACCAAAATCACCAACCCCTGAATAACCAGATACTGTGGATATTCATTTTTTATAACAATAGTCTTTATATCAAATTTGAGAGCCAACCAAATTGCTTTTGATTCCATTTTTTTTTAATACACTGCTTTTTACAAAATTATTTTCAGTCAAATCGTGTGTGCAATGTTTTTCTTGTTGGTAATAGTGTAACCTATATAGACTGATGACAAGTGAAATGAGGATTGGAGATATATTTCCAGGAAATGGTGGCTTTGGTAGCCTAAACTATTTCTCTGGCTCAAATGATGTATATGAAGCATAGAATTCATTAAAATTTAAAAACTACTCCACTGGGCCCGGGCTATAATATACGTACTAAACACTTGTTGATTTGTTGTGTAGCATAGACAAGAGATGAGATTAGAAAGAAATGACACTGTTGCCAGCCATTGACAAAAGCTTTGCTACATCCTGCAAGAAACAATGGCACTCAAGTTAGCGAAGGACAGCATGCAACTTCCCTACCACACACAATCAACAGATTCAAGAAGTTCTAGGTGTTCTTATTGTGGTCAGACTTATCAATAGGAGGCTGACAATAATATTACTGCTATTTACATATTGGTACCACACTGGCATGGATTTGCATAATGTATTGAGGCTCTATGCTCTAGAGAGTTGCATTGTAACATATTGGTGCTTAATGAACTCTGAAAAAATTGATTTTCCACAGAGTAAATTAAGGAATGCATTATAGCTGTTAAAGCAATCTTATGGGAAATCCGAAGCTTCCACTGCAGCACCATGCTTAGTAAGTAATAAATTACATGTTATACTTATTTGCCTTAATTCATGCTAATTTTGTCCAATTAATGTATCACAGTAATTCAGAAGCCTGTCACAGGAGAGCTAATTATTTATTGGATTTTTGTGTTCAGCTCCCTAGGAGTCTACTAGCAAACAAACTTGCGACTGTCTTTCTCTTAGGTCCACAGTGACATTCTTATGTCTTACTGTGGGGAAGTGAGGTTTGTGCTTCCATCTCAAGTTTCTGAAATGAATTGTGGAGCACCTGAGTCATATTCTTGTTTTTTGATCGGTGAAATAGTTTGACAGCCTGCTACTCAGTTACAACAAGACCCACTAGCTTCCTTATCGAAGCATCTGTACTTATGAGTCTGTATATTTCAGAGCTATCATTAAGAAAAAAGACATTTTTAAAGTTGTGTCCACATGAAAAGATTTCTACTTATTGTATGTGTATCTATCTATACACCCAAAGTGTATTTTAAAAGTGATGTAATTATCTGGACAACTCACACTGGAAATTCCTACTTAATTGCCTCGATTCTCTTTATATTTTAGAGCATTCTGATGGATTACCACACACTCTGCTATTTTTCACCTTACTCTGCACAATCTTGGTTCTAAACCTCAAAAAGCCACGTGCGCTGTTCTCGAAGTATTGTTTGAATCAGAAATAGTATCTAATGACAGTCAACATCAGCTTTGCAGGAATAAATTTTTATTTTACTGTGGTACACTCTTAATTCACAGCCCCAACGTGAATTATTTACGAGATTAAATTGTACAATTCATACCTATACACAATGCGGCAGTTGCTAAATAATTTGCACACCACGATGAGATGCGACATCAGAGTCAAAGAGGCTTCACCAGTTCCAGAGTGTTCACTCTCTTCTGGAATCCTGACAGAGCCCTGCATTTGCAGACAGTTATTTGCAGAGAGTAAGAAGCATTTGATCTCTTTTGCTCCCTCCTGTGAGTATCAGGAGAGCACTTGTCTGTTGATTACCATCTTCCAACTCTCTCCTTAAATACATAATACAGCATGATGTTTACCAGCAAGTTCTAGCACAGTGCTCCAACTTGAGGGCAGGTGAGATATACCACCCTTTATGTCACAGAAATTTTTTTAAAAAATTACCTTTATAGCCCTCTCTAATTTGATGGGAGAAAATGATGACATCTTTTTATTCAGCCAGTTTATACTAACCTGTTTGCCCTTACCCAATTGTGTATCTGAAAATCAATAAACTTCTCTAAACATCATACACTTTTACACCTTAGTATATGATTACTTTTGTCACCTACAGTATAATGTTATTTTCCCCTCCTGTCAGTTGTTTTTATTACCTATTCAAGACAGCAAATAAATTTCTGTCTCCTGGTGGGTTTTTTTTTGTTGTTGTTGTTGTTGTTGTTGTTGTTTTGTTTTGTTTTGCTGTCTTTTCCATATGGCATTAAGGTTTCAATCACCTTTTCTTTTTCTCTCTCTTTTTTTGCTAACTATAATTTAGAAAATTAAACTTTGGGTCACCTCCTTGCTTCTTGGGAAAGTGAATTTGCAATTGGAGTTTTAGCCTTTGTTAACTCTGACCAGATTAATAGAACAGAGTAGAGTAGAATAGAATAAGAGTAGGATAGAGTAAAAATACCTGGTTTATTACTGAATATATTTCTCCAAGGAAAATGTAGATGTTGTGTTAGTTATATCATATGTATTCCTATTCCTTCTAAGGTCTAAACTCTCCCAACATACACCACCTCCCTGTCCAGTATTGAGGAATTGCACTGTTTTAAATGTCTTTTTTAAAAAATGTTTTAATTATTTTTGAAAGAAAGAGCACCAGCAGGGGAGGGGCAGAGAGAGGGAGCAAGGGAGACAGAGGATCCAAAGTGGCCTCTGCACTGACAGCAGCCAGCCTGATGCAGGGCTCGGACGCGTGAACTGTGATATCATGACCTGAGCCAAAGTTGGTCACTCAACTGAGGTCGGACTCTCAACCGACTGAAGCACCCGGGCACCCCTAAATGTCTTTTTTTTTAATGAAAGGTTTAAACCTTTGCCGTCCTGACTCTGTCTTTGTATATGCTTGCTGTACATCAATTTTTGACAGGACTAGGATACTAAAATCCTGAGTCCTGACTAAAGGCTAAGAGAGAACATTAAAATTCAACCTCATAGGCTCTGCGTTTTAGATTAGTTACTTTCTGGGTTCCTAAAAATCTTAGGACATTAGTAAGCTAGGCTAAGCCACATCGTGGGTCTGTTTTTTGCTCACCCTTGAGGTAACAAAGCATGGCACACAGGAGCTTCTCACTCCCTGTCTCTAGAACTCAGATAACAGCGTTTGTCCTGCACTCACAGGTTCCCTCTTTGCACAGTGTTTTGACTTGGCCCTGCTGGACTGGGTTAGGAGACAAATCTGACATGGTTGACGTGGGAATGCAGTCTGTGGGCAGTGGGCTCGAACCGCCCTCAGACTCTATTTGATCGTAGCATTCCCCTGACCTGATCTGCTTCACCTTCAAAATGTGGTTGGTCAGAGTAAATCATCACTAAGCCTTCAGGTGTGATGTTTGTTTTTCTCTGAGTTCAGTCTAAAAGCACCGGTGATGACACAGCTCAGGGGGCACAGCCAAACTCAGTTTGTCCCAGGGAGTCCGGCCCAAGCCCCAGAAACGATGACAAAAGTCCTGAAGGGCATTTCTCTCTCTCAACCTTCTTAAATATGGGGGGAAGTCCCATCAGTTTTATTTGACAAATTTAACTACACTTTGTTCTTCCTTTGGTCAAACTGCCCAAGGTCCTGAATTTATCATCTGTTCCATTTTTGGCAGCATTTGGGGGTTTTGGAGTTGAAAGACTTTTGTGCCCCCGAGTATAAGATTATAGTGACATATTCCCTTTGTCCACTTCCTCCTCCATCAGCAGGACTGACAGCTCTGTGCCTCTAGGAGTCTGGACAAGGTAGTCACATCCAAACTGAACATCCAGCTTCATCCTCGGGGTCTCAGACAGTGGCACTGGTGCTGAAAACCTTTCTCTCTCCCTCTCTCCCTCTCTCCCTCTCTCCCTCTCTCCCTCTCTCCACCTCTCTCCCCCCTCCCTCATTATTGTTCACGCACACTCCACAAAGGAAAACCAACTAGGAGTCACAGAGAAGTCAAAGTCATCTAACTTTATTTTTGAGTGAAAACCTGAGAACATTCTAGGGAAACTTTAATACATCTACTTTATGAAGGACCATTTGCTTGTTGTTCTTTCCTGTAAACCTGAGCTTTTCATACTATGATATGTTGTCAGTATTTTTCTGTCTCATTACATCTGCTGTGAAAACAGTAACATTTTAAGGATATTTAAATCATTTTCAGTCTCTCCCTATTACAGACAATGCTTTAATTACCATTCCTAAAAGGTAGTTGTAATGAGAATTGAAGACTCTTAGATGACTTGGCCCCACTTCTATCAATGCAGTCTCTGAGTAGGCCTGCATCTGTAATATTTAAAAGTGCCCCCAGGTAATTCTAGTGGAGAATCTTAGGGTTAGGGTAGAGAATCTGTGAGTTAGGTAAAACAGAGGCAGTGAAAGACTGCTGATTTTGACGTTAGGTTTAGATTCTTTAAATGGTCAGGGACATACAATACTTTTTTTTTAAGATTTTAATCTTTTTTACTTAGAAATAAAATTAAATCTCTTCTGTGTATGAGAATACTGACATTTCTCTCTTCAGCATTCTTCTTATCAGCCATTTGAATATCAGATTCAGGATGAAGGAGATGCTTTTATATGTGCACCTCTTTGGTGTCTGCTTTCCCCTTTTCTAGAAGAATCTTAGACGCATTCCTGGGGGGTTGGAATAAATGAGAAGGGTTATCTGTTGTTTTTCATACAGCCTTTTACTACTAAGAACTAAATGATTAATACAACCTATTTGCTATAGTATAAAATATAGATGCCTTTAAGAGACAACTGGACAATTGGTAGTCAGAATGTTAATATTTGTCCATTCTCCTTCTAGGATGGGGTAACAGGATCCTTTGATGGCTCCTCTTTATAGTATGCAAAAACAAAAACCTTAAAACAAGTGAAATTAAGAAATACTAGTTAGTTCAGCAATAATCCATTCATTTATGCTTTAATTAAAATATTATTGAAGAATATTGAGAATCACATATTCTTCAACTCTTAAATACAGAGATTAAACTGAGGGTTGATGGGGGGAGACAGGGGGAGGGGGGAAATGGGTGATGGGCATTGAGGAGGGCACTTGTTGGGATAAGCACTGGGTGTTGTATGTAAGGGATGAATCATGGGGAATCTACTCCCGAAGCCAAGAACACACTGTATACACTGCATGTTAGTTAACTTGACAATAAATTATATTTTTTAAAAAAAAGAATCACATAGTCTTCTATGCGCTGAAGCTACCATGGTAAATGAGTCAGCCAAGGCCCACGCTGTCATGGACCTCACAGTCTAGTGCAGGAAGTTGAATGAACAGAAGGGAGAGAAGGAGGCCTGGAGAGAGGTAAGACATGTCAGCAGTGGTGGGTCCTATGGTAAAAATTAAAATAAAAAGATATTATAGAGACCCTAGATTTTTTTTTATTTTTTAAAATTATTTTTAATGGTACTATAGTTAATACACAGTGCAATGTCAGTTTCATGTGTACAATATAGTGATTCGGCAGTTCCATACATCACTCAGTGCTCATCAAGACAAGTGCTTACCTAATCCCCTTCACCTGTTTCATCCATCCCCCCACCCACCTCCCCTCTGGTAACCATCTGTTTGTTCTCTATAGTTAAGAGTCTGTTTTTTTGGTCTTCCTCTCTCTTTCCCCGCCCCCCCCCCCTTTGTTCATTTGCTTTGTATCTTAAATTCCACATATGAGTGAAGTCATATGGTATTTGTCTTTCTCTGACTGACTTATTTCACGTAACATTATACTCTCTAGATCCATCCATGTCATTGCAAATGACAATATTTCATTCTTTTTATGGCTAAATAATATTCCATTGTGTATAACACATCTTTATCCATTCATCTGTCAATGGACACTTGGGTTGCTTCAGCAGTTTGGTTATTATAAATAATGCTGCAATACACATAGGGGTACAAGTATCCCTTCAAATTAGTGTTTTTATATTCTTTGGGTAGATACCTAGTAGTGTAACTTCTGGATTATAGGGTAGTTCTACTTTTAATTTTTTGAGGAACCTCTGCACTATCTTCCACATTGGCTGCACCAGTTTGCATCCCCTTCGATAGTGCACAAGGATTCCTTCTTGTCCACATCCGTGTTAACCTTGGTTGTTTTTTTGGTTTTGATTTTAGCCATTCTGACAGGTATGAGGTGATATCTCTTTGTGGTTTTGATTTGCATTTCCTTGATGAGCAATGTTGAGCATCTTTTCATTTTTTGTTAGCCTAGATGGCTTCTTTAGTTGTATAGTTAGGGGAAGTTCTTTGTAGAAGTCACATTTTAGGTAAGATTTGAATGGCAGTTATGAATGTCACTCATTCAAGGGATGACAAGGTACTAAGAACATTCTAGATAAAGGAAAAACCTAGAGCAAAATATTCTAAGATGAAAATGAGCAAAAAAAACTGAAGGAAGAATAATCTATACAAAAGATCATAACTACCCTAATGTTTCACATAAATCAGTAGCTCACAGTTACTAACCAATCCTTCATGTCCTGTATAATCACCATGTTCCTTAAGAGGAAATCACAAGTGACAGCTGATATTTACATCATTATTGGGGTCCATCCTTAACAACTCCATTGGTCCTAAACTGTTGGTGCTCAGTCTTCTCTCCCAGACCCAAACTCTGGGTTCCGTGCCCCAGTTTTGCACCTGCTCGTCTTTCACCTCTAGTCTTTCTGATTTCCTGATGGGCAGCTTGTGTCTTAATCTCCCTGCTTAGATTTTGGCTTTGCCAATTACCCAGGGCTGATTAGGCAAATATTTTGCTCAGGTAAACTTTTTGCCTTCACCTCAGCCTTGAACATGATTCTCCCACTCCTTTTGCTGACATTTCAAAGCAGTCTACCTACTCTTCACCCTACCCCCACCCTCCTCCTGCAGCAAGATTCAAATAAATGTATATTAAAATTTAAGGAGATCGTAAAGTGTTATTTGGGCTGCCCCAAGTACAATTCGTCTTCTTGAAACATGTATAGAACCCAGAAAGATTTTATCTGTAACAATGTCTCCACTTAGTGAATAGCAGGAAAGAAAGGTAAGAATGCATAAATTCCATAATACTTCAGCCACTTGTTTTGTTTGCCTGAATGTTTAGTAGGCATAGTATGACAGTTATAACTGAAATTGAGAATGCTTTTCTTGTCTCTGCTCTTAGGAAGTTCATATCTTACTGGGTGTCAGGATGGTAGTAAAAAAAATTCCACTGCTAGTTCTAGGAGAATATTAGGCTGTGCAGAACTAGAGTCTGCTTTCTGGAGTTCCAATGAACTGCTGAACCAGATGTCTCTGTGTTTTAGGCCTCGTTTGTCTACCATAGTTGAAGCCAAAGTGGCAGACTCACATCAGCTGCACTAATGACAAAGGATAAATGACATTTTCATGATGAGGAGAACCCACATCTGAGCTCGTGTATTTAGCATGTAACGGTTAGGCCTCTATAAGCTTCCTTTATAGCTATATGACCATGTGTTTTCATTTAATGAAGTTCATTGAGTGTACCAACATCAGGAGTAACTATAAAATCCAGATCTTTCTTTTTTAAGTGCAATTATCAACAGGGCACAAACTGGCACTTTTCACACAAAAGTGCTGTGTATTTAAATTGCTTCCTCCTGGTGTGGAGAAATGAGTACCGGATTTGGAGTACTGGGTTTGACTATGACTTCAATTTTTTTTCTCCTGCACTGATCTTGCTCCTGATCTAGAGCCTTACATGTTAATCTATTTAAATTTGATTATTCCTTTAGGTAACTTACACCTAGCTTGTCTAAAAGAGAAGCCAGTATCTCTCATTATTGTACACACATAAATATTCATATGGACATCAGCTATTAAGACTCTTTTCTTACTGCAGTTACTGAATACATCTCAAGGTCTTTCCCCTTGCTGTTTTCATTTCCTGGAATGCTCTCCTCCCAGATATGTACCTGGCTCATTCTCTCATCCTTCCTGCTTTGATCTCGTCTAAGTGAGACCCTTCCTGGCTACCTATTTAAAAATGTAATCCACTAGCAGCATTCCTTATCCTCCTTCCCTCATTTATTTCTTTCAATATTCCTAACACTACCTGACATAATATACATTTTTTCTTATCATTTATTTTTGTCAAATAACTACTCTTTAGGGAAGAAATATTTTTGTCTGCTTTATTTACTCTTACACTCCCAGGACTTAGGATAGTGGTGTCTGGACTACAGTAGTCCCTCATTGTTTGTTGAATGAATGGGTGAATCATTTTCTTCAACTTCCAAGCTAGAATCCTCAATTCAGTCCTGACTATTCTCCTTCAAAATCCATACGGGACTGGTTATCAAATCCTGATTGAAAATAACTGAACGATTATTTTTAGATATCACCATTATTCTTTCTTCCTGTAATCACTACCTAATCACTATGTCTTCCCTTCAGCTATTGGAATAATCTTCTACTTTTCATGTTCCTCCAACTCCAGCCTATCTTATACACAGTTGCCAGACCTAACTTTCTAAAATTAAAGCTAATCTTGTAATTATCTTGTAATTACATAGGTTTGTAAAAATCTTGTAATTAAATAGGTTTGAGACATCGTTGGTTCACCATTACCTATGGGGTAAAGCCCACCACAGTGTCTGTCAAACTCCTATTCTTCCTCTAAGACCCAGTGTCTTCTCAGAAAAACTCCCAGCTTCTCCAGAGGGTGTTATATCATCTGGGCTCCTAATTCTTCAACCATGTCTATTATGGCAAATTAATTCTTCCCTCAAATGGGCTCTTATTATTTCATTATTTATCATTTTATTTTTTTTTATTATTTATTTTATTACATGTCAGGTGTTTTAATCACTGCCAAAGAGGAAAAGGGTGAAAAAGAGAAACTTATGATCTAATGGAGTAGATAGACGACACCAAACCAACCAAATACCAGCATAATATTCAACTGAAAAGATAGCATGTCTTTCCCAAACATATTCTGTGAGATGCTAATAGATATCTTGTGGAGATGACATTGTTGGTGTTGCTGATGTATCAGCATAAATAGCATTGCCGATGCACTAAATTTCAGGTGGTGCTAAGGTAAATGGGGAAGCAATACCTGCCTTCTCTTTAAACTCTGTTTAAATAGTGCCAGATGGATCATCCAGCTTTAGGTAATGGTATAGAAGTTTAGTGAGACTAATCCTTCCACAGATAACAACTTAATACTTAGACAAAACATTAGAAAGTTCCATCCCTCTCTCTTTTTTTTTTCCTTCTCATATGTTCATCTGTTTTGTTTCTTAAATTCCACATATGAATGAAATCATGATATTTGTCTTTCTCTGACTGATTTATTTCATTTAGCATAATATACTCTAGCTCCATCCACGTCATTGCAAATGGAAGGAAAGGAACCATAAGAGATTCTTAACAATAGAGAACAAACTGAGGGTTGTTGGAGGGAGGTGGGTGGGGAGTGGACTAAATGGATGATGGATATTAAGGGAGACACTTGTTATGAGCACTGGATATTATATGTTAAGTGATGAATCACTAAATTCTATTCTTAAAACCAATATTACACTATATGTTAACTAACTAGAATTTAAATTAAAATTTGAAGAAGAAAAAAAATCCAGTTGAAGACATTGGAAAATGGCCAAAATGAGGTAAAAGCTAGAGAGTAGTCAATCCTTGAAAGACCAAGTAAGATTTAACTTAACTGCCCCGGATAAGATTTACACGTTCGTGGCTTTTTGCCTAAAGGCACTCACCAGTGCACAGTACTGATGGCAGCAAAAAATTTCAGTAAGCCTCAGTCTTACCTGTTTGAGGTTGTAGAATATAGAATTTGGGATGGATAGAGCAACTGGAAAGTTGAAAAGGGAAATACTGAAAAAGATGGAACCCCAAAGAGAGTAATCCACAAAATTGTGCTATATGCCTAACCTCTGAACTATACATCTGTAAAGAGACTCCAAAAGGCATGATAGAAAGCAACAACCAGAGCTGAAAGAACGGAGCAATATTTTAGCTATTACTTAGTGAAGCACAGATAGAACCCAAAGGACTCCCGCCAAGTTAACTGTTGGCTAGAACAAAGTAAACACACTTCAGAAAATATAGGCAGATCAAGGTTTTTTTTTTTTTAATTTACATTTATTTATTTAATTTTGAGAGACAGAGAGAGACAGAGCACAAGTGGGGGATGGGCACAGAGAGAAGGAGACCCAGAATCTGAATCAGTCTCCAGGCTTTGAGCTGTCAGCACAGAGCCTGACACGGGGCTCCAACTCACAAACCGTGAGATCGTGACCTGAGCCGAAGTCAGAGGCTCAACTGACTGAGCCACCCAGGTGCCCCACAGATCAAGTATTTTTATAACATATTATATAAATGTCCAGCACACAATCAAAAACTGGTAGACATATAAGAAATAGAAAGAAGTGATTTATATTCAGGAAAAAGAGTTGTGAGTAGAAACTGAACCAAAGATGACCCATATTTGGAATTAACAGGCAAGCAATTAGTATAAATATGTCCAGTACTTAACTAACATTATAGCCAAAATAAATGAACTGGTGGGGAATCTCAGCAGAAAAAAAAGGGAAATATAAAGAAAACCCCAAGTTGGAACAGAGAAAGTATCATAACTGAAATAAAAATATATACTGATTTGATTCAACAGCAGCTTGATAATGGCAGATGAGGTCAGTAAACTTAAAGATAGATCAACAGAAATTATTTATTCTGAAGAACATAGAGAAAAAAATTGAAGAGAAATTAATAGAATATTAATGAATTGAAGATAAAATCAAGCAGTGAGTTTAAAATCAAGACTCCATGGTATTGGAGTCCCAGAAAGAGAGGAGAGATAGAATGGAGTAGAAAAAAAAGCTGTTTGAAGAAATAATGACCAAAAATGTCCTGAGTTTGATGAAAAACATCAATTTATAGATTCAAGAATCTCAGCAGATTCATGAAGGGTAAACACCAAGAAAATCACACTGAGTATACATATAGTCAAACTGCTGAAATCTAAAGATAAACAGAAATTTTTGAAAGCATCCAGAGAAATACATTACACACAGGAAGCCAATGTTACAGATAGTATCTGTCTTCTATCCAGAAAACAAACAATAAGAACAACAAAACAGAGCCCAGAAGATAATTGAATGTCATCTTTAATATAATGAAAATAAAGTAAAAATTTATGAACCTAGAATTTTCTTTCCAGTGAAAATATCTCTCAAAAATTAAAGGTAAATGAAGAAATTTTGAGAAACTTTCAGATCATATTTAAGATAATGGAGAGAATCTGAAACGAGCAGATCTGCACTATGAAAAATGTTAAAGTTCTTCAGACAGAAGGGCGAGGACACCAGATGGAAGTTCTAATCCTCAGGAAGTAATGAAGAACTCCAGAAATGGTATATATGTAGGAAATTATAAAAGATTATATTTATTTTTTATTCTCTCAGTTTAAACATCATATGACTATTTAAAGGAAGCATAACTTATGTTATAAGGTTTATATGTATGTAGATATATAGGACACTAGCACGAAGGGCAGAAGGTAAGTGAAACTAAGCTTTCCAAGTTTCCTATAATTTATGAGAAGTAGTAGAATATTAATTCTAAATAGACTGTGATAAGTTAATGATGCATAATGTAATCCCTAGAGCAACCATTTAAAAATGCATAGAGATATAGCTAAAAGACAGAAGAGGAATTAAAATTGAATATGAAAAAAAAAGATTCTATCGACTCAAAAGAAGGTAGGAAAGAAGGAACAGAGGAACAAATATGAGATGAGACAAAGTAAAGGTTGCCAAATGGCAGTGGTTGTTGGTGCTTGACAGATTTTTCAGAATTTCTACTTAAATGATATTTTTTCCTGGAACTTGTAGAACGGTCCAAAGGAAAAGGGGCCAAAGACAAATCTGAAAGATAGAAAATAAGCTGCATTCCTTCTGCTAACAAATAAGTCTTTGTTAGGGAATCAAGTCTGGGAGTCTGACTGCTATATACTTCCTTTATGACTCTCTTACTTTCAAGAGGTGCCTGTGTCTCTCCCACAAATAGACTTTTGGTGAATTACTTGTCTATAAGACAATCATGGGCTTGTCTTAAAACCAAATATGGGTACAGTTTAGGCTCAAATGAAACCACTGGCTTTACTAACAAACTAGAAGTCATTCTTGACTAATTTCTTACTGCATACATTTAATAAACAGTAAATCACCAGGTCTTATACGTATTTTCCTCCAAGGAAGATAGTTCTTTAAATATATACGTTTTGGGGGCACCTGGGTGGCTTAGTCAGTTAAGCATCCGACTCTTGATCTCAGCATCGTCATGATCTCACAGTTCATGAGTTTGAGCCCTGCGTCAGGCTCTGCGCTGACAGCACAGAGCCTTCTTGGAATTTTCTCTCCCTCTCTCTGCCTGTACTCCGCTTGTTTGCTCTGTCTCCCTCTCTCTCTCTCTCTCTCTCTCTGTCAAAATAAATAAATAAACTTAAAAAAAATTAAATATATACATATATAGTTTTTATTTTAGAGAGAGAGAGAACACGAGTAGGGGAGATGGGCAGAGCGAGAGAGAGAAAGACAAAGAGAATCTTAAGCAGGCTCCACTCTCACTGTGGAGTTCTTTGTGGGGCTCAATCCCACGACCTTAGGATCATGATCTGAGCCAGAATCAAGAGTTGCATGTTCAACTGACTAAACCACCCAGGCGTCCCTCCAAGAAATATAGTTCTTGAAGAGAAGTCCTTCATCCTTGAAACTACCCCATTAGTCTTTACAATCCTCTACCTTTACTACTTCAATATCTTCTCATCCATTGTTTTTCTCCAAAAGTTTACCAAATGAGGTCAGAATGTATGTTGGTGGGATTTATGTGAAAAATTGTTTGGCAGTTACTTAAATAGTTAAACCTATATCTATCATAAGAACCAAACATTTCACTCCTAAATATTTACCCTAGAGAAATGAAAACATGTTTTCACAAACACTTGTGAACAAATATTTATAGCTAACTGCTTTATTTACAATAGCCAACAACTGGAAATACCCAAAATGTCCTTCACCACATGAATAGACAAACAAAATGTGTTATAGTCACACAATGGACTGCTACCTGGTAATTAAAAAGGGCATGGC
The DNA here is from genome assembly GCF_046562875.1 of Panthera onca. Classification (NCBI taxonomy): domain Eukaryota; kingdom Metazoa; phylum Chordata; class Mammalia; order Carnivora; family Felidae; genus Panthera; species Panthera onca. Next base: position 133,299,319 of record NC_138340.1, on the reverse strand, counting down.
ACTGATGCAGGGACAACGTGGATGGGTTTTGATAACATTATGCTGAGTGAACGAAGCCAGACATATTGTATGATTGAATTTTTATAAAATGCCAAAGCAGAACAGTGATTACCTGGAACCAGGGTTGGAGGAAGGGATAGACTTCAAGGGGACAAGAGCCATCTTTTTGGAGTGAAGGAAATCTTTCTTGTTTTGATTGCAGTAGTGGTTTTACAGGTACATACAACTTTCAAAATACATTGATTTGAACAATGTGTTCAATTAAGGGGGTGCAGTCTTTTGTACTTGAATTACTCCTCAGTAACACTGTTGACAAAAATCTGGCACCCATGGGGGTGTGAAGAGCATCTTGTGAAAGAGGTAAATTATCAGAAGTAACATTTCTGTTTTATGCATAAGGAAACTAATTTCAGAAGGTTGTGGTACTTGCAAATAAGTAGCAGAGTGAAAAATTTTAAGTCTAATGCTTTATCTCAACATCCTGTGAGGTTCCTATCACCTTTGATCCTCCCATTGTAGATGTTGGAAGTTGGAGGAATAGGGTGGCTAAGTGTTTCAGTGTGTAGGCTCTGGAATCACGTAGTCCTGCGTTAGAATCCTGGCTTCACCATTTATGAGCACTGTAATGTCAAGCAAATTTTCAGACAGCCCACTTTCTTATCTGCAAAATGCCAATGATAATAATTGTACCTACCTCATGGGATGTTTATGAACATTAAATAGATAATACAGTGGAGGAGTCTGGGTGGCTAGGTCAGTTAAGCATCAATTCTTTTTTTTAATTCTTTTTTAAATGTTTTATTTATTTTTGAGAGAGACAGAGTACTAGCGGGGAAGAGGCAGAGAGGGAGGGAGACCCAGAATCCAAAGCAGGCTCCAGGCTCTGAGCCGTCAGCACAGAGCCTGACACTGGGCTCAAACTTGTGAACCGTGAGATCATGACCTGAGCCGAAGTCGGACGCTCAACAGACTTAGTCATCCAGGTGCCCCGAGCATCCAATTCATCTCAGCTCAGGTCTTGATCTCAGGGTCATGAGTTCAAGCTCTGCTTTGGGCTCCTGGGCATGAAACATACTTAAAATTAAAAAAAGAAAAAAGAAAGTACAGTGTATTCAAAAGACTGAGACTGATGCCTGACACATAGTCCAACAAACCTTAGCTAGTATGTTTCATTTTCTTCATTTGTAACATGGATATAATAATACTATCTACCTAGTGTATTCAATGGTGGCTTGGAAGATATGCCCACATCTTAATTCCTGGAACCTATGAATGTTACTTTAATTTGGGAAAGGGTCTTTGCAAATGTAATTAAGCTAAAGATCTTGATGTGAGGGGATTGTCTGGAATATACAGGTGAACCCTAAATCAGTGACAACTATCCATATAAGAGACACACAGAGAGAACACAGGCGGGAGAGGAGGCAATATAATCATGCGGACAGAGACTGGAGTAGTACAGCCATAAGTCAGGGAATGCCAACAGCCAACACAAGCTGGAAGAGCCAATGAATGGATTCTTCACAAGAGGCTCCAGATGTAGTGCATCTTTGCTGAATTTTGGGCTTCTAGCTTCCAGATTTGTGAGAGAATAAATTTCTGTTGTATTAAATCTACAATTTTGTTGCAATTTGTTACAGCAGTGTAAGGAAACTAATACACTACCTCAAAGGAACATGGTGAGGATACAACTTAATGTATCTAAGCACTTAGTGCCTATACATAATGTATTATATGAAGATCAGTTATGTTGTGGTTGTTATTATTACCAGCCAAATTCTAACTCAGTTATAAATCTTTAGTCACTGGCCTCTGACTTGGAAGACATTGTGAAATGAAATAAAGAAAGCCCCCATGGTTAATTTCTTCAATCTAAACTTTAAGCTGATTTGTTTTGTTTCCATTTGTCTACAATAATTCCTTTAGGAAATCTGCTTTGATGCTAATTTTAACTGTATTCATTGTTAAGTGCTCTCGGATTGCAGAACAAAGGGCACAGTAGCTATGTGAGAATGCATTGTTCTCTCTTTTATTCCAAAGGGATGTGTTAATGACAGAGTTTTAAGCTAAACTCATAATTTCTAGCATTTTGTTGTTTTAAATTTTTAATCGCTCTACTCTTAAAAGAATCGATTTTATTCCAAACTTAAATATGGTTCCACAGTGTAATACTTTAGAAGTATTCCATTTAAACCTTTGCTCACATAGTACATCTGAGTGATAAATTAAAAGCAGAAATGTCCAAAAAGCATCCTATCTGTGCAACAGCGGAGCCGGACGACATTAGATTTGTATTTTCCAGGATGTATACAGACCATGACACTGCTCTACATTTTTCTGTAAATAAGTTTTACAAATCCTATTGTATCCTGTTAGTTCAGGGCTTTGGCTTGCCATTTTAGCTGACAATCCAATTAATTCATTAAAAAGAACAAATCGTTTCTGACTAATCTGACAGGTCAGCGATAATGGTTGGACTGCAGGTATGGACACACCTAGAGAAAAGCATGGGATGAACATCTGTTTCCATTCCCCAGTCACGAGGCACCAATATCCTGTTTCCACCCAATAGGCCCAGATCTGGAGAAGAAATACAGAAAGGGAGAGACAGAGCAAATAACTGGCTCTCCAATTTCCCAAGAGTCTAGGATTACAATAAGAGAGAAAATCAATCAGGGTGTTTCTTTAGTTCCTTATTTGAAAGGGACCACACAGAGTGAGCATCAGTAACAAAATACAACTGTGAAAACAAGATTTTGGCAGGCAAGAGAGGTGTGAGGAGGAAGGTGAGAAGGGCATATTTGGAAGTATTCCACCTCATTTTTCCTGGAAATAGCGGGTGAGCCAATAACATAAATCAAGAAAATGCCTAAAAACCTCCACTATCTTTGAAGATCATTTGTTACGCATATACAAGGTCCGCCTGGTACTGTGTGAAAGAGCCAGTGTGTGTATAACAATTGCTTGAATGGTCAAGAAATGAAATTACATGTTTCTTTTTTTTTCCCAAAAAAAAGAAAAAAAAAAAAGAGCTACTGTTGAGTAATATATCTCAAAACTCATTTGAGTAAAGAAAATTCCAGAAGGTGTTTGTTCTTCCTTGAGTGCTTTAAAACCAAGAATGGGAAAATATCATTTCTGAATATATTACTAAACTGTCTTTAGAAAACAAAACTTATTTTCTTTAAAAAAAAATAACATTCTTCTAATAGTATAGAATTTTCCACGTATCTATAATAATGCATGGTACTTTAGACACATGCTACAATGGTTTGAAAATAATTTATTTCTTATTAATATATCCCAGTGATTTGTTCCATAATCACATTTGATACAGAAACCAGTGAAAATAATGGTGGTGAATACCTATGTAACATGGGCAAGATGTTGCTTCTAAGGTATGTAGGGAAGGACAGTTTTTTACTCTACCCTTCTAGGTTCTTTTGGTTAATCTGTTAATTAAGCTGACATAGGGACAGATTAACAGGAGAAAAACAAATTTTGCATGTATAGGAGCCCTGCAAAGACTTGAGAAACTCATAGTCAGGCAATTGAAGTTTATGTGCCATCCTGAGCTAATGAGAAGTAGGTAGGGTCTGAGGTTTCAGAGGGAAGGAAGATAATTCACAGAAAGGTGGGAAGAGCAAATGTTTGGTAAACAAACATCGGTCATGCCATGCAGACACACTGCTTTACAGAGAGAATTTTGAGCAAACAGGCCAGCCTCCCCCAGCTTATCACATCTAACCCATACTCTTTGTAGTTGTCTTTGGTGATAGCTCTCTTCCTGGACCAGACCCTTTATCTAAATTCTTTTAGGCAGTTGAGGAGGTGATGAAAACCTCTTCCTGAGTCTTTTGGGCCTTGATTGTCTTCAGCCCAAAATAATTTGCATGCTTAAGTGGCACATTCCCTGGTGTCATATTTTGCTCCCCTTCAAGTGGTAAATGAAAAATTCTAAAATATCAGCCTTCAGATGAAAATCATGTCTATTAGGAAAGGTAAACATTAGCTTTGGAAGAACAAATGGAATATTTCTTAACAGGTTTGGCAAGATGCATGGAAAATATTTCTCATACACATTTTTTTTCCTGAGCAAGGGAAAATTTGTGAAGGGATAACTTAGTGTAGGAAAACAAATTGGGATAGATTGTAAGCAACAGTTTAATGAGTAAACCATCTACCGGTTCCCAGAAACTATTAGGCACTGAGAGGGCTTGTCACTAAATATATGGTAGTGATTACCTTGAAAACCTCATTCAACTCAGAAACATACAGTTCATTATCCCTAATATGATTTTTCTGAGTATTTTTGCATGTGTACAAAATTCACCCAAAGCCTGGAGACTGTAATTTTCCTTCCTTAAATACATGGATTATCAGTGTATTTGGTTTTGACAAACATTGGTAGGCAGACATAATTCAGAAAGATACATTTTTATGGTAGAAATATTTAATTATGGGGCAGAATGAATGATAATAAGAACTTAAACATTTATTATATGCCTGACATTAGGCTAGAGAGAAATATTGAGAAATATGACTATGGCTGCTGTTTTCAAGAAGCCCATTTTGTTGAAGAATTAAAAATAACACACAAGAAATAAGTAATAAATAAATTAGTGTCACTTATAAGTGCCATAGGAGTTCAAAGAAGGAAAACAGTGAAAGATGACATTTAGAGAAGGTTAAGATCATGGCGGCATGAGAGGAGTATGAGACTTAGCTGTATTTGTGATTTCCAAAACGAAGGAGAATATAACTCCTTTGAAGTGGAGAGGAAGGGTGTTATTTGAGAAATACATATTCAATATGACAAGAATTTCACATTTTTAAAGAGATCAGTGAGATTTGCTTTCATAATATAAATCCAGGGAGGTACAACTTTATAGACCCCTAGCTAGTAAGATAAACAAAAACCATAATTTTTAATGGGGTGAAGGAATGAGGGGCATATCACAATCTCTGGGAGCAACAAATTTTGGTTGACCACAGCTGAGAAATAGGGGGGAAGGGAGCAAGGTGGATGAGGATGCCCTCTGGGTGGCGATGAAGTAGGATGGGGAAGAAGTGGAGAAATGCCTTGAAATGTGTGGAATAATATGAAGATATGGATATGAAGAAGGGTACAGGTGGATAGGGAAACCATTGGAAGGTAAAGTACCAAGCTAAGTGACTGGACTCGATTTGATGGGCAACAAAGAGCCATCTTGGCTTCTCAAGCATGAGAGTGTTAAGATAAGTGGAATTTAGGAAAGCTAATCTATTTGATATTAACACATAGGATGCAAAAAGATTAAGAGAGAAGAAAATGGGAGACGATAGGTGAGTTAGAAATATATTGGAAAATTTGGCCATGATGAGCCAGGTTTGGGGATAAAGTGAGGTTAGTAGACTTTCTTCTGTCCCCAAGGAACAGGAAAATATATGACCTCAAGCCTGGAAAACTAGAAAGATTTATTGTAACCATTCACGTAGGTATGCTCTTCTCATGCAACTAGAAGGACGGTTAGTTGGCAAACATGCTTACTAGTTTATGGTAGGACCTAATTTCAAGGGCTCAGTATATTTCATACCATGGTGTAATTATTCCCTTTGGGTTGGCTTCCCCCTTGTTTTATATTAATAAAAATAGTGCTCAGTTATAGAAACAAAATTCAATATCTCCTTCCAGTTATATGCGTGATGGTCAGGTAAGCTCAAAAATTGTGAAATAAAGTGTTTTTGCCTACAGGTATATGGAATACAAATAAGTAAGTGTCTTTTCACTTTTCATTTGTGTGCTTCTTCCAGCATATGGCCTTCCTTGGCTGTAGTTAAGTGAGAGTTATACTTCACAATTTCAAGTCAAATGGTATTGAATCGCCCCTTCCCACTTGTACATTCCCACTTTAGCTCTTAAAGTCGTCCAAAAATCTGTGTAGCTTGGCATGTGGAGAAGTTACCAATTGTGGATCCCAAACTGTCTACTTGAAGGGGGCATAAAGTGAAGCAAGAATATTTTATACCTGCCCAGCCCATAGACTGAGTGGCTGTACCCTATGGAGTTAGCATGAGAGAACTAGATAGAAGTACTTAAAAATGTATGGTTTTGATCTTATCTGTTTCTCACAGTATTCTTAATCAAAGTCAGATCTGTTGTCCCAAGTTATTTTTACCATGGCATGGTGAGGTTTGATTTTAAGTGCCAGTAATATGATTGTTTCCACAGTACCATGACATTTATTTTCTTTAAAAAATTTAAAAACACACATGGGCCACCCCAAGGACTCTGTACTGTCACTGTCACTTTTAGTGGTGTCAGTAAAGCCACTGCCAGTTTTGACAAGACAAGTCTACAAATATAATCACCACTGCTGCGCAGGTCACCAGAGAATATGGCGTTTGGAAGAGCTAGAAGTAAATTATTTAGTACTTGGTGTGCCTTTGTGTTCCACGTGCCACCACCCAGATAAAATGGTTTCACTCTATAGAAAGAAGCAGTTAATGAGAAAACACACATATGCACACCTAGACACACATAAACGAATAGTACCAGGCACCACTGATTTCATTGGATTTGCATAATTTCAGCTGGACTATAGTATTTTAAAGAAAGCAGTGATGAACAGGAGAAAACTAGAGATGAAGAAAAGAGAGGAGAAGCAAAGAATAGGATGCGGGGTAGGGTGACAATATTTGCTGATGTCTTTGACAACTTAGTTTCCACGCCCCTCAAAATAAGACCAGAAAAAGGAAAAGTCAACCCCTCTGGTACAGTACTCTGTATATACTAACCCTTACCATAAATTGCTAAGGTTAACAACCTGTAACAACTAACAGTTCATATGTAACTCATAGGACTTGTAGAAGAACAGAGCTTGATAACATTAAACATTTTCCCCAAAGACTTGAATAAAATAACATAAAGAACAATGGTCAAGTCTCATCAACAGCAGGAGAAGGAAACTGTGATCCTTTGGGCAGAGCCAGTACCAGGATTTAGAAGCATAGCAGAGAAAGGGTAAATTAAATCCAGTTCATGGGGGCAGGAAATGATATAACCTTTCCGCAGGTCAAGTCCTGACCAGATTGGTAAGGGCGAGTTTACAAGGTAATCTGTGCACCTACGGTCAAAGGAGAGGAGGCAGAGGAAATGTCTGAGAACGAAGCGACAGGACCATCTTGCACAGCGCCAGCCAGTTCTGGGGAAAGAGAGGATAATGGCGTGGCAATGAATGTGAGATTTAAGTTTTAGACTTAAAGGGCCAATTCTTGAACAGCAAAATGGGACTACACTAAGGGCCAAAAATTATAGAAAAGTTATGGAATCTGGCTAAGATGCTGTTAAGGACAGAGAAGAGAGAGGAAACTCAATATAGAATAGCTGATATTTATTTTAAAAGATCATTTTTTTTCATGTTTATTGAGACTCCTCGCTAAAGTAGTGCTATGGACTGAATACATTCTCCTAAAAGTCATCTGTGGAAATCCTATCCCCTCAAAGGGTTGGGATTAGGAGAAGAGACCTTTGAGAGATGAATAGGTCATGAGGAGACAGCCCTCATGATGAAATTAGTACATAAATAAAAGACATTCCAGACAGTTTCCTACCCCCTTCAGTCATGTGAGGACACAGCAAGAATCTATGAACCAGAAAGCAGGCTTCACCAGACATTGAATCTGTCCACACCTAGACCTTAGACTTCTCGGCCTCTAGAACGGTGCACAATAAATGTGTGTTGTTCATCAGCCATCCAGTCTACAGTGTTTTTCTTTTGTTTTCTCTTTGTTTTAGATTTTTTTAATGTTTATTTCTGAGAGAGAGATAGAATGTGAGCAGGGGAAGGATAGAGAGAGAGGGAGACACAATCCGAAGCAGGCTCCAGGCGCTGAGTACAGTGTTTTTCTTATAGCAACCTAAATAGACTAAGAAAATCTTCTTACATCTCCTTGTCAGTTACTAATAGGATACTCTGCCTTTGGTGTCTGTTTGATCCTGATGTCTCACACAGATGTCAGTGGACCCCATTCCTGAAACCTGCTCTCCATGTCTACATCCACTACAACTCCATCCTTAACTAGAATTTTTTGGCAGCTTTATTGGGATACAATTCACATACCGTACAATTCACCAAAAACATATTATTCAGTGGTTCTTAGCATAACAGAGCTGTGCAACCATCTGCTCTATCAAGTTTATAACATTTTTATCACCCCAAAGAGAAATGCCACACTCTTTATTCATAATTTCCCATCCATTTCACGGCCCTCATTCCTAAGCAGCCACTAGTCTACTTTCTGTCTCCGTAGATTTACCTGTTATAAACATTTTATATAAATGAAATCATGCAGTATGTGATCCTTCCTGACTTTTTCATTTAGTGTCATGTTTAACGGTTCATCCCTGTTGTAGCAAGAATCAGTACTTCATTCCGTTTTATTGCCAAATGATATTGTGCTATAAGGATATATCACATTTTATTTATCTATTTATCAAAGGATTGACATTTGAGTTGTTTCCACTTTGGGCTTTTATGAATAGTGCTGCTATGAACATTGATGTGCAAGTTATTGTACAGGCATAGTTTTCATTTCTCTCAGGTGTATACCTAGGAGCAGAATTGTTGGGTCATGTGGTAACTTGATCTTTAACCTTTTGAGGAACTGGAAACGATTTTCCAATGTGATTGCGCCATTTAACTTCCTTCACTTAATGTGTAAGAGTTCCAGTTTCTCCATATCCTTATCAACACTCATTACTTCTCTCTTTTTTTCTTTATCATAGTCATTCTAGTTCATGTGAGTGGCATCTGATAATATTGATTTCCATTTCCTTGATGGCTAATTCCGTGAGTATTTTTTTCAAGTGACTATTGGACACTTGTATCTTCTCATTGTAGAAATGTCTATTCAGAGCCTTTGTCCATATCTTAATTGAGGTATTTGTCTTTTTATTATTGAATTGTAATAATTTTCTTTATATTCTAGATACCAGTTCCTTATCAGATATATGATTTGAGAAGGTTTTTTTTAATCCATTCTATGTGTTATCTTTTCACTTTCTGATGGCATCCTTTAAACCATTAAACATTTTTAATTTTGATCCAAAAAGATTTTAATTTTTTTTTTAATTTTTTTTAACATTTATTTATTTTTGAGACAGAGAGAGACAGAGCATGAATGGGGGAGGGTCAGAGAGAGAGGGAGACACAGAATCTGAAACAGGCTCCAGGCTCTGAGCTGTCAGCACAGAGCTAGACGCGGGGCTCGAACCCAAAAAGATTTTAATTTTGATCCATTTATCTTTTTTGTTGTCATTGTTGCTTGTGCTTTACTATCATAGTTAAGAGAAAATTGCTTAATCCAGGGTCCTAAAGATTTGTGCCTATGATTTTCTTCTAAGAATTTAAAGTCTCAGCCCTTATATTGAAGTCTTTGATCCATTTGAGTTAATGCTTATACATTGTGTGGTGTACAGGTTCATCTTTACTCTTTTGGATGTATATATTCAGTTATCCCAGAACCATTTGTTGAAAAGACTACTCTTTCCCTCAGTAAATTGTCTTGGTACCAGCTAATTTACTTTTAATGGAAGTATAGTTGACATATATTATTAGTTTCAGGTGTGCAACATAGTGATTTGACAATTATATATATTATAAAATGCTCACCATGATAAGTATAGTTACCATCTGTCACCAAATGAAATTATTACAATATTATTGACTATATTCCCTATGCATATTTTTCATTGTTGTGACTTATTTATTTTACAACTAAAAGTTTGTGTCTCACAATCCACTTCACCTATTTACCCCATCCCCCTACGCTTCTCCTTTCTTGGCAACCACTAGTTTGTTCTCTATGAGTTTGTTTTTCTCCTTATTGTTATTATTTTTGTTTGTTTTGTTTCTTAGATTCCACATGTAAGTGAAATCATATAGTATTTGTCTTTCTCTGAGGGACTTATTTCACTTACCATAATACCCTCTAGGTCCATCCATGTTGTTGTGAATGGCAACATTTCATTCTTTTTGATGGCTGAGTAATACTCCATTGTGTATATAAACCTCACCTTCTTTTTTTTTTCTTTTTTTAATATTTATTTATTTTTGAGAGACAGAGTGACACAAAGTGAGACTAGGGGAGGGGCAGAGAGAGAGGGAGACACAGGATTGGAAACAGGCTCCAGGCTCTGAGCTGTCAGCACAGAGCCCGACGCGGGGCTCGAGCCCACAGACTGTGAGATCATGACCTGAGCCAAAGTCTGACGCTCAACCGACTGAGCCACCCAGGCGCCCCAAACCTCACCTTCTTTATGCATTCATCTGTCAATGGACATTTAGGTTTCTTTTATCTCTTGACTATTGTAAATAATGCTGCAGTAAAATGGGGTGCTTATATCTTTTTGAATTATTGCTTTCATTTTTGGGTGGTAAATACCGAGAAGTGGAATTACCAGATAATGTGGTACTTCTAGTTTTAGTTTTTGGAGGAAATTCCATACTGTTTAACAGAGTGGCTGCACCAATTTACATTCCTACCAACAGCGCATAAAGTTTCCCTTTTCTCCACATCTTCACCAACATTTGTTATTTCTTGTCTTTTTTTATACTAACCATCTGACTGGTGTGAGGTGACATCTCCCTGTGGTTTTTATTAGCATTTCCCTCATGGTGAGTGCTGTTGAACATCTTTTCATATGTCTGTTGGCCATCTAGATATCTTTTTTAGAAAACTGTCTATTCAGATCCTCTGCCCATTTTTCCAATCTGAATATTTATTTTTTAGGAATTTGAGTTGTATGAGCTCTTTGTATATTTTGGATAGTAACCCTTACCAGATACATCATTTGCAAATATTTTCTCCCATTTAGTAGGTTGCTTTCTGTTTTGTTAATCATTTCCTTTACTGTTAAAAAGTATTTTACTTTGATAGAGTCCCAATTGCTTATTTTTGCTTTTATTTCCCTTGCCTGAGGAGACAGATCCGAAACAATATTGCTAAAGTAGAAATTCATTAGATTATTGCCTATATTTTCTTTAAGAAGTTTATGGTTATAGGTCTTACATTTAGTATTTAATCCATTTTAAGTTTATTTCTTGTGTATAGTGTAAGATAGTGATCCAGTTTCTTTCTTCTGCATGTAGCTATACAGTTTTCCCAACACCATTTCCCCCATTGTATATTCTTGTATACATTGTTGTAGATTATTAATTGACCATATAAGTGTAGGTTTATTTCTGGGCTTTCAATTCTGGTTATTGATCTATGTGTCTATTTTTGTGGGGCACCACACTGTTTTGTTTACTGTAGTTTTGTAGTATAGTTTGAAATTTGGGATTGTGACACTCCAGTTTTGTTCTTCTTTCTCAAGATTGTTTTGGTTACACAGGGTCTCCTGTGATTCTATACAAATTTTAGGATATTTTGTTATAGTTCTTTGAAAAATACTATTGGTATTCTGATAAGGATTGCATTGCATCTGTAGATTGCTCTGGTTAGTATGGACGTTTTTTTTTTCATTTATTTATTTTTGAGAGACAGAGAGAGCACAAGTGGGGAGGGTCAGAGAGAGAAGGAGACAGAATCCAAAACAGGCTCCTGGCTCTGAGCTATCAGCACAGAGCCTGACATGGGGCTTGAACTCACAAACTGTGAGATCATGAACTGAGCTGAAGTCAGACGTTTAACCGACTGAACCACCCAGGCGCCCCCTGGACATTTTAACAATATTAAATCTTCCAATTCATAAGCATGGAATATTGGCACCAACTGATTTTAATCTGACTTTTCTACTGATTGTTTTTTCTTCATGTTATGCTTTTGCTTTGGCTCCAAATTCTTGTAGCCTACATTATTTCTTGCTATGAAATTTAGCCCTTGAAGTTTTATGGGTAAATTGTTCTCTTCCTTGATTGGCATGTAAACTTTAGCTACTGGACAGCAGTGGCTGCTTCCTCCTGAGTCCTCAAACATGGCTTACAGAAGCCATCATAGTTCTGCTATGGTGAAACCTCTAAGCTATAGATGAACTCAGTTCTGGCCCAGGCCACAGTTAAAGATCAATAATCCAGCTTCTTTGTAAGTTACCCATATAAAAATTATTCTCATATGTATGCCTCTAACTTTAGACCCTCTCTTAAGCTGTCAACCTAAATTTCTAACTCCCTGCTGGGCATCTTTACATGGATATTTCATCTCTACTGCAAACTCAAATATATAAAACATTGTGTTGCCTAAAAAACTTGTTTTGACTCTAGTGTTCTATTTTCTAGGAAAGAGAATCATCATCCTCCCAATTTAGAGGCCTGAAACCTCAAAGTCATTTCTGACATTCTTCGCTACTTTGTCTTCTGGCCTACCTAGTTTTTTTTTTGTTTGTTTGTTTGTTTGTTTATGTGATCAGTGGACAATTCAGAAGTACCTTCCTGGGAATTTGAATCTTAAGCAAAGACTGTATTAGCTTGGTAGGGCTGCTCTAACAAAGTACCATGTACTGGGAGGTTGAACAGCAGACATTTATTGTCTCAGAGTTATGAAAGCTAAAAGTTTAAGATCAAGATGACAGCAGAGTTAGCTCCTTCTGGGACTATGGGCGGGGGGGGGGGGGGGAATCTGTTCCATGGCTCACTCGTAGCTTTTGGTAGTTTACTGTCAATCTTTGGTATTCCTTGGCTTCTGCTGTATCATCCTGATCTCTACACTCATCTTCAAATGACATTCTGTATGTATATGAAGCAAAGAGAGAGACAGACAGACAGACAGACAGAAAGAGAAAGTTTCCAAATTTCCTATTTATATAAGAAAACCATTCATACCAGATTAGGGGTCCACCCTACTGCAGCATGACCTCGTCTTAACTAATTACACTTGCAATGACTCTATTTCCAATATGGTCCCATTCTGAGGTCCAGGGGTTGGGAGTTCAACATACAAATTCTAAGGAATCACAATTTAATCTATAACAAAGACATTGAAGACCAAAGGAGGTTAGAGAACCCTAAATACACAATCCCTGATTTCCTACTGTTGAAAACATCAGAGCCCATATGATTACTACACTTTCCAAACTTTGTTATTTTCATAAGTCAGGGTTTCTCAGGAAACAGACTCTGAGACTAAGATATGCATCTGGGAAAGTCAAGGAATTGCAAAGATTTCCCATGTATAGATAGTTAAGAGACTCACAGATTCCACAGAATATACTCAAGTCTTTTATTTAAACACAAAGATACAGTGTCATAAGAGAGAGGCAAGCATTGGGGCAAAAAAGACATCCAGTTGCCAGCTCCCAAGTGCTCTTATATATACAAGGACTGTGCTTTGTATCTGGATTGAACCAAGATTTGTGTGAGAAATCTTGTCTTTGGGAGAGCTCGGAGCAGAAGTTCCTGGTAAGATTTTTAGGTACCTCTGGTAATGCAGTGAAACCAGGCTGTTCAACCAGTTAAGCCATTTGGAAACTATCAGCAAAAACCTGACATTGAGCATTGCCAGGGAAGTCTCAAACTTTTAACAGTAAATCCCACTGTCCTTATTTTGGCCAAGAGTTGAAGTCAGACATTCAAGTATCACTCAAGGTAAAAATACAGTTTTTTCAAAAAAGCTGTAAATCGAGTATATCCTCCACCAGATTGTCCTTGGGATCGATGCCTACCTGTAAGGGAGTGAAATGAAGCTGATGATGAAGAAACAGGGCCTGGGCTGCAATGCAACAGTCTTCAGCCAAGTAGACAGAGAATCCTAGAATTACAATAGCACTAGAGCTAAGGGTGTCCCAAACTGAGGCACAGAGGCAAAGATATATTCCCCCATCACGCTGTCATGGGATGAGAACTGAAGCTGTCCAAAGATAGTAGCCTTTGTTCCTAGGAAGGTGACTATTTTCTGCCAAGTTCAGTTCCCAGAGAGGAAGTCAGTTGTGAGCTGTCAGCTTCCAACACTTAGCAGCCAAGGATTGAGGGCCAGAGCCCCAAAAGGCCAGAGGCTGGGAGATTACAGGTATATATAGCTCTTCCTTCGGTTCTACACGCTACTCCAATATCCTTCCAAGTTAGTTTTTCACTTAAAGTGTCAAAGTTAATTCATGTTTCATACCATCGGTGAAATTTAACTGATACAAGGCCTCTATAAAATCAGTTCCCAACTTTTTTCACTATCTTCATTTTGGTTCTCTTAACTGGAGTGACATGATTGTCATGAGTCCTGATTCCAGTCTCTTATAATTCATCCTACCAAAAACAAATCCAAATATCTTTTTATTCTAAATGATGTCTACCATACTCTTGTAATCAGAGACTGTCCTCAGTAAAATTTGTCACTCTGGTGAACAGAATGATGATCCTCTCAAGGCTACCTAAGTCATATATGGAGATGAGAGAGAGTATAATATTTAATATAAACTTGCTCATAAAAAATGGGTAAGAATCAAGGAAATAACCGTCTAAAGAGTGTCTTATTCCACAAATATAGTTATAAAAGTTTCACAGATCCAGAAGCATGGAAGCATGTGCCAACTTTAAGAAAGTAGTCAACATAAGGGTGTGTGGGTGTCTTAGTTCGTTGAGGGTCATGATCCCGGGGTCAGGGGATCCAGCCTGGTGTCAGGCTCTGTGCTGAGTGTGGAGCCTGCTTAAGATTCTCTCTCTGTCTCAGGATGCCTGAGTGGCTCAGTTGGTAGGCATCTGACTCTTGATCTCAGCTCAGATCATGATCTCACAGTTTGTGAGTTTGAGCCGCACAGTGGGCTCTGTGCTGAACATGTGGAGGTTGCTTGGAATTCTCTCTCCCTTTCTCTCTGCCCTTCCTCCACTTTCTCTCTCTCTCAAAAAAAAATTCTCTCTCCATCTGCCCCTCTCCCCCACTCACTCTCTCTACCTAAGATAAATAAAATGAAGGGAAAAAAAAGAAAAAAGAAAAAGGAAGTAGTCAGCATAATGGATCCTATATGTGACAGCAGAGTTCCAGCAGGTTTATAGAGTACCATAAAAACAGAAATTGGGATGTGCAGTGCTTCTCAGGCATGTAACTGGTCAGAGGGCACAGGCCTCAGCCTCTTGGTTGTCATTTAAATATAAAATTCTAGGGGTGCCTGGTGGCTCATTTGGTTAAGTGTTGGACTCTTGATTTCAGCTCAATTCATGATCTCTTGGTAGGTGAGATTGAGCCCCACATCTGGTTCTGTGCTGAAAGCAGATTCTCTCTCCTTCTCTCTCTGCCCCTCCCCTGCGTGTGTGTGCACTCTCTCTTTCTCTCTTAAAATAAACAAACTATAGATAAGTAAATACATAAATAAACAAACAAACAAATAAACAAATACAGAGTCCTAGTGCAAGAGCCAGAGACTATTGAGTTTAAGGAAAAATGCCAAGCTCTTAGGCTGAATTCCTGGCACGTTTCTGGCATGAACATAAAGGCTAATGGCCAATTTAAAGAGTAAAGGTCAAAGCAAACACTCAGTGCTAATGGATTAAGCCAACATTGTAGATAAAAATCAAGACTTGGAAGCAATCTAAGTGTCTAGTCATTGAGCTTGAAGAAACCAGATCTTGGAGAGATCAGTGAGAGACTTTTAACAGCACATGGTAAATCCAGTACAATGCGAAACCATAGCTAGAACTGTAGGGTTTGCCCAGAATACTCCTGGTTTTGCCTATTATCCAAGTCTCATTTCATTTATCATTTATCCCAGATACAATATCCAAATTGGATGATACATTATATGATCACCCTACTAGTCACATGGTTTGGAGAGTAGGAAGGCCAATTACTAATGAGTTTATTTTTACCTGACTCTGCCAGGTTTAGCTTGGAAACTATGGCTGAAAGCAGAAGGAAGGAAAAACCAGCAGAGGTGCATAGATTAGGGCTGAATGAGGCAAAAAGGAAAATATGATCAAAGACCACCTACACAGACGGAGATACAAATGCTCTCTGATATCCAAATACAGCTTTCTTTTTTTAAAAAACAACACTAACACTGATGCTTTTGTTAACTATATAACGCTTCCCCCCTCCCACTTTTTTGTTTTCTCATTGGAAACAACTCTTGTATCCCAAATGAATCAGTGATTGGGTTGGATTAATTTAATCGAAACAACTGCTCTCATGATTCAAAAATGTTGCCTATCAAGTTAATGTAATGACAACGATTGTGTGGCTGTGGTGTAAAGAAAGCATGCAATTACATATAAGTAAATTTCTGCTGAAACAAAATGATATAAATCCAGTAAAATCATACATTTTACTAATTTGCTTTAATTCAAATGAATTCTATAGCTTAAATTTGACGTTCCCACTCCTGGGAGGCCAAATTCTTTAGAGATTGAACATCTTAAATCCTTAGGCCAAGATAGAGCCTTTAATTGAAAAATAATTTTATTCTTTCTTTCTTGTTTTAAAGGGTAAAAAAATTGAAATCACTGTATTTTTTTCTTTTCTAGTCCTAAGAGAGGTTTCCCCATTCATGACATAATTGAAAGTTTTCAGACCTAAAACAGTTTTAAAACAGGAGCAAATCAAGACTAAATAGGATCCCTCTCTATGCTTTTTGGAGAACAGGTTCCAGGAAGCTCTCAGAGGGCTCAAAGTAGGACAGTGTAGCAAGAAATGAGGCTAGAAATAAGGGCAAGGGACCAATGGGGAAAAAAGCCTTAGCAAATAATTGCCTAAGAAAACATTTACCAAATTTGAAAACCTTAGAACCAGAGTGGCCGCCCAATAATGTTAGAATTTATCTCAGTTGATATATAAATAAGTGACTAAAGAGAAATATTTTTTAATATAAAATTTTCTCTATTTAATGAGTTTCAAGGCAGTACTGTGCAGAAGTTAAAAGTGTAAGCTTGAAAAGCAGTCTTCCCTGGACCCAGCTCTTAGCTCTACCTCCTACAAGGTGCGTGACCCCAGATACATCACCTAACCTCTAATTCTCAGTTTCAGCATCAGTACAATGGGACTGGCTCTCACAGTATGTCGTACAGTTATGAGAATGTGTCCAATTAATGTAGGCTCTAAAAATACTTAAAATTATTTTCTCTGATGCTATTTTTCATTCTGTCAGCCAAACTCAGAAAGAATTTTAATAATTCCTCATCTGGGAACTGGATATTTAAGGTTTCCCACTGACTGAGATGGTTTTATTCATTCATGCTTCTCTATACAATTGCCTCTGGAACTCCTTTTCAACTCTCCCTGGTCCAAATACTTGTTGACTTTTGCACATGTGGAGCTATTTATCCAGATAGTCTGGACAACAGATTTACTTTAGAAGACCGGTGCTTCTGTTCTGTTTCTAATGTGGTTTTAGAATCCAAAGCATATTCTTCATCTCAAGGCAGACTCACACACTGCACAGCTTGTAACAAATAATGTGATCGAAGCCACCTGTGACGTATACTGAAGCTAAAGTGATAGAAGAAGGAGTGTAGTCAGCACTTTAATGGCTGTCTTAGAATCAATTTTAGCCTTTTTGTATTTATGCCAAGGATGAAAACAGGGAAGCCTCCGTTAGTATTATTTGGAATATCGAAATCCATTGAATAACAGGGCCACCTTGGGAGTGAGTTGGAGGTCTTATTGTAAGTAACTTTCCCCGTCACCTCTTTATGTGCAGGTGCTCCTAAAGATATCAATTCTAATATTTGTCCATGAGGACACGATTACTATACCAAAAGGAAGAAGTTTTAATAGCTTCCTTAACTGGTCTACACTTGCATCCTCATGGGAATAAAATGGGTGTAATTTGGCCTACATTCTGTAGTAGTAACGAGGATTAAATAAAATAATGCACATGAAGTATATATAGCATGGTGCCGGACACATTGCAAATGCTCGATAAATCATGTAGATCAACTCAGAAATCATTTTCCCTGTTAGTATTTTAGAGTATATTTGACATTATGTACAAATTCTTAAATTTATAATCCTAGAAGTCAGGGTGTTAAAAAAATAACTGGTATAGATTAGCTACTGATTAAAAACCATTGTATTTTGTTCTGGGAATTTGAAATATTCCTTATTCCTTTCCAATTTTTTTTTCTCTTTAATCACCTTTCAAGTTTCTATTCAAGTTCAGCAAAATTCAAAGCTGAAAAATAAAAACACTCCCTAATGAGGCTACGACGTTATCTCAGAAAATGTGTGCTTTAATTTCTGTGAAATTTAATAAGATTTTCCATTGCTTCTTTTGACTTGAATAACAGTTTTTGAAATAACTTAAAACACATAGTTACAAATATTATATGTGTTCAAAAAGAAAATGTCAATAAGAAAAAAAAAGAAAAGAAAAATTATTTGTGCTAATTATCAGCTCCAGCTAGAACAGAGGAATTGAATTGGTACTAAACTTGTTCTGCCACCAGGAAAAAACAAAAAACAAGATTAAAAAAAAAAAAAAGAGCGAGAGAAATAAACTGGTCAAAATACATGAAGCAACTCTTTTAAGCATTGGATAGTAGACGACACAAGAGTACAATCTCTGAAAGAAAGAAGAGAAATTCACAAGGTGAAACACGTTTGTTACAGTTCTCTGCCTAGGGGTAATTTCTGAATTTCCCAGCATAGGGAGCTGGAGTCCAAGCAGAGCAGAGTGGTCCTCCTGAGTGAGATGAGGAGTCTGAGGTCTGAGTTTCAGGCAGCTAAAGTGACCAGAATAAATATGATATATAACACATTATATTATGTTAATATTATTATAATATTCATATTATATAAATGAATACATGATATATACCTTTTAATGAATATATATTAATATATATTTATTGATTTTCTTTGACATGCAATGGTTCATGATAGTCATATCTTTATTCTGAATTCTACTCTTTAAAGTTTATTTATTTTTGAGAGAGGAGAGGCAGAGAGAGACACACACGCAGTGAGAGAGAGAGAGAGAGAGAGAGAGAGAGAGAGAGAGAGTCTCAAGCAGGCTCCACACTGTTAGCATAGAGCCTGACTCAGGGACTCAAATTCATGAACCATGAGATCATGACCTGAGTCAAAATCAAGAGTCGGAAGCTCAACTTACTGAGCCACTCAGGTGGCCCTTAAATTTTACTCTTTAGAAGTTAAAGTGAATCTTTGTTCCATTTAACATATACTTTCAGGGGCAGAGTCGGTTGAGTGTCTGGCACTCCTGATTTCAGCTCAGGTCATGATCCCAGAATAGTGGGATTGAGCCTGTATCAGGCTCTGCACTGAGTGTGAGCCTGCTTGAGATTCTCTCTCCCTCTGTCCCTTTCCCATCTCTCTCTCTAAAATAAACAAAAATTTATAAATAAATAAACAAAAAAATAAACATAAACTTTCAAAGTACAGTAAAACTTTGGATTGTGAGTACCTTGTTCTGCGAGTGTTCCCTCAGATGAACAAACGTTTTTTTTTTATTTAAAAAATTTTATTTAATGTTTATTTATTTTTGATAGAGCATGAGCAGGGGAGGGGCAGAGAGAGAGGGAGACTCAGAATCCAAAGCCAGCTCCAGGGTCTGAGCTGTTAGCACAGAGCCCGACGCGGGGCTCAACTGGTGATCATGACCTGAGCCAAAGTTGGATGCTCAACTGACTGAGCCACCCAGGCGCCCCACGAGCAAACATTTCTAATAAATTTTAACTTGATAAATGAACGATGTCTTGCAATATGAGTAGTATTGGCATGAGTAGTATGACATGACACCAAATGTCACATGATCACAACTGAGCCAATTGTTCTTGAAATTCACTTTGATAATACAAGTGCTTTGGATTACAAGCATGTGTCCAAATGAATTATGCTCTCAAACCAAGGTTTTACTATAGTATCAATATATGTTCTGTTTTTAATTACATTTGCTTGACATAATTTGACTAATACACTATTTCGGATTTTTGTGTGTTTTTTTAGAATGTCTTAAAGACAACACGTAGTTGAATTTAATTTTTAAAATTAAATCTTGAAAATCAATTTGATAACTCCAGTCCAATTTTATTTGTAATTTAGAGTGATATACATTGACTTAGGTTAATCTTTTATATTTTTAATTTGTAAATCTACTTATTTCTTATTATTTCTTTCATTTTATATGAGGGTTCTTTTTCTTTTTTTTCTTTTAATTTTGTCCAATGCTCTAGAAAATGTATCCGATTTTAATCCTTCTAGAAAGATGTCAAAGTTCTCAAAAGCATTTTAAAACTTATTTAATTGACATCATCAAAAATATGCTTGGGGTGCCTGGGTGGCTCAGTTGGTTAAGAGTCACACTTTCGCTCAGGTCATGATCTCACAGTTCATCAGTTCAAGCCTCACATCAGGCTCTGTGCTGATAGCTCAGAGCCTGGAGCCTGTTTTGGATTCTGTGTCTCCTTCTTTCTCTGCCCCTCCCCTATTTATGCGTTCTCTCTCTCTCTCTCTCTCTCTCTCTCTCTCTCAAAAATAAATAAACATTAAAAAAATGTTTTAAGTATGCTTAAGTCTTCTTTAATTAGGAAAATTTTACTCCCTTCCTAATATCTCCCTACACATATATAATACTCAGAGATTTGATGATATTACTGGAATTTCTGATCGTTATAAGTATTACATATTTTCAAATAATATAGATTTTCATTTAAGAGTAATTACTATATTACATTTATTTTTAAACCCAGAGTTATACAATCTAATCATTTTAACACTTAATTGCTATTAATGCTCATTACTATTGCCCACCTCTAGTCAATACCATTGCTGTGCACCTTGGTGAAAAACATTTCTTCATTTGAAGCTAAGATCTCTAATCAGCAGAGGTCAAAATTGGAAAAAAGGAAGGAAAAATTCGATGAGTGTGTTATTAGATGTAATAATGAAAGGCTTCATGAGGTGCCTGAGTGGCTCAGTCATTTGAGTGTCTGGCTCTTGATTTCTGCTCAGGTCATGATTTCACAGTTCATGGGATCAAGCCCCATGTCAGGCTCTGCACTGACAGTGCAGAGCCTGCTTGGGATTCTCTCCCTCCATCTTTCTCTGCCCTGTACAATGCGCATGCTCTCTCTCTCTCTCTCTCAAAATAATAAATAAACATTAAAGATATCATTATTAAAAAAAATAAGGAAAGGCTTTATTTACACTGACATCCCTGGATTCCTAGATTCACATACTGTGACTTTGAGACAAACAATGATATTGGTCTTTGTTTCTAAGTATATGTGGATACTATAAGATTGATCTCCCAATTAACCCTTATTGGGAGCGTTATGATCACCTCACTAGTGCCATAACTTGAGTTTTGGGAACTATTCCATTATACTAGCCAGGTACCTTTGGATTATGGGCTCATGGTAATGCTAGTGAATTCCATATATGTGAGTCATTGCCACATTTATTTTGCTATGAAATGAGTTCATTGGCCAGAAGTAATGTTGCTTGTGCCATGGTAATGAATAAGGGATTCATAAATCCATGTATAATGTTGCTTATAGAAGCTTTGTGGGCAAGGAAAAAAGTCCATTTTCAAAACAAGTATGTATTCTAATGATGACAGATCTCTTCCCCATCTAAGATGGCAGGAGCACAATGTAATCAACCTGCAATAAGATGTCTGACTCATCTCTGTTGTAAGAATCAATATTAGTCTCTGAGAAGCTCTGCTCCAGGCCTAAATCTTATGTGTGATCTTTTAGGCCCAACCATAGACAAGTGCAAAGGCTCTGTCTGTCTGCCAGATAGAGGAGGGGAAGCATCCTGGCTAAGGCACTTTTCTTCACTCTGACTCAATATTTTCCTATTATTAGCTTTTTGCTTCTCCTTACTATTGTCCCCTTTCCCAGCTCCCCAGGTATATAAGATAGCAGGAACTTTTCTTCAAAGTTCCTTGGCAGTGTGACAATTCCCCCTGCCTGTGCTGCATGTCGTTTGACCCTCTCCTGGGACAAACTTAAAGGAAGATTTGTGACATATGCTTATGGCACTGTTTCTGGAGACCCTGTCCACTCTTTGGTCTTGGGATTTTGGTGCTGTAAACACAATTGGTTCTGGAACCCAGATGAGAGGCTATGACTTCTCCTGTGGTGAGTTAAATCAGATTTTTAACTACCTGGTCTGGATTTTGTTCTTCTACAGATTTAGATCAAATGGTATTTTAGTAAAGTGCCTATCTATTTCATTCTTAGGGATACTGTAATCAATTAGCTGCTACCAAATATCCTTGCAGGCTAAAATATTCTCATTACTACTTCATGACTGCTCCCCCTTCTTTCTAGTAGTTAAGTGCTGCCACCTGACCTCTACTATGAGAGCCTATCACCCCCTTTGAAATCAGAGACTTTCAAGGATACTAAGTCCCATCTCCCCCCCATACCAATATCTTCCTCAATTCCTTAGTGAAGGGAATATGCTCAGTGCCCTCTCAGGGGATGTGGTAGAGATGGGTAGTCAAGTCATACATGATAAGTTTACTCCAACATTCCTATATCCCTAAGTATTTAGATTCTTCCATTTACATTATGCCAAGGAAGTTCATCTCAATCTCATTAAATGTAGGCCAGTACTGAATCCAAGGTTTGGTCATCTAAACAAGTGCATTATTAAAGCTATTTTCAGCTGCATAAGCTAACCCATTAAATTCAGAATTGCCAGTAAATGCACCCATATCAATAAATTCAGTCCAATCCAGCATTATATTACTTCTTCCATTTCGTCCAAGATCCTTAAAATCCATTCCCATATATATTCCCAAGGTTTCCACTGATGATATATGTGTGTGTGTGTGTGTGTGTGTATATACATATATATATATATATATATATATATATATGCAAAATCTTATAATCCTTTTGAAGTATAAGCTATTTACTCCCAGGTTAGGCTTTGCATTTATCCCCCTGGAGTATACCAAGATCTGATTCTAGTTATATATCTAGAAACAACAAAGAGGGATGGAATGGATCTTGAGAAAATTAGGATTTCTCTTGCAAAGCAGCTGCCCCACAGGAACTTATTACTAGGTCTTCAAGCAACAAAAGGCTAGTATCTTTAGGTACAGGAAGACAGATAGCTTCTACTGATAAGGGAAACTCGGAGAGCCCTGGGGAGTTCAAGATTCTCAGCTTCCTCTGAGACCATCAGATATCCGCATTCCAAATATCAGGGTTTTATTCATTACGAATCATTGCCCAAACTTTTGCATAAAAAGCTTAACAAGTCTGAATTCATCTTATATTGTCATTATGCAGCATGCCCAATTAGATCTTGAGTCTGATTTTCAATAAGGTTGATCTTGTAACTATAAGAAATAAAGCTTCTCTTAGGGTCATCACAGAAGTTTTCTGGTTGTCTGACCTTGGCTAGAACTGAAAATTGAAAGCTCTGGGATTGTCATTTCCTTCTGCAAAATCTCCAATATGGGAAAAGGAGCTCTCAAACTCCATCCTACAGCCATCATTATTTCCATAGCACTCAAGTTCAGAAGCAATTTATCCCCCCACCAAATACTTTCTCAGCAAGCATTCTGTTACCATCAGTAATAAGTGATAATGTGATTAATTGCAATACACTGTAAATGCATATCAATGCAAACTGGCAAGGAGCTCAGCCCTGAATTCAAGATCAAGGCCAATTGATTCATAACAAGCCAATCCCATTTGAATGTTATACCAACTACCATATATGTCTGAGTTCAGGCAGGAACCTAAAAATTACACTGGTTATTTTAACTGAGAGAATGGACACAGGAAAAGTACTTTAACAGGCACTGGAGGACTTAAAAAAACACGAATACTGAGACAAGTTGAGTTAGTGACAGCATGAAACAACCAACCCTAAGTTGGGGCAAAAGAAAGATGTTGGAAATATCTAAACCTGTAGAGTGAACGAACACCCTCCTGGCTGCCGCTAATGCTCCATTTGCTCAGAGGAAGGATCCCACCAAAGATGGGTTCAGAACTCTGAGGAAAGTCTGTGGCACACTGTGGCTGGTGTGGGGTGAAAAGAAGTTGGCCACTGGAGCCAACCACCCTTTCTGAGGTGAAGAGATGTTTCTCAGAGGTGTTGACTGGTGGGAACAATAAATAAGCAGGAAGAAGCAAGTCCCTTCTCTCCGCTCCCACCTCCCAATCTCCCTCTAGCGCCCCTATTGGTATTATCAATTGGGAAAACACCTGGCAAAGGAGAATTGAAGTTTGCAGAATCCCAGCGCAGGACCACGAAGCCGATTATAGAAAGCTGGGTTTGGATCCAAGAGACAAGCTTAATAATTGGCACACAGTGTCCGCACAGTTCTTAAGCTCTTAATTTTGATTCATCTCTTGATCAATTGGAATGAATCTTTATGTAATTTCCATATTATACTATTCGTGCATTTGAGATTCAAGAATATTATTGTCTTGCCTTTGCTAATAACTTACAACTTTATTGTTTACAAGAATCTTGGGTTATGATTGTCTTTCTACTAAAGTTTCTACTGAAAATCCAGGAACTTAGTGTTGTAGAGAACAGGTTGAATGCTAAATTGTTTTCTTTGTAGGTAATCTAGTTTCCTCTTGAATTGTGATTGTTTTATTCTTATTGATGAAAGCATTTACTGGAACATGTATAGGTATCTCTGAATTCACTTGGTTTGGAATGCAGTAACCCTCTTTTGATCTGTGTCACAGTTTCTCTTTGGCTTGGAGGGTTGTTCTCTAATTTTATAATCAATTGTTCTAGTTTCATCATTTTCATTTGTTCTAGTTTTTCTTCAGACAGAGAAATTATCTATACGTTGGCTTTCCAGGGTTTCTTTTTTTTTTTTTTATTTTTTTAACGTTTATTTATTTTTGAGACACAGAGAGACAGAGCATGAACGGGGGAGGGTCAGAGAGAGAGGGAGACACAGAATCCGAAACAGGCTCCAGGCTCTGAGCTGTCAGCACAGAGCCCGACGCGGGGCTCGAACTCACGGACCGCGAGATCATGACCTGAGCCGAAGTCAGATGCCTAACCGACTAAGCCACCCAGGCGCCCCCCAGGGTTTATTTTAGATACCTGTCATTTTATTTCTTATTATTTTGTGCAATTTTCCTTTCTCTTTGATGACCAGAAGACCTATTAATATATCTTCTGTATCACAGATTGTAGTATCACTTCTGCCCAGGACTGCAATTGTATTTTAATTTCCTGGCAATCCTTTCTCGCTAAATCTTGTTGTCTTTCCCTCTTATCCTGTTGCCTTTTACTATTACTCAGTTTTCTCTTTATAAATTTCAACTCCTGTTTCAATAAATGCCATGCTTCCTTGCAATATGCTGCACATGCCAAGCCTTTTACTGTAAGTTTCATCTGGACCCCTTACTAGATAATCTTCAGAGATATCTTTTGCTGCCAAGTCTTATACATACCATTCTCATTACCTTGTTCCTCAGTTCAATCCCCAGATAGTAGTATTTTTTTTCTTTTAGGTATCTCCCCAAATAGTGTGTTATATTCAAATTCCAAATCTCCTAGCAGACATAATATATGAATCGTTCCGTGCCTTGTTTTCTTCCTCTGTAACAAATATCCTTCTCTAAGCTTACGTCTCAAAGACAAAGTTATTCGTTCAGCTTCCAGTCTATTTCTCAGCTTCCAAAAAAGATTTCTACTAGTTGTCTTTTAAGAGGAAATGCTTTCGTATGCCTACTTCCTAATATCTGTCATCCGGACCATAAAGTGTATGTGAAAACTTGGGAGTTTCCAGCCTGCATGTTCTTCTATCAGAATTACTCATGTTTCCCCTTCCAACTTGATAGTTTCACTTGTGGTGATTATTCTACTTTTAATCCAGGGTGCTATTGGCAGTACCTCTCACCCTCCTACCTCCTTCCACATTAGCTCAGGTGTTTTCAGGGATTTGTTCTCTCTCTCTCTCGTTCTCTTCCTCAGTAAGATGTACAGTCGGAGGAGATAGATACCAATTCTAGTCGACTCACATGTAAGCAGGACACTTGCCCCCCTATCCTGTTAATGTAGTTCCTGAATATTTGAATCTGAATATAGACATTCATTTTATTCAATTGAGAAAAAAATGCTTCACAATATGAAGCCCAAAGTATTACATTAGGAGTGTCTGAATGTGTTTTTCTTAATCTAGCTTCATGTGTCTTTCATCCCAGATTTCGCTGAATTCAGAGCCCAAGACAAGGGTTATTTGAGTTGCATGAACCCAGGACAGCAAGAGGGAATTATAAGGAAAAGGGGGTGATTAAAGATTCAAAGCAGTGCAAAATCAGGGACCACTTCACTGACCACTACTTCACAGCAATGCCTCTGCTGGGCATGTCGAATGTCTCAGGAGAGCTATATGGAAACACATTCTCAGAGCAGTCCATGTGAAGCAGGGAGAAGGTGGGACTTTATTTGCATGCTCTTTCTAGTCTCTCGCTTCCCAATGGGCAAAGTTTGATCTCCAGGGAGGTAACTCCCACACTTCCAGGTTGAATCGTGTGGATCCTTTAGCAGCTGTTCCAGGTGCCAGATATGATGCCAGGAATGGCAGGATTAACCAAAAAGTCTGGGCACATAAGACTGGTCAACCTGGTTGCACTGAACTGGCCAAGAGGGAGGGTCTGACACCCCCAAAGCTTGTTGGCTGCCCCAGATGGAGTCAACGTGGTACAGGAAGGAGGGCTAAGGCAATCTGGGGTGACAAATACGATTTATGTGATATGATGTGCCTTACAGTTAATCACACACTTTTGTAGACTTTGGCAGTAGGGCACCCATCAGATCTTACTTTCATTATTTTTTATTGCTTTTTCAACTGGGCTCAGGTTTTTTTGGTGAATATTTTTAGTGAAAGTGGAATAGGAAGTCGTCAATAGCTGATGTCCAGATATGAGAATAAATTTGAGATGTGCCTGAATGCTTCAAACAAAACTTAAGTTTTACCTTAACACATACCTGATAGTTATTAGTATGTCAATTTATAAAATGATTCAAGCTGATTTATTTCTAACGAAAGGCGAACTCCAATTTATTAGTTGACATTGTTTAATTCCTTGTTCCAAGTTAAAAAGGATTCATTCTCTGCCTGAATGTTTAGTATTTGACATGTCACATTTTCTGCTTATATATTCTTTTGAAGGAGTTGGCCGATTTTGATAAAATACAGAAAACTAATAAGAGGTATCGTTATAAACTCTAAAATTACTTTGTGGTTCTGGCTGTATTTTTGAAAAAAAAAAAAAAAAGAATGAGAAATTTTTATGTCAACATGTAAAATTGTACAAATCATGATTTAGAATTTAAAGAACTAGAAAACCAAACTAAAATATGTCCTCTATTAAAAATATTTTAACATATAATGGTAATAAGTTTTTACCATTTGGAAGAATATTGGAAAAGAAAAGTAAGTATATAATTTTCTCTCTTTAAGGATTGTATGTCATCTTGCGAGAAAAGGTAGTGATAGTGATCCACCAAAACAGGAAAATGGTTCTGAGAGATCTTTCTAGCACTGATAGAAAGTGAATTTTGCAAATTAAGTTGGACACTATGATTACAGCTGCAATCATTTGAAACATGTATTTATAATTTTTAAAAAAAATCAGGATTCTTTGTTCAGTATTCCAGTGGAGCGATATAAACCTAGATACATGCATCCTGCTCCAAATATATACTTTGACCAGTTCACTTCTGTATTCAAGACAGTGGAGGTACTTGAGCTGCTTAGAAAAGTTTGTGTCGTGTAGAAACATATGAAATAAACTTTTCCCTAACTGGTTTTAACCTTGCCTTTGTTTATGTAGTTGGTAGGGGGGAAAGGGAAGGAAAAGAGTATAAACGATGGAAAAAAGAGTAGAGAGAACTCATGGCCAAGGGTAATTGAGAAAGGTACACTAAATTTGTCTGTCAGGGGTTGGAAATCAGTATTAAAAATGTAAAGCACCAGAACGAGAGCGTCATTACCTGCCCCAAACATAGAGAAGCATTTCATTTCATTATTGTTCATTTAACTATTCAAAATATTCAGGGTGCCTGGGTGGCTCTGTTGATGAGGGTCCAACTCTTGATTTCAGCTCAGGTCATGCTCTCACAATTCATGAGATGGGGCCTCGTGTTGGACTCTGCACTGACAGCACAGAGAGAGCGGATTCTCTCCCTCTCTCTTTGTCCCCCCCCCCCCCCCCGTTTGCACATGCATGCACATTCTCTCTCTCAAAATAAACATTAAAAAAAAGTAAACCTACAAAAAATTCAAAATATTCAAAAGGCATTTTCCCCCCAAAGAGCCAGTACTTCATATTTTAATACTCATCAAATTAAATTATATATATATATCCTATGTTCCTGGACTACTGTATTTTTCATTATAAGGAAAGGCAATTTTTACCAAAGATTTTTTTTTTTTTTTTTTACCTAAGCGATAGAATATCATGTTCTACTTTGTGAAAACTGAGAATATGTGGAGAAGTTATTCTGTACATTTCCTCTCAGGATCTGACTGTAAAATGTGACCTTTACTGAAAGCTGGCATTATGTACAGATATTTTGATATCTCAATTGCATGAAAACATACCTTAACAAATTGAAAGCAGTGACCTGTCTCTACTCTCAAATATATAAAGAGAGAGTAGAATCTTTCAAGCTAAGGGGAAAAGGTGGGAAAAGGGTCATCAAATACTGGTAGAGTAGCTCTACTGAAAAGCAGTGCAGGAGTGAAGCAATAAACCATTCTCATTCTGTAATGAAGGCTTTTAATAGATAAGAAAAAAATAATAAATAAATTTGTTTCTTAAATTTGGGTTTTTGCTTTAAAAATGTGCTTTAAAAAATAAAAATATGCTTTAGCTGCACTTCATTTCGCACACCTGAGTCATCATAAATTTCCTCATGTAGCAATATTTGCCTTCTAGCATCAGCTTTTAGGAAATCTACCAGGACAGCTCACGTGAAAAATGTATATTCCTACAAAAAAACTTAAAAAACAAACAAACAAACAAAACAAAACAAATGATTTGTTTCACTTGTTAAAAAAAAAAAAACAACTAACATAGGTTTTTCCAATTTTTAATATTTCTGGTAGTAGAAAGAGGTTTCCAGTTGCGACAGAGACACCTTAACTCACACTGCAATTCTCTCAGGCAATGCGTGCGCCTTGTGTGTCCTTTCACAGTGCAGTTCACTTGGAGACAAAAGCAAGAAGAATTTGTTTCACTTGAGCTACTCCCTTTTAACATATGCTTTCCAGCTGACTAAAGTTATCTTTAAAATTGCAGCAGTCAAAAGGGCATCAGCCATAACCATCAAAACTGTTATGGATTTTTTTAGCACTATCATGCTCAATAAACGGATGAGAAACTTGTTCTAATTTGTTCGTTAATGTTCTGGTTTTCGTAATTTACCATGTACATATGCAGTCCTACAATTACTACAAATTAACTGTATTAAAAGATACCTGATTCTAAAATATCATGTTCAAAAACTACCTCCTGTAAAATATGACCACTGGAGAAAAAAGAATTCTTATGTTGCCATTCTAAATAAGAATATCTCATTGGCCTTGCTGTTAAAAGAACAATAGAAGACTAATTAGCTCAACTATGTATTAGTCCCAGTGAGGGAACCCCAAAGCCCACAGTAATTTTGACACAGATGTATGCCACATGATACCTTTATTATATGCTAATGATATTTGACCAGGAAACATAATCAAAACTTTTTTAAAAAATCAATTAGAACTATTTCATTATAATAAAAAGAAAAGATCTACATTCACTGTAAGTTCTTTCAACAATTTTTGCTAATTTAATTATTTTCTGTGCATCTTTAATAGATCAGCTTAGTGTATTTTCCATCTGAAATAATCATTTTAACATCTCTAAATGACCACGTATAATATTTTGGAGGCTATAGAGCCATATACAGTCAGCTAACAAAAGATTCAGGTTTGCATCAGTCATTTTCCCATGATTGTTGCTGCATCAAGTAAAGGTACATCCATGCCTTCCCTTCCCCAGATTTTCACCAGGAGGTACAAATTCATTTAATCTATTAGCCGTTAGAGTTTTGTAGGTGGTTGTGCTGATTGGTTTCAGTCACCATCAGGAATATACCTAGGAAATTTTTAAGTATGTATCTTGGTTCACAGGTCTTGAAAATTAACTAGCAAAATCCTGTAGTCCTCTCTATGTGTTTTTCCATTCTTCTAGACTTAAAGCTGCATGTGGTCAGAAGCTATTTCTACTGTGTTTATTACTGTATGTTCATCAGCTAGCACCACATCTAGATTTTAGTCAATATTTATTGAATGTTTATTCTTGCATACAGGAAGAAATGAATGCTAAAATTATAGATTACAAGGAGCTACAAAGCAGGCATCCATTTTAAGTTTTCCTTGGGTGGCATCTACCTTTATGCCTTGCCCAATCAAACATCAAATAAAACTTATGTGCTAATGATGATGGAAAATGAGGATAATGATGGTTATTATAAAGCATTGTTCTCTGCCTTGGCTTTACATCAGACTCATATGAGAGTGTTGAAAACACCATTGCCTGGGTTCAACCTCGATTTTATAATTGGTCTGGGGTGTGGCCTGGGCATTAGGGTGTTAAAGCCTCTCCAGGTAGTTCTAGTGCACAGCTAAGATTGAGAACCACTTAGGTCTGATGACGTCATGATGCCTATGATGAAGGGAAATTTCAGAACATCCACCTTATAATTTTACTTTATGAAAAATAAAAGGACCTTATTTAAAATAAAAAGCCAAGTTTAGGAAATATAACAAATCCATTGCATTTCTCCTTGATACACTGGTGTGCACACGCACACACACACACGTGCACAAACACAAACTTCAACACTTTCCTTTGTTCTTTTCCTTACAGTCCAAAGAGAAAAAAGTATTTAAAAAAAGTCTTAACAAGAGCTACGTTTGACCTGCTCCTTAAATAGTAACGACAGAAATATGTATAAAATTAAGAAGCTTGGGGAAGGCGAAAAGAAAGTGGAGAGAGAGGCTACTGATTGTAAATCTACAAAGGCACCTATTTTCCATAATAACAAAAATGCGAAGATGCTCACATTCAGACTGCCTGAGCAGGTGCTTTCTCTCAACTGTCTGCTCACTGGCCTGACCCTTTCCATTCTGTTTTAAACTAAGATTACTTAACTCCAAGGTAACTGTTCAACCAAAGACTCTGAAACCAGTCTTGTCACAAATTAAGAAATATTTAAGAAGTTTGAACATATAACTCAGAAGCTCAGCCTGGTGTTATTATACTGTGACTTTGGGCTCTGCTTTCATAAACAGATTTCTGCCTTGTCCCCGCATAGATAAATCCTTGCTTTTATACATTTTTCAAATTAATTAATTAATTAATATTTATTGAGATATAATTGACATTATATAAGTTTAAGGCATTCCATGTGTTGATTTGTTACATTTATGCATTGCAATATAATTGCCACTATGACATCACTTATATGAGGAATCTCAAAAAGCTGAGAAACACTCTTAACCTTCCTTATGCACTAGTCCTGTGACAAGAGTTCTTGCTTGGTTTCTCTCACTTCTCAGGAACCAGAATTCTGCTCTTTCTCCTCTCCAGAAACTCTTTACTATTTTCAGAAAAACTGTAACTTTGGGGCCAAGGTCACCAAACAGCTGAGTTGATAGACATCTGCGAAGTGTAATTTATAATTACAAATATCCCACGTGAAACACATGCCAAGATATCTGCTAAAGTGTCTCTGCTAGAGATGGGTTTTCTTCTGTTCAGCGAATTCTCTGAGTATGCTAGGGCTATTGTTATGGAAGGTGGATTTTCCAAACTAAAAATTGGATATACCCTGAGAATGTCTAGCAATAGGAGAGAATACTTGATGCCAAACTCAATAAATCCAAAGTTAACTAAAACAATTTTTCCTAAAATTCTCTTTTGGTCATAGAATAGGTCACTAATCCTTATGCAAAAATGTTTACTACATCTCAGAACAGAGAAGAACTATTGAACTTCGAATGCTAGAACTGTTTAGAAAAAAATGAAAACAAAAGGTATATAAAAACAGTTCATGAACAGAGCAGTAATTAAAACATGGTATTTAATCTGTAACATTTCTATTTATTGATTGCATGAAAATTGGAAAAACGTTTTTCTCTACAGAATTTTCTTGTGTATAAATGAGAGAATAATGCACCCAGGCTGGTGGCCAGAGAAGCAAGTATTAAAATGTAGTTCCTAGAATAATAATTAATATTACTGCCAAGAATGGAAATTACCTTCCGTGTGCTTTGAAAGTGCGTAAACACTTATTTTGCTCCTTTAGTTTACAAAGACCCTTATTTGTGAAGTCAGAAGTTGTCCATCAGTAGTTAAGTGTTGGTGGAAATACAGATTACCTCACAGCTAATCCACTCACAAGAAATGTAATAAGAAACTTTACTTTCTGAAAAAGAAAGGAGAGCTAACCGGGAGATGCTGTCACCTATTTTAAGCGAATTTTTAAAATACTTACATTCCACAGCAGGGTTGTTTCACTTCCAATAGCTCTTCATAGGCAACTATCAACCAGGTTAGGAATTTAGTGCATAGTTATTGTGACATGAGTTTTTGATGAAAGCAATCAGCTATTGTTAGCAAGTGAAAGTTGAAAAGATTGCATTGGTCAAACAAAAGCACTTTTAGGCTGCAAATGCGATTGAGAAAAGGCAACAGTCAAAACACTGCCAAAGTGATTCGTGACATCGGAATGTTATCTGGATTAGGTCAGAGGAAATGTTGAAGTGGTGTCATGATGTACAGATCAACTCTCAATTTAGATTTTGATAATCTAAGATTTAACAGAACGTTCGCAAGCATGGTCATAATGGAGTAATAACCACAAAATGTTGTTGAATATATATCATTTAGAAAAGAGAATATAGCAAAGGTGCGTGATAGTTTTGCTTAAAATCCTGTCTTGTCAAAAGTAAGTCATATACGTGTATTATTGTCAAATGATTTTTTTTTTGCTTCAATTTTGATGTCCTGAAGTTTTTTGTTGTGCCTTTATTATTATTTGTTTATATTTGGCAATCTCAAGCTCTCACTGAAAGTAATTGGCTTGTGATAAGTAGGTGATTTATTTGGAGCTATGGGGAACTTACTAATATATAATGTAACCACAGCATTTAAAGAAATAAGCAAACGCAGCAGGAGGTGATACCTATTAAAAGAAGAAAGCAGCTTATCAAGTGGCTACGATCCTTGGATTATAGAAGAGACTGCTGACTGGGTCCATGCTAAGAGGAAAGGGAACAGAAGGCATTAGACAATGGTTCCTTCACTTAGTTCTATCAGGGTAGTGTGATTGTCTATGACTTTGAGAAAAATTAGGTTGGAAAATCAGAAAAGCTAACTATAAGAGTGTTTTCCATAAGCTGTTCTGAAGCACTAGAACTGATCAACACCATTTATTCATCTCATGAGTGTATATTAACTACTTGCTAAGTAACACACACATGAGTAGGAAGTCAGAGGGAGATCACGTTGATGACTTACTTGCATTAGAAGCATTTTTGACAACATTTTTACTGAGTTTCAAAGATGAGTAGGAGTATACCAAAAATATGACACAGAGATTAGTAGATATTCTAAACAGGAAACTAAGGCTGTGAAGATTGGAACCAGGATGTGAAAAAGATGGAGGTTAGGGAGCAGAGGTAGATGGGGTCTAAAAGGATGGAGGAGCAGGCAATGGCTCTTAGATTCCTTTTTATTTGTTTTTAATGTTTCTTTACTTTGAGAGTGGCGGGGAGGGGCAGAGAGAGAGAGGAAGACAGAATCCCAAGCAGGCTCTGTGTTAACAGCATAGAGCCTGACATGGGGCTCAATCTCAGGAACCAAACTGTGAGATCATAACTTGAGCAGAAATCAGGAGTCAGACACTTAACTGATTGAGCCACCCAGGCACCCCTTAGATCCCGAATCCAAAACCACAGCGATTCAGATTCAGGGTGCCTAAACTGTGGGGCCATGGGGATTTCATTGGCTTATTTTTTAAACAATGGCCAAGCAATTCTGATATAGGTGGTTATAAATCCCAGGTTCAGATACCCTATGCTGGGTGATGAGGAGACTATGAAGAATTTAAAGCAAGTTTAAATGCAAGAATTTAAAGTAAGGATTAAAGTGGGAAAGAAAAGGAGGGGAAATACCCATGATAAAAATTTCTGGCGAGGGTGACTGGAGCACCCTAGTGGGTGGGGCTATCAACCTAGACCAGGAATATATCCTGAGAAAATTTCTAATTCTAAAGTGAAAGATTCAGTTTATGTTTAAAGTTGTCTACTCAATCCTGGAAGAAATCAGTGTTCAATTATGTCATAATTTGTAAACACTAGAATGCATAAGATAGCTAATTTACCGAGGCTCATTAATTCATTGAAGAAAAGTTCATTGAACCAGGCACTATGAGGGGTGTCTACTCTTACCTTCAACAAAAGATATTCAAGGTAATATCTGGCCTTTCTGTCAAATGGAGTCACCTCTGCTACTTTTGGCCTTTGGGTCTTCAAGTTCACGTAGATAACCAATAGTGACTGAGCTATGCACTCAAAGTGATGTGGAAATGTTGCGGTCTGGAGTGAAAGATCAAGAAAGAATTTTTGAGACATTTTCAGTGCAAAAAGGTGGTTTTATTAAGACATAGGGTCAGGACTTGTGGGCAGAAAGAGCTGCACTTGGGTTGTGAGGGGTGACTGAATATATACTTTCAAGTTGGGAAGAGGTTAGGGATAGCGTAAATTTCTAAGGAATTTGGAAATTTTCCAGGACCTTGAGGGGGGTAGCTATTGTTAGGAAAAGTCATTTATTATTGTCGAGTAAAACTTAGTCATGAGACCCTTCAGATGTGTATCAGTGGACCATATGCTTGGAGGATGATTGCTAACATACATCTAGGGGGGTAGAGATAAAGGAAGTTTCCAGAGGAATTTTTATATGTTAAGGGAGACTTGCAGGATCCTGGAGGTTGGGATAATGTTAAGCTAAGATCGCCTTTTGCTGTGAGCAAAGAATTGACATTGAGGCAGTTGAGTTCCTAGAGGAAGGTCACTCTGCCTGTCTCAAGGACCTGTAAATGGGTAGTATGTTATAAGGAAATTTAATTTTTTTTCTTTGGCCTCTGTTCCCCATATCAGTAGGAGTGAGGCCATGTCTAACTCACCTGTTTCTAATCGGACATTACTTTACCCAAGTGAATCCTGCTGAACCAAGTTTTCAGGATCAACCACTGATCTAGTAGAATAATACAAGTTTGTTTATAGTGGGGCAGAGTAAAATTTACCAGATAAGGTATGGGAGTCATTTCTGGTCTTGCAGGATAAAGACTAGAGCCTTCTAGAAGAGACTGACAAGCTCTCTTTGTCAATCATGGCTGCTTGCCTCAATCCCTTTGCATAGTCTCCTCTTTCAACCCGGCCCACCCCACAATCCAGTACCCCCTCCTTACCCTTCCCTAAAAACAAAGACAGTGCCACACCCCACCTTAATTGTGGTTTGCAAATTGAAGAACTCAAGCTTTATCTGGAAGCCCTAAGAGGTTCTCTTGGGATAGGGAATTGCTTATTGCATAGGAGAATAGGTACTGGTTCACTCTCTCTACCAGTTAAATTTCTCACTAGTTACCTAGGAAACATACAAGGTCAACACACAAAGTTGTGCAAGTCATACAGGCTGTTGTCTCTACAAATACCCAGCTGAAAGAGCAGGTGGCCCCAGCCTGAACTTGACTCCTCTAGTGTGAGCCTTGTAACAGGGCTACATCCACCAAGAGGGGTGCCTCTTTTTTATTTGCTCAAAGGCACTACTATCTGGTCCAGAGGGACCCTAAAGCAAATTCTACCAACGTGAGTCTTAGTTTATTGTAGAGGGTGTGACTCATTCCAGACCCTAACCTACATTAAAACAATTATGATGACCATAAATTCCATTCCTTTAGTCTTCTGGGATGTATGGCATCAGTTTCTGTTAGATCCAACAATTTGAGGGATGGGGAACAGCAATTTAGTGTTTCCTGCTATAGATTAATAAAATACGATTCTGTCCATAAAGGAGTCTACAAGCTAACAGATCAGAAAACATATACACAAATACTTAGTTATTTGTATGCTAATTAATACACAAATTGAGACAGTGAAAAAGAAGCACAGTCTTTTGTAAGTTTAGGGAGGGGAATTTCTTTTGACAGAGGAAACTGAAGTCTTCCAGGAGACTGTAACAATCACAGGCCATTGAGAGGTAGACAGAGTTTTAACAGCAAATGAGAAAGCACTATGTATAAATACAACCCAAAGGCAAGGTGAAAGGAAAACTTGAAGATATGACAGAACTATACCGCTTTCAGGGAGAATGCAAATATTTCAAGAAGAGTAAGAAAAAGTAATGCTCGTTTTTTAAAGTTTATTTTGAGAGAGAGAACACGCATGCAAGCACATGCGCAGGGGGAGGGGGAGTGGCAGGGAGAGAGGGAAAGAGAATCCTAAGCAGTCTCATTGTCAACGTGGAGCCACATGCAGGGCTTGATCTCACCAACCATGAGACCATGACCTGAGCCAAAATCAAGAGTCAGACGCTTAACCTGACTGTCACCCAGCTGCTCCAATAATGCTAATTAATACTGTAAAAGTATACTCAGAAGAGAGAGACTGGAGGACTCATGTCAACCAGTCTGGATTTTAAACCTTGCAGCCCAGAACTGCCCGTATGACCACTCTTCTGTGGTCCAGAAGAGCTCCACATTTATCTATTATACATACCAGTGTCACAAGGTAAAAAGAAAACAAACAAGGGGCGCCTGGGTGACTCAGTCAGTTGGGCATCCAACGGGCTCAGATCATGATCTCAGGGTTTGTGGGTTCAGGTCCTGCAATGGGCTCTGTGCTGACAGCTCAGAGCCTGGATCCTGTTTTGGATTCTGTGTCTCCCTCTCTCTCTACTCCTCCCCCACTTGCCATGCTGTCTCTCTCTCTTAAAAGTAAAGAAAACGTTAATGAAAATTTTTAAAAAGAAAAGAAAACAAACAAAACAACCACTAGTCGAGTCTGGCTTCATTTTTTAGATGGGAAACTGGTGCTAAGAAAGATATAGGAGGGGTGCCTGGATGGCTCAGTCGGTTAAGTGTCAGACTTTGTTTCAGTTCAGGTCATGATCACCTGCCTAGGTGGGTTAGGCAGTGCAGAGCCTGCTTGGAATTCTCTCTCTCTCTCTCTCTCTCTCTCTCTCTCTCTCTCTTTCTCTCTCTCTCTCCCCCGCCTCCCTCCCTCCCTATCTCATTGCCCCTCCCCCACTTGTGCTGTCTCTGTCTCTCACAAAATAAATAAACTTAAAAGAAAAAAAGAAAGAAAGATCAAAGAAGCCTGACCCACCGCATGTAACTAGTTAATGGCAGGCCAGGACTAGAACTTGAGGCTTTTTCTCTTTCCACTTCTCAGCTTCTCATCCTGGAATGTTAATATCCTCTGGTGCATAGGACAGTGCATTAGAAAATCAGCTGAGCTATGAGTTAAGATGACACATTCTAGGAAATATGGATTTAATTCTGAACATTTCGAAAGCATTCTGGTGTAATGAGGGTAGAAAAGTAGATTGTTGCCAACTCTTGGAGGTTCTTAAACATTAATCCAAGCAGTGGTGGATTCAGTTCACGAGGCAGTGCATAACCACTAAACTTTTAAAACTGTGGAATGTAATTGTTGGACTTAATGTGTTTTAATTGCCTTACTTTAAAGTCTCTATTGCTTATGTCTTTTCAGTAAGAAATGAGGTTTGTCTTTACCTTTGTTGTCACTGTTGTTGAACCGGAGCCAAACTGTCAGTTTAGTTAGCTGAGTTTTGGTTTTTATGTTTTCTTTCTTTCTTTCTTTTTCATTCTGTTTTGTTTTTCCTAATTTGTATGTTCTTAGAACTTCTTTTAGATTTGATCTGAGACTTGAGAATAGTTGAGAATCGCACAGTTCCTCTAAAGATTTCTCTCTGCCGAGTGTGAAGAAACTAAAAAAAAAAAAAAAAGTGACTGCCGAGGGTACCCTCCTATTGAACAGGCTAAGAGTCTAGCTCTGATATTAGGGAGGCTTACAGAGTCGAGAGTTCTTGAGAGTCGATGCTCTGGACTTGTGGTGGAAGGTTTGATCATGGTATACCGGAACGGCTACTCCACTGTCCAGCACAGTGGGCATGCTTTGGAATTTAAATTTAGTGATCTTTTATTCTCTGCAGCTATGTCTGGGGAATCTTCCAAATCAACAGTCTGCTTTATTTCAAAGCCTAGACAAAAATATTACAAAACATAGTTCAGTTTTTCCTTTGTAAGTTGTATAAAGTAAAAATGCACGAAACCTCCGAGAAGTCAGGTGAAATTCAAAGCTGGCCCTATTACAGTGCAGAGGTCCTTCAGCCTACCAGACGATCTATCTTGTTATGTTTTCTGAGGAAACAAGGATATGATCAAGAAACTCTGGTTGGGGCACCTGGGTGGCTCAGTCAGGTGAGCGTCTGACTCTTGGTTTCAGCTCAGGTCATGGTCTCACAGTTTCGTGAGTTCGAGCCCTGAGTCTGGCTCTGCCCTGGCAACACGGAGCCTACTTGGGATGTTCTCTCTCTACCTCTCTCTCTGACCCTCCCCTGCTCATGTTGTCTTTGTCTCTCCCAAAATAAATAAATGCACTTGAAAAATTAAAGAAGAAACTGTAGTTGGAATTGAAATTGGTTTTTCTTTATTTAAAAAAAATATTATTTTAGTACAATGCTATAATTATATTAGCTAGGACTTTCAGTAGGAATAAGTAACTTTTATGGTTTGATTGATGTTTACTATTAAAATAATAGTATTGTTTGACTGAAATGATATATAAATGTAACTTACCATATAAAATCAGCTTCTGAAATTTTTACTATCTCGAAGCTTAAAATTTGTGAAAGTCCAAATAAGTGCAATCCAAGGGTAATAATTACAGTGTGAAAATCCAAGAAGTTTTTTTTTTTGTTTTGTTTTTGTTTTTGTTTTTTTTTGCTCTCATGAATTGTTCCTAAAAGATAGAATTCAATATCAGCCTCACGTGAGATGTTCTGTTGCATTACTCAGGGTAACTTTCAACCAATGGATGTATTTTAACTTTATTAAAAAATTCTGAATTCTTGTTTCTCTTACCTTTCAAATGTCATACACTTTGTGGTGCTTTCTTATTAATGCTATTGTTTTTAAATGAGACCCAGAGACTCCTGATCTCAGCAAATATCTTGGTGAATACACTTTTGCTTTGGGGCAAGTACAACTTAATATTCATAACTCTTGGAATGCAGAAGCAAAACGTGAAGAGAATCATTGTGATTCCCAAGCTTTAGGTATTGGGGCTAAATAGCTGATGTGAACAACTTATCAGGGGATTGGCAACATTATTAAAGTATCATGTAAAAGCCAAAATCACTCTGAGTTTCAAAAATCCAGGGAAAGGAAAACTCTACTACTAGTCGACATTTCAATAAAATATGGCTAAGAAGAAAATGCCTTGTAGCAGGAGATCTCAATGGGCTAGCTATGAGCAAAACAATAAAGCAGAGTAAAGCAATAAAATAAAAATATATCCCAGGGATAACACTTGAAATCTGAAAATCAATTAAGGCAATTTTGAATAACCCAGAATTAAGTCGTTTGAGATGTTCAAATGAGAACCAAGTAAGTGAGGTGCCTGTGTGTATTAGTACTTTTGCCTCCAGAGGTCTATTGCTCTCTACCCTGCAACGGTCACCAAAATCATTGAAGATGCCAAGGAGTTCCCAAGTTCATGTTTACTATTGCATGAAATTACTGTTATGTAGCATGCATCACAGTGCATGGAACAAGCAAGAACTGAAAAGTATTCTCAGACTTTTAAGGATCTGGGTAAAAAAATTTGGGCGGGGGGAGTAAACACCTTACTTTTAAGTGAGAATACTTCGTTGCAAATTGAGAGGTATCAAATGATATCACATATGTATATTTCTGTCTCTGTTCATCAATTTTCTTTTCTGGTAATATTGTACCCTATGGCCATGTACTATTTTATATACTTAATAAGATCATACACCATTTATAAATTCATATATTGAGAATGGGACAAATAAATAGACTGGTTATGCTGGAAAAGAGAACATTGGAATAGGTTTATCAGTGTTGAAAGAAAAAAGATAACTTTAGTATCCCTAAGATTATTCCCTAATATTATATATCCCATTTCTCCATTCTGGAGAAATTTGAACTAAGAATGAATAGGCAGACTTACCCCAGTTTCCCTAAATTAGTGACCCTAAAGTAGGGACATCAACAAGGCCAAAAAGAAAGATTTTGAAATATAATCAAGCAAAATAAGGAAGAATTGAATTGCAGATCCAAAGGATGCATGATAGTCTAGGACAGTTTTCTATAGAAATCTACACTAAAAAAATCCTGATAAAGTTTTAAACTTTGGAGGTAAAGAATTCTTTGGTCAAAAAAAATTTGTGTGTGTATGTGCACGTGCACGTATATGTGTGTATAAATAATAAAAGGTGAAATGTCAGACTGTTCCTAGACTTCTACTAAACCTAATCTAGTGTCAGAAGGTACCAGAAGACCAGGGCAAAAATGTTAGCAACAATTTAATGGCAAAGAGTGTAACTAAAGTTTGTATACAAGGGTTCCTGGGTGGCTCAGTTAAGTGTCTGATTCTTGATTTCGGCTCAGGTCATGATTTCATGGTTCCTGAGATTGAGCCCCATGCTGGGCTCTGCACTGACAGTGTGGAGACTACTTGGGATTCTCTCCTCCTCCCTCTCTTCCTCTGTCTCTGTCTCTCTCTCAAAATAAATAAGTAAACATAACAAAAATATTGCATATAAATAGGTTGTCAAACTAGGGCAAGAGGAATACATTTTATAAATAAAAAACAGCAACAACCAAAAAATACTCAGAGAAGATACAACTCATGAGCCCTTCCTGAAGAAACGGAAAGATTACTTGATGTTAAATACCTAACCAACGGTGTGGGTGAGGATGTGGAGAAAGGGGAACCTCTTGCACCGTTGGTAGGTATGCAAACTGATGCAGCTACCTGAAAAACAGTACAGAGATTCCTCAAAAAGTTAAAAATAGAACTTCCCTACCATCCAGTGATTGCACTGTTAAGTATTTATCCAAAGAATACAAAAATACTAATTCAAAGGGATACGTGCACCCAATGTTTACAGCAACATTATCTAAAATAGCCAAATTATGGAAAAAGTCCAAGTGTCCATCAAATGATGAATGATAAAGAGGATGTCGTATATATACACAATGGAATATTATTCAGCCATAAAAAGAATGAAATCTTGCCATTTGCAATGACATGGATGGAGCTAGAGAGTATAATGTTAAGAGAAATAAGTCAGAGAAAGACAAATACCATATGATTTTTCTCATATGAGGAATATAAGAAAAAAAGAACAAGCAAAGGGAAAAAATAAGAGAGAGAGAGAGAGAGAGAGAGGGAGAGAGAAATCAAGAAACAGACTCTTGGGGGGCGCCTGGGTGGCGCAGTCGGTTGAGCGTCCAACTTCAGCCAGGTCACGATCTCACGGTCCGTGAGTTCGAGCCCCGCGTCGGGCTCTGGGCTGATGGCTCGGAGCCTGGAGCCTGTTTCCGATTCTGTGTCTCCCTCTTTCTCTGTCCCTCCCCCGTTCATGCTCTGTCTCTCTCTGTCCCAAAAATAAATAAAAAAATTAAAAAAAAAAAAAAAAAAAAAAAGAAACAGACTCTTGGGACACCTGGGTGGCTCAGTCGGTTAAGGATCTGACTTCAGCTCAGGTCATGATCTTGTGGTTTGTGGGTTCAAGTCCTGCATCAGGCTCTGTGCTGACAGCTCGGAGCCTGGACCCTGCTTCGGATTCTGTGTCTCCTTCTCTCTCTGCCCCTCCCCCACTTGTGCTCTGTCTCTCTCTATCAAAAATAAATAAATGTAAAAAAAAATTTTTAAAAAGAAACAGACTCTCAATTATAGTGAACAAACTCATGGTTACCAGGGGAGAGGGGGATGGGGAGATAGGTTAAATAGGTGATGAGGATTAAGGAGTGCACTTGTGATGAGTACTGGGTGATGTATGCAAGTGTTGAATCACCATATTATACACCTGAAACTAATATAACACGGATGTTAACTGGAATTAAAATAAAAACTCTAAAAAAAGAAATACAAATTTCCAGGTATAAAATAAATAAGTCCTACGGAATAAAGCATAGGGAATATACTCAATAATATTGTACTAACTTTGTAAGATGACAGATGGTAATTAGAGTTATTGTAATGACAATTTTGCAACATATACAAATGTCAAATCACTACGTTGTATACCTAAAACCAATACACTATTGTAGGCCAATGATACCTCAATAGCCAAACACAAGATTTTTAACACAGAAAAAATAATCTAACCAACTGAAGATGCTTGATCAGAGATGCTGGGATAAAGGAAGAAAGGCATCTGTCAACGCCCAAAGATAGTAAAGCAATAATTACAAAGCTGTGAGATAAAGAAAGCGTGAGTCAAAAATGTATACTCAACCACATTATCATGCAACTATAAAGGAAACAGAGATTAAGATTCATGAAGGAAATGCTGCAGGTAATGAACCTTATGGAGAAAAACAAAATCAAGGTCAAGCAAAAGAAATAAAAAAAAAACTATGTGATGAAACCCTGTCCCAAGAGATGGATTTTTTTTAAGTTCAGAACTGAGAAACAATGAAATTGACAGAAGACAAAGGATGGTGAGTTTTGCATTCACTTAATTATAAAACAAAGAGTTAAAAATGTAGAAATTACAGAAAATTCATATTATTAACTTGGATTATATATATATATATATGTGTGTGTGTATATACACACACACATATATATATCAGTATGGTGTCCACAATTTGGGAGGAATTGATGCTCTGGAAAATAGCTCTTTAGCTAACCTGAAAATTACAGTTATTGTGTGAATTTTCCCTTACCACTCCTCCAAAATATTCTCTATATAGAGGTCATGAAGGCTGTGTTATTAAATTCGGTAGTTCTTAGTTCTTAGCAATTTGGATCAGGAGAGGAAAGCATCAGAGCACGTTTGAGTGGGTTTTGTTTGTTTGTTTGTTTGTTTTGTTTTTTTCTCATCATTCAGCAGAACACACTCCATAAGAGAAAGGAATTCAAACTTTAAATTTTTTTCCATACTCAATGATTTTTTTTTTTTTTGGTTTTTGTTTTTGTCAACCCTAGATCATTTGGGAAGTTTTACCACCAGTGATGCTAAATTTTTATCTAGAGTGCAGAAATTCCATCAGTTCCGCTTCAGTTTTCAAATTCTGTTAAATGTCATCAAAATTGAAATTGATATTTTTATGTTAAAAATAGCATAGTATTGTTATCACATCATCTATCTACCCATCCTTCTACACATATAAATATGCACCACATTGTATAATCAATTTTATGAATGACTACTTCAGATGGCCAGGTTTTGGTTGAGTGGGGTTTTTCTATTTTTTCTATTTTTAATACATACTTTACAATTAAAATATGTCATATTTATAAGAATTTTTTTTGCTGTTTTTGGTTCACACCAAAAATGAAGGTAAGGTATAGAGGCACCTGAGTGGCTCAGTCGTTTAAGTGTCTGACTCTTGATTTTGGCTCAGGTCATGATCTCATGGTTCATGAGAATGAGCCCTGAGGTGAGCTCTGAGCTGACAGCTTAGAGCTTGTTTAGGGTTCTCTCTCTCCCTCTCTCTCTCTGCCCCTCCGCCTCTCTGTCTTCCTCTC
The DNA here is from genome assembly GCF_046562875.1 of Panthera onca. Lineage (NCBI taxonomy): Eukaryota > Metazoa > Chordata > Mammalia > Carnivora > Felidae > Panthera > Panthera onca. The sequence goes on along the minus strand of NC_138340.1, from coordinate 133,255,590 downwards.
TCTCTCTCTTTCTCAAAAATAAAGAAACAAACCTTAAAAAAAGATTGAGGGTAAGGTACAGATATATCCTCTGCCCACACTCATGCACAGCCTCCATTATTATCCCACACCAGAGGGGTACATTTGTTACAACTGATGAATCTACACATGGACACATCATAATCACCCAAAGTCCACAGTTTACATCACAGTTCGCTCTTGGTTTTGTACATTCTATGTGTTTGGACAAATGTATAATGATGCGTATTTCTTAGTAGGATATTATACAGAGTATTTCCACTGTCCTAAAAATCCTCAATGTTCTGCATATTGATTCCGTCCCCCTCCCCAACCCCTGGCCACCACCGATCTTTTTACTGTCTATATAATTTTGCCTTTCCCAGAATGTCATATAATAGCAATAATACAGTATGTAGCCTTTTCAGATTCGTTTCCTTCACTTAGTAAATACGTTTAAGTTTCATCAATGTCTTTTCATAGCTTGAGAGAGTCTTTCATTTTTGAAGGAAAATTTTGCAGGGTGTTAGGTTCTAGGTTGGTGGTCTTTTTCTCTCAACATTTGAAATATTTCACTCAAGTTTTCTCGATTGCATGGTTTCTGAGAAGCTGGATATGCCTGTTATCTTTGTGCCTCTATAGTTAAGGTATTTTTCCCCCTGGCTTCTTTCAGGAATTTTTCTGTATCTTCAGTGTTCTATAGTTTGAAAATGTATGCCTAGGTATTTTTTGTTTGTTTTCATTGCTGTGGGCTTTTTTTTTTCTTTTTTTCTTGCATTTATCCTGCTAGATGTTCTCTGAACTTCCTGGATATGTGATTTGGTGTCTGAAATTAATTGGGGGGGGGGGATTCTCCACCATTTTGTTTCAAATATTTCTTCTGTTCCTTTCTCTTCTCTCACCATCTATTTTTCCTATTAAGCATATTTTACAACTTTTGTAACTATTCCACAGTTCTTGGATATTCTGGTTTCGTTTTATGGGTTTTTGTTTTTTGGTTTTTTTTTTTTAGATTTTGTTCTCTTTGCTTTTTGATTTTCCAGGGCTCTACTGATATGTCCTCAAGCCCAGAGATTTTTTTCCTCGGCACCATTCAATCTATTAATGAGCCCATCAAAAGCATTCTTCATTTCTGTTGCAATATTTTTTATCTCAAACATCTCCTTTTGGTTTCTTCTTAGGATTTCCATATTTCTGCTTACATTCCCTATCAGTTCTGGCATGCAGTCTTATTTATCCATTAGGGCCCTTGCCATAGTAAATATAGTTGTTTTAAATTCCCAGTATGATCATTCCAACATCTCTGCCGTGTCTGGTTCTGATGTTTGCTCTTTCTTTTAAAATCGTGTTTTTTGCCTTTTGGCATGACTTGTAATTTTTCCTTGATAGCCATACATGATGTGCCTAGTAAAAGGAACAGCTGTAAATAGGCCTTTAGTAATGTGGTGGTGTGGTGTAGGGGGCGGGGAAGTGTTGTTTAGTCTTATGAGTAGATCTCTGTCTTTCAGTGAGCCTATGCCTCTGGACTATTAACTGAAGTGTTTCTCAGGGTTTTTGTTTGTTTGTTTGTTTTGTTTTTTTCTCTCTCTTTTGATGGGACCATATGGCTAGTGTTGGCTGGACTTGGATATTTCCCTTCTCCCTTGTGGAAGGCTAAAGCTGGCTTGAATGAGGTATTTCCCTAGCCCTAGGTCAGTTAGGCTCTGATAATGCCCAGCTGGTTAGGCCCTGGTTTATTAGGTTCCCCTGAGGGAAGGCTTTATAAAGAACAGCTATGTTCTGGTCTACTTCAAAATGGTTGCTTTTCTCCTGCCCTTGCTGGAAGCAAGAGACAATTTTTTCTCCATATTTACTGTGGGAGCCAAGTCAAGCTTTTGGAGGTAAATCTCATTAACATAGTGGTGGTCCCCCTCTATGACTGGGTGGCCCTGGAGTTTTTAACTCCTATGCTTGCCCACGCTGAGCCATCAGCAATTTCTCAAATACATTTCAGGTCTTCCTACCCTGGCACTCATTCCTGTGGAGGTGTCGGCTCTTGAGTCTCTGCTCAGGTAAGTCGTGACTCCCTGAATTGATAAGGTGTCTCTCCAGTCTTGGGGGCAGTCATTTGCCTTGTGTCCTCCCTTCTCTTAAGAACTTGAGAACAGTTGTTGACTTCTCAGCTTTTTATTATTTTTTAATTTCGGCTAATTATTTTATTTTATTTTATTTATTTTATTTTTATTTTTATTTTTATATAGTTTATTGTCAAGTTAGCTAACATGCAGTGTATACGGTGTACTCTTGGCTTCAGGAGTAGATTCCTGTGATTCATCACTTACATGCAACACCTTGTGCTTATCCTAACAAGTGCCTTCCTCAATGCTTATCACCCATTTTCCCCGCCCCCAAGCCCCCACCCCACCCTCATCAACCCTCAGTTTGTTCTCTGTATTTAAGAGTCTCTTACAGTTTGCCTCCCTCTCTGTAACTATTTTTTTTCCCTTCTCTTCCCCCATGGTCTTCTGTTAAGTTTCTCAAATTGCACATACGACTGAAAACATGTTATCTTTCTCTGACAGACTTAGTTTGCTTAGCATAATACCCTCCAGTTCCATCCACGTTGTTGCAAATGGCAAGATATCATTCTTTTTCATTGCCGAGTAGTACTTCATTGTGTGTGCATGCGCGCGTGTGTGTGTACACACACACACACACACACACACACACACCACATTTTTATCCATTCATCAGTGAATGGACATTTGGACTCTTTCCATAATTTGGTTGTTGTTGATGGCACTGCTGTAAACATTGGGGTACATGTGCTCCTATCAATCAACACTCCTGTATCCTTTAGATAAATTCCTAGTAGTGCTATTGGTGGGTCATAGGGTAATTCTATTTTTAATTTTTTGAGGATCTTGTACACTTCCCCTCCCCACCCCCACCCCCCCCCATGACTACTTTGTTCATGTTTTTACTTGTTAGAATGAAGTGGCAACTTCCAAGCTCTTTCCATGCAGAAATGAAAATCAATATTATTTTAAAAAGTAATTTTGAAACAAAGTAAAAACTAGTGAAGATTAAAATATAAGTGGATAACGTTATAATTAATACCATAGTGTACAAGGCCATAAGTTTTAATCTATAAAAAACTTTTCCTTGCAAATGGTTACACTTGTATTCTTAAAATGTCTACATTGAGACATTTTTGGTTTCCTACAAGTTGCCACTTATACCTAGGATTTTAAGATCTCAATCAGGAATAAAATTTGATATTTGAGTCCAAAGTATCATATTTAAAAGTCTTTCAGACATTAATTTCACTTGCCTGACACCAAATTCTTACTGCATTAATTTATTCAAGACTATTCTCATCACTTCATATTGACCTGAAATTTCCTATTTTCAGCCTGGCAATTGAAAAATTAACAAATGATGTTTCTAACATAAGAATAGTATCTTCTTAGGGGTGCCTGAGTGGCTTAGTTGGTTGAGAGTCTGACTTCGGCTCAGGTCATGATCTCACAGTTTATGGGTTCAAGCCCTGCATCAGGCTCTGTGCTGACAGCTCCGAGCCTAGAGACTGCTTCAGATTCTCCCTCTCTCCCTCTCTCCCTCTCTCCCTCTCTCTCTCTCTCTCTCTCTCTCTCTCTCTCTCTCTCTCTCCCTCCCTCCCTCCCTCCCTCTCTCCCTGCCCTCCCTGCTTGTGTTCTGTTTCTCTCTGTCTCTCAAAAATAAATTTTTAAAAATTTGTTTAAAGAATAGTATCTTTTTTTCCTTCTTTCTTTCTTTTTTGACCAAGACTTACCCAGAATAAGGATGTTCTTGGCAGTTAAACTATGCTTTGCAATGTGCCTGAAATTCCCTATTATTACTTTGCCTGTGTCAAGTTCATTTTTTTTAAACATCTATTTATTTTTGAGAGAGAGAGAATGTGTGTGTGAGCAAGCAGGGGAGGGGCAGAGAGAGGGAGACAGGATCCGAAGCAGGCTCTGCGTGCTGTGATCACAGAGCCCAATGAGGGGCTCGAACCCATGACTATGAGATCATGACCTGATGTGAAATCAAGAGTTGGCCACTCAGCCTACTGAGCCACCCAGGCACCCTGTCTATGTCAAGTTCTTAAACATTCCTCAAACCATTGCACAGTCTACCCCATACCAATTACTGTGTGAAGAACAATTAGACAAGAAGATCATGGACTGTGGAGGGAAGCTGGATGAGTTTGAACCCTGGCTCCCTTACTCATCAGCTGTGTGACCTTAAGATAATTATTTAACTTTTATATCCCTCAGTCTTCTCACCTCTATAATGAGAACAATAAAAGTGCCTATGTTATAGGTTGTGAGGATTAAAGAAGTTAAAATAAGTCAAACATTTAGGTATTTCCTGGTACATAGTAAACATGATGTGTTAGCTTTTATCTTGATAACAAATATCCAACTATAAATTATTCTTTTTAAGATCTGAGTGCATACATGACAAATAAGATTATTAGAAATACCATGTGTTAATATAAAAATTATTTTAAAATATTGAAACAGGCTTTGTAGAAAAAAATTCAGTAGGCTGACCATACAATTTGCATTACCTAGGGCAATCTCAGTTAATGCTCGTTGTCCTGGCATACATTTTTTTTTGAGATAGAACTGATAAATAGCAGGGTGTAAGTTTAAGGTGTACCACATGCCGATTTGATACATTTATATATTGCAAGATGAGCCATGCCTGGGTGGTTCAGTTGGTTGAGTGACCGACTTTGGCTCAGGTCATGACCTTGCAGTTTGTGGGTTTGAGCCCCAAATCGCGGCTCTGTGCTGACAGCTCAGAGCCTGGAGTTTGCTACAGATTCTGTGTCTCCCTCTCTGTCTCTCTGCCCCTCCCCTGCTTGTGCTCTCTCTCAAAAATAAATAAATAAACTTAAATATATATTGCAATATGACTATCACCATAGTATTAGCTAACACCTCTATCACATAATTATTTCTTTTTTGAGATGAGAACAATTAATATCTGGTTTCTTAGTAACTTTGAAGTTGATAATACAGTATTGGTGACTATACTCACTATGCTGTGTGTTAAATCTCCAGAACTTACTTATCTACTAGTTGCAAGTTTATCCCCCTAAACATCTCCCCAATTCCCTCACGTGCCACTCCTTGGTAACCACCATTCTACTTTTTGTTTCTATGAGTTCAACTTTTTTAGTTTCCACATAAAAGTGATACACAGTATTTGTGTTTCTCTGACTTACCTCACTTCGCATAATGCCCTCAGGCCCCATCCATGTTGTCACAAATGGCCGGATTTCCATCTTTCTTGTGGCTGAATAATATTCCACTGTATATATACTTGCTGTCTCTTCTCTATTCTTTTATATATTGACAGACCCTTATGTGGTTTCAGTATGTTGACAATTGTGAACAAAGCTGCAATGGAGATGGGAGTACAGATGTATTCTCAATACTCTGTTTTCATTTTATTTAGTCATATACTCAGATGTATGATTACTGGATAATAGGTCAGTTCTATTTTGAATTTTTTGAGGAAACTCCGTACTGTTTTCCATAGTGGCTGCACCAATATACATCCCCACCAACAACATTGGAGGGTTCCCTTTTCTCCTCATCCCCACCAATACTTGTTATCTCCTGTTTTCTTGATAATAGCCTTTCTAACAGGTGTGAGATGATCTCATTGCAGTTTTGATTTGCATTTCCCTTGATTAGTGATGTTGAGCATATTTTCATGTACATGTTGGCTATTTGGATGTCTTACTTGGAAAAATGTCTGTTCAGTTCTAATGTGTCTCTTTGACTCTCACAAGTAAACCAGTTTGGATGATAAACGTTAAGAATACTTTATAATTAAGGCAAAAAATGCATCGCTGGAAGGACATGGTTAAGATTAGAACTAAAACATATTTTTTTTTGTAAATTAATGTTGACTGATGAGTTGAAATAAAATGTTTTAGGTTTAAACACCTGTTAACAACCAGTAATTAATTCACTAGTTCATTTAACAAATGTTTATGTAGTGGCTGTTTTGAGGATAAATCTTTGAACAAGACAGAAAAGCTCCCTGTCCATGGAGTTGACCTTTTGTGAAAAATATAGATATTAATAAGTAAACAAATACCTAGAATGACGCATGGTAGGCATGAATAAATGCTTTTTGTTTCCGAAATAAACAAGATATGATTGACCTTGATAAATGCTTTGAAGAAAATGAAATTCTACGAGGAGAGTATTCAGATGATATACAAAGGGCAGAACCCGCTGGAAATGACCTGGATGTTCAATCTGAATTGCCTGGCTTTGGACAAAATAGTTGGGACCAGCCCTACTCCCACCTCTGGGAGAAATCAAGTGTTTTTCTCCACCTGGGCCCCAGGGTCTCCATATGCTGTCAGCTGAAGTCCATGAACAATTTTAATTCCCATAACAATTCACCTCTCATATCCAGACTCTCTGGCATCCAGGAAGGGTGATGTCCTTCATTAATAATGTTGCTCTAATGCCTGACCTGTTAAAGGAAGAGAGGAAACAGGGTTCCTCCATTATAAAATAGACTGAAACTACATACTTAGTGTTGCTCCTTGGCCTGGCTTCTCTCTCTGGGCCCTGGAAGAATCAGGTGTATCCTTGCCTTCTCTCTCGATGATGTTAACCTTAAAGGTTTTGTATGTTATTTTCAAAGTAATGTGAAATCATTGAAAAGTTTAAAGCCAGGGAATGACATGATCTCACTTAAGAAAATTTTTCTGATAGCCGTGTAGGTAATGGATTGGAGAGGAATAAGAATGAATGTAGGAAGGTCAGTTCAGAAGCTGTTGAGATAGTGTGGCTTGTACAATGCTTCTGGTGGCATGAGTGGAAGAAATAGAACATCCTTAAATAGGTTTTCCAAGATTTGTCAACGAATTACACGTCAGAGGTAGGAAAATGGAAGAGTCAAAAATAACTTGGTGTGCGGTGGTGTTTTCTTGGAGACACTGGATGGTGACTTGGGAGTCTAGTTAGCTTCCAGGGAACTCTCAGTGGTGTACTGGTCTGGAAGGGGAATGCCCAGAGTGTCCGGTGTACCTTACTCTAGATCACCATTCAGTGGTAGTCATTAACCCATAAAAACATACATGACAACTCTCTTCGTAGTCCTGGCATCAAGGAAACTGATTACATAAATGATAATATGAATACGGATGGCAGGATTCCTTACAAGAAGTAACGTTTTCAAGAGGGGCTAATAGAGGCCTTCCCATAAAGGGATCTGGGTATAGATCATAGTATCTATTTATCCAGTGTTCCTTTTGTCCTTATTTAATCATAGCTTTTCTAGTTCAGATTTCACATTCATCTCTTTCCTAAGAAAATTTCAACATAACGGTTGCTTGGATTTAAGAACATAGTGTTAGAAATATAGTGTTCCTAGTAAGCAAAATAGCCTTGCAAGTTCCGAATAAGATGCAATTTTGGCAAAATATGTTGAAGAACCTGAAGAAGAAAGGGGGAATGGGAATTAGCCTGACTTTTTTTTCAGCTTTTTAAAATTTATTTATTTGGGGACAGAGAAAGAGTACATGCATGCACATGAGTGGGGGAGGGGCAGAAAGTGAGGGAGAGAGAATCTCAAGCAGGTTCTAAACCTTTAGTGTAGAGCCCAATGCGGGGCCCAAACCCAGGAACTGCAAGATCATGACATGAACCAAGATAAAAAGTTGGGCGCTTAACTGACTGAGCCACCCAGGCACCCCAGGAATTAACGTGATTAATAAGTCTATTTTCCCCCCACTCTCTGTCTCTGTATTGCACCAAACTTGGTATTACTAAATGTAACATTTCGCCTATCATGCTTTAAGTTTTCTTCAGGGAAAAGAAAAATAAAGCAGTTTTTCTCTTTAGGAGTAAAGAACCAATATTACGTTGTTATGGCAACCAAAGTTGCAAAACATTTAAGAGAAGGCTGGTTCTTCAAAAGTTGCTATAACTTGGTAATCATGCATGAACAATGGCATTTGTTTGAAATGCACTCATTATTACCTGATTATAATTGTCCCCAGGATGTTCCAAAGAATTTCTAGAAGAATTACCTCCTCAAAGCCTTTTAAAAAATTAACAAGCCAACTATTTATTACTTTATTAAGAAAATTATTCCAAACATTTCACTGGGTCTAGTATATTTAAATCTATATTCCTGTAATTTATGCATATCTAGAAACTTTTATATTGACTAAATATGCACCACCTATAGCTAGGCAGAAGTCTATAAATTATTTATCAGCCATACTTACAGCTATTAATTGGGTTTTGAATGGAGGGCAATATCAATATTTCAGATGATTTTTATTCTTTACTGACTACTTGGTTATAAATACATGATTTTCATGTATAAAATGTAATGATCACGTAATATATATGAAATGGTGTGTCAATATTTGTCAACAAGTTCATTCTGTTTCCAAAAGGATTCTAGTCTTAAATTCCTTAGTTTGGTATTTCTTCAGTATGTGTGAAAATTTTATTAACTACAAAATGTAGATAATATCACTACATTACTTAGAAGTTTAACAGAAATAATTTTAGCAGGAAAACACAATGGAAATGTCCCCAAGTCTAATACAGTGATTTTCAGCTGTGTGCATGGATGTTTTGTAAGCACAAATTTCAGGTCCATATTCCTGGACAATAGGCTTGGGATGGTTCTCTGATACCTCTATCTGTTTCATAGGTGATTCTATGTAGCATCATCACTGTTTGAGAGCCTTTGGACTGTTTTAAACAGGAAGCATCTTTTTAAGTACTGTGAACATCGCTAAGAGTTCTATAATGGGAACATGCAAGATCATTCTAAATACTATATTGAAACTTTATTTCTAAAATTGACTAATTCTTCCAAATAAGCCTGAAAAGGATGCTCCTGGACAATATTCTCTACAGAGTTTGTCAGTAATTCATAGCTGGAAGAATACTGTGGGGTCAGAGAGACAAACAGGTGGTCCTGATGCCAGGTGGGGCCTGCAGCCTTGCTGTTGAAGCTCGCACAGTGTATTTTAATTGTTTTAGTTGAACTGACCATGTGTAAACTGTATTTGAAGTTGAACCATTTAGTTTTTAGTTTCTCTTGGAGAATCAGAAGTACTCGCAGCATGGGCCTGCTTTCCCATGAGGCTGGATTGTGTTCTCCCTTCACATGCTTCTGGCTTCTCCAGGTTGCCCCCAGTCCCTGCCTCCTAACGTGTGTGTGTGTGTGTGTGTGTGTGTGTGTGTGTGTGTGTGTGTGTGTGAATTTGTATGTATCCCCCTTTGCCAGGGAAATCTTGGGCTTTCAGCCTCTGCGCTTCCTCTGGACCATGCACATGAGGTAGCTGGATGTAGCCCCTCATTCAGATCTATAACCTGCCTGTCTCCCTTAGCAATGGGGTTTGCACTCTGGTGCCCACCTTTGTCTTTTTCAAGTAATGAGCTCTTTTGCCACTTGGAAGATTCAGCTCAAGTATTTTCCTCTAGGAAACTTTATCAGAATTGCCAGACTAATTTAAGTGCCCCTTTTCTGGGCTCCCAGAGCATGCTGTGTATTTCTGGACCCTTAATACATTACATTGGAAAGATTTGTGTTTCTTGCACTAAGACCAAGGATGGAAGGTGGGCATTGCACACAATTGGGGCACCTGGTTAGCTCAGTTGGTTTAGTGTCAGATTTTGGCTCTGGTCATGACCTCAAGCTCTGTGGGTTCAAGCCCCACATAGGGTTGTGCACTAACATCTCAGAACCTACTTCAGATTCCGTGTCTCCCTCTATCTGTCCCTCCCCCCTCTTGTGTTCTTTCTCTCTCAAAAAAAAAAAATAATACAACAAAAAATATCCCTCAACAGTAACAACAGCAACAAAAAATAAGCATCAGAGGAAAGCTTAGCAGTTGAAGGCAGGGTAAAATTTGAGTCACAGGATGAGGAAAGTCTTCTAAACCTCTCCAAGAAATACATGTTGAGTTGAGTTGTTCTTGGTTAAGATCACTATGAAAAACCTGCAGCTTTATTCTCTAGGAAGAAAGACAAATCTTGTAATATGGAGCTTATTTTTTTCTTTTTCATTTTTGGGTCTTGGAATGAAATGGGAAGAAAAAGGAATGAAGCAAAACATGGGATAAACAGAAGTTTACCTGGAGCAATAAATGTCTAAATAGAGCCAATTTTTATTTTAAAGCTCTCTGTCCATGTGATAGACACTAAAACCCCTTCAGGGATAAATGGTGTTTTGGGGCTAATAGTCAACAATGTTAGTTGCAGTGATCTCCCTCCAGGGACTGGGAGAGTCTAGGTGCTCACAGTTTGGAATACTTCGTTATTAGATGAAATATTTTCACACCTCAGTTTATTTTACAAAGAGATACTCCAGTTATTAGCTGTTACCCTTAAATGCTGGAAAATAAGAAAGCAAGCAAAATCAAAAATTTAAATTTTAACATGTATTTTTTAAAGCATACTCCATAGAAAAAGTATAGCCAAAAGAAGAAAACACGGAAAAGTAAATGTTAATTCTCTTGTCCTTTCATTTACATTTTGGTGTTTGTTTTTCTATATTTTAGTGACCTGGGTTTTAAAAGCATTTTTCCTTGGGGTGCCTGGGTGGCTCAGTTGGTTAAGTGGCCAACTTCAGCTCAGGTCATGATCTCACGGTTTGGGAGTTCAAGCCCTGCATCAGGCTCTATGCTGACAGCTCAGAGCCTGGAGCCTGCTTTGGATTGTGTGTGTGTGTGTGTGTGTGTGTGTGTGTGTGTGTGTGTGTGTGTCTGCCCTCCCCTACTTGTGCTCTGTCTCTGTCAAAAAAAAAATGAATAAATGTTAAAAAAATATTTTAAAAAATAAATATTTCCCTTGCTAAAAGGTATTTTTAAATATCAACAACTTAAGATACACAGTGTTGCATTTTTTTAAATTGAAATGATTTACTTAACCAGTCCCCTACTCTTGAGCTTTTGGCTGCTGTACATTTATCATGAATGTAACTAATCCTGTGATATGCATCCTTCTCTCTGTAAGATTTATGTGCAACTCTGAATATTTTGGGGGAATAATTTCAAAAGAAGACTTTTTTTCTGGGCTCAGTCCAGTGTTTTCAATTGTCCTTCAGAAAAGTTGTATGGATGGATATACACTCCACATTTGGAATGAGAGGGCTTCTATATACATACTCAACCCAGTATCGAAGAGTGTCCTTTTCACTTGGCAGCAAACATATACCTTCTTCGTATAGAACAGACTTCTAAATTTGTGATTTTATCCCCCATCTCATCCTTACAGTGTGTGTGGCTAATTTAATGTATATTTGGTTTAGACTGCTTTTTGTTTCGAGATGAAAAACTGAACTCAAATTGGCTTTAGCACAAGTGGCAACTCATTGATTTGCTTTGCTAAATATTCATTTAGATCTTACTCCAGGATTACTAAATACAGAGGCTCAAAATATTTTACAAAAAAAAAATTCCCCTTTCCTATGTACTGCCTCTGTTTTGACAGTCTCAGATAAGCTCTTCCTTATATTAAGAAATGGTAGCCAGTATCTCCCAAGATTGGATATTTCCAGTTTCTAATAAGGCACAAAAGAACAAGTGCTTTTGCACCAGCAAATATCCTTAAGTCATTCTCCTGGGACCAACACTGGCCATGTGGACATAAAGTATCTAGGTACTGTAGGCAATGCTGATTGGCTTGGGTCCACGATACTGACTTCTCCTCTGGTCCAATAGTAGCTAATGAACTGAAGTGGGGGAAGGAAGCTCATTAAGTGAAAAGGCTAATGCCAGAAGGAAGTGTTGAGGTAAATTACAAATAGTCGCTATAACATTGCCTCTCTCTGTGTGTGTTTTACTTATTTTTTGATAAAACTGGATTGATGGCTTGTCTGTGTTACTGGTTTTTCAAAGAGTATGCGCCTGGATTTACTTGAAAAACTGTTTTCTAAAAAGCAAATCTCTACCTGTACCCTAATAATCATTTCCATCTGCTTTCTTTTAATTTATTGGTGTCTTTCTAACTTCCTGATTTGAATACTATGAATTGGCTATTTATTTAAGTTAAGGTAAAACCAGTTGGGCAAAAGCATGAAAACTGAATAGTTTTAAAGAATGGATTCAGTAGTGCAGAAATCTGAGGATCTTATTTACGCCAATTCAGCTTCTCCTTGCTGAAAAATTTCCAATTGTCACATGACACAATGATACCAATGAACAAGGATTTCATCATATTCAAGTACAAGGATATTTCCTGTGAAAGATGATGCGTGTAAAAAAAAAAAAAGTGGCATCTGAAGGGAGTCAATTTGGAACCTCTCTAAAGGTGATAGGTACAGTCGGGAATCGAAGGCCTTTCTGGCACAGCAGGAGATAGCTACAAAGTAAGACAAAGGGGTATAATAGACATATATAAAGTTTCTTCATTGCAATAAGGGCAGACCACAATGAGTCTAATGGGAATTATTTATGGAAATGTACATTAAGCTATTAATGTCCATTTTATAAACTCGAGTTCCACACTAGTATATCAGCCCTTGTGTTAGTTATGGAACTTCTTTAATTGACCGGTGCTAACTACATTTTTGCTACTCCTTAGAAAATAATAAATTGTTTAATATTAAGATGAGCCACCCTGGGCTTGGATGAGACATAATGAAGTGAAGCAGTTCTAAATCTTTTACTCAGGCATTTAACTAACAATGATGAAGCCTTTTATGTCTGAGACAACATATATTTTCAGGGAAATAACCACGCAAAAGCTTTATAGACCTACACTTGCTAAATACCCCTGACCCATTTCTCACTGAATATTTTTTGAGCAGTTTCGTTAAATTATGCTGTCAAACATCACTAGATCCTGTTGTATTTTTGTACCCCACAGTCTATACAACCACATTTCATTCTCAGGAATAAAATGTTTTAGATGAGTGTTTGTTAAATTATAGTCAAGAAGCCAGCCACTCAGGGCCCAGATGGCATTGCCTGTGAGTAAATGAGGAAGATCCAAGATGAAAAACCTTTCACTTCCCAATGCAGTCTGACTAGAGCACAACCAAGGTTAATTTACAAAACAGCGTGGTAGTTGACCCTGACGATGCTTCAACACATTAATCTTGGATCTTAGTGGCAGGCTGTGTGAAAGACCCTGCCTCATCCACCTCATGAAATACTGTATGTAAAAGAAACACGAAGTGAAATTCATAAATTATATTTAAATATGACTTCTTGTATAGTGCTTACAAACAGAGCCGGTAGAGCCAAATTTCTTGGGTTCAAGTCTTGTTTCTGCCTTAAGTGGCTCTGTGACCTTAAATACTTCATCTCTTGATGCCTCAGTTTCCACATTTGTAAAATTAGACTAATAGAAACCTACTTCATAAGCTTATTAAAAGGATCGAATGAGTTATTATATCAAAAGCTCTTCCAACAGTGACTGCTCTAGAGAAAGCGCTACTATTTTGCATTTCTGTTTTAGTGGGGCTGCCCACACATGTCCTTTGCCTTTGTCTCTTGTTTTGGGCCCCTATCCAGTTGTGATGAATAATGCCTAGGTATTTGAAGTGCTGACGCTTGTGAATTTAAAGGGACATTGACATGGTGAATCAAAAAAACAAACAGGTGGTAGGGTTTCTGTGACTTGGCAGCAGGAGAGTCTCAGAGATTTGATGCCTGGTTCCCCCATAGATGAGGTCTCCGCAGACTTGTCCAGCTGGAGGAGGTGACCCCCAAGAAACAGCAGGAAGAAGGAATGAGGACGCAGTAACCCATGCGGGACCAGTCTGGTAGAGCAGGTAGACCTCAGTTTCTGCTCCGTGTCGGAGCCACACACCCTCTACAGGGCTTTCAGCACAAGTACCTTGAGGGCTGTTCTCTCCTGACTTCTCCGAGGCCACATCCCAGAACTCTGCTGCCTCATCCCCTCAGTGCCAGGCCCTGACCCTGCTATCTGGCTTCAGGGTAGCAGAACTAATCAGCCTAGGCTTGCTGTTTTCCTGCCCATAATGTTTGACAACGCTGAGACTGTGTAACCCCCATAAGGCCTGCCGCATAATCAGAGACATGAAATTCTTCAGGCGAAACCCTGAGAGCAGGAGGGCTGTTAGTCTTCCAAAAACACACAGAGAACGCATTGAAGAATGCACCTGCTCTCTTTAGATATTACTTCCCTGCCAAAGCAATTGGTTATAAAGAGCTTTTTTTAAAGTCACAGTTGCACTTAGCCTTCAGGTTAGAGACAGGCAGAGCAGAGGCCAGAGGATTAAGGTCTTAGCCTAGTGCCAGACAGGTGACAAGTCTTGTATAAATGCTAGTTGCAGTTTATTACTATGCTATTATTGTGGCTGAAGAGATAGGGTGACCATTTACAAGGACAGAGAAATTAACCAGAGGGAAAAATTGCAAGAGCTTTGGAGAAATCAAATCTTAACAATAGCATCGAAAAAAGTTAGTACTTAAAGTGAATTGGACCACTGCAGTGAAATTGGACCACGTTAGATAAAAGTAAAAATGTTCACTGCCTAGGCATTGCCTTAGACTCTGAGAAGCATCTCCACTTTCAGCCTCAATCTGCTTGCTCCTTGACTTGTGGGATTCTTCCAGATGGCAAGCAAATCATGGTTCCAGACTCACTTGGCTCAGAATCTTGGCTCATGTTTCTTATTCCATTTGGACTTGTTAACAAGGATCCAGATTGTCTAATTCATGGATAGCTTATAAAGTACAAGATACCCTAACACAAAGAATTGTCCCCACTATTGCCTCTCTCAGCCCTAAGTAGGGTCCTTAGAATTCCCACCATAAGGGTTCAGAAAAGATGGCCCCGGGAAAAGAAAGTGGCATCTCAGCAATGTCAGTGTAGGCCAACAACTGATTACTAATATCTGGACAACTTATAAGTTTGAAATTTCATGTTTGCTCAGATACTTTGTTCCAGGAACAATGGACTCAGTTTTTCTCAATCCCCAGGAAAGGAGTAATTTTATTATAGCCCCACTGTACAGTAAAACAATTGAGTTTGATCATCCCAAACCAATTTTTTGTTACCTTCAAAGAGTCCAAAAGAGTAGATTTTACCTATTTCATCAAAACATGGATGTTCAAAGTGGGGGAAGCAATGAAGCAGAATGCTGCCAATCAAAAAATTTCAGTCTCTACAATGCTACACATTAGATATGAAGCCCTCAGGAGTCTGCTGTTTGCTTTTATTGGTGTGGTCTACTTTGTTGATTCTTTACAAAATTGAGATTGGGATTATCTAATATCTGACAAATGTAACTTCTGACTATTGTTTTTTTTTTTTACTTTTATTTTTTTTTAAACAGAAAGTCTGATTTATTTTTTATTTTTTAAATTTTTTTTTTTAATTTATTTTTGAGACAGAGAGAGACAGAGCATGAGCGGGGAAGGGGCAGAGAGAGAGGGAGACACAGAATCTGAAGCAGGCTCCAGGCTCTGAGCTGTCAGCACAGAGCCCGACTTGGGGCTCGAACTCAACAGACTGCGAGATCATGACCTGAGCTGAAGTTGGACACTCAACCGACTGAGCCACCTAGGCGCCCCAAGACTATTGTTTTTATTATAGTGCCCATCCCTTCCTCAAGTTTTTTTTTTTTTTCATTTTATCAGTGATTTCTTTCATAGTTTTTATGGTAATTTCTGATTATTTTATTTTTTAATTGGAGATCTTTTGTTCAAGGCAAAATCCAGAAGTGAGCACCAGTCTGTTGATTCTTAGGAGTTATTTTCCCTTTTACAACAAGTTGCCTCTTTGAGTACGTTAAAAAAAAAAAAAAAAAAAAAGTTCTTAGTCCCAAAGTACATAATATAATCACCTAGGGAGCTTTATAAAATCTCAAAGCCCACACACCACTCCTCACCAATTACTTAGAATCAGTATGTTTGAAGCTCTGTGGAAGGGTCCAATGAGCATTCAAGTTGAGAATCTGTGCACACAGGTGTGCAAGGGCAGGCTCAGAGTTGGGATTTCATGTAGGAGCCAGTGAAGGGTTATACAAGCATTGACCAATGTATTTAATTTAGCATGCACCTATATAAGGTTGCATTTGGAACTTTGGTTCAATTTAAGAAAAGCTCCAGCTGTCTCTTGATGATGTCTGAATCCCAACTGTTGGTTGCCTGTATTGTTTATTTCCTCCCTGGGTGATTTTTCAAGTCCCCATGTCTTGGGAAGGCTTATATGACCACTACATAGGCCAGTTTGGGGTAGAGGTAGAATGACAGCAGAATAACCAATTCCTATACTAATGAAGTTCTCTAAACAAGAGTAGGAAAGACCTGAACTCAGGTGGTAATAGTAGCAATACATTGGAGGGAGTAGGGAATATATGTGAGACATTGTGGAAATAGCTCTATGAGATTTGGCAACTGAATGAATGTGAGCGCTATGGGGGGTGGAGGCGAGGAACTTCAGAGAGCCTTGACAATTGTGCCTAGCCTGATTCCAGAAGTAATTTGTTACCCACATGTGGTAAATTAATACTTTGAGTGACAGTGTACCAATTTGCAAATTACTTCTTTCAGGGCATTAATGACTGAAGAGCATAATCACCATGGCATTATTTTTATTAGCATTAGCATTAATAAATATTTCATGAGCAACCAAAAATTACAGTGCCTATACTTTGAAGAATAGGTATTCCTCCAAAATATGAAATAGAAACCTCAGGCTCTCACCAGTGCCAAAATTCTGTAAATATTTATAAATAACAATTCATTTGAGTAGAAGGTTAATTGAGATGAGTTGCAATTATGCTTAATGTTAAGTAGTTTTGTTTATGTCATTATAAATTGGAGGGCTTGAAGAATTGAGCAGCATGAATTCCAGTAACAATTTAACTGTGACATTGGAAGAGTTTTACAAACTCTCTACATCTCAGTTGCCTTATCTGTAACCTGACGAAAATAATTTTTTATCCACCTGACAGCAACAGTCTGAGCCAGATTTTTCCATTTACTGGAGGTCTTAAAAAGTTTTTTTTTAAAGCTATGGAGGTTGATATAGTATGGAGAGGGCACTGAATAAGGAATCTAATGTTTTGTGATCAAGTCTCTTTATTTCAAATGATGCAAGAATTAGACAAATAATCGCTTCTTTTGAGCTCTAAAATCCAAAATTCAATATCATGGAACATACTACTTTAAGGAGGATGAGTATAGCAAGATAATCAGGAAAGCTAGCATAATGAATTTCTAGAAAGACAGGGAAGCACAGTGGTCTGGGTCTAAGAAGAAAAGAGGAGTCCTAAGATTGTTCTTGAGACTTCCTTCACCCATGATTGTATGAAAGTCTCAGAGGCAGGTGATGACAATGCAAGGTCTTTCTATAATATTTTTGAATTTTTTTCTAATAGAAGTGCTATTGTTGCCATTTTAAAATTTAGGGAGACGGGCTTCTTTTAATGGGGAAATTTAAGAGAATTTGCAAAAGAAGTCTTCTGCTCTATACAAATGCCAGGGATGCAATAAAGAAGGCACTTTATTTTGTGGCATTTTTGCAGATTCCTTTTCACCATGCTTGTGTAGGCATGTAAGTAAAATAAATTAATGATTTAGTAGGATTGAGTTGATGAAGTGCAGCAATAAAGACTGCCAGGTACAGGAATAATTCAGTCTTTTATTTTAAGCCACTTGAAAGCTATAACACCAGAGGGAGATAGTCACACCATCAGCAAGCCCATAGAAAATGCTTTCACACCATTGGGAAAGGCTCTGCCAAATTTCTCAAGAAATTATGAAGTGAACGAGACAAAATAAGCCAAGCCATCAAACATCAACAAGACAGGTGTGAGTGGCTGGTAAGCACCATTTCCCTGACACATGTCATTTAGACAAGCAGGCCAGAGGATTATATAAAATGCAAATACAAAATGATAATATCTAGCATTGGGACCACTGCTTCAATAAGATTACTTTGGGGGGGGGGGAAGTTAAAAATAGAATTCTTAAGAGTATGGTACTGAGATCTGATATAAATGACAAAGTTGACTTAACAGGAAATGGAGAAAGTACTGAAATTAGTCATTTTTGAGGATTTATTTATTGAAGACCTATGTGTCAGACGTAAAGCTTAGGTACTTCAGATGCGTTGGTGGAGTTTACATTCTAGAGAAAGAAAAACAGGCAGTAACCATAGTAAATTAGATAGTATGTTCGAAGGTGATATGCCCTGGATAAAAAGAAGAAAAATAGTGTAAGGGACTGAATTTTTGGGCTTCCTTGAGAAGGATATAGACAGAGTAGTCAGGGTAGGATTCATTGAAATGTAAGCAAAGATTTGAAAACTCTGAGAGTATTGGGGCGGGGAGGGTTGACAGGGAGATGCATTCCTTCGTCCAGGAAGAAGGAACAGAGCCAAAGTCCTGAGATGTGAGCATGCATGGCATATTGAGAAACAACAAGGAGTTTAGTTGATGTGGCTCAAAAGGCAAAAATGAGTGGGGGAGCTCTAGGTAACCAAAGGAAATCAGAGAGCAAGTGAGGTGAGTAGACTGTGCGATCAGATTGGGACTGGAGGCAATCTTGGGGAGAATGTTGGATTTTATGCGGGGTTTTAGGCAGAGGGATTACATTATTGGCACAGAGGAGGTAGGACTTCTGTGTTTAGACTGGGAGTGGGGCAAGGTAACCTGCTAGGAGGCAAGGGCGGTATAGAAAAAGGGGCAGCATAACTTTCATGAAATGTGGTCCTAGCTGATTACCTATAAAGGGAAAGAGTTTTGTGGTATATTACCCGTATCAGCTTCCCCAGTCTGACTCATGGCCAAGTGCATGTAAAACAGAAGTCAGAAAGAAAAGTGCCCAAACCTGGGGAGTTGACTCCTTTTCTCTTTAAATATCTCCTCCCTCCATTTTCATAGTTCAAGTACTTACATTCTCTTCTGAATCTAAAGCCACATTTCTGGTTCTTTCCTCTTGCCTGGGACCTAATTCTTTGCCTCTAAATAACTGCTAGTTGCCGCTTGGTCATGTGTCCACTTCCCCCAAATCAGTGTTTCTAAAACTTAGTTTGTCACCACCCAATTTAATTTCCTTAATCATGAATCTTGAAGTCTGTTGGTCATTCTGGCTTAACACCATTTTTTCTAATTCATGGTTCCTTCTCCCAAATATGTAGGCAATCTTTGAAAGGTATTAATGATTCTTTCAAAATATTTCTTGTATAAAGTGTTGCTTCTTTTTCCTACATCTGTCACCTAAAACAAACCACATCACATCTTTATATTACTATAAATTTCCCAAGAGTTCCTTACCAGATCCTGCCTAAGAATATCATAAACACTATTTGTATTGACCTGCAGAACACCTCAAATGTGTACGATGTATAATCTAGCATCTAAAGAACAATCATTAAATGTACAAATATTGTTAGGAAGAACAAAAGAAGAAGTCAATAGTTTTGACTGTATGATGATTAATATAATGGTATATCAAAAATGTAATGATTGGAAAGATAGACAAACCAGGAAAAGTAAGTTGTTACAAATGAGACTCCATGTTGGTGTAATCCAATTGGAAAAGTTGTTTTCAGTGATGACTTTCGTTGTCATTAGGATGTTGGTAGGAGGTTAAATGGATACAGTGTTTCTATAAAGCAATCAGGCAATACCTACTGATAATTTTTTTTTAAGTCCCATTAGCAATATAATTAAAATTCTATTTATTTTCTTAAGGAGAATTTCAGAAAAAAATGTTTCTAAATAAATTTTCAAAGCATAAGCTACAAAAACAAGGCCTTTCATATTCATCCAGTTTTCTCTATCTTTACTATTCCTGTTCCTGGAGGCCATTGTCAGGACTTCACCCATGTTGTTTTCACTGGAATGTAGTCTTGTTCCCTTCTAATTCATCCTACATGCTTGCCACTAGAATGAGCATTCTGAAGTATTGTTCTCAGTGATACTTGCTGCAATGATGGGAAAGTTCTATTCTGGACTGTCCCATATGGTAGCAGCTTAGACACATCAGATATTGTGTAGCTAGTGCAACAGAAGAAATGGATTTTTAGTTATACTTAATTAAGTTAGAGTCAAATAGCTGTATGTGGCTGGTGGCTAAAGTATTGGACATCATAGTTCTAAAATACATGTACCTTTTGATGACTCCTAATGCCAAAAAGTTTTCAAATGTTAACGTGCCTGAAAAGGCAAGATCCTCTGAACAGCTTGTTAGGAAAGTAGATGGCGAGGTTTTATTTTGTTTTTGTTTGTTTGTAGAAGAAAGGGGCCACAGGCCTACTGGACTGTAGTCATTTTTCCCCAGAGACTGAAGGTGAGGGGCTAGATGAGTTTGTCTTTTTTCTTCTTCTTTAGAGATGGAGAGATCCAACAGAGGACAGTAATAGCCTTGGCCTAGGCTCGGACAAATGGTTGATACAGGGCAGACCCAACTTCCATCACCCCCAAATTCAAAGGTTTATTCACCTTATACTTTAAGCAAAGGGCTTTGAGTACTTTCCTGCTCCAAAGTTTTAAGATTTTAAAACTCAGATCTAGGAACGATGTCCCTTCCTTACCACTAATTTCAAGGGCAGAAGTCAACATCGCACATAGTAAAAACATATTATCAACTCTGTTGCATTAGAAAAATTTATTTAAGCCACATGGACAGAACAAATCTCTGTGGGTAGGTCTTGTAAATATGAATTCTCAATCTCAGGTGATTCTAATGGAAGTTCTGGGCAAAAATTTAAAGCACAGGAGTACAAATTTCTTACCATATTGTAGAAAAAATGGTCATGATCTGGTCCTTCCAACTCTCCAGTTTCATCTTACATATTACTCCACATTTTCCCACTGTCCTCTACCCTATTTTGCCAAGCCATAGTGAGCTACTTGATAGATACTGAGTGTTTCCATTCACTGAGAATTTATGTGCTAGATACTTGTCACATGTTTTCATTTAATTTGTAACACAATTTAATGAGGTAGAATATATCCCTTCCATTTCACAGAAGAAATTAAAGCTTAGGTTGAGTAATTTACCCATTACTATATAACCAATAATGAGTATGATAGCAGGAACTGTATGCCAGAGCAATGGGTGAGATATGCATAAGCAGTATGGATGGATCCCAAAAACTTGATCTGACTAAAAAGAAAAAATAATCCAATGTGCAATATCATTTACTAAAATTAAAAACTATATGCAAAAGACTTGACACATTTAACAGAATATATACACACACACTACATACATACATGTGTATACATGCATGCATGTATTAAGATGAATGAGTGGGGCGGGTGGTAGTGGGGAACATGGACAAAAGAAAATTAATGGATAGATGGGTGAATGAATGAATTAATGAACAAACGAACGAAACTGAAGAAGGGTCTTGTTGGAGCCAATTATAATATGTCAGCAGGACCTGGCGGGGGGGGGGTGGGCAGAGAATGAGAGAATAAAACAATGTGTTCTATCAATAGGTTTCTTTTATATAGAGTGTTAGTATCCGAATGTGGATCCTGAGAAACTTAACAGAAGCCCATGGGGGAGGGGAAGGGGAAAAAAAGTTAGGGAGGGAGCCAGACCATAAGAGACTCTTAGAAACTGAGAATAAACTGAGGGTTGATGGGGGGTGAGAGGGAGGAGAAAGTGGGTGATGGGCATTGAGGAGGGCACCTGTTGGGATGAGCACTGGGTGTTGTATGGAAACCAATTTGACAATAAACTTCATATTTAAAAAAAAAGGAATATGTTAACAAGAACAATTGTTAATTGCCCTCCAGTTTTAAAATAAAAGCCTATCACACTGTGTGCATTACTAAATAAAAGCACTCAGTGCCAAAAGTTGATATTTTGGCAGCATCCCCGTTATTACTCACAAATGCATGTATGTTTCATTACAGAGCTGAAAGAGCAGTTAATGTTGTCATTTTATGGTTTGTTTGCTGGCTTTTTCCAGGTATCTGCATGATTATCCTTACACGTTGTTTCTCTGAGGATAAAAATTTCTAAAGAGAGTTGTTAGCTATTTAATTCGTTTGGCATATTTCTTCGTGTATTAGACTCAACAGAATCGTATCGATATCCGTATCTATCTCCTACTATGTGCCAGAAACCATGCTAAGTTTCTTAATGAATGTAAAGTACTTCTGATGATCATGAAGCATAAAGTAGATAGCCTCCCAAAGCCTGAATTATTTTCCTTACCATCAAAGCTTATCACGTGTCCTATTAAATTTAGTTGTAATGTCTAGAACAATCAAATTTATGCTAGCACATGCAGATTGTTTTAATTATATAATCCCAGCCAGTCATTCCAGGAAATAATATCAAAGAAAGATTAAACTGCAGCCCTGAATAGCAGAATGTGATACTAGAAAGATCTTATGTGCAAGAAATTTGATCCATATTAAATTATTCTTCAATATGTTTATCAACATTTTGCTTCCCTTTGTGTGCATCTGTGTACATCTTTCTCACCAAAATGACTGGCATAAGGAAGATATTTAAAAAGTGACAACTAGTCCAAAAAAAAAAAAAAAAACCAACTCAACATTCTCTCTCTTTGTTGTTGTTGACTGACTAAATCTGGTTTTAATACTGAGTGGAATTTCCAAACATGACCCTGGGGCAAGAGAGAAAGCAAAAGTCAACATATTTCCCGAGGTATTAAAACTATCAGAAGGGAGTTCTAGTATTTCCCTTAAATACACACAATGCAAAATGAATCAAGATATGATGTCATGCTTTATTGAAGTATTTATTTTCATTACAATTCACACAGTTCTTCAAGGTCAGAATGACACTGGTCTTACTAGAAAATATAGGATTTGTGTTGCATAAGTCATTCTCTACTGTTTAGAAAACAAACCATGAATTTTCATGAATTGGGGACATAGCTCTAGGAGCTAGATGATATCAAAATTCAAAGATAAGGGACAGTGTTTCTGTTTGAAAGGCTTCATTGGAAAAAAAGTTTAACTTTTGTGGTTATGCTGGAAAAAAAATGCAAAGACCAGTACAGCCTATCCTTTTTTCTTTTAGAAGTTGTGGAGGTTCTTTTTTTCAGCAGTGTGATTCCCTGACATCCCCCGACTCTGCCATTCTCCTCAATTTCCTCTCACATCTGCCGTACAGCCCCCTCCCACACACACAGGACAGAAGTGGGACAAGAGGAGAAGAAAATGATGAGAGTAATGCCGAGGGAAGACAGCAGTGTGTTTAACATCACAAGATCAGAGGGAGCCCAGAAGCAGAACCTAGAAAAATCCTTTCACAGCATGCAATATAGAACAAAAATCCCCAGAAAACTCAAATACTACTATTATCATGTTTCAAAACAAGAAAGCTAAGAAAGGTGACAAAAGGACCCAAGAAAGGCTAGCACATACTTTTAGCCACCTGTGTGTCAGGTGGAAAGTTTTCATCAGAACCCTTTAATTCTTGCCTTTGATGTCTAAGCCCAATCAAGACAATAATGTGTCCTTGAACCAAAATGAATCCCCTATGATAGGCTGTATCACTCTGGGTGATAAACAAAGCTTTTAAACACATAAACTAGCTCTGTAGGTGGCCTTCACTCACTCCAAGAAAGCTTTTGATTAAAATCAAAATGTATGTAGGAGCAAAGTTGAACGAAAGCACACAAAAAGTTTTATTCCATTTGGAAGAAACAAACATGAAAATGAGGCCTCTTCAATACTCTGCAAGGGTAGACAAGCTTATGAAAACAGTCCGGTAAAAGGAGAAACAACAACTTTGCTTCCACGGCCTCAAGATTTTTAGCTGAGGAGCATAACCACAGAGGGTTGACCTACCCCTAAGTAATTCTCTTCCACGGTGTTGCCTAATTTGCTCAACCACAAATATGAACATCTGCTCAATGGGCTTAGGTAAGAAAATGGAAGAGCAAGTTGAAGGAAGCTTGTGATCTCTGACTTAACGGCGGTCCATTTGGAGGCAGCCTTCACAGACAAAGAGATGGACACTGTGCAAACAAGTGAAAGAGATTAAAAAAAAAACCAAGAGCGAAATGGAAGAACAATGGGAAATAAAAAGGAGAGACTGAGGTTAGATTTTCAGCATTAAGAGAAGATCTAATGGATAAGAATTTCTCCTGGCTTATATCTATAGAAAGCTACAATAAAAATTGGAATCTCTGCTCCCTAGTAATAATGGAAATACGGAAGCATGAGTTAGTGGGTAAGTAACAAGAAAAAGCTATTGTAATTGTTAGAAATATACACCTAACAGTATTCTGTTGGCTATGGAGTGTAACCTAAAACTTCTGGAGACACATCTCACGAGGTGATTCTACAGCTGTAAACACTAGAAGTAGAAATGCTTGTCAGGTTTTGGAGAAGGCCAGAGAAATTGAGAATTGAGGGTATTGTTAGTCAACTTACCTTTTAATTTCTCAGAGAGTGCCGGCTTAGACATGTCCGTGAACACTGCCAAAGCATTTACATTAAGTTCTCCAAATGCACAGTTTTTCAAACACTCGTACATTGTCATGGAAAAGAGAAGAAGTTGGTTAAGCTTGGTTGAATTTAGTTAGCTGTCCTTTTTCTAGGAGAAATAAAAGGAATGGAAACTGTACACAAACCAACATTTCTAAGCCACTACACAGAAATTCTGGCAGATTGGAGGGGTTGAGGAGCAAAGACGTGACGATCTGACTCCATTGCAGGGAAGACATAAAATAGGAGGTTTTACTTTTTTTTGCATTTTTAACTTTTAAATTTTAAACTGTTTAAAATTATGGAAACGTTGTGATGCTAACATGTCAATAAGAAGTTAAAATTTAAAAATGAATTCAAAATGTTCTTTGTTATGTATCATCTTGTACTGAAATAAAAGTGGAATGAAAACACAATCAGCTGAACTTACATTCTTGTACAATGCAAAGTACTGGGCCAATCCTTCAGATCATGTGCAGATAGTAACTGTTCTGCATTTGTGTTCATAAGGAGGGACTGGGCGAGCCAAGAAAACTTTAAATCAATATTTATTACCCAAAAATATTTAAACCAATGTCTCATTTTTTTTTATCAAATATATTTTTCAAATTAGAACTGCTAATAATCAAAGACAGTTGTAAATTCACTATCAACTAAAACTCTATTGTGGACAGTTATATATTTAATTCTTGAAAAAGTGCTTCATGCTTGAAGGAAACCTCAAAACCTCTATATTAATTCCCATAAGGAGACTAGGTACTAATGCATTCATGCAATCTTAACTGTTTTATTCAAATTTTAAAGATTCAGGATGATTTTTGGTTTTTGCATAATAAAGAATGTCAATATAAATGAATTGTTGGTTTAAAATGATTTTAAAATATCTGGCCTTAGGGGTTCCTGGGTGACTCTGTTAAACATCTGATTCTTGGTTTCAGCTCAGGTCATGATCTCAGGGTTCATGGTTCAAACCCCACTGACAGCAAGGAGACTGCTTGGGATTCTCTCTCTCTCTCTCTCTCTCTCTCTCTCTCTTTCTCTCTCTCTCTCTCTCTCTCTCTCTCTCTCTCTCTCTTTCTCTCTCTCTCTTTTTCTCTCTTTCTCTCTCTCCCTTTCTCATACTCTCTCTCTCTCTCTCTCTCTCAAATAAATATATAAACTCTAAAAGAAAAAAAAATATCAGGCCTTTAAACATCGTTAGCACTTTTTCCTCCCTGGCGTAAAAAGTGGAGATTTGGGAAATACCGATTATTAAAAAAGAGAACTATTAAAAGGTTCCTAATATCACTAATTAGGGACAACCACTGTTAAGCATTAGTATATTTTCCTGAGGGAGGGAAGAAAGAAGTGAGAAACAGAATATTTTATAATATTATATTATGATATTTTATTAATTTAATAATATTATATAATACATAATATAATATTGCCCGCAAAAAAAAGAAAAAGGAAAAGCAAAATACTCTTATATAAAAGATAGCAATACTTGGCTTATAAGTATTGCTTGTAACAATTTTCCCAATTAGCCATTTTGCCTAAGAGGTTTTTGTGTTTCTGAGTAGTAGTCATTCAATTTTTTGTGAATTCACATCAGTTGCCCTTTTACTGATTTCTTCCATTGCTTTTAAATTAAAAATCACTAAAGATTTATATAAGAGATATGATCTAATCTGAACTGTTTTTTTTTGTTGTTGTTGTTGTTGGTTTGTAATTTTCAAGATAATGCCTGCCAGGGACCCAAGTCTGAATAACTACTTTGTCTATTAGTAATTCCTTCATGTGAAAAAGAAAGAAAGAAAGAAAAAATGTACCAGGAAACTAAGTGGCTTGTTCAGCTCACAACTGAATCATACACATGTTTTTCCTCAAAACTATCATTGCTACATGCAGAAGTTTGTCCAATTTTGTCAAATAGTTTGTTTTAAAAGCTTGTGCCTAAGGGTTGAGATTCAATATTAATAATTATTGCTGCTTCATGAAAGATATCCTCAAGTGAAAGGGGCACCTTCTTTTAAATTTACCTGGGGGTTCATTCCGGAAAAGTATACTGCAAGCAGCATCTTTCATTAAGAGCATCAGCCTCCCAACTGTCGGCTTGAATCTACTCTATTCTCAAAATAGTAATCAAATGACCCTTTAAAAATGTCAAATTGTTCTTCCAAAGCACAGAATATAGGATGGAAAAAAGGGTAACTTTAAGTGGGGAAATGTGGCAAACTCCACCTTCACCAAATGATGAAGGTTAATATCATGTGGATATCCTAAGCCCTCCGCTATGACATGACCTCTCGCCCAAAACCCAAAACTTCAATCTAACCTTGAGCGACACATCAGACACACCCAGAGTGAGGGACATGGTACAGGATAACTTGGCCACTACTCCTTAAAATTGCCAAGGTGTGTAAGACAAGGAAAGATGGAGAAACAGTCATAGACCAGAGGAGACTGTGAAGCCATGACAATGTAAAGTAGCTCAAATCATGGGCTAGGTCATGGAACAGATGAAGGGCATTGATGGAGAAACTGATGAAATCCAAATAAGTCTGGAAGGTGCTTAATAGTAATGCACCAATGCTGGTTATTTACTTTTGACAAAGATGTCATGGAAGGTGTTTACAATGGGGAAACTGAGTGACACACATATGGGCACTCCTATCGCTGTCTCTGCAATTTCTCAGTAAATCCAAGACTATTCCAAAATTAAAAAAAAAAAAATTGAGACATCATTTTACTCCTTTTCTCGAAATTCTCCATTTGCTACTCATCTCACTCAAAGTTAAAGTGTTTTAACAGTCCTTGTGTAATCTGGCCACCCATAAACTTTTTAGTATCTTTCCTAAGTAGTCTTTCCACACCTCACTTTGTTCCAGTCATGCAGGACTCTGTGCTATTCCTCTAACACATTAAGCATGCATCTGCCTCAGGGCCTTTGCACCTGCTTTCTCTTCTGCCAGATAGCAGCATGATTTATTCCTAGACTGCCTTCAGATCGCTGAACACATTTCACCCTTGTAAAGAGGTCTTTGAATGTTTTATATAAAATAATCATCATCTGTCCCACTCTGGCACTCCTTATTCCGTTTACTCTGCTTTATTTTTCTCCATCTGATATAACATCACCAGCTGACATAATTACTTGTCCATTTGTTTATTATTTCTTCTCCTGGAACACAATCTTTTTGAAAGTAAGGACTTAATTTTGTTAACCGCTTTCCTTTAGCATTTGGAACAGAACCTAGTGTATGGTCAGGTCTCAATCCTTCTTGAATAAGTCAACAAGAAGGTTTTCATGGGTTCACTTCGAAACCAGAAATGTAAGTAAGAAATACTGTTTTGCTATAAAGCTGACAACCATTATTTCTTGGGAAAACCAGTAATTTATTCTGACATTATCCCCTTGATTAATTTTGTGTGTTAAAATATTTCAATGATAGCAACTACCAGATTTTAAAAAGTGTCTTTGCTTAGCAAAACAAAATAATCAAAATCTTATGTTCTCAAAACTGGTTAGGGAAATTTTGCTGGTGTAAAAAATCTCAAAGTTTGATTTTAAACTTCTATATACTACAAGGTTCTAGAGAAAATATGCTAGATATCAGTGTAGAAGTTCATTTCAAGAGACAGATTCATTCATGTAAATATTACTGATGTGAAATAGCAACACAAGTTCTATATTTTTAGAAATCCCCAGATATTTGTAGAATATCCCCAGAATCAGGTGAGGAAAAAAATTCTCAATAAATCTTCTCAAAGATCACTATTTATTATCTATCTGTAGAACAACAACAACAAAAACCAGGCTAGGAATAGATTCTAGGTCTGTTTGCAAAGATAAAGTTTCAGTCAAAGGAGGTATTTTTTAAGTTTATCTAATTTTTACCCATATGAATATGTAGGTCTTCTGTTTTTATATATATTCCTTAGTTTAATTCACACTGGCACTAGATAAGTGACAATCTAAGTAAAAAGTACACAATATTAGAGGAAAAGCCCTTCAAGGTCTGATTGCATTGTCCTTCACTAATTGTGTCTAACAATTTATTCAAAATTTGAAACGTTTTTCTTTTTTGAAAAAAGGCTTTCCACCGTTTATAAATAATAACAGAAAATTAAAGGCTGTGTTACCGTATTTTGAGTTAACCATATTTCTTAAAAGACAAATTATTTTCTTTATACATTTTTCAGAATTCTGAGTGATGAAAAGCTCTCACTGGATTCTGAGCTTTATTGAAATACTATTTTTTTATTGTTTATATTTGGGAACCACAGATGGTTATAATTGAACTGAAGAAAAAGACTGTGTTCAATTTTAATATTTATAGAACTCATCTATTTCAAAAACTAAGCATACTGGTTTCCCATCCCACCTGCCTCCACTGTCCCGCCTCCCAAAAAGTTAGGTCTAGATTCTGGGCTAATTGGGACTTGATAGACCTGACGGTAATATTTTACATATGGCAAGAAAATACGTTTATAAGGTCATCAAATTATTAGGGCATGGAAGAAAGTTCTGAGGTTGGAAATGATTTCCATAGTTGCTCTTCTAATAGAAGAATTCCACTGATTTAAACCCAGCTTAAAACTAATCTTAAACATTAGGTGTCAATTTATAACCTTGTGAAAGAATTACATCATACACATGCCACAATTTTGTGTAAATTAGCCATTTTCTTTTCTAACTAGGAGTTTGTCCCTTTTGACTACCCTCACCTGTTTTGCCTACCCCCAGCCCTTTGCCTCAGGCCACCACAATCTGCTCTCTGTATCTTTGAGTTCTGGTTTGCTTTTTGGGTTTTGAGATTTTGTGTTTTTCAATTTCACATGTAAGTGAGATCATACGGTATTTGTCTTTCTCTGTGGCTTATTTCACTTAGCATAATGCCCTCAAGGTCCATCTGTGTTGTTACGAATGGCAGAATTTCCTTCTTTTTTAGGGCTAATTAATATTGCTGTGTACGTGTGTGTCCCACATTTTTTTATCCATTCTTTTATCAGTGAATACTTCGGTTGTCTCCATGTCTTAGCTAATGTAAATAATGCTGAAATGAACATGGATGTGTAGATATCTTTTTGAGTCGGTGTTCCCATTTCTTTCAGGTAGATGAATACTCAGAAGTGGAATTGCAGGATCATATGGGGGTCTTATTATTAATTTTTTGAGGAACCTCCATACTGGTTTTCATAGTGGCTGCACCAATTTACATTCCCACTAACAGTGCACAAGCGCTCCGTTTTCTCCACATTCTTGCTAATACTTGTTATTTTTTGTCTTTTCATGCTAGCCATTTTGACTGGTGTGGGCTGATATCTCATTGTGGTTCTGACTTTCATTTCTCTGATAAATAGTGACATTGTGCATCTTTTTATGGACCTGTGGCCATCTGTAGGTCTTCTTTGGAAAAATGTGTATTCAGATTCTCTGCCCATTTTTTAATCAGATTACTTGTTTTTATGCTATTTGAGTTGTATAAATGAGCTTATGTTATATTTGCCGCCAGTGGAGGTCGCAATTTAAGTTCATCTTTTGAGGTTGTCCTTTGAAACACATAGCAGTGTGGAAAACAAAATGTATTTTTTTTTAGAAAAAGAAGCAATATATATCTAAATTGTGTGTGTGTGTGTGTGTGTGTGTGTGTGTTTACATATATTAGCCCAAAACAAGCTTAATGCCTCTGTGGAGTATATTTCTGCAGCAGGTGCACAAAGTGGTAAGTGTGTGAAGCTACAAGTGTGAGCTCTCTGGGCTTTAGACCCCGATTAGGTCGAGGTAGCAAGAAGTTCATTTACTGTGATGTAATGAATATTACATCAGCCTCAGTTCTTAACACAAAGTTCTCAGATATTCTTTTCTGACTCCTTGCCCCATGTTTCCACTGCCCTCAAAGGAGGATAAAAATAGTTGCTTTGGATCCCTGAGGACAGTGGCCAAGGACAGCATATATCTTGAGGGACAGGATGGAGGAGACTCAGATTTGAAGCCTAGCCTGAACCCAACCCAGATACTGGCTCAATGAATCGATTTGAAATGTCCCTAGTCCAGAGCCACTAGTCATCAACCTAAGACCTGATTCTGACAAGATGGCTCTATGAGGCCAGATGGAACAACTCAAGAATTCCTAGACAGTAGAAAGGGAAACCTGGAATTGAGAGAGGAAAAACAAATAACAATGCATTCAAGAGGAAGATGCAGAATAAACATTCAAAACATGTGAGAAAAACTATGGGAGATAACCAACAAAATCCTACTTCAGAAAATGAATTCACATAAAATAAAATAAAATAAAAATAAATGAACAGTTTGTCACTGACTTTAAAAGTTCGGTTCATTCAGGGGCACCTGGGTGGCTCAGTCGGTTGAGTGTCTGACTCTTGATATTGGTTCAGGTCATGTTCCCAGGGTTGTAGGATTGAGCTCCGCATCAGACTTTGCCCTGAGCATGGAGCCTGTTTGAGTTTTTTTCTCTCTCTTTCTCTACGCCCCTCCCCTACTCATGCTCTCTCTCAAAAAAAAAAAAAAAAAAAAAAAAAAAAAAAAAAAAAAAAAAAAAAAAAAAAAAAAAAAAGGAAAAGAAATAAAAGTTCATTTCATTCAGCAAATGACCCTGGGAAAATAATTGAGAAAGCAGAACTTGTTCTACATTAACTGTTAATGACCATTAATAGGAGAACGGTTAAATAATGTTAATACTATGAAATTGTATACACTCGTTTGTTGGGAGACAATCCTCCATGGCACCTCTTAAGTTTCTGCATGTCTTACAAGAATGTTTGTATACTGAATAGCCTTGGAAGATAGAGATAGTATCTCCCTCTGGAGTATAGGCTATGTTTGTTTACTCTCCAGTATAATAAATACAGTGTCTTCCTCTAGCATTAACATACAGCTGTTCTTCTGACTGCCAATTAATGAAGATTTGGCATTCTCTAAGTTTGGGTCATTCAACCGCATATACAGACATTGCCTATCCTTCTTCGTGTTACCCTATAGGAATTGGAGCTTAGGGGATTGGTATAAATGCTGATACTCCTGATATTGCTATTGCTGTTGGTAGAAAAGTTCTTTATCTCTGACCCAGGAGTCTCATGTCATCTGCCAGCATCCATGAAACTGTGGCAAGCTAGCTTTCAACCCGCAAACAGTAAAATCTCAGACCCTTCACAGCTGTTGAAATTGTCAAAAAATTGAAGTATATGGAAAGATAGCCAAGACATACTGTTAGGGGGGAAAAAAAGCAATAATGTATTATATACACATATATGGCACACACATATTTGAATCCAACATACACCAATAAATATTTAAAGAAAGTTCTGGAAGGATATATACCAAATGATAAAAAAGTGATAACTTCTCTATTGGAAGAGAAGACTGCTTGGGGTACTTGAGATAGAAGTGGGTGGCACAATGAATATGGTACTGAGGAGAAGTGTTCAGGCAGTTGCCTCGTGATCCATTCAGTCTCTCTGGGGGTGGGGAGCACCCCTGGGGAAAAAGTAAGGAAAAGTGAACTATTCTTATCTCCTCATCAATTGGACTCTCTCTCTCTCTCTCTCTCTCTCTCTCTCTCTCTCTCTCTGTCTCTCTCAGAGAGACACTAATAATATTTGGTAGGAGAAAGAGAACTTTCCATAGAATTCTTATAGTAGGAAGCCCCTGACTAAAGGTTTACTGTAGTAAATAAACTCAGAATCTATGGTTTATAAGGCATGACTCCTTAGAGAATGTGTCATAAATTATAGAACTCCTTTGGGTATAAAATGCAGATGTTTCATAACTTTAATGTTCTTGACTTGTCAGGTAGCCCTGCAAAACCTTATTTGGAGATTCCATATATTATTCTGGGCCAGGAAGAGCATGTCTAATGTGGGAGGAAGGACCTGGAAAGCTGTGTGCAATTTCCAGGCCTCTCTATTTGGTCTATGTTTCTTGACTGAGGATATCCTTAAATGATTTGTAAAGCTCACTACTGGGTGAGATACCTGATTTGTATGAGTCTGCTCTGACAATCCAGTACTTCACTCCTCAAGGTACCTTCTCTACCCAACAAATGTATTTTGATGATTCTTGAAATTCATCAAAAACTCCATGAACTCTTTTCAACCTCCTTTTCTATACTTGCCTAATGAAAACTATTATTTACTTCTTTTTGTCTTTTTTTCCCCCCTCCGGTTCTATTATACAGTTTCTTCCTGGCATTTTCCCACTTTTCTGACAACTCGTTTAATGAGAATTTACTTAATTCTAGATACTTGGCACATGTTTTCCATTTCATACTTAAAATACCCCTGAGATCTAAGTGTTACTATCGCTGTTTTACAGAGGAGCATCATGAGGCTCAAAGAATGCAATAATCTGCTCAAATTCAAATACAGCCTTGATCAAACTCAGGGTTTTCTGATTCTAAAGCCTAGGCATGAACACTTCTCTTCCCATCTTCTCCTCTCTGACTCTCAAATGTTGTTTTTCTGGTTTCTTTTCTTGCACTTGCATTCTTGCTCCAACTTTGTGTTTCTTAAATTTTTGTGGATCAAGAATCACTTTGAGAATGTGGTAAATCTCTGGACTTACTTCTCAGAAAAGTGCATATGGCAATAAATACAAACATATTTCCTGATTTCTATGGGTTTACCCTATAGTCTGACCATGTCAAGAGATGCCAGTCTACCTGTTTACTCTAGTGATCTCCTCAGGTTAAGTAGCTTCGACTAGTACCTATTTGTGGTTACCATTATTTTTTTTAATTGTATTTAAATCCAAGTTAGCCAATATATAGTTTAACAATGGTTTAAGGAGTAGAATTTAGTGATTCATCACTTAATAATATAACACCCAGTGCTTATCCCAATGAATGCCCTCCTTAATGCCCATCATCCATTTAGCCCCTCCCCCCACCCAACACCCCTCCAGCAGTGCTGTTTGTTCTCTGTGTTTAAGAGTCTCTTATGGTTTGTCTCCTTCTCTGTTTTTATCTTATTTGTCCTTTCCTTCCCCTATGTTCATCTGTTTTGTTTCTTAAATCCCACATAGGAGTGAGATTGTATATTTATCTTTCCCTGACTGACTTATTTTGCTTAGCATAATACACTCTAGTTCCATCCACATTGTTACAAATGGTAAGATTTCATTCCTTTAAAATTTTTTTTAAATGTTTATTTTTGAGAGAGAGAGCATGTGAGCAAGGGAGGGACAGAGAGAGATAAGGAGACACAGAATCCGAAGCAGGCTCCAGGCTCTGAGCTGCCAGTATAGAGCCAAATGCGGGGCTTGAACTCATGAACTGTGAGATCATGACTTGAGCTGAAGTTGGACACTTAATCGACTGAACCTCCCAGACACCCCAAGATTTCATTCTTTTTGATCACTGAGTAATATTCCTGTGTGTGTGTGTGTGTGTGTGTGTGTGTGTGTGTGTGTGTGAGTGTGCGCGCGCACGTGTGTGCGCACCTCTGTTTTCAGATGTGAATTGGGCAGATGATTCCTTGTGGACTTCTACCCACATGCTAACCAAATCTGGCATCATGTTGCCCCTTACTCGCTTTCTGCACCAGGCTTTCTAGTTCAGACCTCATGGAAGCTAGACTGGCCAGAGAAAGTACAACCTGGAAGTATGAGGTGTGGATACTCTCAGGGACAATGGAGACCAATGGAGTAGGAGCTTATAGATTAATGTCACTGCCTCTTGTCCTTTAGGTACACATTTCTGAAAAGTATTCTGTGCCCTTCTCAGCTGGTACTGGCAGAAATGAGCCCCATTGCCCAAATGACAACCTCAGTAACACCTTTAAATTGACTTTTCCTCTTCACTTGCTTCCCTATCCCTGATCCCTCAATCCTGCTCTTGGAATCACCTCCCAGATAAACTAAATATACCTTCTTGCTTCAGACTCTGCCCTCAAGGCAATCCTATACAAACTAAAAAACTCTGAAATTTACTTTTCTTTTCTGGACCTTTTCTTGGAGGTCCAAGAAAGACCTAAGCCGCAGCCTTGGTAGCCTTAGGTAGGGCCACTCGTGGACCTCACTATAACAACAACCTCATATCTGGTTTCACTTTCTCCCTTGAGTCTTCCTCCTTTCCAGTGTCTTCCATTTTTTTGCATGAATGATCTGTCTAAACACAAATCTGAAACTATCTTCCTGCTGTAAGTTGTAGCACATAGAAAAAATTTTTTGAATTACGTGGCATGGCATAAAAACTCATCTTGACCACAACTTCTATTCTGTCCTATCTTTCTACTCTGTCCGTCTTGCTGAAGTGGTTTCTTAGCCACACCGAACATTCTCTGGTGTTAGGACATGCCACGCTCTTCACGCTCCATGGATTTGTGGATGCCGCACCTTGTGCTTGACTGTCCGTCCTCCTCTCCTTGTCTGCTTGGGAAACTCGAAAGCATCCTTCAAGAACTGGCTCAAAATAATACTTCATAATTCTTGTTCCTGCCAAGCCTTAGTCTTGTGCAATCCCATCGAACTTTCACGTTTCTCTCTGACTTCTGACCATGCACTTTCATAATTTGTTCACGTTTTTATTTCCCTCAGTCTGCTATGTGCTCCAGAAATGCGGGAGCCAACTCTGATTTATCTTGTCTTCCTAGTGCTTAGAAAAAGTGGCCACTTCACATGGGCCAAACTTGACTGAACGGTACTGAGAACGTCAAGAGAGAATTCTATGTTGAAGAAAAGGAAAAGGGAATGGTGGGCTTAGGAGGGGATGTTTATCAACAGGCAACTGGGGGAAAGAAGGTAAAGAGTGATGATTGAAAGTGGAGTTGGAATGTTACAGGAAAGCCAGCATCATGAGAAGAAAAAAAATGTGTGCAGGTAGAATGCAAAGAGGACAAAGACACAAGTGACACAGACCGATGTTCAGGTTCAGGGGTGTTAACTCTAGTTTAAAAAATAGATATATCCCACAGGTTTTTAGTGCTCAGTTTCCTAAGTGCTGTTATTTCTATAAACTGCTATACTCTCAGGATTAATTTAACATTACGAATTATTCCTTAAAAATGAATATGTACATATACACGCACCACAATGTACAAGATAATGTTAAGTGATTTAAGTGATAATTTCTATTTTGAAACTATTCTACAAATTGGAATTTGCCTTTTGAGAATCTTGATGCTCCAGGCTTCTATCTCAGAAAGAATGTGGAGCATCAGTTTCTGAATATTTCCTATTTTTACCTGATCTAAAAGCCAGGGAGGGAACCCCGGGAGCAGTGGTATCTGGCTGCCAAACACTTAGAAACTCTCAAAAATAAAAAGCTTGACATGCTTCACCATGCAAGTAACTTCAGAGGAAATAGATTTGATTTATAGTGTTAATTCTCCTTACTAGACCGTAGCAGGCAAGTAGAAAAGATGAGAAAGCTTATTTTTTTTTTTAATTTTAATATAGAGGATATATTGGAGAGATACCAGACCTGTAATCATGTCCAAAGTTTCTGAATTCATATGAAAAAAGGCTTTCCCACAGTTTCAATAAAAGGAATGTTTCCTTATGAGTGCAGTGTTGTTTTTCACTTTTCTGTAGTGATAGGATATTCTGTTGTGCCACAATTTGATAGTCTGTGAATGCTTTTTTTTTTTTTTTTTGATATACTGCCAATAGTGTCTTGATTTTTTTTTTTTAGTAGGGTACACTTGTATATATCTGTTCTCTATTATGTTTTTGTTTTTCTGGGTTATTTCACCATGGGTTTCTCCTCTCTTCCAGTATCTATATCATAGTTCGATTTTCCTACAGAAATATCCGTAAACGTTCTTCAAATCAGTAGTTCTGGACATTCTTCCAGGATATATAAGTGGTTACATCAAACAAGGATACGCACACACTAAAAAGTTCATTCTTTTCTGGGATCTTTTTATGCTTAGATCTTATCTTTTTAAATTTGGCTTACCTGAATGCGATAGAAATTTGTATTTCTAGCTGAACTGAAAGCAATTAGAAGGTACAAAAAACTGGAAAATGATATAAATACAATTTCTAGACTAAGTAAATACCATAGATATATTGCAACTATCAACTTAGAGATTGTAAGATTTTTGTTCTCCCTTGATGAAGTTCAATATAAGTTATTAATACTACTTCTGTCAGATTTTACATATATACACACATGCACACGCACACACTAGTTTCTTCCAATAGCTTATAAGAGTTCCTAGACCATAAACTATCCCTGCGAATTGATTCCACACTCCCTCAAATATGACTTCTCATAAGCCAAGTCCTTTAAAAATACAACATTTCATATATTTCTCAGACTACATGTCAAATCAGTATCATGCAAACATAATACTTTTACTACTTTCTTAGAGCATGGTGTTGAGAGGAAAAAATTTAATATATCTGTGCTACATCTACATTAATGCAATGGTGCAATATTGAAACTGCTTTTATCTGCCACATTTCTCAAATGAAAGCGGCAGCTAAATTTTATGGTAGTTAAACTGTGAACCTTGCACACAATCTTGCCTATACGGATGTGGCCCATGGTATTATTAAGGCAGTAGTCTTTATTGTGCATCTTAGACTTTAAAAGTTGCTATGGATATAAGAAGTCTATCATGTGGCCATGTCTACACCGTAAAATTTTCCCAAAGTGCGCAGCAAATTCTTGGTAGAGTTCATAAGCCTTTCAAGAAATTAGAGTAAAATTTCACCTGGCATTTGTGAAGCAGGCTGTAGAGGAGAGTGTGGTCTACCTTGGCTCCCAAAGACACTAGATGTGAACTTACCAATAGTTCTTGTATAGCTTTAGAGTAATGGCCAATTGTTGGCATCTCCTGCTGTCTTCCTATCCCGTACTTTACACACAAGGGAAGTGCAGACTCCACTATTCAAATGAACGATGGCTAATATTAGGTATTTTGAGGCAAATGTGGTTTCTATTAGAGTTTAGTCCAATCGTTCACAGAAGTTTGCCATTAAGAAGGAAAAGGGCTACAGATAAACAACTTGCCATGTGAGTGTGCTTAAATGTCTTAGAGAAGGATTCTGTTTTAAATATCCTTATATTTTTTTCTAAAATAAGTATGCTGGAATCCTTGCTGTGATGCTGATAAACTCCTTGTATCACTCACAGTCAACAATACCTTTTCTTGAGCTGTTCTGACTGAGTGAGTGGCATTTACTACTGACAAATCCCCCATGGAGTAACCTGAGCTCACACGTGCCTAGCCACAGCACCAGTAATGACAGGATTCTGAGGGGATTTGAAACCCTACCTCGATAAATTTATTGCTGTTTTTCAATATATATTCAAAGCAATACTTTGGCATTGTAATGTGATTCTTGACAGGGCTAAGGTAAATTCATCTTGCTAAACTGAAATGTTTCTGGCAGATGTCTACCCTGGAACAATCAAATTGTGTGCACTGTAATCTATGACAACCACAGGGCTACTTTAGTCGTGAAACTTACAAGTGGAATACTTTATTAGTGCAAACTTAGGGTGTCATTATGCAATGTATTATCCCTCCATATTTTTTTTCACGTAGAAAACCTTTTTGAAGACAGTCTGCCAACTTCCAAATAATGGAAATAATTGAGCGCATATAGCAAAAGTAGAACTTTCTCATCACAAAGATGTGCATCTATAGGTATTGTGATGCTTTGATAGGATCATACGTGTTGAAAGTCATACTTTCTGAAATTTAAGAAAGCATAAAAGTAAAGTGTTTTCCCTTATTACATATTAACTTTTCTCTCCATGGAAATAGTCATTTGTCCCGGGCACATGCTCTTCTTTAAAGAAGAAATGATTATGATGTCACTATTATGTATTGAGATACTTTAAAAATAGGTAAGTTTCGGGATAGACTCTGCCTAATTATATGTACCCCATATATACTTCATTATAATTTATCATATTTTAGATCAGAGAACCTTAAAGTTTTGTTTCAAGGAAAATGTAATTCAAAAGAAAGACAACTTTTTTGACCCTCATAATACACGAGAAGCCTCAGCACATGCCATTTTTTATTCTATGACATGATCTCTGAAAACAGGAACACCCAAGGAATTGTGATATACAATATTTTAAGAATCTGGCAACTGTAAGTTTTTGTATTTTGGTGTGGATTCCCACTGCCTTGTCCTCCGTACTGTCAACAATTATTAAATATTTTAATGAACAGATAAAATCCCTCAGTTCGTATTTTATGATCTAGTTGCCAGATGCAAATCAAACTACTTCCCGGGAAGCTGCATTGTGATTCCCTTCAAGTACCAGCCTCCATCACTGGGGACAAGAAAAGCCCAAGGGACTCCCTTTTGCCCTGGTGCCTCCCCTCCTCCCTTATTATTCTTAGGAAGCACCTATATTTTAAAGACCCCTTGAAATTTAATTAGTATTTGCAATGTGAATTTAAATATTTACCTTTAAACGTAATTATTTTTTAAGAAAACAGTCTAATTCTATGATCCTTTTTGTAAATTTTGTGTGTGCGAGTAAAGAATAAAATAGTAAAAGCAGGTTTGGGTCATTTTTTTTTTTCTTTCTGAACTAAGGAAACATAATATGTGATGCACAGAACTTAAGACAAATTAGGCAATCTCTCGGGGCCAGTAAACACCCTCCCAGACTAACACAAAACTTGGAACGTGTCCAATTGAAAATTTGAATCAGGTTGTGCAAAAAGACAAAGGCTGGCAACACTATAACTTTGGAAGATTTACTCCCTAATTTTCGAACTGCTGGAGGCGCACCAAAGAGATTTGGGTCATACATTACCTAAGACTTACGATGGGAAGTAGACTTACTCATTAAGCCAATTAAAGAATGACTCATTTAGCCAACAGTTAGTAATCAGTAACTGGTTAGCAATCTGTTTAGCTAAAAATGATCAAACAATAGTGTGTATGGTCCAGTGGAAATTGTCCTCTCTTTCAGTTATTATGCTTATAATTGTCATTCAGCGTGTTGTAGCAACACACATCTGATTCTGTGCAGTTATTCATGCCACATATGTGTGTGTGTGTGTGTGTGTGTGTGTGTATATATATATATATACCTACACATATACTATATATATATATATATATATATATATATATATATATCTACACATATACATACATACTCATTAATTCACATATTAATTTAACAAATCTACACAGGAACACGTCCTACATGCCAGGAACTCTGAAGATCCTTTGTCCATGTCTCCTTACTCCTGTTTTCCTTGTACTTCCTCCCCCACAACCCCTGGCTACACACATTAACGTCCATCTCCAGCATCTTAGGGAACTGGAAGATTTTACTCTGGTATTTTTCTCACTAGTTCACCACCAGAACACCATATATACCACCATTCCCACCATGTAAACCCTAAATGGAATTCTGAAGAAGTTTCCGAATATTGGTGACACTGTTTACAAGCATTTTCAGATCCATTATCTGACTGAGTGAAAACGTGATATCAGTGGCCTGAAACATTAATGGGCTTTAAAACTTCTGTGAACTTGACTTTTATCTAATATTCATGCAGTTGGTTTTGTTTGTAGGCACCAGGCACATTTAATACTTCAATTCACCTAGGATAGTCTTTCAGTTCTCTTCCAGAAATGCATTTAATTCAGTCCCTCCTCCCACCCCCCTGTGTTCCTACAGTCAGTGCCTTAGTTCACACCCTCACCATCTTTGGTGTAAATGAACACACAATCTTTTAGCCTGCCTCAGTTCATCTTCAGCCCCTCTAGTCTGTCACTCAACAGCTGCCCCAATAAAACTACATCAAAATATAAATTTGATCTCATCTTCTCCTTGATTAAAATCCTTAGCAAGCTTCCCATTGTCTACAGGTCAGAGCCTACAGGTTGAACTTTGGAAACCTAAGGTTGATGTTGGACCTACTTTAGCTTAAAGGTATTTGACTCTCAAGGCATACAGATGCCACTTAAGTTATTGTATTACCTTTGTTTACATTCATATGGAGTCTCTAAATAGGACATTTCTGGAAAGACTAATTTCCAGGCTAATATTTCTATTGTGGGTCTGCTTACATTGATAATGATGTTGCATCATTCCAGGTTGTGTGGAACAAAGTTAAACCTTGTCATCTCTAGGAATCCTAAAGCTGTATAAACTCAGTTGTAAACTTTGGATAACTCCTGATAATGATACTCTCTTTCCTTCCCTCTTCCACTGCCAGCTTGTTACAGTGTCAAATGTTAGCATCAAGATGTGTAATCATTGAACCTGAAATTGCTAAGTTAATTTCTGGAGTGTCGAGTGTATTTCTTGCAATATTAGATTTGACTAACTGTCCATGCTAAAGAGAAAAACATCTAAGAAACCACCAGAGTTAACATTATTTTGATAAATCTTAGAAGCACATGATAACTTGATTGGATTCAGACAACATGTGCATTTGCACACACAAGCTCATTCTTCCTCACTATCTCATTGGAGTACTGACAGGAAACAGCTCACTCAAAGAGCTTAATTGAAGAGCATTTAATAAAATGGACCATTTACAGAGAAAGAATCAGTTGTAAGGTAGCCAACAAGGGCGTTTGGAGTGCCAGAAACTAGCAACAGTGGGAGATGTTACATCTCTATGTCTGAAGGGGCAAAAGCAAGAGAGCTGTAGCTCTAGACAAGGGTGACGACACAGCAGCACTTTATGGTGGGGAATGGAGTTGTTAAAGGTCATTTCATTACCTGGCAGGAAGGGGGCCAGGAAGTAGGGTAGGAATTAACACCTTGACCTCTCTCCTTCCACCTTCGGATTTCTCATGACTGCCATCAGCTAAAATCAACTGGAGACCAGAAAGCAAGGGAGCCTGAACAAAGCAGGCAGAGACCGAGAATAGACCTAGAGGGACAAATGGAGAATTGACCAGAAACAATTTATAATGAACACATAACTCTTGATTCCTTATCCATCTGGGGGTGGGGGGGGGGGACAAAGAGGGATAGTGTTAAGTAGGCATACGATAGTGAAATATTGTGGATTGATTGATTTGGGGTCAGCGCATGTAATGAGATTTAAGTAGTATAGTGGCTATGATTTTCAGTCTTCCTGGGAGCCGGTGCCAGGATACCCACTGAAGGTGGGAGAGATGAGAGACAGGAAATAAGGCTGGCGAGGATTCAGATCCCCATGTCCTCATGCCAGCTTCAAGCAGAGCAGTTGTGATTGAATCTATTATATTACATTATATGTAAGATTTATTTTTTTTAATTTTTTAAATGTTTATTCATTTTTGAGAGACCAAGAGAGACAGAGCACGAACTGGAAAGGGGCAAAGAGAGAGGGAGACACAGAATCCAAAGCAGACTCTGTCAGCACAGAGCCCAATGCAGGGCTTGAACCCACGAACCGGGAAATCATGACATGAGCTGAAGTCGGCCACTCAACCGACTAAGCCACCCAGGCGCCCCTATATGTAAGATTTCTTAAGAAACATAGGGTTGTAATAGCAAGATCTGGGAAGAGAAATCAGGTTTCCGAGGTCTAAGGGAACTGTGTTACTTTGGGAAGTGAACTTAAGCCATCTGTCCCCATTGTTTCATCTGTAAAATGGAGGGAAAAATGCACATCCTAGATGAATTGTAGGGTTGTAAAGATCAAATGGGAAAGTGGAAATGGTTTTCTTCTGAGAAGTTAAACAAGCTCTACAAATGTCAGGCTCTATCGCTTTTGGATATGACCTCATAAAGCCGGTCCCTGAGTATGCGCTTGTAATCATCATCCTCTCTTTTTGACTATCTTTCCCCTACACATGGAGCACTTCACTCAACTCCAACTTAAGCATCACATACAAAGAAAAGATAAGCAGTAAGAAAATCCAAATGTGTTGGCAATACCGCTGCATGTTAACAAGAGAGAACTAGATTCACGTTGAACTCCGTTTTCGTGGTGCATAACTCTCCTTTCCATAGGTCCTATTAACTTCAAAGGGAGCTCTGTGCATGTAAATGATTATATTTATTGGATGCGCCAACTCCTTCTTATCCTCCGGGCACAATTAGAAATATCATAGAAAAATGAATGTCAGAGACTTGGATCCATATTTGATATTCTATAGGAAACTTCCCATAGTTACAGATGTTAAAAATCCTGCCCAATGGTCCAGTTAGGAATGTGTAGCATTTCTTCTTCTTTCATCCTTGGAATTATTTTTTTCTCTCATTTTAGAATATTCTTTTTTGCATTAAAGGAAATATAATTCTCTGTAGGTCTAGATAAGCCAGTGATAAAATCTTGGCTTGTACAACTTGGTACCGTGATAAAAATTTGGACCGTGTAGCCCCTCTCTTTCAAGGAACTGTTAGGGCTTCCCTGAGATTGTATCATTGATACTTAACAGCAATCCTGTGCCTACTTCAAGTTCGTTCTGGGAACTGCCGGGGGAGTCAGTGTCTAGGAACTAAATTCCTGGATGCCCAGTTTCATATTACATCCACTAAGCCACACTGTAATTTCAGTGTTCGTTGTGAACTCAGGCCATTATTAATATTCTTGTTAGGTAACTATAAACTCAGGTTTTCTCCAGTTGAAATCACCACAGTCAAGGAGAACAGATGGTGGATGTATGAAGAGCTGCACTTCTCACACCAATTTGTTGTTCGTTCTCCTTAAATTCCGTTGTCTGATGGCTCTTGGTGGAAGTGTCTGTGAAACTAGTTCTGACAAACAACTTAGGTCCTCACCCAGACTTATCAGTGAACATAAAGGGCTTCCTAGTGTTACACACATGGCTCCTCAGCCATATAAATGATCATACATTACATATTAGTGTAATGTATCAGTGAATATACATTACATATTACATATCCAATATATGTATTATACATCCAAGAGGGCAGGTTAAGTTTTTAACTGTCCATTTCTTTAAAGTGACAAAAAAAAAAAAATGGAAGGATACCCTCAAATCAAATATTCAGACATGCATGAGAGAGAAAATGTATATTATGAAAAGATAAAAAGCTTTTCTGGAAGTGTACCCACATGTGATGGGTGGTATGAAAGATATAAAGACTTTCCTGATGTTTTGATAAGCAATTTGATTTACCAAAGGGTCATTCTAAGTGGTCTTACAGACAAAACCATATCCACGAAGTAATTTGGATCTACTTTGAATTATTCGTAAGAAATAAGTAAGCAAAGACCATCTATTTTTAGTAAATATTGATAGAGCAAAACAATCCAAAGTATATATAACAATCACATTTCTAGTGAAAATGTGTGTAAGTAGGTTTATTTTGAAAGGAAAAGTCCTACTCCCAGTGTCATAACCAATTAAATTCTCCAGGTAATGACCCCATTTGCATAGCGAGCGGAACCCACAAGTGGGAATTTTAATGGGCACACCACCTGAGTACAGTAATTGAGAGTGACACAACTTGAACTAGTTTTGTGCTTACCCCACTGAAAATTCTACTCAGATTATTTTTAATGTCAAGCTACAAGTCAAATTTCAAGATGATGGATTTGTTCTTTTTTAAGCACCGAGTTTGAGTAAAAGAAATGCTTTAATTCTGTTATGCATTGCATATCTTTGCTTTAACTAATCTGTAGTTCTGATTCTTACCATTGCTTCATTTTCTTCAGTGATTGGAATTTAATTTTATTCATTAATTTGTGAATAATTAGATAAAAAAAAATAATGTCCTCAGCAGCAAATTGCCTTTGGATTGCAATTTAATGTATTTTTACCAGAATATGTATTCTCGTTAAGTTGGCATAATAGTTTACTAAAATGTAATTGTGTAAATATGCCCAATTATTCTTTCTGATG
This sequence comes from Panthera onca, assembly GCF_046562875.1. Classification (NCBI taxonomy): domain Eukaryota; kingdom Metazoa; phylum Chordata; class Mammalia; order Carnivora; family Felidae; genus Panthera; species Panthera onca. Next base: position 133,211,420 of record NC_138340.1, on the reverse strand, counting down.
ATCTAAGAAAATCTAATAGAATATGTATTCGTGAGTATTTCCCTCCTCCTCCGCCTCAACACCAATAAAACGCCCTTCCTGCAGAGCTGATCACAGATGCCTTGTCATCTGAAGGTGTTACTTTTAAAAGATACTCTCCTTATCTCTCAGGCACTATTCATGTCCTTGAAAGAACTGTGCATTCTGATTGAGGGATCATATGACGTCCACATTAAATTATATAATAAAGGTGATCTCAAGACTCTAAGAGTCAGACACACATGATGAACTGTGCTTTCTAGGTTTTGAGATGACATTTTAACACGTCTTTTGTTTCACTCGAAGATTGCTCGAGATCCTAACTATTTGTAGGTGTTTGACACCGCTCCGCCACATCTGTAATTGGCAGAGCATCCAGCAGACAGGCTCTGTACATCTTTACACTGCAACCTACCAAGTTAAGAAATGTATTGGTTCAATATAAAACAGCAGGCTGTTTTTAGACATAGTTACTAGTGCACAAGCTTTAATATGGCTTGGCTTCATCCTATAATGAGATCTTTTGGTTCCCTGCTCAACAGGCTTTTATTCCTTTGCAAAAGGCTATGAACTATGTCAAGTGGATCAGCTGCTTTTGTACACCCTCTTTCTTGGCTTTGGAACGTAATTCTTTTGCTTCTACCCCTTTATGCATCAGACAGAACTTAAGAACCTTTTCAATTTTTCAAGCTAAACTTAGAATTGGTTTGAATTTGCTTTTTACTATTTTCCTAATAATTACATTCTCAACTGAACCTCGCACAAAGACCTGCCTGGAAGTGAGCACTTAATTGCAAAGCTCTGCTTTGTCTTTAACATGTGTTATCTATACCCCATGTTGGTAATGTGTCAAAGGATGGTTATCTAACGTGATTTCTTCACGGTCACCTCCCAAGTAAATGCAGGGCTCTGTTTTAGCAAGCACTGAGGCAACAGATGGAGGGCATAAATAACAGACAAACGGTGGAACTGGAACTAGTGGCCACAGGTCAGTGGGAAGGCAGGAAACTACTCATGAGGACATTTGGCGGCTTGGGAGCTATCGGTGTAGTCCCCGTGGAAACCGTCACACTATTGTCCCAGTTTGATGAAGCACGGGGTGGTGCAGGCTTCTGCTTGCCTAGAGATCCTGTGTTCTACAGGGTGGGGCTCGGCTGTGGCTGTGCTCAGACTCCTTTTCGATCCAGACTGCCTATTGAGTTCATTAAAATTTGATCATTTATATGGTGTTTTCATTCACAGTCCTTTAAGGTCGAGGGAGCAGTCATTGTTGGAAATTTTGAGATGTGAAAAAACATGGTGGATTTAGTCACCACTGACGGTTTTTATAAAAACACCCTCCACTTTAGGGCTGCATCATAATGCTATCACCTTTCTATAAGCTCTTCTACAGAATCTCTAATAGAAAATGAGCAAGGAAATACAGTTTTCTCCTGGGAGGTGCCAAACTTCTTACCTAGGTTGAAACTACGTGAGGGTTCTGACCCCATTGAGGTATCTAGAGAAAGTAGGGGCGCCCGGTGGCTCAGTCGGTTAAGCGTCCGACTTTGGCTCGGATCATGATCTCACGGTTCATGAGTTCGAGTCCTGAATCGGGCCTTGTGCTGACAACCCCGAGCCTGGAGCCTGCTTCGGATTCTGTGTCTCCCTCTTCCTCGGCCCCACACTTGCTCACACCCTGTCTCTGTCTCTCAAAAATCATCAAACATTGAAAAAATTAAAAATAGGCACTTGTAAATGTATTGGTTATAGTGGGAAATGGAGATGAAGGGTTAAAGGGACACCCTTGTAAAAATTCTTGATTAAAAGCTATAAATAGTAAGTGTGGAATAAACTCTATTAATATATTAACTACTGTTTAAAATAAAAATGGTGTGCTTTACTACATTAGTGTAAAGGGAAAATAAAAATGGATATTATAGCATTTGATGAAATTTCATCCTGCCTGTCAGATTAGATGTAATAAACCTACAGGCCAACAAATCACAAGTAATTGGAAAGGGCATAAAGGTCTTGAATAATTTGAAAAATAATCTCATTAATAAATAAACTTATTCTTTAGGTGGTTGGGTAAATCTAAGCATTTAAACTGAAAGGCAAGAAGGCAAGCCACAGACTCAGGACTCCAGTCTTATTTATGTTAGGCAGTGACTTTGACATTTATAACATTAGAATCTAGGGCACTGATAGAGTTTGTATGGATAAAGAATGGAAAGTTATTACATAAGGTTGCCTTGGTTACTCCTTGAACTGTTCAGAAAAATACTGACTACTTTAGGTGAGAAAAACGGATGTAGTTAATAGACGAAGAATATAAAAATTAAATATTCCTAAATAGCCTTCTGCTAAATAAATGATTTGGGGGGGTTAAATACTATAAAGCCTTTCCTACTACTTAAAAATTATACCACTAAAAACCCTAGATGAAAATACTTCTGCTGATTTAACTTTTGGGTAAAATTCATTAAATCTAATATCCAATCTCATAGATTTTGTGTGTGTGTGTAATCTCAGTATATACATTAAAAATAAAATGACCTTTTTTTCCACTTATTTACTTCGGAATTATTTCCCAACTTATAACAAGCATTTACCTAAGACTATGTTTTAAAATACCGTATTAACTATGATTTGTGGTATAAACTGATCTGAATCTTTCATAGTTCATTTATGAGCGTGAGTCATGTGATTTACATAAGGAAATATGAAATCTTCAGAAAGGGAAGTAACAAAGAAAAGTCTCAAGTTTTAAACTATAGTTGAATTAATTCAAATATCAGTATAACAATTAGATAGGAAATATGCTAAAGCCCAATAGAGAATTTTTTTTTATTTCAAATAATGTATTCAGGATAATACAGGTCCAGTTTAAAAATATTTCAGGTTAAGTTTCCACATTTGAAAAGAGACCAAATCTATAACTGTACACTGTAGCACTTAGTCATGATGGCCATGTAATTCAACAAAACATTTTACAAACAGAAATTCTAACATATATTTAAAACTATTTTCACATTTTCCTACTTTTGTTTTTTTTTTTCATTTTTAAAAATCATACAAGACACTTTATGGCATGACTGGAGTAGACAATAGAGGAAAAGTCCTGTGAACATAAATAGGAAAATAAAATTCTGCTATCAATTAATGTTCTCTGTTAAGGAAAAACATTACTTTAAAAGTGCTAATATTTTCATTGCAAATAGGGGCAGAATATACTTAAATATTAGATAAACCACTTGGTTGAAAAATTTTGCATGATAAAAAGTGACATTTTAACAATTCTAGGTCATTAGAAGGCTTTACATATCAATACACAGATGATATTCTTATATCCTAATATATACGCATAAGTTAACATTGGGTATATGTAAATATTCAGATTCTGGTTACTATGAAATAGTACAAAGATGTTCTTATATTTAATGTAACAAATGAAAGACACTCTTGAGACAAGAGAAAGACAGCTGTTTCCTAGAATTCTATTTAAACCCGACAATTTAAAGGTTGTGTGTGTGTATACACACGCACATAGCACTGAAAAGGGGATTCAAGAGTTTGCCGACTTTTTAAGTCCTTTCAGTAATGACAGAAGTAGAACTAGGTTTTATCTCAAAGGAAAAACTGTAGGTGACATTCCTATGCTTGAGGTTTAAAACCTTTCTGAAAAGGGTAGGTTTGTTAAAGGCTTCCTAAAAAAAAATGCATTTGTTTTTATCATGAGTTTGAATTTCAACTAGAAGAACTGAAAATAACTATTAATCCAAAAGTGCGCTTTCAGAATTTCTATGAGGAATTACATTAACTCAAACCAAACTACAATTTTGCGGAGACCAGATTTAGTAGGAAAGCACATAGTATGGAAATGTACTCCCCCTTTCATCTGGGCTACATGAAGTTTCTACGTCTTACTATGTACTTAGTCTCATAATTGACTTATTTCTTTACTCTTGCAGCATCTTCATAACCTGTCCTGTTGGTTTAATTTAACATAAAATTGCAATAGTGAAATCTGGTCACAGTAGTGGACGTCAAGTTTCCCACGGCTTTGGAAGGAATGGTTTACATTTAAGATGAGCTGTGTTTATAAAATATAACATTGGTTATGAAGCAAAACAAACAACCTTCCTTCCCTATAAAGAGACTTAAAGCTCTTAAAAAATTAAAAAAAGAAAACAAACATTTTGAATAAATCAAAATCAGAATACTGGGATTTTAGTATTAAAAAAATCACCTAATTTAAATGCAATTTGTCAAAAGCATTCCACGTTCTTCATAAAATAGAGCTATTTTAATAAATCATTATGTTCTTGCCAAAAACTTTATCACATTTAAATTATGTGTAAAAAGTTATTGTGTAATTTTAGTTAAATTTGATAGTCTTAAAAAAAAAAGCTGTATTCCTGCAACTAAAGAAAATACATACTTAAGGCATTTTTCTTTCAACTGCTTCAGGACAGACACAGTTCAGGCTCCCCACCTAAAACTTGGTCCTAAATCTAATTCATTCAAGCCACAGATGGATCACTCATCCTAAAAGGCCTCTTCAAACACCATCTTTTCCTTGAGGCCTTGTGCATATTCCAGTAGACAAGAGCTGTTCTCTGTGTATTCCTAGGGCCTTTTCAGTCTTTCTCGTGCATAATCCTCACTTCAGTATGCCTTGAGGAATGGTTCATACTGTACAGGTCTCTTTGCTCTGTTAAACTGTACACTCCTCTAGATGAGAGTTGAATGGCATCCGTCTCTGCATCTGAGCAGGCGATTATACACAGGAGGAGCTCAATGTCTGTTGAACAAGTGGAGAAAGTGAGAACAGAGCACGGAGATTAGCACGGGGCGCCCAACTACGGTGTGGGTTTGTTTCCCAAAGTTCACTTGAAAGGAAAGAAATGCTTACTTTGAACCATGGAGAGATAAACATCAAAAATAAACTGTCTGGTTTAAATACCCACAGAGAAATAATACATTTGGAGCAAGAGGCTCCTAGGAATTGTTAAAAGAAATAGAAATGTGTATAAAAGGAGGAGACATTTAGCTTTTTTTTTTTTTTTTTTTTGGTCAAAATGTCCCTCAGTCATTGTAACCTATGAAGTTTACAAGTAGTTAAAATTTCACATATTAAACCACGTAGATTTGGTTAGAGAAGGCTTTCAGAGATTACTTAATGAGTTAACAGTGCAAATACTGGCTTGCTTCATGAGAATCTTACCATGGGCTTTTCTGCCCCCTTAAAAGAAAAATCTTAAAACTCTCCAGTTTTAACACAACAGAAGATAAATATCTATGAAGGAAAACAAATTCCACAGCATTCCATACAGATTTCCAAACAGTCTGATGATTCACAACAGGCATCCATGATGCCACAATCCATGTCACAAGGGCAGTTACAGTCATCTCCCATTTCATCTCCACAGCAACAGCAGCAGGCTTCTGAGGTGCAGATGCCACACGAAGCTTGGCCCAGGACAATATTGCAGAGGGTCAGGAATTCACAGAACAAGCAGGCCAGGATACAGTGGACACAGCAATCTTCATTTTCAGTTGGGAAGGGAACACATATGAGAGAAAGAATGAACACAATTACATAAGTCAGCAACGGACAGAATTAATAAGAATTGATCAAAATAAGGAATCCGGAACGCAGTGACAGGCACTCCTAGAAGTCTTTCCGGGGGCTGGAAGCTCACAAAGAAACTTAAGTTAAATTTTCGAGGAGGAATCTTGAGACGTAGGTATTGCATTCAGGAAAAAAAAAAACAAAAAACAAAAAAAAACAGATCATTGTTGTGTATACTGCTGCGTGCTCACAGGTTAGATTTTATGTCACCTTCATACATTTTGCCGTGGTCCTGGTCCTAGGTTCCGCTTCTCTGTGTCTCTTACCCATCGTCCCTATATGCTACTGCTTTCTATAACAGAGGCTCAAACAATTCTGTGACAGTAAAGTCCTTTAGAAGTAGAAATTTGACTGCTCCACCCACCTGCTCCAAAATTGGAAGGAAAAAAAAATTCAATAGGATACATTCAGTATATTATTGAGTACATCATGATGTATAAGGTACTTGAAATGTTCTAAAGAGCTAACGAGCTAGATTATTATGATATTAAGAAACTAGTGTTTAACTGGCACTAAGCCAGTTCTATTCAGTATGCCTTCAGACAAATACTCCTATTTAACCACTCGTAACATTTCTGACCTTAACTTTCTTTTTTTAAATTTTTTTTTTTTAACGTTTATTTATTTTTGAGACAGAGAGAGAGCATGAACAGGGGAGGGGCAGAGAGAGAGGGAGACACAGAATCGGAAGCACTGACCTTAACTTTCTATTCTGCTGGGGAAAGCTTGTATTTCAAAGCTGAAAGAGGAACCTACAAAACTCACTTGACATTGAAGAACATTTAACTGAGTATTATGAAAACCCTAAGAATATTACTGATCATTAGATTATTTATGTATTAATCATAAACTACACCATACATCAAACTATCTGTAATGGATCTATCGATTTTATTTATTTTTTATTTTTTTTTAACATTTTATTTATTTTTGAGACAGAGAGAAACACAGCATGAACGGGGGAGGGGCAGAGAGAGAGGGAGACACAGAATCGGAAGCAGGCTCCAGGCTCTGAGCCATCAGCCCAGAGCCTGACGTGGGGCTCGAACTCGCAGACCGCGAGATCGTGACCTGAGCTGAAGTCGGACGCTCAACCGACTGAGCCACCCAGGCGCCCCAAGGATCTATCGATTTTAAAGGGGGGAAAGAATGGTCATCCCACCTAGACTCAGAAGTAGAGGGTTATATCTTTGAAGCCTCCTTTAGTCCCTTTCTAATAACTATATTTTCCTCTCCTGAGATATGATCAATGTCTTGAGTTTTGACTCAATCTTTCCCTTACTTACCATTGTACTTTTTGCAACAGTGAATGTGTAAACATCCCTACATAGCCGATCAGAAGGGAAATGATACCTTATGAATTCCTGTGAGTAGCATTTTTTGCTCAACACTTTGTTTCAGATTTCCCGTCACTGATTCATGTCACTATAGTTCACTTATTTTCCAGGTGTTGAGTATCCCAATTGATTTAATATGCCATAATTTATTTATCTGTACTATTTATGAATATCTTTGTCATTTCCAGTGTTTCTGCTACTCCAAACATCACTGTTGGGAATGGTTTTGTGCAAGTGTCTGAGAACATACATGATATATAACTAGCAGAACTGCTGGCTCATGGGATATGCAAACGGGTTGTCCAAAGCGATTGCTCCAGAGTTTACTCGCACAAACCAAGTTTGAGAATGCTCACTGTCTGCATCCTCACCAATCTTGGGAACTGTCATACTTTCATATATGCCCATTAGGTGAGTGCGAAACAACATCTCATGGTGGTTTTACTTTGTATTTACTTACTTACTAGTAAGTTGGGACATCTTTTCATGTTTGGCCATTCATGCGGTCTCTTTGAAACACGTGTTCAGGATGTTCATGTTTTCCCCTCATTTTTCTATTAAGTTGTGCTTTTACTAATTTGTAGAAGTTCTCCATAGGTTCAAGATACCAATCCTTTCTCAAAAATGACTGTGGCTTTTCTTAGGTGGCTTTTTCTTATGGCTTTTCTTAGGTTATGTGGCTGTTCTTAGGTTAAAGTAAAATAAGAGACAGATGAGTGAATTTTCAGACCTTGAGAGTTAAATAAAGAGAAATCCAAATCAAATCTTGTTGTTAGCTAGAGATATGGGATTGATTATATGGCTAAGGAGGAGGCATTAACAAGATCTGGTAACAGAATGAAATAAAAAGTTTTAATGGCTGATTCAAAAGAAGGGGAGCCCAGCCCTGCCGATAGGGAGGGAGAAAGAGAGAGGGAGAGGGAGAAGAAGCCAACAATCAGGAGGGAGAGACTGAATGTGATGAGTAAGAAATCAACAGCCTTCAGAATAATTCCAAACTAAACAGCTCATTGCTACTCACAGGATGTCCCTATTTGTTGGCAAATGAAAATCCCTTCCTGATTTTAGATGATGACAGTTGTCATACAGAAATAAGAAGCCCTAAGCCCAGAATAGGATCTGTCCAAATTCCTATTTTAGCCAACAAGATTCACAGATCAATTTAAGTCTGTTAAACCCCCTTTGTATTTTTAGCAAACAAAATGAAAAAATGAAAGTTCTTAGCTGTAAATAGATCAAATACTCCTTTCTAGCCTATCTTCTACAACAAAATGTGATTTCTGTAACTAATAGGTATGAGTGGTTGTCTTTCATAGAATGGGAAGCCTAGCATAAATAAAGGAAAATTATTTATTTTCATATTAAGAAATATGGTATCTTAGAGAAAATGTTTTGATTATTTTTTTTAAAAAACTATTTTAGATACTTTGTACTGATCTCTATTTAAGGCTTTTTCCAAATATTAATTCACTTAATTTTAATAATACTCTCAAGAGGCAGCCCTGGTATTATCCATATTTTACCAATATAGACGTAGAGAAAATTGAGAACATTTGCCCAGAGTCATACAGGCTGTAAGGAACAGAGTCGGGGTGAGAACCACATGGTTCGCAGGGAAAGGCCCTGCTCTAATCCAGCATGCTGTGTTGACCGCAGGGGTGGACCGCTTGGTTCATCTTCCTTGGGGGAAGATCAGTTATAAACCCCCACCTTCCTGATTTGTCTTGATCTGTTTTTAGCCTTGATTCATGTCCCTTTCCTTTCTAAAGATGATTCTGAATTTCACCTTGAATGAAGAGTTGATAGTAGAGGTTAACCTTCAACAACTAAGAGCAAAGTTTATGAGCTGGAGAACTGATACACTGCCAGTAACACTGTGGAGACAGACATCAGAAGGTGGGCAGCCAAGAGAGCAGGTCTCAAAAGACACAAATCTGTACATGGAAAACGTAAACATTAAAGTCCACAGTTATAGGAACAAAAGCAGTGAACAGATTATGTAGGAATTCTGGTACAACATGGTAATGACACAGGTTTTAAAAGAATCAATTCTCTAGGTCAATACTAAAACTAAAAAAATAAAAATAAAAAAAAAAAAAGACATCCTCTTAGAACATAGGTCCTACATAATTCACTAGAAAACCATTTTGAGCTACTCCGAAAAACCAATCTATTAAAGGGCACCTTTAAAAAAGCCACAAACCAAACTGCACCTTAGAGATTAAAGTGATACATGTACCACACACACAGTCCTTACCTGTACTTTACAAGAACTTCCGAGGTATGAAAACAACAAAAGAAACAAAAGCATCCCTAGATCCTATCAAATCAATTTCATAATCTGATTTTTATTCCTTGCCCAAAACATTTCTTTTCGTTGGGTTCTAGAAAGAGCAGTTTGTGACTGGGTCAATGAAAAGGTTAAACTGAGACAAAATAGCTGATAGAGTTTCTTCCACTGTCACCCCCACCACCCCCAGGGGAATCAAGAATCATAAAAGGCATTACAATGTTGGTTTTATCTGAAGCAAAGAGAAGATTCTAAGAATTAGCAAACTAAGAAGACTTCAATAGAGAAACTTTGAAAAAGAAGAGTTGTCTGCATCGATGATAGTTCACAGTCAGAAATAATTTTTCCCCCCTGTTCTTGAGGTTTTTCATTTTTATGGTTTTATTCAGTCATACTTGCAGTTTTTGCCAAAAGCATTTAACCTCTGAGAAGCCAACTAGGTTCTGGGAAGGATGCCTGTCCCAAACTGGGCCAAGCGAGAATTGCACAATTCAATGTGCTAGTGAGAGGGGAACTCAGCACAAGACTGACAGCTACTGTAAATTGAGGAACACAAAGGCACATACCAGCAGCCAAGTATCTTGCAAGAAAGCATAAAAGGAAAAGTTTAGTGCAACATTTGATTTAAAAAAACCAAAACTGTTATGAATGACTGCAGACACAAACCCAAACAAAATATCTGAATCCTATAAAAGGTCATCAGTGTTAAACCCCTGCAGCTGGTCTAGCTGGAAAACATCTGGCTGCCCCAGGCCTTGAAGGCAACAACAGAAACCTACTTCAACAGCATCTTAGGTGACTATGGAAATGTCCGTGACTGGCCCAAGGGGCTTTGGTCTATTTAAAACGACACCGAAGACTCATTTTGCTAAGAACATGTTAATTTAATAATGAGATGATCCCAGATTGATTTACCTAAACATAGGTGGCCCCAAATGCTCAGAAAATAGGGGGGACAGCCATCAGAAAACTCTCTGCACAGCACATTCAGCTCTGTTATAAATGAGTCTATTACATTTCTTGAGTTTTCTTTTTTTAAGATGTGGTATGACAGATGCTCTGAATTTCTTGGAACAAAGACCCCAAACAGCAGAGTACTGGGAAGCGCAGAGCAGTGAATTCTGAGAACAACCCACAAACCAGATTTGTATGTGGTTTATCTCGACTAATCTCTAATAACGTTTCCTATGTCTTCAATGCTTGAAACGACTTTCTTACTTAACCAAGTCCCCAACAAGTAAACTATATACTGAGAAACAGAAGTTTGTTAACATTGTTAACAGGCTAACAGTATGCCAAAAAGCAACTGCAGATTAGAACATGAGCAGTCAATTATGTATAATTAGTCATTTGATAACTGCACGGAGACCAAACCTGACTTCACACCCAAAGCTACAGAGAACCCCCACGTGTTCCCATGTCTTGACCTGCTAAGGCTCACAACTAACAGGGCGTCCAAAGGGGCTCCCCGTACAGAGGATGCCTGATTGGTTGGTGGCATTCTTCTTCCCAGACACTGCTTGACTGCAACTGTTGTTTATCAAGGCAAAACCAGAAACCAGGCTAGAAGTGGGGGTTAGTAATCCTGAATTGCAGCCAGGATGGCTAAGTTAGTATCTGGCCTATGTGAAAAGCTAGCTGTGAGGGATGAGACACAGACATCTCCAGGGAGTTGTGCTCCTCAAGTGTTCATAGGGGCAGGAGATATTTACTAATACAGCACGGTAGCTCAGCTCCAAGTAGCTCTGAGTCTCCCAGCCAGAGGACGCACAGCGTTCTGGCCTACAGCCCTAGAATGACCCGCTGCCTGCATAAATTGGCCTGAAGCGTACCTCCTACACAGAACTCTCTGGCGCACTGCTGTCCCCGTGAGGCCATGCATCTTAGCCAGAACACAGTCAACATTTTCCTAGTGGGGAAGAAAGGGAGTTAGGTCAGGAGGTAAAGGAAAGAGAAGAGCGATATTTTCCACTGCAGTACAAAGAAGACCACACTTAGGAAAACCGAACAATTCTCTTTACTATTATCTTTCCTTTCGGCAAACTCAAAAGAACCTTGGAGAAAAAAAAAAAAAAAAAAGGCACCGTTCTCCCACGGCCCAGAAAGGGACTCCTTGATAATTTTCCTAGCACATGTCCAAATTCTGGATTCCATCCTGTACCTATGAGAGGTGCATTTGCATTTTACATTACAGTAGGTGCAAGGTATAGATTTTTTTGCTTCTCTTATCCGTTTATCCTGCTGCATGCTCCATGGTTGATTCATTGAACATTCCAAACTCTCTAAGAGATTTGATCCAGTAATCGTCAGTCATTACTTAACTGTAGGACTGAGTCAAGTAGTCCTTTCTAAAGAGTCGCATCTTAAAAGTCTAGGAACATAACATATACACCTGAACACCTTCCCCTCCACCTCAGGAGCTGTACACAGAAATCTGAAGAGGACTAAAAGCTCAGTTAGTAGACGTGTTTATGTAAAGCATTTTACATGTTTAAAACATTTTCTGTTGTTGTCTACATGCCATTACACGTAGTTAAAATATGGGAAGAGAAGAGGGTAAAGAAAAGCTAAAAAATATAGGTGATGCACATAACATGTACATTAACTTACCGAATCTCTACAACACTAAGATCACAAATTTGATAGCTGGTAATAACAATACTGTCCTCAGAGGGTTACAGTGAAGATTATTGATTAACCATCTGAAGTGGTAACCAAGGTTATCACTCAGGTCATGATCTCACAGTTTGTGAGGTTGAGCCCCACATCAGGCTCAGCCCTAGCAGTGCAAAGCCTGCTTGGGATTTTCTTTCTCCCCTTTGCTGCTCCTCCCTTCCCCCCCACCCCCCCAAAATAAACTTAAAAAGTACTCAAGAAGGGATTTATCATGTAATTCTTATTAAATGTTGTTACTGTGATAGCTATGAAGATAATAGAAAAATATTTATTTTAGGGAGGCCACACCTCTCTACCTACCAATAGACTTCATTCACTCTGATTACTACACCAAAATTGGGCCATTCCATTTTAAACTAAGGAGGTTTTATAAAAGGCTCAGTTCATAGTTCAAACACTTGAAAACAGAGACCCAAAATGGCAACTTTAAGAGACAGAATCTGCAGGAGTGAAGCAGAAACCTGCCCAGAAAAAAATTAGTAAATCTTGTGTTTGACTACAGCAGAAGACTTAAAATAATCATCTTTTTCCATATTTAAATGATCCGTTTATTTTCTCAGGAAGTTAGAAGGCATAAACACAGTAAGACTACACTTTATCTGAACCTATTCAATGCTGACTTTATTCAGCCAGCCAGTTGGAGTATCTCTAATCCAAAAAGTTCAATAAAGAAGTTGAATATAACTCTTAGAGAACCAAATCCACTTTAGACCTTAAAAGCATTTTCCTAGAAAGAATATGTCTGACAGTATCTCCTAAAATTGGTCACAATGGCATCTATGCCTAGGAAAAAAATACACTTTTTCATTAAAACTAGAGGATTTACGTTCTTATGACTGTGTAAAAATGATCTAAGGAATGTCTCCACAAACCTTAATGTTTTTCCCATTTTTCACAACTGTGACTATTTCACAATTACCGTTTCAGTTTCCCCTCTGATCTGTGCATGCCTAAATACTGCACAAGGTACTGTTATGAAAAGAAATCTGTTTAAGTCAAATAGTACCTAATAGGGTGATCCTGCAAAAGGTGCTGGTGGTGATGATAAGAACAGTAAAATAACACCTTACTGTATCACATGCTTTTTATGTATTTATATTTATTGAGGTATAATTGACAGACTAAATTCTACTCCTGAAACCAATATTGCACTGTATGTTAACTAGAATTTAAATAAACATTTGAAATGAAAAAAATATATAACGTATTAGTTTCAGGTGTACAACATAATGACTCAATATATCTGCACTGTGAAATGATCACCACGATGTCTAGTTAATATCTGCCACTCTAGTTTTTTTCCTTAGGAGAGCTTTTTCATATCTACTCTCTAAGCAACTTTTAGATATGCAATATATTAACTATAGTCAGCATGGTGTACATTACATCCCCACGGCTGATTTATTTTATAAGTGAAGTTTGTGACTTTTGGACTCCTTCATTCATTTTACCATGTCCACCCCCTGCCTCAGGCCACCACCAATCTGTTCTTTGTGAACTCATGGTTTTGGTTTTAGATGCCACATATGACTGAGATCATATGGTATTTGTCTTTTTCTGACTTACACACTTAGCATAATGCCCTCAAGGTCCATCCATATTGTTGGAAAGGTAAGATTTCTTTCCTTTTTTTATGGCCGAATAACGTTCAGTTGTGTGTGTGTGTGTGCGCACACACACACACAAATATATCCTATATATATCCATCACATCTTCTTTACCCACTCATCCGTTGAGAAACATTGTTTCTATATCTTGACTATTATAAATAATGCTGCAGTGAACATGGGGGTGGATATATCTTTCTGAATTAGTCTTTTCATTTCTTTTGGATAAATACCCGAACTAGAATTAGTAGCTCATATGGTGGTTCTGTTTCTAATTGCTGAGCAACCTCCATACTCTTTTCAATTGTGACTAAACAAATTTACATTCCCACCAATAGTGCACTTTTTCCCATAACCTCAACAATACTTGATATTTATTGTTGCTAATAGCCAATCTGACAAGGTCGAGGTGGTATTTCATTATGGTTTTAATTTATATTTCCCTGACGATTAGTGATGTTGAGTGCCTTTTCATGTACCTGTTGGCCACTTGTATATCATCTTTGGAAAATTATCTATTGAGATCTTCTGCCCATTGTTAATCAGATAGTTGGGTTTTTTTTTTTTTGTTTTTTTTTTTTTTGCTTTTGTATTGTAAGAATTCTGTCTATATTTTGGATATTAACTCCTCATTATATAGGTTTTGGAAATATTTTCTCCCATTCGATAGGTTATGATTTTGTTTTGTTGGATTCCTTTGCGGGGCGGAAGCCTTTTAGTTTGATGTAGTCCCACTTGTTTATTTTAGGCTTGTTTTTGGTGTCAAGTCTAAAATCTTAGCACAAAAATAGAAGTCAAGGAGTAGCTTCCTGAGTATGTGTTCTTCTAGAAATTTTATGGTTGCAGATCTTAATAGTCTTCCATCTATTTGGAGTTAACGCTTGTGTATGGTACACAATAGTGATCCAGTTTCATTCTTTTGCATACGGCTGTCTAGTTTTTCCAGTACCATTTACTGAAGAGACTTTTACTCATTGCATATTCTTGGCTTGCTGTCAAAAATTAACTGACCATATATACATGGGTTTATTTCTGGGCGCTCTGTTCCACTGATCCATGTGTCTGTTTTTATGCCAATACCATCATGTTCTGATTACCATAGTTTTGTAATATAGACTGAAATCAGAGAGTGTGATGCCTTCAGCTTTGTTGTTCTTTCTCAAGATTGCTTTGGCTATTCAGAGTCTTTTGTAGTTCCAAACAAACATCAGGATTATTTGTGCTATTAATGTCCTTGCCATTTTGATAGGGATTTCATTGAAACTGTAGATTGTTTTGGGTAGTAAGGACATTTTAACAATATTCTTCCAATCCATGAGCACAGAATATTTTCATACAGATTTAAGTTGTCTTAGGTTTCTTTCACCATGTCTGGTAGGTTTTCAGTGTATAAGTCTTTTACCTCCTTGGTTAAATTTATTCCTGTGTATTTTATTCTCTGATGCATTTTTAAATAACATTATTTTCTTAATTTCTCTTTCTGATAGTTTGTTATTAATGTATAGAAATGCCACAGATTTTTCATACTGATTTTGGATCCTGCAACTTTACTCAATTTGCTGATGAGGTCTAAGTTTTTTGAAGGAGGCTTTACCGTTTTCCACACATATCTGTGTCATCTGCAAATAGCAATAGTTTTACTTCTTACTTTCCAATTTGTATGTCTCCTGTTTCTTTTTCCTGATTAATTGCTCTGGTTGGAATTTACCATGTTGAATAAAAGTTGTGAGAGTGGGCATCCTTGTTTTATTGTTGATCTTAGAGGAAAAACTTTCAAGTTTTTCAACATTGAGTATGATGTTAGCTGTGGACTGGTCATATATGGCTTTTACTGTGTTGAGATACATACACTCTGTACACAATTGTTGAGATTTTTTATCATAAATTTATTTTGAATTTTGTCAGAGGTTTTATGTACCTATAGATGACATTTTATTAAAATGGTATATACTTTATTTTATTATCCTTCATTTTATTAACATGGTATACACATTGATTTGCAGAAACTGAACTGTCCTTGCATCTCCGGAGTAAATCCTATCTGATCATAATCTCTGATCTTTCAACTGTACTGTTGAATTTTGTTTGTTAGTATTTTGTTAAAGATTTTTCCATGTATGTTTACCAGGGATACTGGCTTGCAATATTTTTTCTTTTTTTGTGGCATCCTTGTGTTGTTTTGTATCAGGGTAATGCTAGTCATATAAAAAATGAGTTTGGAAGTATTCCCTCCTCTTCTATTATTTTGGGAGAGTTTGAGAAGTATTGGTGTTACTTCTTTAAATATTTGGTAGAAATCACCAGTGAACCCATCTGGTCCCGACTTTTGTTTGTTGGGAGATCTTTGACTACTGATTCAATCTCCTTAGTAGTAATCAGTCTATTCAGATTTTCTATTTTATTGTGATAAAATAAATAGGTTTATTGGTTACAATAATAATAAATAAACCTGGTAAATTTATGTTTCTGAGAATTTATCCATTTCTTCTAGATGGTCAAATTTGTTGGCATGTAATTGTTCATAGTAGTCTCTTACAATCTTTTGTATTTCTATGATATCAGTTGTAATATCTTCTGTTTCATCTATTAAAGAGGATTTTTTGAGGGTTTTTTTTTGGTGAATTTAAAGGTTCATCAATTTTGCTTATCTTTTCAAAGAACTAGCTCTTGCTTTCATTGGTCATTTCTATTGTTTTTTGTAACCTCTATTTCATTTACTTCCACTTGATCTTTGTTATTTCTTTCTTCTACCAACTTTGTTCTTCATTTGTTTTTCTAATGCTTTGGGGTGTAAAGTTACACTGTTTGGATTTTTATTTCTTGAGGTAGACATTTATCATTATGAACTTCCCTTGTAAAACTATTTTTGCTGCATCCATTAGTATTGCTGTGTTGTACTTCTATTTTCATTGTCTTGGGGTATTTTTTAATTTCTCCTTTGACCCACTGGCTGTACGGTAGAATATTATTTAATTTCCATATATTTGTGAATTTTCCATTTTTCTTGTAAATGATTTCTAATTTCATACCACTGTGGTTTGAAAAGTTGCTTAATATGATTTCAATCTTCTTGAACTCAGAATTATTCTGGAGCCTAATAGGCTCTATCATGAAGAATATTCTATGGGTACTTGTAAAGAATGTATACTCTTGTTACTTTTGTGTGTAATGCTCTGTGTATATCTGCTAAGTCTATCTGGTCTAATGAGCTGCTTAAGGACAATGTTTCCTTATTGATTTTGTGTCTGGATGATCTATCTATTGATGAAAGAGGTATTAAAGGCCTGTACTAGTATTGTTATTTCTCCACTTGGGTCTATAAATATTCATTTTATATATTTAGGTGTTCCTGTGTGGGTGCTTAAATATTTACATATGCTATATTCTTTTGTTGGACTACCCTTTTTATCCTCATATGATTATCTTGTCTCTTTTTACAGTCCTTGTTTTAAAGTCTGTTTTGTCTGATATAAATACAGTTACTCCATCTTTCTTTTGGATTCAATTTGCATGGAAGATCTTTATCCATCTTTTCACTTTTAAGTCTATGTAACTTTACATCTGAAGTGAGTCTTCTGTAGTCAGCATACCGATGAGTCTTGTGTTTTCATACCACCATTCTTTTAATTGAAGAATTTAGTCCATTTATATTTAAAATAATTATTGATAGGTATGTATTTCTGCCATTTTTTACAATTTATTTATTTACTTAGCCACCTAGCTGCCCTGCCATTTGTTAATTGTTTTTTTTTTTTTTTTTTTTTTAAATCTGTTTTGTAGTTCTGTTTCTTTCTTTCACTTGGTCTTTTCCTTTGTAACTTGATGATTTTCTGTAGTGGTTATGCTTAGATTATTCTTAGATATGCTTCATGTTTTTCATATTTCATGTGTCTACTACAGGTTTTTGCTTTGTGGTTATTAAGAGGCTTACATATAATGACATATCCAACAGCCTATTTTAAGTTTATAACTTAAGCATTAATGCATTCTAAAGCTCTACATTTTTACTTCCCCCCCCCCCCTTTTTTTTTTTTTAATTTTTTTTTTTTAACGTTTATTTATTTTTGAGACAGAGAGAGACAGAGCATGAACGGGGGAGGGTCAGAGAGAGAGGGACACACAGAATCTGAAACAGGCTCCAGGCTCTGAGCTGTCAGCACAGAGCCCGACGCGGGGCTCAAACTCACGGACCGTGAGATCATGACCTGAGCCGAAGTCGGACGCTTAACCGACTGAGCCACCCAGGCGCCCTTCCCCCTCTTTTTTGATGTCACATTTTACATCTTTTTATCTTAACTACTTATTGTAGTTATAGTGAGTTTTACTACTTTTGTCTTTTAACCCTCATACTAGCTTTACAAGTGATCTGCCATGTTTACATTAGATTATTTTGAACTTTACATTTACGTTTACCACTGAGATTTATACTTTCATGTTTTCCTGTTAGTAATTAGTGCCCTTTTTCTTCAGCTTAAAGAAGTTCCTTTAACATTTACTGTAAACCAGGCTTAGCTTTTATCTGTCGAGAAAATTCTTTCCTGAAATCCAGAATGACAACTTTGCTGGAGAGTGTTCTTGGTTATAAGTTTTTTTTCTTTCAACACTTGAAATAAATGATGCCACTCCTTTCTCTCAGGCAAAGTTTCTGCTGAAAAATCTGAGGATAGTCTCTAGGGGTTCCCTTATACATATACTTTTCTTTTGCTGCTTTTAAGATTACCTCCTTCTTAACTTTTGACATATTAATTATGATGTGTCTTGGTGTGAGTCTCCTTGAGTTCATCTTATTTGGCAATCTCTCAGCTTCCATATCTGGGTACCTGTTTTCTTCAAGATGTTAGGGAAATTCTCAGCCACTACTTCTTGAAATAATTTTTCTGCCCCTTTCTTCTCTCTCTGTGATCCCTTTAATGTCACTGTTGGCCCACTCAGTGTTGTCACATAACTCTCTTAAGCTATCTCAACTTTTCCATTCCTTTTTTCTATGCACTGATGAGGTGAGCTCTGCTGCCCTGTTTTGAAACTCCCTGATCTTTTTTCTTCTGCTTCATAGTTTGCTGTTGAATTCTTCCAGTATATTTTTCAGTTTGGTTTTGTATTCTTGAGCTGTGTGACTTCCATCTGGTAATGTCTTATATCTCTGTATTCTGTGTCCACTCATTCATCTCCCAAGTTTGGTGAACATCTTTGAAACCATTATTTTGAACTCTTTGGCAGGTAAACCACTTATCTCCATTTAATTAAGAACTTTTTCTTAGGGTTTATCTTCTTCCTTTTTAAACATATTCCTCTCTTTATTCACTTCTATTGACTCTCTGTATTGGCTTCTGTGCATTAGATAAAACAGCCACCTTCTGATTAGATAAATTAGCACCTAGATTAAGGCTATTTGGAAAATGACCCCCCTGCCCCTTCCCCCCCCCCCCACAGCAGTGGCTTGTAAAGTATGCAAACATATATAATCTTGTGGCACGAAAACTATAAATCCCACTGGTTTCCAAGGCCAGGCGATCTAGAGGTGTCCACTGGTGGCAGTCACAAAAATCAGGGTACTAGCTGGGTATACAAGTTTCTTTTGGGAGGATACTGGTTATCTGGAGCAAGGCAAAGGGAGAGCTTAAAGACGGCACTCACAGGCCGTTTCTCTGGAAGTGCATACAAGTAGGCCCCTACATATGTGCCCAACCTGAAGCCTGCCCAAAGCCAAAGGTCATGTTAAGCAAATAAGACTCTCTTGCAGAGACTGGGGGTATGTCTCAGTCTGCTATCTGTGCAGTGCCTCTGGAGTGGCAGCTGGCCAAGAGCAGTCTCTCCTGTGTTAGTCTGTGGGACCCAGGAACGCAGGCCCTGCTATCCACCACAGCTAGGCGATCGAATGGTGTCCCTGGGCACCAGATGTGTATAAGCTCATCTTCTCCCAGAGATACTGGCATTCTGCAGGACAAAGCTAGTGTTCACCTTCCAAGGTGAACCCAGATTACAGTGAGTTAGTCAGAACAACCTCCCTGAGATAGAGCCTGCCAGCTTCAGATCTGAGTATCCTGGCGATTTCCTAGATGTGTGTTAAGTTAGGTGCTTGCCCCTCACACTGACACTTTATTTTAAAGAGTATCTGCTTGACCTAAGGTCTGGGCACCCCTCAATCCGCTGCCTCTCTACTGGGCCCAGGGCATGTGGGTCCGCACGCACAAGCCCATTATAGCCAATTCCCGGTTCGACACAGTCTTTTGGGTCTTCGGGATATAAGCTGCACTGGTTTACAAAGCTAGATGTTTGGGAGTTCTTCTATCAGATACAGTCTTAAAAGTCAGGGCGCTGAATGTGGGGTTCAAACTCTTTGCTCTTCAGGGAGAGGCTCTAGGTTTTGAGTTCCATCCTGTCATTGTGCCGGTGTGAGCTTTAATCTCAGCCTCTCCTGCTTGCTTTAGATGTGGTTGTTGTTTTTTTTTTTTTTTTTTTTTTTTTCTCTGCCATATGTGAAGGATTCACTTAGCTAGTTTTCAGATTCTTTTCAGAAGAAATTATTCCATATGTAGCTGTAGATTTGGGGTGTTTGTGGGAGGAGGTGAGTTCAGGATCCTACTGTGCCATCTTGAATAAGAACTCCCTATTATCAGATGCTACTAGACTCTTCCAGGGCCCCAGAATTGGCTAGGTCACTTGTGTCATGAGGTCTTTAAGACCGTGTGGGAATAAACAAACACAAGGAGAGGAAGCTGACAGTATACGAAGGGCTGGGATCTGGAACAATAATTCTCCAGGCACTTGCACCTGTACCATGGAAAAAGGCTGAGAGGCCCTGGTGGTGACTGTTCCTGTAAGCTCCTATAAAGGCAGGGACCGCATCTCCAGCAGGGGGGACAGGCCTCACACAGGCAAGAGCAGCCTTGCCTTGAGAAGGCCCAGGCTGTGCACCCCAGTCCTGGTACAAGAGCCAGGCCCCAACCACAGAGGCACAGCAGTCTGACAGACACTCCCGGCAAGATGAAGAGGAACAAGCCGAGCGAAATGAGACACCAAAGCGTATTTCAAAGGAGTGCACAGGAGGTAAATCCTGTTATTTATGGAATTAATTTGGGAATCAGTGATGGCATTGTTACTCTTTCCATATCCCTCCCTCTCCACCCATGTTATCTATTAATACCATTTTTTTTTGTTTGTTTTTTTAAGCCTCCGATGAACAGGACAGCATGACGCTGAAATTATAAGGTATAAATACCTCCACCTTAATTTAGTGTACAAACAATTCCACAGCCAAGAAAATCTATGAACATGTCGTTTGCAAGTACTCTAAAACTGACAAACCTGGTTTTCTCATATAATAAAAATTTTGGAGCCTTGTTATATTACTTTAAATTGTAGAAAAGAAGGTGAAAAAAAAAATAAAAACACTTTTACTTAGCTGCCTCTCGATGCTGTGCACTTCATCAGGGCCACCCCCCAATGGCGGTTTCCCTGAGTCACAGCTCATTACCTACTGTGGCAATTCCAGCCAGCAAATGCCAGAATTACTGAAACAGATGCCCCAAGTGTCCGTGGTGGTTGTCTCTCTGTTTGGTTTTGGTGAGGCTTCTACAACAAGGAAATGACATTTTTGGGGGCACAAAAATGTTACAACTTATGATCACTCTGCCATCTTCGTGAGTGGCACAGACAGCCAAGTATTATATCCCATTTATCGGGATCTGGAAAACCTATTTCCTAGTCTTGACTCCGTCACTAACTGGCTAAGTGACCTTGAGCAAATGATTTCAGTGTCTAACTTCTTACAGTAAAGAACAAAATAATCTCCAAGTTCTTTCCAGGCACTAAGTTTCTATGAAAGCATAGCTCAGGGTCTTTTCTTGGCTTTGAACAGAGCAATTACTTGGCTTAACACGATATTCGAAGTACAATGGCAAGTTAACAGATGCTCCTGGGTCTCAACCAACTTAGCGTCAACATATTCAACAGATGGTCAGATGACATGTGTTAGGTGAAGAGAAAGCCAAGGTGGTTCCAGGTAGTGAGGAGGAAATGTGAAGGCACACAGGCAAGAATATGATAGTTTTAGAGACCCAAGTGGCTCAGTGTTGTTGGGGCAGGGAAAACCAAGGAGAAAGCCTTCAATTTTCCATTTCAGAAAGGAGGAGGCAAGAGCAGCATCAGTGATAATATATACCTACCTGACCCCCCTGACACTGTATTATTGAGGAATATAATGGAAGTGGTCAGATCAGCACGAGTTGCTAAGACACTGGATGAGGCAATGATGGGAACAGAATAGTCAAGTATGACTCCCTGGTTTCTGGAGCCATTCACTAAGCAAGAAACATAGACAAATAGTTTAGTTAAAGATACTCTGAAAGCATCATAGGATAATTCTGAAGAAACTCAGATGGAGCTGTCCAAGAGGTGGTTGGAGACACTGGCCTAAGAGCTTAAGGGTCAGGTCTGGGCTAGGGAGCCAGAGTCGCTGAAATGCTTACGGCAAATACAATTATTAAGCTGCCCAGGGAGAATGTCCTGAGCAAAAGGAGAAGAGACGGAAGGGGACAAACAGCATTTGAGAAAAGGACTGAGGAAGAGGGGGTAGGCAGGGCAAACTGGGGACTTAACAAGGGCAAAGAAACTCCAAGAAAGGGAGGTGCCGTGGAAGCAAGAGAGTAAAATATTTCAAGGAGATTGCGTCAAATAGTATGCTTAGCCAGAGAAATTTCAGTGATGTGATAGGGATGAAAGTGAATAGCAGTGGGAGGAGGGGTAATTGAAAAATGAGGAAGTAGAGACCGCAAAGGCAGATACCTTTCAAGAAATCTGTACAGGGAAAGCATCTTCTCCCCATGGAGAGGGAGAGAAAGTTTCAGAGAGCTTCATGTAATGAGAGTGGCAACAAAATATAATAGCCATTGTGGAAAATGGAGAGGGCAGGTCTGCTTATCTGCGTAGTTCATTGCAATGTCCTCGTCCCCTAAAGGGTGCCTGCCCCAGAGCAAGCTTGATAATGATTTGTTGAATGAGTCAGGGACATATAGAAGGTTTGCTGAGGGATTCTGAAAATCCAGTTGAGATCTGAGACCATACATCGGTCGTGATGGTGATTTTTATGGAGGTCAACGTTTCCTCAGTAGTGCTCAGCGTCTTGGTACAGACAGAAGTTGAAAAAGAAAGGGGGTCTAGGTTTTGGTTCTGAAAGGCAGGCATCCCTGAAGGACAGGGTCTCGAGTCGGGAGATTCATCGAGGGATCCAAATATCAATAAGGAAGACAACATCTGGGAGGCCAGGTACATATAATGAGGGTCAAGTGGAGTTCAAGAGCCAGCATATTCATAGTTATTTCCGACTAAAAGTGTAATTTTTAAAAAAGAATAATACTCAAAGGCACTAGATTAGAAAATAACATGGGACTGTTCTATAGAATCTAGTACACAGGCCCGGGCACCTGGCAGATCCTTAAATACCTGTTGACATCATGAAATTCATTTGTATGGCCTCAGGCGAAGATTACTTTTGGTTTTACTTCATCTTCTCCTGTCACTCCACAGAACACATTTTCCAGGAGATATCTACCACAGCTGTTGAAAAGTTCTTTCTAAAATAACTACTCTTCTGTCATTCCAAGATGCAATTTCTGCATCCCTCACTGAGCATAATTATTAGAAAAAAAAAATAAACTTCAGCTTCTAGTGTCAACTTTAAATTATGTTATGTTAGGGGATATTATTCCCCAAGAGGTCCAGTTCTTCCAGTCTGATTTCCCAAGAGAATTCAGAGTGGAAACTTAGGTAGGTTTAATATGTCTTTGGAAAACTAGTATATTCATCCATTTTGCTCTTTTCTTTCAATTATCTTCACATTTCCCCCCAAATCCTGGATTTCTCAATCTTTGAGGAGACCACTATTATTTATGTGTATGAATGTTTCCCTTTCAACATAAGGAATACAATTAATTTCCCTGAGTAAACTGTTTTATAATTATTCACTTTTATTCTTCTAATTGCCTCCTCTACCTACCACCTTCCATTTTCCCTTCAGCCAGGCAGACTCTAAGTAAGTACCAACTACCAAGGTCCAGTGCGGGGAAGAGGGCCATGACGCCACCCTATGTTACAGGTCAATTCAAATCCCTTTGCAAGATTTGCCTGAGAGCCTGGAAACAAAGTTTTCACCAGGTTGTTGACTTTTGATACATTTCCTCTGTTTTGTCTTGTATTTATTTATGGACAGTTAAATTAAGATTACCCAAACTGTGGCATGCAAAACCACGGAAATAATTTTCTCCATTCCTCTATATCCTGATATTGCTGAGTATGACGTGGGTAAAAAATAAATTTTTTTACAAAAGTATGCATGAAGATGTAAATGTGAGAACAACAGTTTCTTGGGAATTTACTATTTAATATTGTTTTTTGACGTGGAAATTTGGGTATGTCTTTTATGCTTATTTCAATTTCATACGAGCAAGAAAAAGCTGTTAAAAAATCCGTGTTCTCTGTATTATGAAAATTGCACACAGATATGTAAGGTTGCAAAGGAAATTAAACTACAAAGAATGCTTAGGGTGCAGCAAAGCAGGATAGAGCAGGTATTCTTGTTTTTTTGTGTGTCTGCCACTGACATAAAATAATAGTTTCAAATGTGTCAAATAAAAACGATTTCAAAGGAAACCAATTATGTTGAAATAGTTACAATATTAAAAGTTGAGATAGAATAAAAGTAAGTATGTGCTTTTTCTAACACATCAATGACAAGATCCACTGACCTTGTAACTGCTATAATTTTAAAGTAGTGATTAGCATAAACAATTATTTCAGGATTTCTGCAGCAATGGTAATAGGATATGAAAATAACAGTGATTGGGGTGCCTGGTGGCTCAGTCAATTGAGTGTCTGACTCTTGATTTCAACTCAGGTCACAATCTCACAGTCGATCATGAGATTGAGCCCCGAATCAGGCACCAAGCCAAGAGGGGAGCCTGCTTAAGATTCTCTCTCTCTGCCCCTCCCCTACTCACATGCATGCTCTCTCTAAAATAAAATTAATAATAAAAGAAAATATCAGTGACAAAAGTTACAAGTACTACTAATGCTACTAAAGTTTATTGTTTCCATTTATAACCGAGAGAAATGCTAAATTTCAAGTACAGAAACTAATGAAATTGATTTTTTTTTTTCCCTCTTAAAGTCATGGACCCCTCCCAAAGCTAAGACCCCTGAACTGGTGGATCGTAAGTGAATCTTTCAAAGAGCTTCACTTAAGTATATTTATTCATTTAAGTATATTCAACTTAAGCCTTCTTTTAAGAAAATATTTTACCATGTGAGAAATTTTCAGAAATAGGGCAAATTTGTACCTTGAGTTCCCCTCTGAGAGTTATACAAATTAATTTGAAAAAGTCCTCAAAAACTACACTAATTTAACACTATGTATTAGTATGAAAATTAGTGAAAAGAGTTCTAAGATGAACTGTACACATTTCTATGTTACTTCATTTTTTTAAATTACATTCTCAAATGACCCTGCCTGACTCCAAACAGTGAGCAACTATGTATTCTGAAAGAAATCAACTCAAATACCATGAGAATCTAATTCAATCTAGAAAAAGATAACCATTGTTCAAAATTCTCATACCCATACTCACAAACACAAAAGCTAAAAATAAAACCATTGGACACTAATATTATAACATTGAAAATGTCATGAATCACTGTCATTTGGGTTCCTGTAAATTGCAATAAGTTGTTCAATTAAATCGTGCAAAATGTCTGAGTCAGGAGGGAGAGAAAGTAAGAAAAAGAGAAAAACGAAGGGATGGAGTGATGGAGGGGCAGTGGGCGAGAAAGACAGATGGACTACACAAAGTATACTTTGGAGTTACAAACCAAAGGAGCCCAAACTCAGCTTGAAGGCCTAATCGAAACAGTTCCAAGTGGGTTTCCCCCCAATATTGCAATTCTCTATTCTTAAATATTTTAGTGTCTATTTAACCAGTAAAACAATAGATCTTTTGAGCATACAGAGATGACAGTGGGGGCACACAAAGGAAGGAATGGCAAGAACATAGAAAAACATAGGGCAAAAAACAAAAACAAAAGCAAAAGCAAAAACAAACAAACAAAAAAAAAAAACACCAGGAAATTTATTAAGGTGCCAAGACAAAAAATACAGAATATAGCATTATCAAAAATGGTTTTAGTTGAAGTCAAAGTAGCATGAACATAACCCAGTTAGGCTTAAAACTTTGAATTTCTTCTTTCTTCCAGATTGTCAGTGGGCAGACCATCTGGCATTTGGACACAAGTTAAGGTATGGATTACACATCAGTATTTTCCTCAAGTCATTAGCTCATTTAAAGATTTTTATCCGTCAAACCTCAGAAATTGAACTAATTTTTTTTTAACAAGGTAAATACTGTAGCTACGGCAGTAAATTTTAGGTTAAAGTGAGACACAAAACAAAGAATTTTGATTTATTGTGACCAGCAGAGAGCAAGTTTTACTGTGAGTGGTCATCTCAAATATTTGAAGATAAAAACTATATTCAATGAATAATACTTTGATACTATTTTCCCTGTGTATACTTCATAAACTACAAGAGACTCATGAGTCATCAGCCAGTTTTGTCAGAAGATTCAAAACATCCTGCACATTCTGTATCTTTTCCCAAAAACTTCCTCCTTTGAGAATTGTAGTTATTACGCAGTGTCTAGTGCTATTATTGTAACTATGAAATAATTTTTTGAAATCCTTCTAAAACGAATGGAAACTTTTATCATAATTAACAGCATGCCAAATGATAAAGTATTTTCTTAAATGGATGGTTTCCAAAACAGTAAACCTATGCCAAATCCTACTGGTTATTTGAAAGATATCCAGCTAAAGAAATAGAAAGTGTCTCCTACTCTAAGCACTACTATAGTGGACACTATAAAGATCATCTGAAACCATAGCTGCTTTTAATGGTCTAAAACCTGAGAAGGATAAGATATAGAGCACTTTGTAATGGATCTCCTCCCCTCTCTCCTACACTCCAGGACATCCTTCTCCTGCATCATCACCAATAACAATCAACCAATAGATCTCATTTCTTTTTATTTTTTAAATAATTTTTTGTTTATTTACTTTTAAGAGAGAAAGAATGTGAGTGGTGGTTCAGGCGGGGGGACAGATTGAGGGAGACACAGAATCCAAAGCGGGCTTCAGGCTCTGAGCTATCAGCACAGAGCCCAATGCAGGGCTCAAACTCATGAACCATGAGATCATGACCTGAGCCAAAGTCAGACACTTAACCAACTGAGCCACCTAAGTGCCCCCAATATATCCTATTTCTAAAAACATCCCCCTTCAGCAAAATTCCTTGAATATAGTATCCTAGACTTCCAATCTTCAATTCCTCTCTTTTCATTCTCTCCAGAACCCACTTTAATCATACTCTTATCCCCCTAACGACACCAAAAGTATGAGGTCACCAATGACCTTCACAGGACAGTGTCAACGGTCACCTCCCATGCACCTGTTTGGACTTCTCAGTTTCATTTGACCCATGATCATTCTTTCATTCATACTGAAACACTTCCTTCATTTGGTTTCCAAGCTGTCTCTCTTTAGTGGTTCCTTCTCCCCCATCACTGGCTACTCATCCTCCTCCTCTTCTTTTTTCTTTCTTTTAAAGTTCCTCTTTATTTTCTGACCTCTGTATATTGGACTAGTCCAGTGGCTCAGTTTTTGGAATACCTAAATTTATCTTCATCCTGAGCAATAGTTCCTAACTCTACATGCATATTAAAATCTGGTGGGAAGCAGGTAGAGGATACTGATACCTTAGCCACCAGCCTCCCTCCAATTCCAAATGAATTAGAATCTCTGGGGGCAAAGTCCAGAGAGTGGTAATTTACTTCCTACTTGCTTTGTCCAGAAGCTCTTCCTCCAGGTCCCCAGGTTGAGAACCCCAGTCCTCGGAGATCCCGTTCGTCGAACATTCTGTATCTTGATGATTCATAAAATGTATCTTAGGCTGCAGACCATTCCTCTGAATTCCAGACACCTCTATTCAAACAACTATTTCATATCACCAGTTAAATAAAGGGTATCTCAAATCCATGACCAAAATCCTTATCTTCCTCTACCAACAAAACCCTGTTCTTCCCATAGTCTTCTCATTTCTATTAATGGCAACTTGTTACTTTAGATTGCTTAGGCAAAAAAAAAAAAAAAAATAAAATAAAACAAAAAAAACAAAAAAACAAACAAAAAACAAACAAAAAACACCTCAGGAGTCATCCTTAAGTTCTATCTTTCTCTGAAATCTCACTGTTCAGTAAATCTTACTCCGCCTTCCAAATACCTCCTTATGCAAAAACATCTCACCACTTCTACTGCCACCTGGATCCAACACAGCTATCTCCCACCTGAATTACTGCAAAAGGCACACAGTAGGCCTCTTTGGTCCTTCTGTACCTGCAGTGGATTATCAGCACAGAGGCAGGTGATGCTTAAAAATGCTAAGTTAGACCATGTCATTCATTTGTTCAAAATCTTTACAATGGTTCTTCAGGCTCCCCATTATCTGCACCACCGTCACTGTTAAGTGTCTTAATTTACTTCCAGGAACAACACAAGAACTGACAGGATTTTCTTACCATCTTTCTTAAAAGCTTGAGGAAAAGGATCACAATTTTTGTCAGATTCTCAAAGAAGCCCATGAGCCAAAAATGATCAGAATTCCTTTGTAAGAGACTATCATAATATTTCAATTTATTACAGGTTAGGTTTTAACCTTTGCAAGCTTTTACTTACAATAGTAATTCAGTCAAAGGTAGGCCACGTTAGGAGTACTGGGTGGCTCAGTCAGTTGAGTGTCTGACTCTTGATTTCAGGTCATGATCTCAGAGTTTGTGATTTTCAGCCCTGTGTCCGGCTCTATGCTGATAGCACTTTTGAGCCTGCCTGGGATTCTGTCTCTCTCAAAATAAATAAATACACTTAAAAAAAAGAAAAAGAGTA
The DNA here is from genome assembly GCF_046562875.1 of Panthera onca. Lineage (NCBI taxonomy): Eukaryota > Metazoa > Chordata > Mammalia > Carnivora > Felidae > Panthera > Panthera onca. Next base: position 133,182,893 of record NC_138340.1, on the reverse strand, counting down.
AGCCACATTAAAAGATAAATTTACTTTATATATATTTTAAAATTCACCTGTCTTCTATTTTCCTGGATGATGCAGTGGTTTCTTTACTCATCTTTCCTACACTTTTCTTCTTCTTCTAAAGTTTATTTACCTTTGAGATAGAGTGCAAGTGGGGGAGGGGTAGAGAGAGAGAGGGAGACACAGAATCCAAAGTAGGATCCAGGCTCTGAGCTGTCAGCACAGAGCCTGACTCAGGGCTCGAACTCACCAGTAATGAGTTCATGAGCTGAAGTTGGCTGCCGAACTGAGCCACCCAGGCACCCCTCTTCTAATTCTTTACCTGTTTCTGTGTTCATGTATTTCCTTTCTTATACTATGCATATATAGAGGCTAGGATTTAAATTCAGTTAAGGGTCTTGCCAAACTAAAGTATAAGAAGCTATCAACTTCCATCCACTTGTGAACTTGTGATCCAAAAGACAACAGTCAGAAGTTTGGAACTCAGAATCACAAATGCCCGCCCTGTGAAAGCCTCCCATTCAAATGGCAGTTAGTGCTCCTGGAATGAGGTCAGAGTGAGGGCTTGAGATAGGCTTTTTAATCTCTTTAGTTACATTTCCTCATACCCAGTCATTCCACAGAGGTTATTCAGAAGTCTTCTAAGATTAATCAACCACACCACAAACAGAGTGGAGTCATCTATGTTAACAATTCAGTAAATGCTTTTCTGGTTGCTCAATTCTCTTGCCTTGTTAATGGATATACAACCACATAAAGAGCTAAACTCTAAAGAACCTATGTATGCTGGGTTGTCAAGAAGTTAATGTTACTACCTTTTTATGTATTCAAACTTTTCCTCTCTCCTTGATCCTTTCCATGGAAAAGTAAACACATTCAAAGCCTTCCCATCTTAAAATGAAAAACAAACTCCCTGGACCCACACTTCCACCCTGGACTTGGGCCTTTCTAGAACTACTGTTGCCCATGTGTTTCCTTAGTGTTCCATAGCCTACATCATTCTGGTTTCTCCATGCAAATGGTTCTAAATTACGTCACCAAATGATGTCCACAATGAAATCCATAAAATATTTCAGTATTCGTCCCGCTGAACCTGTCACTTATCTGGCGCAGTCCCCTTCCTACATTCTTTCCCTGGCCTCCATGGCACTATCCTTTCCAATTGTTTTTCTCAGCAAGATAATCCTCTTCTTTGCCTGTGAGGTCTCCCGAGGGCTGTCTTATCAGTATCATGGCCTCACTCTGACTCTATTTAACATTACCTGTGGAGAAAAATCTGAACTTTTCCATGCGATTGTCTCCCAAGTACGCAAGCTGAACCCACATTCCCCTCCCACCAAGCTGGCTGGCCTCCAGTGATCTCTGAGTCAGTCAGTTTTCCGCCATCTGACTGTTTCTCATAAATCTCTTCTGAAGAAAACTCAACCAGATTTAGTTTCAAATATTCCCTCCGTGAGAATATCAATTAGCATACTTGGGTTTAACTCCTCCCAAGTTCCAACTATATATTCCCAAATGCTCTTGAATTGTGTATCATCATTTGAAATCAAACAGTTCTAAAACTCAACTCATGGTCATCCTTAAACTACACTGAGCTATTCATGATTTCCTCATTTCTTTTCCCTTTTCCAACTAATTGAACTAGAAAATTAATGACAGTCCTGATTCAGATGCAGGTCTGACTGCTGTTCAGTTCTACTCAGTTTTAACCCAGCCCTTAATCCTGAAACCTTAAAGAAAACCTCTGCTTCTCAGTTATCACATTCAGTCCAACTCACAGGGTAGAAAACAAAGTTTGCCCTAGAGAAGCCTGGCTACTGTATCCCCTAGTGCTGTTTCACATACAAAAAAAACACCACCTAAAATTCTCATCATCAAAGAAAAAATTAAAACCATGGTGTATGAATAGGGTCACAAGATCTGTTCAATCCTTTCCATTTAGCCTATTATTCTGAAGCTGGGTTTCTAAATGGTCTGTTCACCCTGCCACCCCACACCCCAGAGCTTCCTGGCCAATCTATCTCTATCTTCATTGTTTTATTTCCTCCCCACCCATCTCCTGAGTGGATGCTAAACTAATTTAGATCATTAGAACAGTGGCCTAAGCAACTTGTCTACAAAACCAAAAAGCCAAAGGTGAAGGAAGTAAAATCCATACATAGCTGATGGCTTCTCTTCTTTAACCTGGCCTGCAAAACTGTAAGCTATTTCAAATGAAGCTATCTGAGGCATCTCTGTTCCAAATGTTAAATTATACGTAAATCTTTTCTTTGATCATTAAAGGGATGGGTAAGAGAATAATTTACTATAGAACATCAATTATATAGTTAACCTATTTGCCTAAAATCTACAGTGTATTCAAGTATCTAGAAACATCATTTATTAAAAAAAAAAAGAACAATTTATAAGCACTTTGGATAGATAATTGTTTCAATTTTTTTTTAAAAGCTGATTAAATATCTCAAATAAAATATCTCAAGTAAATAAAAAGAATGATTTCTACTTTGAGATCAACTTTGATCATGTCTTCTTTCCTCACGTACCCATCTACTGTATTACTCTTGTTCCATTTAGTTTGTTGGTTGAGCAGTGAAATTTACTAAAAGCCTGTTTTCCAATGGACTGGCAAATACTGCCTCAGAAAGCAGAGTTCTAAACCTTTCTCCCACACAACCATTTTGACATGGAATGGAAGGCACTGTGCCTGAGAAAACAGAACAAAACAAAACATCATCCAAGCAAACTAAGTATTTTGAGGAAAGCAGAGACCTATCTTGCCAAAGTCAGAGGAGGTGTGTTTCTGGAAGCTCAAATTATAACACTATAGTCCTCTCATAAAATCCTATTATCCTTCCACTAAAATACTTGTATTTCTACAATTACAGGCAAACCTGACGTTTTATGGGGGAAAATGATTGTAAGATTTTATAGTATTATGTAACTAAGAATGAACAATTCAATTTGAATTTTACTTTTTTTCCCCCTTGTTTTTAGGATTTGGCAACATGTTGTTGACTGAAAATCACAAGGAATAATGAAGAAACAATGGGGGTAAGAGGCAGAAGTTCTGAGTTCCAGTCCTACCCCAGTAGAATTTTTGTCTCTGACCTCTGATATTTGCACTCTTATCTTTCCACACTCTCTCCCTTGAGGATTTCAGCCTTTCTGAGGTTTCAACCACAATGTCTATGGAATGCTAAAGAACAAGTACCTGTGTTCTCAGGTTTATACTCCTTACTTGCTTCAACACTTATTACAAGCCAGACTCTAGACTGTGCTGGAAATAAAAAGAATGAGACAGAGTCTTGGCCTTCAGTGAAGTTACATTTTAGTGCAGGCAGGAAGACAAACTTCAGTATCATTGGGTATGTGGAAGGTGCTATGGGGACACAAAAGAGGGGCAATTAGCTCAAAACTGGGCATCAGGAGATGATGCCTAAGTTGAGTTCTGAAAAAAAATGTACACAGGTGAAAAAGGCAAGGAAAATTACGAGAGCATTCCACGTTGAGGGGAGACAAGAAGGAAGGGCATTTACTTGTACCCCTTAACCACATGTACAGGGACCTCTAACCAATGGAGTAAAGGCATGCTTTGAAACACGTGGACTTGTGCCAAGGTTTGCAGATGGTGAGGAGGGTAGGGGAAGTGATGAGGTCAAGGAAAGATATTTTTACCATTTCACCAGAAATTCTCAAGAAAGGCGGGGCAGGACATATCTGATCACCTCCTGAGCTTTTCAAACTTTCATGCTCAATAGTGCCACATCCACTTTGAAGGCTGTGTGCCCCACCTGCTCCTACTCACGCTAAGGTGCCCTGTCCCTCTGGTATACCGTGAAAAACTGCTACACTACAAATACAAGGGGAAATACAGAGAAAAGGGGGAGGAAGAAGAATCTAAAATGATAGGTCAGAGAGGAAGGAAACCAAGAAAATAGTTTGAAGAAAAGGAAGCAGAGAGAACCAGTAAAATTGGAAGACTGGGCTCAAGTCAAGTCCATCCATAGTTCCAAAAGCTTCCTAGAGGTTGGTAGCATCCCAGCTCAACAAGTCCAGAGTAACTCATCACGTCAGGTATGGCAATAGTTTATTTCTAACATACTAAAAGTTGTGAAGGCACTAGGCGTGCAGGTGCTTAATAGAGAGCAATATTGAACAGGTAAGAAGGCATCTGGTTTGAATAACTGCAACCATGGAATTTCTGCATTATGGAGAGAAAATTTTTTTCAAAGAAGTGTATACTGGATATAAAATGGTGTCCTTCAAAGCGACTGCTTTAAAGCTTCAGAGGAACAGGACATCCCAGGGGTCCTGTGGACTTTCCCTTTGTCACATTTCCACCCTCATGGCTAATTTAGCTTCTATCACAGTAAACTGTTTATGATTATCTGAACAAACCACATTAATTCCTAACAGCCTTGAATGTCTCTCTCATCTATCTATTGAACGTCCACCCAGGCATTGCCTTCTTCAGGAAGTTAACATTCTCAACACTTGTGAGCTCCTTAATGATGACAATGACAACAGTGATACTTATCAGATGCTTCATCTGGGCCAGACTGCCGTTCTAACTCAAATGAATTTGGCATCCACTCAACTCCTCTTTACGACAATTCCATGAGGTAGGTACTAATAATAGCCCCATTTTACACTTAAGACACTGAGGTACAACGCCTACCCCAGGACACATCACAGGTCAGTGGTAAAGCCAATAGTTGAACCTAAGCCGACTAGTTTCAGAGTCTGTGGTCTAATCCCTAGGCCACACAGCCTGTGTGTGATTAAAAATGGGACAGATCCTAGGTACTGCTATATACACAAGGCTCTTGGCTGTCTTGTTCAATTTAAGTTCAATGAGCTTTGGGGTTGGAGAAGTATATAAGATGGCATATTAACCCGAAAGGTATAAAGTCTATTCTAAAAACACCTTTGCTGAAACTTAATTTTCACACAAATATACAGCTGTAACTGGCATACCTCAAATGTGTTAGATTTACCATTCCTAGGATAAGAAAAGTGTCTTAGAGTCTAATGAAAACCCTTGGCAATTTGAATATCATATGATGCTAAATTATCCTATAATTATTTGAGAGGTCAAGAATCTTAAACATTTAGTCTTAAAACTCTCCACATGGGTGATGCAATCAGAAAATTTAAGGATGTATGAAAATATTTTTACACAAAACAAGTAGAAATCTACTTATTTAATAAACTTTCAATAAAAGGTACAATATTTTCCAACATGGGTATTTTTTTCCCTCTATTGCAAAAAAGGAAATTTTTAAAATAACATTTTTTAATGAATATGAGCACCTATTTTATTTTCCAGTGCTGGTTTCAAGGAAGAGTAGGATAAAAGTGTGTGGAATAAAACACTGTATCACTTATTAACTGGTGGGAAACTCTAATTTATAATGGTGCCCAGCGCTAAAGCTTCATAAAGAAAAAAATTTGAGTCAGCTCAGTCCAACCTCTTCGGCACTTTAGTCTGGCAGGAAAGGGAAACAAGCCTAGGGCAAAAGTGTGAGAATTGTTTTTATAGTTTTAGTAGGAAAAGCTTCAAGAAGGCAAATGTATACTAAGATCCTTTCCTCATCCACAGATAACACCATCAACATCAGATGCGATGCGGGAATGACCAGTAACTACCTTTCTCATAAAGACCTTCAGTAAGGCAAAGTATCAGTGGTTAGGGGCATAGATGGTGGAGCCAGAAGGTCTGGGGTTTCATCTTATTTCTACCACCTGTCAATTGACTTCAGTGGGTTCACCTGACCCATCTGTGCCTCAGTTGGCTCATTTATAATAAGACAATTACATAGAGCTGATTAACTTAAAGTGCTGTTGGGAGGGTACAATGAAATCATGCTAGCCTAGTTTAAAAGAGAATGAACAATACACATTACTACTTGAGCTCAGTCCATAGATAACCTACAGTTGCATCTTACAAGATGTTGCCAACACACTGACTCAGTTACGGGGCTGGGTAAGTCCTAAGCTCTGCGTGAGCAAGGGGGGCCAACATCTTTTTTTTTTAAATATATTTTTATTCAAAAACTTTTTAATGTTTGATTTTGAGACAGAGATGGCAGAGAGAGAGGGAGACACAGAATCTGAAACAGGCTCCAGGCTCTGAGCTGTTAGCACAGATCCTGATGCAGGGCTTGAACTCACAAACCGTGAGATCACGACCTTAGCTGAAGCTAGAGAGTCAACCAACTGAACCACCCCGGCACCCCAAGGGGGCCCACATCTTAAGGGTTTTTCAAAATTTGGTCTGCAAAGAGGCCCTTACTTTGTTTTAATGAAGCAAAATAAAATAGTTTCATATTTAATTCCATCTTCTGAACCAGAAAAAACGCCCCTGTCAATATTATTTATGTGTAACACAAAAATAACCACAGGCACCGTTTGTCTAGAAATCACACTGTCAAACTGTGGTTAGCTGTCTTTGAGCTGAATTGAGTGAATATTATTTTGCTATTCATTTGCTCCTGTTACTGTAGGAGGAACAGGCATAGACAATAAAGACTTGAGAAAATGTAACAAAAAGAAAGTGAGAAAACAATTAAATCTCTCATTTTTAAAAAAATAATTTGTATCCACTTTTATCAGTGTCCTAAATCAAGCCTGTTCAAGACCTACTGTTGTGACATACCTCCTGAAATCCAGATGCTCTCCCTGTTCATCAGAACCATTCCTGCCATTGCCCGGGCCTACTCAGCAAGTATTACATTTCTGCTCAACCAGGAATCACATTCTGCAGAGCAAGAAACCTGCGCTGAAGTGAAGCAGTTTTTGCTGTGGGGATGGCATCACAGAATCCTGAACTCATCCTAACTTGGAAGATTCCTACTCCAAACCATTTCACAGAAAAAGCAGCCCCCTGAGAAATGCAAGTCGCCCAGCTAGCTGGTGGCCGGCACTTTGTCATTTCATTTGCCATCTACCAGGTCTGTACTTTTTGTTTACCTACAACTACATTGCCGGGGAATAAACTTAACTTCAAAACTGAAAATCAGGAGTCAACTTTAAACAGCATCAAAAAGCATGAGGATGCCCAAGCTGGAGAACACAAGAAACTGGGACAAGGACATGTTCATCTAGATTTGAGCAATCACAACAACATACAATCAGCTAAATCCTGTACCCTCACAGCAAAGTTCTGGATAGAATGACGTACAATATGTTTAGACATATTCATTTGTGTTTCACACTCCTCATTCCCCAATCCAACCTGGCAAAGATGTGGTGATAAAGAGGAGGATGACAAGGGACTTCCCTTATCCTTATCTCCCTCATACACTCACAGGCCTGGGAGAGAAAGGGGGAGAACACAACTCTATTTCATTTCAACACTATCGATTTTCCTCTTCCTTCCTATGTTACTTAGGAAGCTGCATTCTTCCATTAGAAATAAGTTCAGACACAGAATTAAAAATAAACAAATAAGGACAATCTAAAAGTTCCATAAGCTATTTCAGGTTGGATTGATTGATACATTTCAGGTAGGACTGATACACCATTCTTTACAATAAGTAAATATCAAATGGAAAAGAAGAGGTTAAGGCTGTAATAAGTAAATTCAAATGTATAAAACAAGTAGATTTCAATTATTTCACCCAATCACTGGGAAGCAAAGATACTCTAAAGAAAATTGCATTGCCTTCCCAACTCCTTGGAGAGCCAGTTTAGTTAACAGCCTACCTCTGCTTCCGAGATGACCATACAGCTTGCATGTCAAACTCATTTTAAAGTGTCAATCATGTCCCTTTCAATCTAATTAGTTTGGAAAGTAGTGTCACTGACCTGGAACTATGCAGACCACTTATTATCATATCATTTGATCAACCTAACACTTTACCTCAGTTGAGTCTAGGACACCTGTAGCCAAAATGTAATATCCTTTCTCCCGCTCCTTACTGGTAACTCTCAATACAATTTCCTATTTACAACTCAATTTATCTCTATGAATAAGCATGGCCAACTTCACAGAGGCATCCACAGAATTTGCCTTATTTAAAATTTCATGGTAATTAAAATTGAAAGGTAAGGGGAATTAGAAAAAAAGAATCACATATAGATCTGAACCAGAGGAGGAAATATATGCCTGTATCTGTATCTAAAATGCAGATGTGAGGTTTTTGATCCCCAAGAACTGCTAAAGGAGAGGAAAGAGGAAGACTAGAACAACATGGATAGGCTGGGCGAAATCTGGGACCTTACACATGGTAGGGAGGCTATTCTTCTCTAACAAAATATAACACAACAAGCCATTTTTATGAAAGGAGTCTGTGGGCTGTAAACCCATCATCGGATGGGTTTGTGCTCTAATAAAAGCTTTCTCACGTTCATAGTATTTAACCTGACTTTAACCTGGCCAAGGACAGGATGAAGCACATTGAAGACCTAATCAGTAATTCCCCAGAGGTCAAAGAACACCCATGTACCTCGGGAGGAGAGGCCACAACCAGACCAAAGTGAATGGGCAATGAGGTGGGCCTGGAGGGGTGACAACACCGGGGCCTGGAAGATGCTCCTCAGTGAAGCAACAGATCACCGGGCCCATCCCTGGTGAGAGGATGGAAATTACCTAATCCTTTCCTCATTTTACTTGTGCGTATTTAAGAACTGATTTGCAAGACAAAAATATAAGCAAGTCATTTCTGAACCACAGGACATCATAATGAATCAGGGACAGAGAGAACACATGCACACACCACCAGAATGTTGCATTCGTATGTTCAGATGTGGTATTAAAAAAAATGGGTATATGAGTTCTATTTAAAGTCCTGACTGTTCACTCTAGAAGACAATAATCTAAAGCAGGATGTCAGTTGCTAACACTTCCTTTCCAAGCCTGTGTTTCCTTAGGCAGATGTTGCGTTTTACCAAAACTCCTGTTTGAAAGATAAGCAAGATTCTTCATTCATGTTTGCTTGATCAGGTAGTTATTGGTGAATATGATTTTACATCTGGTCAAATAAAATAAGCATGTATCTCAAACTCACCTTCAGGTGAAGAGCCTGTCTTTTGGGAAAAGACAGCATTAACTTTACTCTTCTTACTGATATCACTGTTGACGGACAAGCTGGACTGAATTTTTCTATGCATCTTGTTAGAAACAGGTGCTGAAAGTCTTCGATTATCCGCAGATACGTTTTTGGCCCCGTGGTGGTGAATTCCATTTCCGTTGCTCAGACTAGTGGGGCCGTTCTTTATCTTGCCGCCTTCCTCCTCACTTGGCTCCTGTAGGGACGCTTGAAGCTGAGGCAGGCGCTGAGGTTGGGCTAAAGAACAGGAAAAGTTTTTCCAGTTAAAAAAATAGTTGAAAATCATCAAAATATATTCAGTAACAGACTTTTTCTTTTTCCCCTGGGTTTCACCTGTGGTACTAAAAAATGGAAGGTGGAGAAAAAGGAAATATTAATTAACATGGACACAGAGAAAACAATTAGTACAAAAGGCAAAGTGGGAACAGGGTTATCAGAAGTGACTTGACACAAGGAATAGGAAAATAGCAGGAAAGACTTTTGTTTTTTTAAGAAAATTTAAGTTGGAAATCTGAAAAAGTTATTCCACACCCAATCAACAGCAAATGTTTGTCTTGTATGTACTAGGCCCCTCTTTAGGGTGCTAGAAACAGCAATATTATCTCAATATCTCTGATAATGGGCTAAAGTAATTAATTGTCTTTTGAGATAAAAGGGAAAGAACAATGAATTCAAGTGTCAAAGCTGGACAATAGAGAAGGAAATATAGTTGTTTTTCTTTTCAATTTCACTTCATTTTTTTAAAGGTTATTTATTTAAGTAATCTCTACACCCAATGTGGCACTTGAACTCAGGACCCGAGATCAAGAATCAGATGCTTTTCCGACTGAGCCAGCCAGGCACCCCTTCAATTTTATTTTAAATCCTGGAGAAGAAAACCTTTTCTATATGTATCCTTCAATTTGATATAAAAATCAACCATTTATGAAAAGTTAGGAATAGAAGACAGTTTCCTTAATCTGATAAAACACATCTGCCCGAGTTAAATGTCAGCACTATAGAAACACTCCCATTTAGGTCAAGACCAAGAAAAGGCAGCCCAGCTTCACCCCTCTTATTCGACATTACACTAGAGGTCCTGGAGAAAACAATAAATATGAAAAAGAAGTAACAGGTCTGAAAAAAAATGTTTTTGAGAGGTATACCTAATTTGAATGTTCTAGGGGAAATTTAGGAGACTATAAATCTTGAAACACAAAGAATTTAACAAGGTATATACAAGATCAACCATATTAAAATAAAAAAACGTTCCTCTAGGCCAACAGAAACCAAATAGCAAATATACAAGAAAAAAATGAACTCTTCACAATATCATAAACAAAACACAAACAAACAAACAAAAAACAAAGCCAAGAAAAACACTGTTAAGAATTAAGCTAGGACAAAATGGGCAGTGATTTTCTGGCAAAAATTATAAAAATACTGAAGGACATTAAAGAATATACTACTAACTGTAGAGCATATAAATGTTAATTCTCCCCAATTTATTTATTTAGTGTAATTCCCATAAAACAACAGGCTTGTTGAGGGAACTTGACAAGCTGATTCAAGAATTTATGAGGAAGAGTAATCAACAACCACTAAAGAAATTTTCAGAAAGAAAACGAGGGTTGCAGCATTTGACTTACTACATATATATTCTTATCACAAAACCAACAGGAGCTAAATCAGTGAGCTGATGGTTCAGACACAGACACATAAACCAGGGGATAAGCAGAGAGAGTTCCCAATATAAATGTGTGCACACATTTAAGTGCATGTATTCTTTAACAAAATAAATTATGGGTATATTAAATGCCTATCTATGAAAAGCAAAACCTTTCAGATTGAAAAAATATAAGACTATTTTAACATCATGACACTGAAGGACAAACTAATTGGTTGTTTGGACAATGAATCATAAAAAAAAGCAGGATGACTATTCATCATTGGTGCTGCCTGGCATTTCTGAACACCCTCATGGATTTTTGGTAAATTCCTCTATTCCATTCCTAGACTCCTCTGCAGCTAAAGGACAGGTATGTGACCTAAGTTCTACTAAGCACAAGTATGACTTACATGCAGAATGGCCAATGCAAGAAGGCAGCCACCTCCACCAGAGAGGTGGAAACCCTCAGCACAGACCATGTAGAAAGCGTTTATTGGTCTCGGTAGTGGGGTGCAGTGTCTGATGTCCACTTCCTATCAGACCAATGAACCAATAGTCTAGCAGTGGGGTTTTCAACAAAGAAGCCCCATTAAATAGATGGGAATGATCTGTGGCTGTGTAACTCTTGGGAGGGTCTGTATGCTAATAAATTTATTTTCTATTTAAATTAGCCAAAATGGAATCTAGTGTTTGTAGCTAAAGAGCCCTAACTCCCCCCACCCCCAGTGTTATTTTACGTTGGTTACATAATGAGATTATTAAAATCAACATTCACCTTGACTGAGTAGCCCCTAAGCAAAGCTATCCATCATTGCACTTCAGCAAAAACCACCAATAAAAACAATTTGTTCCCAAAATTTTACTATTTTATAATTTCCTGCAATTTCAAATCTAAAAGTGCTGTTTTAATTAATCTTCTTTTCCATTTATGAATATGAGCAGTTATGAAATATATATTACATCTGAATACTAAGAACTCTTCAATTGAGAAAAGTATTGCATGCAAAGCAGTCACAATTATATGTGGCATTGACCATGTCTGATTATCTGTGTTCTGGGGATTAGCTAAGACTTGGTATATATTTTTGACAAAGACAGTTTGCATTTGAGTAAGTCTCTAGCACACATTGTTTACCTCCATTCCTGTTCACATATCCTCTGTCTCTTGAAGAAAAACATCTTAACATATCAAAACATGCTAACTCATGAATGTGCATATTTTAAGAAAAACAACATTCTTTTTCTGTTTACTTAACAAAAGCATGCTTTCGTACAAAATCTGTTAACATTAATACCTGATTTATTAAACTAACCTATGAGCTCCCTTAAAGGTTTTCAGTTCTTCAGTGATAAAGGAAAATGACTGTCTAAAAATTAAAGTAATGGTGGTAAAATATATCAAAATATTTTGTTTTTCTCCTTACTCTTGATGAAAAAAAAACTTACTTCTCTGTTTAGCAGCTATATATGCCCTTCTGTTAAATATCGACAAGGCATCTGCAAAGGTAGATCTATTTCTTATGAGTGTGCAATCATTTGATCTAGAGATTAATCTGCGGCTCCTGTAACTTGTATCAACTAGAAGGACACCCTAATGACTGCTATTGAACACACATAGTTATGCATATTAATTTAAAGGGATGCCAAAGAAGATAGTCAAACGTAATGTGGTGTTCTTTTCAGAGCACTTACCAGTAATTTCACCAAATAAATGGAATGTTTGGGCCACGTTTTCTCTGAAAAGAATATTTCAAAAGCAATCTGAGAGCTTGGTTAAATTGAAATATCCAATTGACCAATATTAAGGAGACTTCTTATCAACCCAAAATATCCTGTCACAGTCCATAATCCAAGATAAATTTAAAACTACTATGTAGTAGTTAAAACATTCCAATAAGTAATTTTTTTTTAAAAGGTGGTAAAAGACAACTATGTCTTGCCATCAAATTCTCAAACTGACAGATCTGACCTTTTTCTACTATCACAATTGACTATTTGCAAATTACCAGATATGGCTCAAGTGGTATTCAAACATATCCTTAATGATTTATCTACATTTCAATCTTCAAAATGATATCTATTTCTGTTGGCAGATAAATCAAAGTACATTCATTTTTGTTTCACTGTTCTCTATTTTAACTATAGTTTGTATTATGGTCAGGTAACCAAATATTATCTCTTTATGCCAGTTTGTTTTTTTTAATAGTAATAGTTTTTTTTTATTAAAATAATTTCTTAGTTTTAGGATTTGGGCAGATACAGTAAGTCAAATTAAAAATGGATAAACCCTTGGTATATTAGCTATATTAACATTTTTTTTAAGTTCACTGCTAATTTTTCATGGGTGTGACTTGAATCTTAGAGTCAAATTCTAAGCAAAACCAAGTCAGAAACAGGATTTTATTCTCAAAGAACAAAAACATCTGACTGATTAAACCCTAACTACTTGGCTTTAAATAGATTTCTTTTCCTTATTGTGTAAAAGTTGTGTATGGCTTTAAAAAAAAAAAAAAAAACACAGTAATATGGGAACGACACAATGCTTCTTAAAACACAAGTGATGCCTAGGGACCCTCACTCTCCCTTTAATGATCCACTGCTCTCATTCAGCTGTCTTTCTTTTTTCAAATCTTTACATATGTGACAGCTCTCAAAAGTAGACCATAGACCATCTGGCATTTTCCGAGGTGTAACTTGTGCAAATTCAGCTCTATTGGGAGCGCACTGCTATCTTCTGCCTGCGTTATAAAGGGACAATAGAATGTAGAACTTATGAGTTGTTTTGAATTATTCATTTTTTTGCCTGTATATTCAAGAAATTTTACAAACTCTGCATTTTGTACTACATAATCACATGCGTTAAAGGTACAAAGAAACTTTTTGACACCTCTTTTCTACAGAAAGCTGGCATTTTGTTTGATATGTGAACATTCAGCATCTGTTATATCATTCTAAACAGGATGGGTGCTTCTACAAAAGACCCCATTTTAAACTTACTCTATATGAGCAAAAAAATGTATTCTTGACATTCAGTAACTAATGCAATACACATCAAAATTTCAAATACCAGTTATATGAACATTCAGCATCTTCAAACCTGGATAGCATTGGTCACCCGCTTACCATATGTGTAAAGAATTTTTTTTTTTTTTTACCAGTGCTCACACAATGCCGCATGATTGTAATTTTAATATCCGTGATGAATAGTTACAAATGTCTTAAGAAATACTGTGCTTTCTAGGTTCAAATGTTTTCAATCAGGGAGGAAACCAATAGAATTAAATCTAGTGATTTTCAATAAGAATAATAAATATGGGAGTAATGAGTCAATAGCATGAACTTCTTTTGATAATTTTTTTTAAACTGGGTGATATTGCAGCAAGTAATAACTACACTTGCAACTGTAGCTGCCTGAGCGGCAATATAAAGCAACATTTTGTTATAGCATATAATCTATTAGCATGTGCAAGACCTCTTCAGTCACTGGTCTCTTGCACAAATCAGATTTAATAAAATTACAAAAGAATTCTCATACCACTTGCCCACTTTAAATGGTGGTTGTATGCATATGAAAAAAAGTTAAATGCTTAGAATTTAAAATTGTAACAAAATTATCAAAATAGAATATTGTTAGGGGGTGACTTGGTATAAACTGAATTTACTCTTCCCAGAGATAGGTGACAAAGCTTTTCTGGATGCCCAATATTATGTAACTCCATGGTCACTATGAGACAGAGACAAACATGCACATGTGCACACACACTAAAATAGTAGATATTATATATAAATAAAGTGGTGTTTTATTGTATATACATGTAATACGCGTCAATACCCAATAGCTTAAAAAATCTCTTTGAGATGCACTAATGTGATAAAATTATATTTGTTATAATGTAAGATTTAGGCTAAAATCAACTAAAATAAAAGTTAAAATAATGGCTAACTCTGTTCCTCAGCTTGATACAAGCCTTTCTCAGTGTACCCTAGATAGACCCAGCATCTTAGCCCTTACACAGTCCGAAAGCTCCTGGCATTTTCTACCTGTTTCCTTAGGTCTCTGCCCCCCCTCCCCGCCCAAGGTCTTTCTGAAAATTTTGACTTATCTCTTGAGCCTCTGAACTTTTTCATCACATGTTATATTTTCCATCTTCATTTTATTTAATGTATATATTAACATAGTGAAATATATTTTGCAATTGTGTCCTTTTTGGAACATTGATCGGTTTGAGAAGCCCAATCAAATTCTCTCTACACAATTTGAAATGTACAAGATGGAAGAGACTCTCTTAAGATGAAAGCATTTTTAACAGTAATTCACTTATCAGTGGTAGGGGTTGCAAATACTTCCCAAACAAAAGGATAAAACTTGACAAGTTGTTTGGAGAATCAATCATTAAGAAAGTCCTTAACCATAATGAAGAAGAGCTCAAAGGACGGAGGGCTGCTAGCTTTTCCCCAATTCCATGCTCCCCATTGTCCCGGGTTCTTGGCTAACCCATTTCCCAGTCTTCCTTGCAGTTCAGTTCAGCCATATATCCATGTTCACTCTGAAAGAATGAGAGCAGAAATTATTTCCGCCACTTCCAGGCCTGGGCCTAAGCCCTGGGTGTGTCCTCTATACTTTTCTTTCTTGCACTAGCCAGCAACCCAGCTTTGACCACAGCAGTGGGAAATATCTTAGGCATTTTGGAGAAAACAAACAGAAGGAATCTGCATGGCAGGGAGAAGAGCCTCTCACTGACCTAGTATGCTCATCTTATACTGTTCCATAAGAAATAAACTTTTATTCAGTCATGGGATTAATGCTGGGACTCGTTGTTATAAACAATGTTACAAAACATTACAGCTTCTATCAAATCCTATTAACAACGACACAAATTCTAAATACATATATATGAACTGCCCCTAGCCCAAATGACTTAAAAGATACCACATTTCACTAGAAAGAAACAGTACATTAGTAGCAGTAGAAAGACCACTGGCAAACCCACAGCCTGGGGTTTGTCTTAGAAGACAGCAGATGAGCTAGCTTTACCATGCAGAAGCCAGTTATTACTGAGGGATAGTCGTGCATCATGCAGTTCTGCAGGAAAAGTATCCCAGCATTACTCTGCTGCTCAAAGACAATTTTTAGCCTCACCATGGCTGGTAGGAAATCCAGTAGAGTGACCACCATCCCATTTGGTCAGGACTAAGGGAGGTGCTGGGATGCAGAACTCTTAGTTTTTAAAACAAGACAGGTGAACTGGGACAAATTGGTCACCTTTACATCAGGAGCAATTTTACACAATTGCTACTGTTTTCCTCAAATGAGACACTGGCTTTAGCAGATGGTGGGAAGATAGGCTTTCAGCGAGACTCACGAGGGGTTGAATTCTAGAGTCAGTATTTCCCAGTTCTGTAAGCTTGAGAAAGGTACTTCATCTCCCTGGGCATGAGGCCCTTCACTAGCAAAATGAGATAAAGTGACAGGTCCTCATGGGTATGGACACTTTATTAGCACTTTCCAGTTTTGTACCACAGTTACTCTCTTTCCTTACTCTTCCCTACATAATTTTCCTATCATTTCTTTCTGATTTACTATTAGGCTTTTTTTTTTTAATTCTGTTACTAGGGGTTTTTCCCCCTATAAATCAATGCAAGATCTTTTTATGAAATAACAGGTTTCAAAAAAAATACACAGTATCTTTCATTGTTCAGAAAGAATAATGACTTGATTGAAAAATATATTAAAAAATAAGGAAAATCATTTTGTCATTTTAAGATTTACATGTTTTACTGAAAAGTCCCCAGCAGTAAGCCAATGAACAAACAATTTTTATTGTATTCCCCCCAAGTGTAGCTTTTCTTGAATACTTGTTTCCATCCCCAAATGAATGACAAATTTGGCCTTACTTTATGCCAGCTCTCACACATCATGGATTCTAGCTAACTTATGTGGATAACATGGGCCCACCACTCGTACATCTGAGAACAGAATATTTTTCAGTTTAAGTTAGCAAGTTTCATTATGGATTGTTACCTACAAGCTTTATTTATGTACGAACAGATCACACGGTCTTCTGATATAATCCCATAGTGAAGATGGGGTCGTTCTGCTACGGTAGGTATCCCTATGTTTTCAGGTATTTCCACCATTTGATTCAACTGATAGAATATCCTCTACTTATAATTATTTGCAACTATGTGATACATATCTAAAAAAAAGTGCCTATCTACTTACATTTAAAAAATATCTAGATCTAGATCTAGATCTAGATATCTCGCCTAAGCAGGCTTTTCTTGTAGGAGAGAAAACATGCTAATAAAAAGGCAACACAAAGTCATACTCTTCCAGAAACTATTTTACATCCTAAAATTTTATTGTTTTTTTTTTGTTTTTTAAGTTATAAAAGGCACTTCTTTGGTTTAAGAAAAAAAAAAAACAATTATTGGGCAAGCAGAAGTTTGAAAAATCCTATAGTTGTGTTATGTCTTAACAAATAGAATCTCTCCTTGGAATTCTGAAAACAGTAGGAAGACAAGTATCAGAGAACAACTACTCATACTTCAACCTTCAGACCATAAGTTAAATATTTCTTTGACCTTGCTAGAGTTTCACCATAGGTTTAAAGAAAAAGATTTTTTAAAAAAAATTATTAATACCATGTTTATAAGTAATCATTTTAAAAGCACCTGATTGGGGTGCCTGGGTGGTTCAGTCGGTTAAGCGGCCGACTTCAGCTCAGGTCACGATCTCGCGGTCCGTGAGTTCGAGCCCCGCGTCTGGCTCTGGGCTGATGGCTCAGAGCCTGGAGCCTGCTTCCGATTCTGTGTCTCCCTCTCTCTCTGCCCCTCCCCCGTTCATGCTCTGTCTCTCTCTGTCTCAAAAATAAATAAAACGTTAAAAAAATAATAAAAAAAAAAAATAAAAGCACCTGATTATTGAGGCACTGGGTGGCTCAGTCAGTTGAGCATCCAGCTTCACCTCAGGTCATGATCTCATGGTTTGTGAGTTCAAGCCCTATGTGGGGCTCTGTGCTGACATCTCAGAGCCTGGAGCCTGCTTGGGATTCTGTGTCTCCCTTTCTCTGCCGTTCCCCAGCTTACACTCAGACTCTGTCTCTGTCTGTCCCTCTCAAAAATAAACATGAAAAAAATAAAAATTAATAAAAGCCCCTGATTATCTATCACAATGGAATAGGACACATTCACATATCTTTAACATATCAGAAATACCTTATTTAACCACATGCAGCATCTACAAACTTCAAACAACATACACTGCAGTAAAATTAGTGTTGGTAACAACTAAGGGAAGTACACACTGAAAACCCCACATATCTGACACTCCAGAATCCATCCTGAGGTTTTATATACTAATTACAGATTTCAAGGACCACAAAGCATATAAGAGCACCTCCATTAAGAAGCATGCAGCACTCCTAGGCTTCAACTGAAGATACACATTGACACACTTGGGTAGATGCAGAACTGCTTTCTGACATAGGTCCTGGATCATCCCTGCCTTCGAGTGACTTTAGCCCTCCTCCATGGGATGAGAGCTCTCCAGTAAGGCAAGGATACAAGTCAAAAAAACCTTGAAACCAAGAACTCTGATCCAGTATAAAAAACTGCATCAAGAGTAGGCTATTAAAGTGTGAAACTAGTTAAGTAAAGCCAAGAATGGGGAAGATGAGAATCAATACATCCTACCCTAGAAAATCAGTAGTCACGGTGAACCAGTAGCAAAGTAGTTCATTGAAGTGAGTAGCCATCAGTTCTTAGAACAGAAATCATGTGCATACTGAGGCTGGAGCTTTGGAGTACTCTGCAGAAAACTCACAAATTGGTATATCGGACTTCTTATGGCTTTCAGTAGCTGCTGCAATAAAACAACAAACTCCATTCTAACTGGCCATGGTAACAGCCACCTGGAGAAAGCGGGCGGCTTCATTCAAGGGAGCTCCTTTTACCTTCAAGCAACACAAACAAAGCTAGCAACACACATATAAATTTGCTATTGTGGGAAATCCAAACAGGTGCTCCCCTCTGCACAAATTTCAAAAGCCTTCCTTGCCTGATTGCATACCTGAATGAGTAGACGAAGAGTAGGTTCTGGCCTCTACTTGCCTTGGTGCAATTCACAGACATACAACCCTAAGCAAGAGCCTTAGTAGCCAGTGAGGAGGGACCACTAGAGTTCAGAGAGTCATACATGGTAACTGGATTTCAGCAACCAAATCATGTATTCAGTCAAAATTGAGTGTGCTGATCTCAAGAAAGGCTTGAGACTCCCAGCTCCAGTGCTTCCCGCACTCACTGCCTCTCAGTAGTTCACATAACTCATTCACGAGGGATACAGCCTGGGGAAGGAGCGACCACGGGGTCAAGCCTCACCAACCACAGAAAGAGCTAGTGACGGCAAGCCAGTACGCAGAGACAGGAGGAGATCAGAGCTCAAAAACACAGATGGCAGGTCAAGGGACCAGAGTCAAAGATTATTCAACCAACTTTTGATGCCAGTTACCAGAAAATGAAGTCTTACCCCATCACCTCCCCCAAAAGGATATTGATAAACAAATAACAAAGTTGTTAAAGAAATTACATTGCTAGAAAAATCTCTAGCTTAGAAAATAAAGGCTTGTGACAGTTCCACCAAAAGGCAATCCCTGAATCTAAGTCCTTGTTAACAAGAAGAGAACTGCTAAAATCCCTAACAAAGGAATCCTCCTTGAAGCCCTTCCTTGAGGAAAGGGCCATGAGGGACACCCAACAAGGGAAATCTTCTTAGCAGATGATCCTGGAGTAAGCACATCTACTGCCTACAGAACCCAGGCCAAGGTCAAGGGAAACATTCAATAAAGAGATGCTTCTGTACTATCCCTCACCAGACTGACATGGACATTCCCCAGATCAGTACTGTACTTGAGAGTTTACACTACAGCTGCCCTGTACTTCCTTTACCATCATACAGTTAGATTTGTTTTCAAACATAAGTCGCAAGATCATGAGGAGCTAAATCCAAACTTGATTTGAGATCACATTTCTGAACCATGTCAAAGGAGGAATAAATATCACCCAGAGGTGTGCAGAACAATGACCGTATGATGCTGGCTCTAGATGCATCATCTGAATGTGACTTTGATTCATCTCTCATTAGGGACAGGTGGAGTACACATGTGTTTGTTGAAAGGATAATTGGATCTCATTAAGAATATTCTGAATCCATATGCACGGAAACAAAAAGTATCTGTATGTAGACACACACATAAATATGTGCTGGTCAAGCAAAGACTGGACCATAACCGACACCTAATCTTGATCCATCCAACAACACCCACTTTCTTCTGGTGCCAGTATGGCTATTAATGAGAGCAGGACCTCAATTTACTGACAAGAACCCTTCAAAAAATAAAGTACTTTTAGTTACACACATTTTGTATACAGAGCTTAACACTGGGCATTTGCTGACTTGCCTTTGATTATACAGCAAGTGCCTTAAAGACAAGTTTCCGTCTTCTTAGAGTTCCATCAACCTTATCAGGCACATACCTGCTGACAAAGAGCCATGTACAATGTTCAGCACCCAGTGGACACCCAGTGAAAATTAACTGATGATGATGAATTATACTAGCTTTTAAGCTGTCACTTGATCCCAGTATGTAACAACCTTCCTGAATAAATCAAGCAACAGTTTGGTATTCAATACCATTATAAACTTCATCCTTCACCTTCACGAGTCTAGGGAATTGCTGTAAAAGCATAATATAAGGATGGCGGAGCTATAGCAAGGATTCAAGAAATTCTCCGTTATAACAAGGGAATTAAAGATTCAGTTACAGATATCATACAATGTGTAGGGAAATGCATCAAAAATACTAGTTAAGTGACCTTCCTGAAAACAGCATTAAAAAGTCAGTACCAAATTATATATCTGAAAGTTTTCTCCCTGCCCTTTAATAAAAGTAAATCCAACTTAATGTACAAGTAAAACTCGTATCTCTTTGAGGGTGGAGCAGCAGAATTGCAAGTGAAGTTCCAGTTAGAAGACAGGGAATCAGGTAGAGGAAACGATGCACTGCTAACTGAACATTTAAAAAGAAATTTATTTCTGGTAGCTTATACAAGGTAAATCAGAAAAAAAGTAAATTCCACTGTTATTCCCCAGAGCTTTAATATAGGTCATAACCCTCAAAGTTCACTGGTGAGTATTTGTTATTGGGATAGCTTTCCACTCTTCAATAAATTCCTTGAAGATAGGGTCCGAGACAAGGAAACCTCTGTGCTTTCATTCTAAGAACAGTTCTCATTACAGGTGATGCTCTCTCTGATCTAATTTAAAGATTTAGGACTCCAAAGTTCTCAGAATTGACTCTAAGACTGGAATGGCCCTAACGATCATGTCCAACTCCTAGGGGAGATCCTGGAGAGCTTCCTCCATAAGGAAGTAATAAACTAGCTGCTTATCCCACGTAACTGAAAACAATTTTCAAAAAAACAGTGAAGTTTTCCAAACCTGTGGAGGCAGATTCACACATACGAGTTTTAAATTCTTTTTTACACGTGAGCAACAGATCACAGGTTAAACATAATAGAAGGTTTCAATATGGAAAGGACTAGGTAAAAAATAACACTATTTCCTCATTCTCAACTTGTCTTCTCCTAAGATGAAATTTCGCCCCCGCTCCCCACCCCGTTACAGGGCTACTTTAAATTTTTGGGGCCGGATTTGAGGAATGTTAATTTTAGATTCTTATCTTCACCAATGTATCAAGACCGTTTTAACCTTGATGGGAATGAAATGTTATCCCAACATGAGCACAGAGGAACAAACTCATTAACCACATTTAAAGATTAACAAGATCGAGACCATTTCTTCCTTGGATTTTACCATTAAAATCCACTAAATCCTTCAGGGTACCTTTGGCGACAAACTAACTTAAATATATTATAAAATACTTGGCAAGTACATACTACAGTGCCAGCCACTGTTCCAGGCAGAAGAGATTTTACAAAATTTACAAATGCCTTGCCCTCACAAAGCTAAGAGATATTTATTATCTTGCATAACAAGAAATCTGAAGACAGGGTGGCTCTAATTAATACTAATTTCACAGGTTCTGTATTTTCACTGCCATCCTCGACATGCCAACTTTCCCATCCGACTCTTCTCCTCATAGTTACAAGACTCTCTGAAACAGCTCCAAACATCACATCTCGAGATGATGACAGCCCTTGAAAGAAGAAGTGCTCTTTCTTACCATCTCTTTAAGAATATATTTAAAAAAAAAAAAAATCCTTCCTTCCAGGAGATGTCCCTCAGGTTTCATTGGTGGACACCGGGCCACAAACTAAAAGTAAAGTTCCCTTCTTCTCTCCCTGCAGACCAACATCTGTTTAAAGGTCTGCCCTTTCCCCCACACTGTAGATACGCTCCTCCGTAGCAAGAGACATATCATTCATTCAGTCAGTCACTCAACGAGCATTTACTAAATGCTACATTCAAGTGCCCAGCGCTTCTGAAGATGTGTTACAGTACCTCAAATAGTGGTCACTTAGAAAAATGAATGAAGGAATGACAGACAATAACATTCATTCCACAGCTCCCAATTTCAATACATTAAAATAAAACCTTAAGTACGCATTTCTTACCTAGAAAAGTAAACAAGGAAAACAAGCATGTTTGCCTTTCCCCATACCTCTCTGATATAATTTGAGTTCTACTTAACCCAGATAACAACCCTAACACCCTGTAACAGCCCACACACCCTGTGTTATTTACAAGGCCAGTTATGAGCTATCATTCGAATGAAATGGGAAAATGAGAATGTCAAATTTATTCATCACCGTAGACCTCATATTAATTTCGTTAACATTCCGAAGAACGTTGCTCCGTCTTCCAGCAGTAGATAAAAACCCACAAACAGTAAAAAACAACGATAGATCTTAGCACCTGAAGATTAAGAGTGGGTGAAGTGCCCATGATATACAGAATTCTGTTTTCTTCATGTGTCCAAATACTTATGGAACATCTATGTATCAGGCACAGCGCTAAG
The DNA here is from genome assembly GCF_046562875.1 of Panthera onca. Taxonomy (NCBI): domain Eukaryota; kingdom Metazoa; phylum Chordata; class Mammalia; order Carnivora; family Felidae; genus Panthera; species Panthera onca. Next base: position 133,160,157 of record NC_138340.1, on the reverse strand, counting down.
ACTAGTCAAGTAGAGCTGAATAAAAAGACATGAGACATGTGCATAATAAACAAAATATACAACTTGAAATCATGGTACTTGCTATAAAGGAAAAATACTACTATTAGAATAACAAGTGAAACTGTTTTGCTTAGGATAGCTAGGAATGGCATTTCACCAAAGGCCTGAAGGGGAAGAAGGCCTTGCAGAGAGTTCCAGGGTTCTGGGCCAACCTAACGACACGTGCAAAGCTCTGCAACAGAACAGGGCTCAGCACATCTGCTGACCTGCTGGGAAGCCAGTGTGGCTAGAGGACACTCACACAGTCCTTTGGACAAAATATGTATTGCCTCATTCAAAGGATAAACAGTAACAAATACATCAGAAAAATCATAGAATGCTTCCATCAACAATTCCTGGCAATATTCTTCCAGATATTCTGCTTCTTTACCATATAAGCCATTACAATAATAAATTATTCACTTATAAGACCACTCTCAATAAAACTGACCAGAAGTTGACTTAGATACTTTACTGTGAATCAAGATACCCCCAGGAAAAGACTTCTGAGGAAGTTACAAAAAGGGGCCATCAACTGTATATATACAACTACAATTTGGAATATTAGGAAACATTTATAGAAATCTTATCCTCTAATTACTTTCTAAGAAAGAAACACATACATCCATTTCTCTGAAATGTACAAATCTATTTATATTTAAAGTGGATGAAAATTGTTCTGGGGCTGGAGAGACTAGCAGGAATTATTCCATGTTCTCGGATAGTGAAATGAAAGGTTGTGGGAGAATCTTGCTACTGTTCTTAGGAATCTGCTCGGATTTTAGAAAGGAGACTGTCATTCCGATTTTGTACTCATCTTCCTATTTTATTCCAATTTTCAAAATCTGATTCCTTACTCAAAATATAATTCTCTGGCAGTATTTCTCAATCTTTTTCCAACTCCACAGAAGTTTATTTGAGCAACACATACCCTTCAGGAATATCTTGTGTGGTTTCAAAAACAAACTTCTCCAGCGAGTCTCATAGCTGTTGCCTTGTGCACCACACTGGAGAATCCTAACTCTAATACAGGAGTCACAGATCAGTAGAGAGCTTACCAAGAGCAATTTTTATCATGATTTCAAACTCTTAAGGGAGAACAAAATGGGCAAATGGACAGTCAGTTGAATAAGTTTATCTACCTGGGGTCTTTAAAATCCCCATTAATTTCTAGCAATTATTTTCAATTAATATAGCATGTAAAAGACAAATGCCATAGGATTTCACTCATATGTGGAATTTAAGGAAAAAAATAAGCAAAGGGGGGGATAAAAGAGAGGGAGGCAAACCAAGAAACAGACTTCTAACTTTAGAGAACCAACTGATGGTTACCAGAAGGGAGGAGGGAGGGGAGTGGGTTCAAGAGGTGATGGGGATTAAGGAGGGCACTTGTAATGAGCACTGGGTGTTGTACGGAAGCAATGAATCACCATATTGTACACCAGAAACTAATATTGCACTGTATGTTAACTAAGTAGAATTTAAATGAAAACTTGAGGAAAAACTTAGCCTTGCAAATCCCACACTGTAGTTTACAAACTGCAAGAGCTAACTATATGTTCTCATTGATAATCAAAGACCATTCTCAAAAATTTTAGCCCATTTCTGCCACCAACTACCTGAGTCTCACTAGATAAACTGTTTACCTCTTTATGCTTCAATTTGCCAGCTGAAACAAACAAAACACAGAACCCACAGAGGTCGAACACACTGATCTCTAAGGGACATTCCTTAACTTTAATATTACAAGAATATAGGCCCAGGATTCATTTTCCACATGTAGAGAAACAATGTAAACATGGCACATAATATATACATAAAACAAACTGGAAAATACCAGCGTAAGCACCCATGTTGTTAGGGCCTTATAATTCGGAATCTATGTCATCTAGATAATATCTATTAAGGTAAGTATTCAAATGTCATCTTTTTCTAGAGAAAGGAGTCTGAGAGGGTGGAAGGTATGACACTTAAATAGGACCATTGATTCGGAGCCAGGTTAACCAGGGGGAGTGACAGTAGTGATTGAGCTGTCCACCTCCAGCCAACAATTACTAATTTCACAAGGTTCACAAACCCTCTGCTCTTGGCCAGATGTCAGGAGCTCAGGGCTGTAGCAATGGTAACCAGTAGGGGTAAAATTAAGACTTTTTTTTTTTTTTCAAAAGTGGAAAACCAGTGAACAAAACAGAATATGAAAATAAGTATTTTCTCTATATAGTATGTGCTATCTGGTTCATGACCATCAATGCTTAGGAGGAAAGGAGGCTGGGACAGTAACTGTGACTCATCCTTCCGGCAGCTGATTTTCACTGAGCACCCTGTGATCACTATGCCACTCACTCCCGTGCTGTGCTGTGCCAGGTGCCTATGATCTGGAGACTCCCTGGTTTATATTGCCCAGAGTATCCCTCTCTTGTGTCTTATGAGAGTCAGAGTGGGAATAATATGGTACTCGGACTCAAGCAGGGGAAGAGATCTGATGGTCTAAGCCTTCTGTATGCAAACTTCCAACCAGCACACTTCCGGGCGTCAAAGTTCACTCCAGAGCCCAAGAGCCTCGGTGACTCAAGATCTGGAGCCTTTTGGGGGTAGTGCCAGATTGTGCCATACTGACACTTAGGTTTTGGCTACTCAGTGCTACAAAGTCAGTTATTTCCTCATCTACTTTCCATCTTACAGAAAACTCTTAACATCTCTGATCTGTCATTTCCTGGTCTGTTCTTGCTTTCCTTAAATTTCTGTCTCTGTAAAATTATCTTTAATTTATAATCATTTAAGTGGGATTTCCAAAGGGAATGGAATATGTATGTCCAATCTGCCATGTTAAACATGATTTTTAAAAAACAATCTCACACACACACACACACACACACACACTTTAAGAAAATGTGGCAAAATGTTAACACTTGTTAAAGCTGAGCCCGGTTCATTCATGGGTGTTTTCAATATTCATTTTTCCCCGTTTTTAAAGGAGCTACTTTAATGTTAAGAAAAATCAGAGTTCTATTTATTAAGCATATAAGTTGATTGGTAACCACTAACCAAAACACTAACAGAGTGGGATATTACCAGGATCAAGGGCAAATTAGTATCCTTTTCCTAGAAAAGTAAACTTTTGCTTATGACTGAGATATTTCATTATATTTAAAACTGAAAATTCATTTTAAAATAAAGAGAGGCCTCTTCAGTGCAGAGTCTTATTTTCTCATGGTTTTATAGGCAACTCTGATGATGTGTTTTAGGTTGTTTTTGTTTTCGTTTTAGGATCATACCAACAGGCCATGCTGTGTGTACTTGACTCTCCCCTGCTGACTCCTGGCTAACCAATGGGAGAATCCAGACAACTCCACTTTCTTTCCTGGGTCCTTGCTCAGTATCTCGGGATCAGCCTGAATATGGGATTAAGAAGACGTTCCATTCTTTCCAATGCCTAACTCAAAATGGCCCTGCACTTCTTAGTCTAATCCGGGTACCAGTTACTGTCACTGTTATGTATTACAAATGTGCATCTAGAAACTTAGAGTTAACAATGTATTTCCACTTAGGTTTTCATGTTTGCCTCTTCACTAACCTCAAGAGGTAGTGAGAGAAGAGAGTACCTCCCTTCGTCCATATTCTGAAGGTGGAGACCATGTAATGACTTTGCCCAGTGATCCCAAGCTAAGGAGTTTTGGTCAGGATTAGAATCCAAATCACAGGACTTCACATCTGACCTTCTCTGCATATACAAAGCCCCTTTTATAATGTCTGACCAGGAGCATCACTCCGGTCAAACCTAGAGCTAGGTGACAAGTCAAGCTTTTGCCCATAATTTCATTTTCACTTTTCCTACATTTGCCTTTGTCTATTAAGAATGTGGGAGTCAATCTAATTGGCTTGCCACATGTGTACCTTCCTCTGCTTTAAAAAAGCACCATGTGGGGAGCCTGGCTGGCTCAGACGGTTGAGCGTCTGACTTCGGCTCAGGTCATGATCTGACGGTTCGTGAGTTCCAGCCTGCATCGGGCTCTGTGCTGACAGCTCAGAGCCTGGAGCCTGCTTCTCATTCTGTGTCTCCCCCTCTCTCTGCCCCTCCCTGCTCATATTCTGTCTCTCTCTGTTTCTCAATAATAAATAAACGTTAAAAAATTTAAAAAAAAAAGCACCATTCTATGTTTGTACCTGTCGTCGGTGACACCTCCAGTTCTTCCCAAGTCTTCATACATCATCAGTAACAGTAGGAGAGATTTCAGCACTTAGTTCGCAAGGCATACTAGAGTGGATTGCATCAGGCCCTACTGCCTGGAAACTAAGTTGAAACAGCACTCATGCAGACTTATAAAAATTAAGTTATCTGAATAACGAAACTTCTATATGACATTTTTCAAGGGACTGAGTTCTAATATTTGTGCCAAAAACAAACAAAAAAAATAGGGATACGTTAAAGGGTGAGAGACACATAATAATGAGCCTCTCTCCAAAAAAGACTATCCACAAATACTTCCACATTTGTATTAATATGCAAAGACGTGAAAATAACACTGTACCTACAATTAAGAGAAAAGACCAAAACCATCCTCAAACGATTTAACGTCATCCTTATCCCCCAAGATATGCTATTCTAGGTTTATAAACTACCCATCTTTTCAATTCATTGTAATTTAGTGTTTCATACACTAAAATGGACACTAAAATCTGTCATTATTACTGACCAAGCTATAATCGCCCTTCTTCAGCCTGCCAGAGCTGTAGATTCTGACTCTGTGAGCTTAGTTACCCTGTTTTGTTTTTTAGGTCGAAGAAGTAGTGGTTGGGCTTTTGTTTGTTTTTAGTAAAAAAGAAAAAAATTAAATGCAGAAAATGACCACTCCCACACATTCATTCTTTTTACACATTAAGTATGTACTCGGTGAACTGTTCCATTTAAATATTTTTACTTTAACGCCGTAGATGTCACCAGAAAAACAAACTAAATTAAAGACTTCTTCCCAGTGAGTGTTCTAACAAACCCCTCATTTTCTTTAGGCTTAATGGAGACAAGGAATTGCTCATCAACGTCATGTTTATCAAAATAAGTGAACCTGAGCAAAGTGATGAGCAGGGCGATGAATCCTTGGCTAGGTAAAGGGCCCCACTTCTCAGGGAAAAACTTGTGAAACCATTTAAGATAATGATAGTGTAAATGTACCAACATCAGAGCACAAACTTCAAAGAGTTGTGCAAAAGATACAGTATTTCGTTTATGAGTCTCACACACTCAGGAGCCGATGGTAAATTGTGCTCGCAGAGAACGTTCAACTACATCTAGTGTGTAGGTTGGAGCCTAATTAGTTTTCCTGGTAAAACTGAAACCTTTGAAGAACTCCCTCAAGGTAAGAATGAGGAGACAGGCTACTGCCCAAGAACAGTTGAGTTTGGAATATCCATTCCTCATGGCAAAACAGTTCCTTCCATAGAGTCAGTTTCACTTTTTAACTAATTAACAAATTAATAAAATCAATTTATTCCAAACTCTGTTCCTCCCTTCTTCTCTCAGAATGTATTTATTCCACAATTTCAGGTCTTCTCACTCCACGAGTACTGAATCTTCTGGGGTAGGTCCATTCTACAGAGTTTTGTAAAAACAGTCACTCTTAATAACTAAATGACCAAGCTCTTTTAAATGCTTAAATATTGCGATAGTGATGATTCTTATGGAAGCAAATGCTTATTCCTGGTTGACTGGCAACAAAAAATGGTGCCAGAAGTTGTACAGAACTAATGTTTTCCCAGCAGCCCTGTAAATATTTGCCATTATTCTTCTTTTAGTAGCTAGTTCCAAATGAGCAAACTATGAACTTTCATACAGTAAGAATGGTGTACAACTGCCCCTAATAAATCTTCTCCGTCTTATGCTATATTTCCATACCATTGAAAGAAATAGCTGATACTGCACAAAGTTTTGAAATACACTGTTCTCCAAAGTATGTGCTTCATCAGCAATTTATTTCAACATCCACATCTCCCTCTCTAAAGGCACTGAAACTAATTATGTATTGTCCCAAATGCCTAGATACCACAGATATCATATGAATTCATATATTATTCAAAAAGCTTATCTTTTTTTACTTATTAATCTGACTCTTAGGTAAACTGTATCTCTATTATAAGGGACTTTGCTTTACTTCGAGAACAAACTCTCGCTGTAATAGGTAAGGAGATATTCTTTCCACTATATCTACACACACTTGATTGGAAGGCTGCTTATTGCAGACATTTTTAACTGAAAGAGATAGCTTATTCCCATTTGGGACAGAGTGTCAAGAGAAGATGAAAGCAGGCATTTGTAATTCCTCAGAAAAACAGGCAAAAGAGTTTTCGACCTTAAGAAATCTGACTCTTCTGGAACATAAACCTTGATCTTGGGTTAATAAATCAAGATTCCTAAGATAATCAAATAATCCCTTATGGCGACATCAAGTTTTCGATTTTAAAGTCCTTTCATTGCGCTATCCAACCCCATCATGCCATTTAACGAGGCCACAAGTACCAACTGTAATAGTTCTTTTCCAGTATTATAAAACGCAAAGTGCTGCACAGTGAAATTAAAAGTAAGAAACACTTTGTGAACGATGTAAACATCTCTCTAGAAAACTTCAAAACAAGCTTAGTCTCAAACAAGGAGCCAGTACCTGGGTTCTCCCAAAAAGGCAGCCATGGCTATCAGTCCCTAGGGGTCATTAAACACAACTGTTAAGAAACCACTTTCTAAAAAACAAACAAACAAAAAGTCTCTAAATGTTCAAAGAAAAAACTCTGGGCAATATATTCAATTGAAAACTGTATTAGTTCTAAGTCTGAGTTATACCTCAGAATTAACTAAGAAGCTCTGAAAAATTAAGCTTGTCCAGACCATGCCCACATATGATCTATGTTCACTGGTGTGGACTGGTCTGGACATCAATATGTTTTGAAGCTAATGCAAAGAGTGGAGAACCCTTGCTTTCAACAACGGCATAGGACTACAGCAGCATATTCTGGCCCCTGTATCTTTAGCTTCAGTTTCTGATTTCTTCTTGGTGCCAAATGAAAATGCCTATCTTCAGACCACAAAAAAAGAACAGCAGATGTCAAGATTCTCTGCCTATCTCTCCGAATGAGACCAAGTAAGTTCTCATAGAGGCAATGAGACAATAGTTCTGAAAACAAAGAAGCCCTTTTTCTAAAACGTCAAGTATATTGTAAGCCCAGGAATAGACTTGAATTTATCACAACAAAGATAAAATTCCAAAAGAATATAGTAGATTAAAATTTTCCTAACTTTTTTTATGACCCAACACAAAGGCAGGATACGGTCACATCATTAATAGTGAAAAAGGGCAATAATTTCCAACCAGGGAAATGGATTAGAATTTTCAGCTTGGAATAAACTATTAATTTAAGAAAACTATCATCTCCCCTAGGATTTTAATGTAATCTTTAGGGGACCATGAACACCACAGAGTCCTGACTCTTTCCCTACTCTTTCCCCATCTGAGAGTCAGGGCTACATCACTGGGAGATTAGCTGTGTGGCCCTAGGTAAACTGCTTGACTTTTCTGAGCTCAGTCCCATCTACAGATAATAATACTTATTCCACCTGCCTGATAAAGTTGCTGATAGGCCAAGTGAGATCATCAATATGAAAAATTTCATTAACTGTAAAAAGCTCTAAGTAATAACATTGTTAATATTACTAATAAAAAGCATCCTTTGATATGCATGAACTGTAGACTGAGAAAATTAGCTCCTTAAGAGAGGCAAAGATAGTCAATCCACATTTTAAGACAAATTACTACAGCTTAACCAATTCAAAGCTGTCAGTCTCCTACAGAGAAGCTAAATGTAGTCAAAAGGTACAGATTTTCATTTATTCAACAATTAACATGACAGTATTGGGAACAAACTCTGTGCATGGCCCTGGGCTATATGCTGTGAGGGCTACAAAGCTGAATGAGCCGCCAATTCTGCCTTTAAGGAGCCTTCAGTTCAGTGATGAGGAAGAGGGCCATCCACACAGGATGATTTCAAAATTAACGAGCCCTTTAGGAGAGATGAAGATAAAGCCACTCTGCTTGCAGAAATCACAGCATGGTTCGCCTGTACAGCTGGAGATGTGGGGAGACAGGTAACATGAGTGAAGCATGGGAGAAGGAAAATACTGGACCCGGAGAGGGAAGAAAAAGGAATGCATTTGGGCTACGGCAAAACTTCATGAAAGGAAGTAGTGGAGGAAAAAAAACAAAATTTCTTTTACTCCCACAGTCATCCGAAATAGCTTAGGGAAGGTCCAATGTACTCCTGGATCAATGCTAATTGCTGGGGGTGCAACTTAAAGGCAGGAGACCTGTAGACATGTAACAGCAGAAACAAGTTACAAATTGTGACAATGACAGAAAGCAAGGATGCCTGGAGAAATAGGGAAGCCCAGTTTAGACTGAGAAGTCTGGGAAGTCTCTCTTGGGAACTGACAATTAAGTCTGGTGGGCAGACCCAGAGGGCAAAAGCTCAGAGACAGAAAGGAACTCAGAGCATCTGGAGGACCCGAAAAGGAACCCCGTATAGCTACACAGGCAGGGGCAGGAATTTCCAGCAGGAAACACGTCATGTCAAACACTACACACAGAAGTCTGAGAAGAGACCACTGCGATAACTGACCTATCAGTATTAAAAGACTATTTTAGGGGCGCCGGGGTGGCTCAGTCGGTTGAGTGTCCGACTTCGGCTCAGGTCATGATCTCACAGCCCGTGGGTTCGAGCCCCACGTCGGGCTCTGTGCTGACAGCTTGGAGCCTGGAGACTTCTTCGGATTCTGTGTCTCCTTCTCTCTCTCTGCCCCTCCCCCAGTCACACTCTGTCTCTCTCTCTCTCTCTCAAAAATAAATAAATGTTAAAAAAAAAAAAAAAAAAAAAAGACTATTTTAGTTGTATTTAACCTTCCAGGAGAGACTAAGTATCAGCCATGTGGACCAAACTGGGTTTGAATACCAGGAGCTAGTATTAAAATAGAGCCTAGAATATCTCAGTGATGGAGACAGATGTATCAGAATACAATCTGAGTCTTCAGCAAACAGAAGTGTCATAAAATCAAAAGGCAAAAATAGACCATAAGTGAAAACCAACTAGAAATTAAAGTATAGCTGAGTATCAGAGAGGTCTCAATTGAGATTAGAGAATATGTATTTATACCACAGCTAATCTTACTGCGATATAACATCTTTTATCTATGATCCCCATAGATCATAGATCCCCATAGATCATCTTTTATCTATGAGACCCTGGAATCTGAACTGAGAATACTGATGGTGTTGTCTTTTACTTTATTATCACGGCAAATAGGATACAAGGTCATAGAATTGAGGGGGATAATGACAGATCATTTGCAGGTGCTAGCAGGCCATGAAAACAAAGGCACATGAAGTGAAGAAGCAGATGAGTTACTATGAGGCAAAAGAACATAGTTCACAGATTAGGCATAATTAAAGTCAAAAACAGGCAGAAATGAGAAAGTCAATTTCTGATTTCAAAATCTTAGAGATTTTGCAGTAACAAGGTCCAAGGTGGGTCTATATTTGTAAGGTGGCCGAAGGGAAATAGACATTAGGGCCTTTGAGCTAAAGTCGTCAAGAAGCAGTGTGATTTCAAAGAAATTAAAAGAAGCTTTATAAAGAAACTAAAAGAAGCTTTGACTTCGAGAACAAATTGGATACTAGTTAGGGATCAAATAGTTTAGGCTAGAAAGTGGAACAGAATGTGAGAATGATCAGAGCAACAACACACTCAATACTCCTCCACGCAATGAGTAATTTAAGACTCTGCCATTTGACTTCCAGTGTCAGCTACTACCAACACCCCCTTCACATCAACTTTCCACGTATCAGACTAGCAGCTAGGCTCCAATTTAATCTTTATTTTAGTATTATTATTTTTTAATGTTTATTTGTTTTTGAGACAGAGACAGAGCATGAACGGGGGAGGGTAGGAAAGAGAGGGAGACACAGAATCCAAAGCAGGCTCGAGGCTCCAAGCTGTCAGCACAGAGCCCAACGCGGGGCTCGAACTCACGAACCGTGAGATCATGATCCGAACCTTAGTCGGAGGCTCAACCGACTGAGCCACCCAGGCGCCCCTCAAATTTAAAGTTTAAATTATCAGAAGATCTTACAGCCTGAAATATTTTACCCTGATTTGGATCAGTCCAAACAAATTTGGACTTTATAGAAAAAGCCAGTTTTATTCAACCTCCTATAAGAAAGATCTTATGATATACATTAAAAATGATATATTAAAAAGGGGGGTGCCTGGGTGGCTCAGTTGCTTGACCACCCAACTCTTGATTTCAGCTCACATCATGAACCCTGGGTCGTGACATCAAGCCCCATGTCGGGCTCCATGCTGAGCGTGGAGACTGCTTCAGATTCTCTCTCTCTCTCTCTCTCTCTCTCTCTCTCTCTCTCTCTCTCTCCCCCCCTCCCTCCCTCTCTCTCTCTCCCTCTCTCTCTCTCAAATTAATACACACACACACACACACACACACACACACACATTTTAAATTACACACATATATTCCACTGGGGTATAATCTATAGAAATTAAAAGGGATTCCTCTTATTTTTTAAAAAAAAAAAGGCAAATTATACCTATCTACCTAAAAAGTACTAAAAGGCATTTGTTCTGTTTGTTTCAACAGGTAAAGCCAGACCAAAAATCAACCACCTGAAACTTGCTAAAGTGAAAAATATTAGAAACCTAAATATGTAAGAATATGGGTTCATATGACATTTCCAGTAGTAATTATTCATATTCAGAGCTATTTGATAGGACTTTCAAAAATTTATTGGATACGGGAGAAGTGCAAAAAGAAGAAACTAACTCATAAGGAAGAGGAGAAAAATGCTAATTGCACATGATCACATCATCCTCTGGACGCGATGTTCTCACTGCTGCTGCCTACATTTCACTCACCTTTGTGATGACTACAGCACCTTTGCAGTGCTGAACAAATATGCAGAAGACCACCTGCAGAGACGGGCCTCTTCGTGGATGATACATTAGTACCTTTTCCATTACAAGGAGCAATGATGGGCAGCATCCATAGAGGACATGAATGGTCTTATTAGATCACAGGCATGAATCAATTATTTATGACAATTTGAGACGGTGGAAATCTTTTGCTTTTTCTAAAATTTCCCAATCTAAGTTCTCAAGAACCATGGGAAATGTATTTAATTAGATTATATTCCAATGCAGAACAAATTTCTCCACCCACTCCTTCTCTAGCTCACATAATGCAATTTCACCCTCTAAGACCAGCATCAGAGGGTTTTAAAAGAAATTTCCCTTTTATGTGTTTTACTGCAGAACCCAAGGACTTGGGAAGAATCCAGCTTCCAGTGGAAAACTGTGGAGCATGGATTTACCACTGAGTCCTGAAAGACTCACTGCAAGAAACACAGGACAAGTCACCGTATTGACTCTCAGCTGTGCTAAGGCAGAGGGGAAATGGAGTTCCTGGAAGGAAAGGAGAGGAATTTCTACCAAGCCTCCTCATTCTAACACACCTCATTCTCTACTACTGAGCCATGGATAAAGCTGGAAGCAGGTCTCACTCCTGTGGCTGGATAAAAGCTCGGAACCACTGTCTTCCAGAGTCTGCTGCATGGCAGCTCCCAAGTACCTGTACAAGTCATTTGTGCTTGTGACAAACGCAGGATCTGCCAAGCAAAGAAAAACTTCCTCATTCTAGAACTTTAGTGCCTTACTGAAAAACCAAATTATAAAACGGGTATACAGTATTCTCTTTTGCTTACCAGAACTGAATGGCCACTCTCTTGAAGCCTCCAGCCAGGCCCAGCTTCATGGACCTGTGACCTGTGCAAATCTCAGCTGCTGCCATCTTAAAATTCACAATTTTTGAATAAGGGGACCTGAATTCTCGTTTCGCACTATTCTCCACACACACACCCACCAATTTATTTAGCTGGTCCTGTCTTCCACAGAACCTGAAGGAATCTGAATCTCCTGGCTTATCTGTCACTTGAGAAGCATTTCTTACAAGTGACTGGGGCTCTAATGTAGCTTTGGGAAGCTAGCCCCTTGCCCTGGTATTTTTTGCTATCTGGGAGAATTTTCTTTTTAAAATATTATTGCTTTTAATATAATAAGATAATTTACCCTGGGGGGGGGGGGGAAATCAATGATTCAGAGGAAGGTATACACAATATTAAGTGGAAGTCTTCTTCACAAATGCACCCCCCCACACTTAATTTGACATAACTCCCTAAAAGTAACTGTTGCAAAGAAATAGCTTTCATTACGAAAAAAAGAAAAATACACATCTAATTTGATAAAAATCATACATACACACACAATTATATATATAACCCCCCACATACATATAGATATATACATATAGATGGATAGAGATATATATATCTTTTTTAAAAAAATCCCAATTTTGTATGTTACTGAATTAGATGGAGAAGACCCCTTTGAATCTTTCAATGAAGCAAACCAGCAGCTCCACAGAGTGTGCATTATTTTTCATTCATTTCAGGGTCTTCAGCTTAAAGAATATCAAACTACTCTTCCATTCTTCCCCAACAGGTGACTAATCTTAGGGCAAAGCAGAAAGAACCAGAGATAACCAACTGGCTGCCTTCTTCTCAACTATTATGTTTTGATGAAGAATTCAGATGATTGAGACTCAAAACAAATAAAAAACATAGATAAGCCCCAGCTCTGCCTCTTACTGGCCATGCTGATTGAAATGAAACTCTGGATTTGTTTCCCCATCTACTAAACAGGGCAATTTTTATGAAGCCTCCAAAATTTCTTCCAAATCTAGCACTCTGGATTTGGAAGACACTCTTTCAGATATCCAGCCTCACAACTACACCTTGGGTGTTGTCCTACCTCAGAAATCTTAAATTCTTATTTCCCAATCTCATAATTCATCTACTCTTTCTACTCCTATTCATTTACTCCACTGATACTTGTTTTGTTTCTTCAGGAATAGAAACCTTTAGGGACTGTCAGCCTCTCTGGCTAGTTTTCTTATTTGTTAGATCTTTCCTGTTTTTACTTCCTTCTCAACCCATCTGATATCCTCAGCCCAGCGCTATAAACTCTCTTTGGACAACGTCCTTAAGTCCTTTGCCCCACTGTCTTTTCATCATAACTATCATTTGTCCAAACTAAAAACCCTGGCCTCATCCCCAGCACCTGCCATTCCCCTACCCCATATGTCTTACTGATTGTACATCCCAAAAAGCTGAATCCTACCTGCCATTACCCCATCCAAGACCGATCTTTCTCAGTTGGATTAATACAACAGTCTCCCAGTCGGTATCCTAATATTTTCTGTTTCTCATTCTTACTTATATTTTCCAGCTACCCCAATAGTTATTGCCCTAAAATATAAGCAAACGAAATAATAAACCTGCTTAAGTCACTACTCCCTTCAATACCTTCCATCTTCCCTTAACCCTTTGTTCACAGATTCTTTGCCTCCCACCTCCCTCCAGCTCTCATCCAATATTTTCCATCTCAGCTTAGGCAAAACTTCTCCAACTCTCTTCAAGCTGACCTCTTACCTCTAGACCTGTAAACCATCCTATTGGCTTGGAACACTGGCTCCACCCACTCCCATGCTCTGCCAGAGTTGGCTAGCTCCTTTTGGCTTTACCAAATACATCGCTCCCTCTGGAAAGCCCATTTTGACCTCTCCCTAACATGAGAATTTGTGTTTCTCAAATGTGAAAATATAACAACCTGCTCCTTCCCATCAAAGCTTTCATAATACACATTATTTCAAGACTATAAACTCTGAACACAGAGGCCACACCTGTAGTGTTCATCACTGCATCACAAACATAACAGAGGGTCAGCACACTGTAACACTTCATCTTAAAAGAACTGATTTCTTATTCAGCTTTAAAAGTTATATTTTGGGGCGCCTGGGTGGCGCAGTCGGTTAAGCGTCCGACTTCAGCCAGGTCACGATCTCGCGGTCCGTGAGTTCGAGCCCCGCGTCAGGCTCTGGGCTGATGGCTCGGAGCCTGGAGCCTGTTTCCGATTCTGTGTCTCCCTCTCTCTCTGCCCCTCCCCCGTTCATGCTATGTCTCTCTCTGTCCCAAAAATAAAAAAAATAAAAAAAAAAAAATTAAAAAAAAAAAAAAAAGTTATATTTTGACTCCTAATCCTGAAAGGTACCCATGAATAACATATTCTACAAAAAAGAATTTATGTGTAAATTCACACAGTATTCAACTCCAGAAAGTTGGAGGTTTGAGAACTAAAATTATCTGGACCACAGCATTTATGGTCTTGATGATTACATGTTAGTTATTTCTTCAGTGGTTAGCATTTTCAGGGTAATCTCTGTGGTAATTTCCAGGCCTCAGCTCCTCCCTGAGACTTGAAGAAACTCCCAAATAGGAAAGGAATATATCTGGTTCCCTCACTGAACCCCACCCGCCACCTGTATTTCAATATCATCTCATCTCTCCCAATAAAGACCAAAAGATTTTAGGGATATCAGAAAGAGCCTGAAAATCTTTGACAAAAGGGCAGCAAGAGATAGACTGGAAATGAAATGAGTCATGGTATAAGATAAGGGTGAAGGGCAAGTAATAAATTAGAATATTAATAGGAATAGTAAGGACAACAACATCAGCTATATACATTGTATACTTTATAGAACGTGAAGCATTTTAAAACTAATTTAAAAAGGTTGAGAAAGATAGGAGAAGGAAGAAGAAAGGAAGGAAGCTGGGGAGATAGGCAGTAAGCAAGGGAAAGAGCAATGAAGGAAGAAAGGAACTAAAGGAGTCTCAGACTCTTCTAGCAAAGCAAGAAAAATAAGAACTAGGGAACGAAAATAGGTCTTACATAAAGTGCCATTCCTACCCACCTCCACAGACAATGAACATTATTCAGAGCACTGCCACCATTCACTGAGAACTCTTCAGACTAGCTTCAAAGTGAAGAGCAGTCAAACCTATGACTTGACTGTTTTAATATCTTTAGGAGTCATCTATGAATATTTGGAACTCGACGTGATGAATCAGGTATGGCTTGAGAGTAAGAAGGGGGTTAGAAGGCAAAAAACAAAGAATGTACTGATTTAGAATGCTCATATTAGGAACTTAAAGTATGAAATAATACAAGCAAGATGTATTTTTAAGAATCTCATTAATTCCATGTACTTCTTAAGGATTTATTAAGCACAAACCATGTAATATCCAATGCTCTATTATGACATAATTATCAATGATCTCAGGAAGACATGGTCTAACACCCAGCATATCAGGTGTCTGGACATGTAACCCATTCGAACCATGGATCCAGAAAGAACGAAAGAAACAATGAAAGAACAAAAGAAAGAAACCGAGCAAGAACAAAAGCAAAAAACAAAGCTTTGAAACTGATACTTGTGTCGAAAGATAATGACAATCAATAAATTGATTCAATGTTTAGACACATATTTCTGTGATAATTAAGCATAAAAAATATTTTTCTCCAATAATCCTTAAAATAACACAATAAGGTATATAGAATTAGTACCCCCATTTTATTTTGTTTTTACAGCTTATTTATTTTGAGAGAGAGAGCAGGGGAGGGGCAGAGAGAGAGAGGAAGAGAGAATCTGAAGCAGGCTCCATGTTTACAATGTGAAGCCTAACACAAGGCTCAATGCCACACACCAGGAGATCATGACCTGAGACAAAACCAAGAGTTGGATGCCTAACTGACTGAGCCACCCAGGCACCCCAGGACCTCCATTTAAAAAAGGAGAATTTTGATCATAGAGTTTAAATAACTTGCCCAACACCAGCAGGAATCATGTATCCAGGATCTGAACCTGACCATCAACTCCCACTGGCCTCCAGGAACTGAACTTAAGATGCCCAAAGCAAAAGATGGCAATGGTTCTCCCTAACTTCTTGGTCAAAACCTAGATGAGCTTGGAATAATGCACCCTAAGGGAGAAGTGTGTCAGTAAACTTGAGTTCCATTCTAGAATGCAGCCTAGTGATGGTCATTGAACAATGAGATCATTATAAGTAACCATCAAAAACAGCTTATGTTCGGGCACCTGGGTGGCTTAATCAGTTAAGCGTCCAACTTCGGTTCAGGCCATGATCTCATGGTTCGTGGGTTTGAGCCCCGTGTCGGGCTCTGTGCTGACAGCTCAGAGCCTGGAGCCTTCTTTAGATTCTGTGTCTCCTTCTCTCTCTGCCCCTCCCCTGCTCACCCTCATGCTCTGTCTCTCAAAGGTGAATAAATGTTAAAAAAAATAAAATAAAAAACAGCTTATGATTTGTCCACCTAACCCTAAACTAAACCAGGAGTTCGATTTTGGAATAACAAATGGTTAAAGATTCTTCTCTTCATGGGGCGCCTGGGTGGCTCAGTCGGTTAAGCATCCGACTTCTGCTCAGGTCACGATTTCACGGTCCGTGAGTTCCAGCCCCGCGTCAGGCTCTGGGCTGATGGCTCAGAGCCTGGAGCCTGCTTCCGATTCTGTGTCTCCCTCTCTCTCTGCCCCTCCCCCGTTCATGCTCTGTCTCTGTCTCAAAAATAAATAAACGTTAAAAAAAAATTTTTTTTAAAGATTCTTCTCTTCAGACCAAAGCATTTTAACTGCAGCCACATAACCATTTGGTCAGTGTATTTTTTTTTTAAAAGAGAATTTTTCTGAGAGACAAATGGAGGCAAAGATATTGAGCAAGATGAAGTCACAATGACTTGCTCCCGATATGGGATCCCACAATGAATGAGCATGCAATATTAGGAAAGAATTCCAGGTCTACTGAGAACCGTAACACGAAAGCTGCCTCTCCCAGTCTTATTGGGTGGTATTTATTTCAGGGGTTTGTTTACATAAGTGAATTCTCGGAGAATATTAATACTACTACTATAATGTGCATTCAAACATGAGACCTGCAAAAGAAATTTAAATCCCAATCTCTCCTGATCTTTCCTTATCACCAAGTAACAAATGTTCTCTGTATATAAACAGTACACCTGAGTATCTGCCATTTCCAGTATTAGACATAGAGGAGGCAGCCCCGAAAGTGATAAAATAATATTCACTAAGGAGCGATCAGAGCTACGTTGGCCAAGTCTTGGGAAAGAAAGAATAGAGATCCTCATAACCGAGCCCGCTGATGTTGAGAGGAAGCTCAGAGGACACCAAGAGGAAGATGACAAGCAGCAAGCCGAGTGAAAAAGCCTGATGCATTAGCTCCATGAAGAGGAGGCAAGAGTGACTTGGGCAACAGGCTTGCAACCTACTGCCAATTGAGTGCTTACTATTATGAGAGTGAGAAACTCTTCAGAATGAATAAATGGGTTAAATAGAATGAGGATTGCCATTTAAGTAGAGCATTCGAACTTTGCTTCAGATCATGGGAATTCTACAAAATCACAAAGGAGAGAATTAGCTGAACAAAATAGTTTAATTTAATGGGACATTTATTTCAGAAGAGGAGCTAAGGAAAATTTCTGGAGTTAAGTAATGGCATTTAGAATTAGGAGACATGTATGTAAAAGCAATGGCCAAGGATAAAGTTAAGTGATAAGAATTCTTCAGAAAGACCTAGAAAATCAGAGATAGAGACCTAAGGCACTTTAGAAAGAAGAACAAAGAAAAATGTGAGCTCTCTATAAGAAATAATTAAAATAGAATTTGACCTAAATTAAAGGAAAATACTACATGTATCTGAATGTAAGCACAGGAACACAGGAACACACACACACACACACACACACACACACATACTCCTTCCTACCTCAGAAATCCCCCCAAAGACTAAGATCAAAATGTTACTTCTGTTCCTTTTCTAGTCTAATTAAAACATGAAATGTTGCCTATTGCCTGTTACC
This sequence comes from Panthera onca, assembly GCF_046562875.1. Lineage (NCBI taxonomy): Eukaryota > Metazoa > Chordata > Mammalia > Carnivora > Felidae > Panthera > Panthera onca. Next base: position 133,142,226 of record NC_138340.1, on the reverse strand, counting down.
AGTTTATGTGCATTATGGGTTAAATAGAAAAATTAATATTAATTGAGGGTGTCATTTCCCTGCCACATTTATTTTACCAATTCAGAGGAATAGTGATTATAAAAACAAGGCATAGCTCCAAATTATATACTGAATCATATACGCTAAACTGAGGGGAAAAGCCAAAGTCTTTACTGGTGTTGTCATAAAAATATACTCTTATAAACTCTAAACTTTAGACTTAAGCCCCTTTCCAGCAATTATAGACCAAAAATATTTTCTCATAACATGAACCCATTGTAAACTGTAAAAAGGAAACTCATAAGATGAAAAAATAAAACTTCCCAAACATAAAATTTCCTCAAATTACCTTCCTTACATTTTTAATTCTTTACTGATTTGATTTAGGTTAAAAAAAAAAAAAAAAACTTGAGTCGTTAGAATTGTCTTTTTAATTTAAATTTCATAAGAAAGAGAATCACAATGCACATTCCCTGACCAGATTGTGTGTGGCCTATTTATTCAAAATGTTTGATTCCATATGGATTTCTTCTCTTTTATTTATAACTTCCAGAAAGGATTCTCAGTAATAAGTTAGCAACTCAAGGGCAACCAATGTGAAATCCAGGCCCTGAGAGCACTGTACCTGAGGTCTGTCACCTGCAATGTTTTCTAGAAGGACCAGGGAAGACACACAAAGCTCATGAACTTCTGTGTGGAGTATGAACCAAGTGTGAGCCACAAGTGGGTGGTCCACTGAGGTCAGGGTTAAAGTTCAGAGAATAATTTGGAAATTATTCTCAGCTTGGATCTCGTTTATGAGGCCTGAGAATACACCCTTTAATTAGAATACAATTTCCAAAGCAACCACTCCCTTGACTTTCCAGAGCTCAGTTATTCTCAGAAAAGTAAAAACAGCCTCATCACACTGACAGCTAACAGTCCCCTATAAATTACGCCTTAAATGTCCAACAAAGAAAGCAGCAGGCATCCGGACAACGTACATGTTAGCTGCCAGCCCTTCTAAACACTCTCAAGAACAGATAGAGAAAAAGAAGTCGTATTAAACAGACTCACTCTCCTCTATTTCTTGCTTATGCAGCTGAGCTATCCCATGGAAGCTTGGAAAAAGAGTGGGTTGTGCATTTGAAAACGTTCCCACACCCCAGCCGGCCTCATTTTTCTGATGATCCCTGCATCCAGCCAAGCTCACACTACAGTGGGAACACTAAAATCAGTTCCATGAGAGCCAGCTGTCCTCCTCTTCCACAGTGCTCAGGGAGCCACACAGGACTCCTGGAACGGGAGCCAGCCCGGTCCTGACTCACCACAGATGTTCCCCTCCTCCCCCATGCAACTCTGAGCCAGGGCCTTCTTTCCAGGGCTTACTGTTATTACAAAAGATTTCACTGGGCCCCCCAAAATGTGCTGGATGCTGAGAGGAAAACACACATCTCCCTAGCTGTGGGGTTAAGAGAGACAGACATTAAATTATTCAGAGATGGCCAACTACCCTATGGGGCCAAAGAAGGAAATCCAGGCAGCTTTGTAGAGTTCAGTGTCAGGGAGTTGGAACAGCAGAAGCTATCACAATAGCAAACTTTGAAGTGCTATCCAGGCTTGAGTTGAGTTTAAATATGACATAAAACATTCCGTTTTGGCAAATCCAGACATCAGATTTTTCTCTGGACCCAACAAAGTCGTCTTTGCCTTAGTTAGAAAAGTGTGACCAGGACGAGAACGAAAATACAGTTTCTAAAATTTGTAAATCAGAATTCAGAGTCCAAGGTCACCCGCAAATATTTGGAAATTCTCACCAGCTATTTTTCAGGCAAGAGTGGCGTTGCTGTCTTCGGACTTTATCGTGTATGCATTCATCTGTCCATTTTCCCAGGGTTGCGGGGAGGGGTGGGGCACAAAGCGCCCTGTCTCTGCATTTCTTCAGGGCATATTAGTAAAACAACTTGACAGTTGCTCCCAGAGTGCCAGTGTCCCATCATACAGGCTGAATCATCATCATCTCAACAAAGAAACTATTTCATGCCGTTGACAGTATTTTTTTCTATCACCAAATAGCATAACAATATTCTTTATACTTACCTGTTTGCTACAAAGAATATTTCATTATATAGCAAATTCATTTTGAACCTACCGGGGTGGGGGTGGGGGAAAGCCTCAGGTCTTAGGAGAACCTGACACATCATGAGTATTCTACATAGTACCCAAAAGATACTGGTGTTTCCAGGGATTCCCACCATCAAATGGAAATAAACCACAGCTTTTGTATACAGTCTACAGAGCAAGTTCAGGGAGAGGAAGAGAAGAAAAAGAAAAGCCAAGTAATGCCAATGATGGGAATTGTAAAAAAAAAAAAACAAAAAAAAAAAAAAACAAAAAAACATTTGGAGTCATTTGGCTACAAGAACAGAGACCAGAATGGCATTACCAAAATACTGTTCATTGCCCTTTTGTTCTTTCATTATCTTTTTAGTTTCACAGTCCATTTAGAATTGTCTGACTACTTCTCAGTCACTGCTCAAGAAGGAATTAAGTTTTATCTCTAGCTCTATGAGAATAAAATCCAATGTTTACAGGTCAATTCTTCCTTTTCTAAGAAAAAAAAAACAAAGGATGAAAATGGACAAACAGGATTACCTATATTCTAGTTTTAGCTCTGTTTTTTAAAATACTCATGAACATACTTTCAGATAAACTCTGTTGGTTTATAGATTTCCAGGAAAATTATATGGGGCAATTAACTAAAAGCCTATTATCATAGGCATATACCCAAATCACTCTGATTTTCTCTAAAAATACTTACTTCGGATGAGTTCGTCATCTGAACAATTTCCCCAAATGGACTGGTCTTGCATCATTCCATGTGTGAAGCAGCTATCGGCAGCTTGAGTTATATTTCTCTCAGTATTTTCTTTATCACATTTTTCTAAATAAAACAAAAGATCTATTACCATTAAATGTTACATATTGTTCCCTATTTTTTTCAGTTTAAGGTGTTTTTTTCCAAATGCTTCCAAGTCTGCCATAATGCCATAACTTAAGGAAATGGGAGCAGTACCTCTATTGACTGTCGCATAGGTATTGAAAAAGTAACAGATTTATTGAGCACCTACTATGTGACAAGCATCGAAGAAACAAACGTGTTTACAGTAAAACTAACCTGTTACCGTAAATAAGTCATCATAACACAAGTGGTGTGCCATGACAGAGAAATGTGGAAAGGTCACATAAAAGATGAAAATGAGTCCATACATGCAGAGGGCAGGTGCAGCAGAGAAAGCAACAAAGGAGAAGAGATCCCAATGAATGGTGGGGATTAAAAACCAGGCTGAAGCTCAGTGGGGAGCAACTGAGAAGTGAGAAGGTACAGAAACAAGCAGCGTTCTCTCTGCAGAAACTTGGGAAAGAGGCAAGGGCTGTGTTATGCATTCTCACAAAGGGAGATGTTTAGGATGGGAGATTTATACAGGGGTTTATGGGCTCTTAGGGGGAAAGCCAGTAAGGAAAAGTAACATCTGATCAGGAACATAACAACTCAAACAAAAAGCTAACTACAACACAAGGTAAAATCCATGTTAGAAGAGGTCCAGAGCAATAAAGAGGTTCAAAGGAAGAAAAAGAAAGTCATCAAGATTCAGACCTCAAGAAAAGCACTCCAGAGAAAGGTGCGTGTTGGATAGTCTTCAAAACACTAGCAGGAATTCTGCAAGCAGAGATGGGAGAAAGGTCATTCCAGGTGGAAGCATGGCCTGGCCAAACTCCACAAGCATAAACTCCAGCAAAGGTTCCAACTCTCTGGAGTGTGAAATACTTTAAGGGGGACATTAGGAGATAAGACTATAAAGGTTTGATTAGGGACACGGCATGGGTATCTGAATGTGAGGGTGAGAAATCTAGACAGAATTTCAAGGCAAGATAAGTAAGTCAAAGTAGCCATTGAAGCTTTATGAATTGCTTTATCAGAGCTGTGCATTAGGAAGATTAATTCATTTGTGCACAGCAGTGTCTCAATCCCGTCTGCATTTTAACTCACTTGGGGGGCTTTTTAAAAAGCAGATTCCTGGACCCCACCACTAAAGATTCTATTTCAATTTAGGGATGGGGCACTTAGGTAATTTTACTGCACTTACATCCTTGACAATCACTGGAGTATGGATGTATCTAAGAGGGAGAACAGAGTATAAGAGGGGCTTAGAGTAGTCCAGTTTAATCAGAGTTTAATCAACTGAACAACAAGATGGGAAAGGGGGTAGATGTGAGAACATAACTAGAGATTTGCACAGATGATCAGGGAAGATGGGATTGGAGATGATGGAGCTCTCTTGGTCAAGGATTTGAAGGGGAAAACCTGGAGAGGAGGAGAACAATTTATTAGTTAAAAATATCTATTTGTACGTAGATGTTTTAGGCATCGTGTCAGGCAATGAAGGCTCAATGAATTCTGAGACACAGCTCAGGCCTTCATGAACTTTACAGTTTAGTAGAGGAGGACTTTAGGTTGCACATTTGAAAGTGCAAATCATAAATAAAGTTATAGCTGGGAAAAGTGATCTTCCTAAACTTGACTGCTAAAGCCATTTAAATGAATGGGCCCATCAAAAGAGTGAGCACATTAAAATAAGAGTACCAACAGGGTCTGTACAATTAGACAGGAGTCAGAGAAGGACGAGAAACTGGATGATGTCAAGCCATGGAAGCAAGGAAAGGAAAGAGATTCAAACAGAAGTTGTTAGTCAACTCTGTTAACATTTCCAGTGGAAGGAAAAATTTTCTGCACATGCAAAAGTTTCTCATGTACCATGGGGATTTCACAACAATTGAAAAGTTCTGCCATGAAACACATTTCAACACATGAAAATAGATGGACACCGCTTAGGACTAAGTCCAGAGGCTAAAAATCTCTGAAAAAAAGCAAGGTCTTCAATGCTAAGTATTTTCAGAAAGCAAAACCATATTCAGGTAGCAGTAAAATATAAATCAGAAGCATGCTAAACCAATATGTTCTAGAAGATTTATGTAACATTTACTCAGCATTATCCTAGAGAAAATGTAATCTTCCTGAGAGGTGTTCGTTTCAATTAAAATCTTTACTTTTTTAAACAACTCCAGAAATCTTTCCACTGTTACAGTCAACTCAAGGCCTTTCTGAGATTATCAACAGAAGAGCTTTTTATAAAAACTCACTAGTATACACAAACTAGCTCATCAGCAGAGTCCCACACACTTGCTGCTACTGTTATGAAGCTAACTGCCGCCAGGTGTCATGCTAGTAGGCTTGATTCAATTAGCAACTTTAATTGAAGCTGAATGAAATTAATTATATAATTTTGAGCTGTTCAAGTTTAATTCCATTAAAATTAATTCATGAAACCAGGGCATTATGAAGCATTGCTGACTAAAAGAAAATAGGTATGAATAAAGCCTCTAGACACACTTGACTCACATTTGAATCATGTCCAATATTCAAGTGCTCAACACAGGCCCTCTAAACTCTCCACCGAATAAATGAAAATGTCATGTGGTCCATATACACGCTGATTTACTAGTGACCCACCACTAAGAGGAAAATAAAGTTCTTCTGCTTTAAGTATTTATTAAGGAACAGTTTATCACTTATTTTTTTTTAAGTTTCCTTATCTGTGAAATTCTAGAGTTAGAGTCCTTCTCAAGTTAAAAAAGAAAAATTATCATTCTTTGTCCCTTTATATTCAAGAAATAAGAAACAAAATGTAATTACTATCAAATCATAATCATCAGTCTATCCAACTTTGCCTCACTTGAAAAGTAAATGTCTTAGCCCAAAAGTTGGCCTCAGCTTTTTGCTATGACCCACACAGCACCCAGCCCAAAACAAGGCTCAGAAAAGGTTCTAAGCATAAAAATTCAGTTGACTTTTGCCAATTCTCCACTTTTAAAAATTAAATTTCTGTGACCCTTTGAATGTTCTATAACTTTTTAACATGTGTATATTATTTTATTGGCATGTTTGTAATATTTAATGGAATACCTATATAACAGTCTCATAAATGGGGCGCCGTTACATCTAACACTGAAGAAACGCATGGAGGCAGACTAAGACTTAATTGATAGACAATGGTAAGGCGGGAATCATGATGCCCAGCCGCAGAACCAACCTTACTACAACTTTCAGTACTTTGGGTCAGCCACTACTCAGTAAAATGACAAACAGGCAATTTCTAATAGATTTCTGTTATCAATGGAGGTTTACTGTATGTGTGTCACTTCTGAACTGCAGAAGCAGGGCCACAGTCCTGGTTTAATCAATTCCTTCCTGGGTTTATGAAGGTTTGTAGATGCTGTTAAACTAGTATATGGTCCCAAAAGGCACATCCCATAGGCAATCAAGTAACTTCGTGATGCATGAGCTCAGCCCGTACCTTTCTGTAAGAATTCTGCGTATACAACCAAGCAGCACTGCTCTCTAACTTAACCGTTTTCTCTTAAAAGGGGACCGTGGTCATCTCAATAATGCTGTTCTTCTACGCCAGTGGGTCTTCACTGTTGAGCCCCTTAAACATAAAGAGGCACAGTTCCAATTCAGGTGGTATGGGGTAGGATGGGGGGAGGGATGTCATCATCATATATGGCCAGGTTTGAGGGACACTGTTCTAAGCAAGCTCTTCTGCACTACACAATTTCTGTACTACATAGTTGTCATAGGACAACTATGAAAATACAAATCATTAGTTATATATGACATTAACAAGCTCTACTAATAGACGAATATATAAGCATTGTTTTAGAAATTAAAATAAACTTGAAGACACTTTAAAAACAGCACTAGACCAGAGGACAGCTGCATACTACTGGCATCTGCTTCCATAAGGCTAGCCTCCCAGGAATCACAGAAGTACGGAAGAAATCTTTGGCTGAGGGAGGAAAAAAAAGTCACCTTGGTCTCTGACAAAAAAAAATCCTCTAGCTTGAGAGACCAAACATACACACAAAACAATCAAGCAATTACCAAACAGAAGGTAATGGAAACTGCACTGGGTTGTAATTCTGACTCAAAAACTGACCAGCTATGTGGCTGGGGCTGGGTCTCATTTTCTTCAAACAGAAGTGAGGGCACTGAGCTGGATGATGGCAGAGGCCTTTTTTGTCTCCACAATTCTGTAAATCTGACTTTGCCAACAGTCTAAACAACAGAGCCAAAACTTCATATACACGTTGAAGGGTTCAGAATAGAGTGGAGGAAATCAAAGAAAAACCTTTGTAAGGCATTGGATTTGAGTTAATTCTCAAAGAAAATAACAAGCATGAGTTAAGCAAAAGAATCAAAAGAAAATAGTAAGAATTCTAAATGATCGATTTAAATACAATATATCCTACTCAGAAATGACTCTCTCACAGGATCAATACTCTTTATTTTTTGTTATTTTTCTAAACAAGGGTATGAATGGTGAAAAGTAATCTCTCTCCAATGTCAATCGTTCCTGCTGAAGAAGAATGAGATCCAGGTAAACAGAATTTCCATTTCATTTAAAATTCTATAATATTTTACCTAGTCGACATTGTCCAAATTTGAAACCTTGAGAATGAGAATTTTGCTGACCTCTGAGAGTTAGGGAATAACCCAGTTGAATGGTGATTTGTAACAAGAGAAAAATCTAAAAGCATTACATGTAAGTAAATTGGATAATAATATACGTACAACATTATATTATGTTCTATGCCACAGAACAGCCACTTAGCTGGTATATGGTTGTTAAACAAGTTTTTAAAAATAAAACACTTCCTTTTGTTGGAAGAGTAAATTAATTAACTTTTGCAATTACAGTATTAGCAATTTTCAAAGGGCTTTAATATTTATTTGATCTTCAGAACCATCAATGATATCGTAAGAACACGTTGGCTTCATTTTACTGATGAGAATGCAGAATGAGAGTCAGAGACAGACATTCAGGCGAAAATAGGAGAAAAGCCAGAAGTGGAAAGCATCTTGCAGCTCATTTGATACTGTACCAAGTGTAGAAAGACCCACCACACCACTCAGCCCTTCAAACCTCCAAGGAATGATCCCTCACACAAGGAAACACCCCTATTCCTGGTCAGTTAGGTCTATTAGTAAGTTGTTCTTTATTTTGAACACAAATTTGCTATCAGGTAATTTATAACTAGTCTCAGTTCTGCCCATTGAAGGTAGACATAGTAAACTTAAACCTTTCTAAAAGATTACATTGTCAACTACTGAAAAGGGATAGTCTTTCCATCAGTTTGTAATCAAACAAATATACCATCTCAAGAGTTAAATGCTTTTAGCACACAACAGTAAAAGAATCTAGCCATGCTGCATGCGGATGATTAGTTTGTGAAAATTACTAATGAGCTTTTAAACACAGAGTTCTGTATGTGCCAGGGTTTTCCAAGAAATGGAGATAATCCTGTCATGTACAAGTGCAGATATCTGAATCCTTCCTGATGAACAAAGACTCTCTTTGGTTCTCTGGAACAGAAAGACCATCTCTAAATTGCACTTTGTGCTGGAAGTGGTTAACGGCACAGGATCTCAAATCAGGGTGCCTGGGTCAACCACGAATGCTATGGATCCTGGACAAATTAACTGTCACATGCTTAATCTTTAAAATAGGAATAGCAATAGTATCTATCTCATAAACTGGCTGTGGAAATAAACGGAATCATGCCTGGAAAGCAGAGTTTCTGTTATATAGTAAGGGCTCATCCACATTTGCTATTATTATTTCATTAACTGTTATTACAATAAGCATCTTTTAAAACCCTGATATAAAGCTATCATATGGAAGATGTTGAAGGAACTAACTAGTCAGTAATCCCTATGTGAAAAAGCAGGCAAGAAACCTATTTCCAGACTTAGTATGAGGAAAACTATTGCTTTCTCCGAGAAGCTATACATTTTTCCTGAGGCACAAGGAACATCGTATTAAAGAAAAAGTTTTCTTTTTGACCCAAATTTACAAACAAAATTGAGTGAGTCTGACCCTACGGTCTCTATATACACTTTGATTTTCCCTCATGTTTGGATCTCCTAGGTACCTGTATTTTCCATTATTAGGTTTTAATATTCTTTTAAAATGTACTCTTGTAAGCCACCTCAAAATATTCTACTGAACTAGGCAGAGGTATATGTAAATGTACAAACCAACCATCAAATATATTTTCTACTCGTTAACCATACTTTATTTGCTTACTTCATGGAAGACTAATATAAATGATGGTGCTTGGCAGAAATCTTTACAAAACCTCAAAAACTTAGTGTAAAACACACACTTATTCATATATAAAAGGAACACAAGTACCATTCTTTGTACTTAAATTTGGGGACTTTTGCATGTTAGATCTCATCCAATTCAATTTAATATTTGATAATAATCTATGTCAGATTATTTATAATCTATATATTATGGATATTCTTACTGCTGTGCAATCTATATTCATACCTCCTTTTTCTGAAAACAAAGCAATTGTTTTAAACAATTCTTACTCTTCCTTTAAAATATCAGCATCGTTTCAGATGGTCTATGTGTGTTCCGGTTTATGAAATCTCAAGTAATCCAAGACTAAAATCTCTGGGCAAAGTTAAAAATCTGGGTCTGTTTTTCCCAGAGGCTCAGAACAATGTGGAAATCTACAAATGCTTCCCATATGTAACCTTTAAAAATCAAAGATAAAGCAGTTTCCAGGAAGACCTAAGGTTCTGGAATTTTACTTCTTCACTCATCAAAACAACACAAACAAACAAAACCCTCAAGCCTAATGACCTTCAAGAAACATTGCAAAACCAACCTGCTTTGCCTAATGCTCTAAAATGGGTTAAAATCGGGGCACCTGGGTGGCTCACTCAGTTGAATGGCAGTCAGTTGAACTCCTGATCTCAGCTCAGGTCATCATCTCACAGTCATGAGATTGAGCCCCACAGTGGGCTCTGCACTGACAGCACAGAGCATGTTTAGGATTCTCTCTCTCCCTCTGTCCCTCCCTTGCTTGCACACATACACACACACACACACACACACACACACACACACACACGTGTGCTCTCTCAAAAATTTTAATTAAAGAACAAAAAATAAATTGGATTAAAATCTCATTGTCCAAAAAAGGTTAAGATAACCAAAGTATTTTAACAGATGAATAAGCATATGCATAAAATTTCATAATTTTGTAAATACAAGAATTATTATATAAGCACAAATCATTATAAATGTTTATAGAACTAAATGCCTGAATCAATTTAATTTAATCAATTCACTGTTATCAATATTTTGAAAAATAAGACTGAGCAAAATCTAGTGTGCATTCATTCAAAGGGCTCCGTATGCATTTAAAAGCTTAGGGTGCATTTATATTCAAGAGTGATAAAAATGACATTGACTCAACTGGTTTAAAATTTGGGGGTAGGTAGAGTGGGTTATACACACAGCAAAGCGGAAAACAATTCCAAAGTTAGATAAATATACAATTGAATAGAACCATGCAAATGAATAGGTACAAAATGTAATAATATCTCAATAAATCTGGGTTCTAAATAAATGGCAGAAGGAGTAGGGAGAGGTTAGATGACAGAAAGCTGATACCGGCAACCGGGGCACATTACCTCGGTCATCTTTATCTCCTGCCCTTTGACATCCAAACCTACAGTTCTTTCTCCTAAAAATATATTTTCAGGATGACCTACCCTGAGGCATAGTAAACTCCTTCCACTTCAAATATATGCTCATTTGTGTTCTTTCAACCAAGTATACTCATGCTAAAACCAAACACTCACAGGCTAATGGAATTTGGAGTTAGATGAGCTTTTAGAGGTCTCAGCCAACCTGCTAACTTGAATTCAGATGAATACCTTCACCATCCAATATCCCCAAGAACAAGCCAAGGAGTATAGGCATGACTACTTCTGGGGCAGGGAAATAGCCTCAGCACACCATTGACTCCAGTTTGGGACTGTTTTAATCATTCACAGGCTTTCCTCACAATTGGCTAAAATCTACTTCCTTACATTTTTCGCTGATTCATCATATTTTGCTCTTTGCAATCAAAGTCTAATGTTCCTCTGTGACCGCCTCATATTAGAAAATATCTCATGCCTTTGTGTCTATTTTCTCCGTGCTAAACACCCTCAATTCCTTCAATCGTTTTTCGGGACCTTTTTTAACATTCTGTTCACCCTTATAGACAGGATAGTCTTCTTCCTCTTGTCTAGAAAGCCATCATCAAACAGTTTGTCTTACTGTGGAAATCCAGAGAGGCCATATCTGCAGCAGTTTTCTTACTTGGCAATTGACTAAGCCCATTACAAAGAGGAATTGAGGACTCTGACATCTTCCTCTTTTTTTAAAATGATGTCACACACCCATCTTCAGTCTTTTGTCATGATCACTGTCGTAAGTGCCACAATTCTAAAACTTTTCTGTTACTTCTCAGTTATATCGGGTGGGGATGAACCTTAATTTGGCACTGTTACGAGAATGAAGGCCAATGGAAATCAAAAGTGAACCAAAGGGGGTTGTTTCATCTGTAAAGCCTTTTTCAAAGCTATGATTTGAGTCCACTCCTGACATAAGTGAGAGAGGATGGAGAAGAGCATTTCACATAGTAGTGAAAACACAAATAAAATAATGATAAGAGAAGCAGAACCATATTGCCATTTATTTTTTGGACTTCAGTCCAAAACTGACGTGGCTTCTTGCCTTCAGGATCATTTCTTTGAGACATTGCTTTCTTTGGATTCTCCTCTAAGACAACAAACCCATTCTGGCCCCACAATCTTTGTAATCTCACAAATGGCTGATGGCCTCCAGGAGGAGAACTTGTAAATCCATTCCTCTAGACTTGCTCCCTGTCCTGACCTACAGATTTGAAGTCTCACCTCTACATGAATATATCTTTGGCAACTCAAACTCAACATTTCCTAAAATTTTAGGAATTCATCACCACTTCTCTTCTGGCCCTGTTTCTCCAACTATAGTCTATATCTTGGTCAGCGGTGTTCACAGAATCATCTTTCAATTCTCTATTTTCTCCGCCCTAACAGAGTCAACTATGAGATCCACCTAATTATAACTTCCCAATCTCTCTCAAATGTATATTTTCCTATGCCCACTACCAATGCCACCTTTTTCTTGAAATTATTTCAACACAAAGACTGAATATGTTACTCCTTAGCTCAAGTAAAAATTCATTTTGCATAGTGATGACAAATCGGTATATTGTCATGTTGTACATATTTTAATGGAAGCTCCTACACCTTTCCCATGCTCCAAAATTTCATCTTGTATTTCAGTGAGAAATAAAGAGTAATACCCCTCAGAAAATGCAAGCTGCATGAGCGATGGAAAAACAAACAACAGAGGAGGTCCACGTTCATAGAGCCCAGGAGATCAAGGGCTGATCCAGGGAAAAGTGTAGGAGGACCTGATCCTAGAGAAGAGGCTGGTTCCTTTGTGTGTTCCAGCTGCCTTCAGAGAGTCTGTCACCTACTCAACCACAAATTGCTTTATTTTTGGTGCTCAACTCTGCATAATTCAAAACCAAAAGACCTGCAAACTATGTCTTCTTCAGATGGGATCACTAGCAGCCCAACCCAGAAGGAACAGACTTCTTGCCACTCTGGGTTTCTCATTCAACCTCTGAATTTGTATGCTCCAGAACTGCACCAGTCAGCTGGCAACTGGCCATAAACTAATCTGTCACCTGGTTCTTGTTGTAATCTTGAATTGATATTTAGACAAGGAATTAACTTTACAAATTCCTTGTGGGCAAACTACGCATTACAGATTCTTAATCTGCACAAGACTTCGCACGCAGTAGGCACACAAAAACGATTTGTTGACAGGGCTTCTCTTCAAACGTATCAATAATGAAATCTATGTGCTGGCCAGGAAAATTAACTTCAGATTCTACTCCTGAAACTAGTAAAAAAAAAAAAAAAATCAGGCATAAAAGCACATGCATATGAATCATCTTACTTCAGATCATGTGGGTGTGAATCTGAAAACAGAAGTGGACTGCAAGTAGAAACCACAAACGAAATTAATGTTAAAATAACTCTGTTCGTAGCTCCTACTTAGTGAACCCTAACTGATTAAATTAGAATCTTTTTAAAACACAACTGGCTTTCAAACTCAAGGTTAAAAGCTTTCCTTCTGGAGAAGATGTATGCGAATGTGAAAGTAGATACGAAAAGTTTAAGTAACTTCAGGAAAGTGTCAACGGCAAAAGGAGAGGAGGAAAGGGAAAAAGAGACACAGACACAGAGATAAGGAAAAGAGAGAGAAGCATCCAAAACACTGGTGCACAAATACATGTCTGATTAAGACAATGGGAGGAACCACGGCGTCCTTCATCTGCTCCAATCACCAACATCCACCTGTCCAAACATCTAGTATCTAGACAGTGCAGGATCAATCTTTCCTTAGTAAAAACTGAAGAAAGGCTTTTAGAAAAAGAAACATAAAAATCACATCCCCTAACTTTATATAGGGTAGAATAATCATGTTACCTCAGAAAGACCATTTATTTGGTTGAATCATTTCTCTCCTTTGTTGGTTATTGTATCGTTCTAATTTTCCATTTGCAAATGGCTTAACTTCAGATTATGTCAATTTAGGTTTCCTTATTTTCCCCAAATCTTTTATTATTATAAAAATATAATGATACTAAAATAATTGCACACAGCTATTAGAATTTTCCATGATATCACCTCAACAAGATCCAGGAAATAAGGTTCAAAGAAACAGGAAAGGCTCTTACACACCCAAAAATTCCAGTTTCCCCCCCCCAACTAGCCCTATAAAGGTCACTCAAATACATACATATATATATATATATATATATATATATATATATATATATAAATGTATAAACGTATAAATCCTTACATGTTAACTGACCAAACAAGGCCAACAGGCATGGTTTTGCTGGCCAGAAACCTTAGCCTGACAATTACACTGCTGGGCTCTCTGGCTCCCCATACACCCTAGAACCCAAGACTCATTAGAACAAACACACTCTTCTCACACATGGGTAATCCTCCTCCTTTGTCCCCCACTGCTTCTACCCTGCCAACCTCCAACACTATGCTAATTCCAAAAACTCATTCTATCAGCTCTATTCCCAAGCTCCCACATGCTCCTTGCTGAGAAAGGCAATCAACCATGCTGACCGTGTCCACTAAAAATTCATGGCATTCATTCTCAGTTAAGCCCTCAGTGCTACAGAGCAGCCCTTTTGTTTGCCCCAGATTGAATCCCTCTTGAATACTTCATTCTTTGAAATCTTTTCCACACATCTCAAATTTCTTGACTCATCCTAACCGCCCCCCACTCTTGCTCTCAGCAAATGTTACCATCTACTTTGCTAAGAAGATCTCGGCCTTCCAAGATCTCTCTTTCTCATCAAACTGTGTCTAGATTATCATTTATTATTTTCTCCCATGCCCATCTGTAAAGGGAACGTGGTCTACTTTCCTATGACTGGTCTCTGTCCAATTCTGTCCCGGAATTTTATTTTCAATTACACACTCCCACCACACCACCACTGTACCCCATACACTTTCAACTTCCATCTCCCTCTCTCCCCTGGATTTCTTTCCATTAGCACGTGGTAAGCAAGCTCAAAATCCACCCAACTGAAATCCTCTCTACACCTGGTTTCTCCCTTAACAACTTTTTTCATCTTCCGTGACCACTAAACCTCTAAGGCTTCTGTGACCAATCCTTATGGACTCTCTTTCTGTATTCTTTTCCTTCTCCTTCCTCAAGTGTGGCCATGCCCCCAAAGCTTCTCCTCAGTCCTTTCCCTCACTCTTGTGTCCAGCCATCAACTATCTGGTGGTGAACTCTGACCCTGTGAGCTTGACCCTCACCACTCTCCTACTTACAAGTACTGGCTTATCATGGCAAGGGATAAGCTCCAGGAACCAAGATGATCCAAAGAAGACTCAACAGCTACTCCCATGTTTCCACTCAGGCTAAAAAGTCAAACCCCTGGATTACCTTGAATTTCTACCTTCACACTACCTCCCGTATAAAATACGTCATGTCGCTGAACCATATCAATTGGATACAACAAAACTTGGACACTATGCTTTAGGAGATTCACAGCTGAGTAAGTAAAACTTAAGGCCCTCAAGGGGCTCTCACAGCTAGGAAGAACTCTATCCTACTTTTGCTATTGTTCTTAAACCCATTTCCTCGATCAAATTCCTAGTGGGGCTGCCCTATGTCCTTTTTGTCAAGTGCCTGTCATAGCTTCCCGGATAATCACTGCCTTCACTCTTGCCCCTCGTACCAACATCATCCTTTGCACTGCCACCAGATTTATTCTCCTAAAAAAACACCAATTTGGTCCTGTCCTTCCCCTTCTCAAGAACTTTCAATGGCTCACCACTGCCTACAAAAAGGATATACAAACGCCTTAGTGGAGAATTAGAGCCATCCTCAAAATTACTTCAGTTTATCTTTACAACTTTACCTCACTCTTTGTTCTTTGATACAGCCCATACAAAGGGCTTAGTGAAGCATTCAACATTTTGTAATAATCACCTCCCAGCTTTGCTCTCCATTATCCATCTTCACAGAGCTGAGTTCTATAATCGTGCTTCTTTGTCCAGCTCAAATCAAAAGTTTTCCTTGCGGTTCTTCCAAATGCCCCAGCTAGAGATACTTTCTGTCTCCCATGTTCTGCCATCACACATTCTTTTTACGTCTATCACAGCACCTATCAGTCTACCTTGTATTACAGTTATGGGTGAGTGTAGGTGTTTTCCCATCATTCAGCAAGACCCGAATTTCATTCAGCGTATTCCTCTCTGTACTTGTCACACAGCAAGGTTCAAGATGAATATATATATATATATCCGTGTGTGTGTGTGTGTGTGTGTGTGTGTAGGATTGAATATTTATGAAGCATTTGAGTAAGGCAGAAATAATGCAAAGAGGAAAAAAAAGGCTATGGTAGAAATGAAAATTAGTAATAAATATTTAATATAGGTTGATTCTAATTTTTTGAGATTAGGGAACTAAATATAATTTATCACTGTTTCTATGAGAAAGGGTAACTTAGGTTCCAAAACTCCAACTTACAAATGAACACAACCCATGTGCAAATTATGCACTCTTTTCCTTATTATTCCATAATGCTGGGATCTCCGAAGAGAAGCGTAGGGTGGCAGGACACGAATATACTGAGCTGATAGAAGAAAGTACTAAAATACCTATTTCACTTATTTTTATCTCATCCACTTACAATTTTCATCTCTGTATTTCCTTTTTAAAGTTCACAATACATTTGTGTTACAGTCCACAAAATGTTAGAAAGTTCTTTGAGGAAGAATACACTCAGGATTATTTTTATTAATTGGGGTATGTGATAAACATGCTGACGAGTAGTAATGTAGAAGATACACAGAGTGATAGGATTTAAAATTTGGAACTTGAAAGAGAGACTGTTTTTAAAGCTTTCTGAGGCCTTTCTAACTAAAAATGAGAGACTTACTAGAAACCTATCAATATATCTTTCTGCAGACAAAAGCCTATATAACAATTATTTTCAACTAGAGATAAAGAGCACCTGGAGACTGTTAACAATACAGATTCTTGAGCCTTCCATATCCAGAGATTCTGATTCTAAAAGTCCAGAGTGGGACCAAAAATGCCAGTAGCCTTGAAATATTAGGGTAGTATCTCAATGCAACTTACATTCTTGGCCAGATAATTCTATGTTGTGAGGGGCTGTTTGGTCCTAAGCATTGTAAGATATTTAGCATTACCCCTGGCTTCTACCCACTAGATCCTAAAAGGACCCACTCCACTCCCTGTATGTCTACCAAACATGTCTCCAGATGCTGCCAAATGTCTCCTGGAGGGCACAATCTCCCCGGACTGGAACCAGAGAGAGAAGCTATCCAAAGAGGATCCACTTTGAGAAATTCCATCCTTAATCAGAAGGATAAAACAATATGATACGTGTCTAAGAATATGGGTGTCACAAGCATACATTGTATAAATTGAAATAAACAGGCTTCCCATAAAGGAAATCTGATTAGCCACTATAAACTCCTGACAACTTAGCTAAGCTTCTAAGTCAAAGCTCTTCTTATGTAATTTCAACTCGAAGATTTTCTCCCTAGCTTCTATTTTAAATTATTTTTAATTAACTTCACTGGCATTTTGCATCCTGCTATGAAAAGTCTGCCTAATAGTCTCAGAGGACTCTCCCAAGAGAGAAGAGTGCATTAAATCACACATTATCACATTAAAGTATATTCCAGCACTCACAGTCCAACAATCGAAGTCTTGGCAAATGCAGGGAGTGGCGGGGGGAGGGGGAAGATGCAGGGACTGGAACAGGCTCAAGTGATTCACGGTATCCAAAGCCTATTATCTTCGATTCATCCATCCGTAGGAAAGATTTATATTCATTCTTTACTTCAACCACATTTATCACAATGACATATATTCCCCAGTTTGTGGTTCTACCCTGATTTCTATGGACTGCATGAGACCTTGGCCAAGTCACCTGAATACTCTGGACAACCTTTCTAAAAAGTGAGCCAGTTGGGGGCACCTGGGTGGCTCCGTCGGTTAAGCATCTGACTTTGGCTCAGGTCACGATCTCATGGTTCCTGAGTTCGAGCTCCACACCAGGCTCTGTGCTGACAGCTCAGAGCCTGGAGCCTGCTTCAGATTCTGTGTCCCTCTCCCTCGGCCCTTCCCCCACTTGCACTGTCTCTGTCTCTCAAACAATGAATAAATGTTAAAAAAATTTTTTTTAAAGTGATCCATTTGGACTAAGTTATTTTTATAAATCCTCATAGTCCCAGGTTGCAAATGTATGAACGAAGTACTTAATTAAAAAGCTCTTCCGAGTACATGGATTCTAGTAACTTTTGCACAAAAAAGGAAGTACCTACATTTTCAGTGATAACACAATGAATTTTAAGATGTTTAATCCAAGAATGAAAAAAAAAAAAATGACAATCAGATGGATCACGTATACAAGATCCATTCTCTCTTAAAACAAAATTAAGTTTGGCCCAAATTATCCTTCATCTATCAAGACCTTTATACAGGGACTTTGCATGGGACAGCAAATCAAACCAATCTTTCAGAAGTTAGTCACAAATAGGGAAACAGTTATAAACACATGTTTACATTCTAATTTCTAGAACAGAGATAACAGATCAGCTGCCTAGAGGCCATATCCAGCCTGAAAGCGTAGTTGTTTTGTTGGCCGGGGCAAAATTGTATTTCATCAATTGCCAACTTTTAAAAAGGGAGAGATGATACATAAAAATCTGTATTTCCAGTGTCTCTTGAAATACTGGAAGATATTAGCCCAAATGGCAACAATGAGCTGGAGCTGAGCATCACCACCTCCTGGCCCATGGGCTGTCCCAGGGCCCACGATCCCTGCTGCTTACAAGCTCCTCACACCCATCCTGGTTCCCTCTTACAGCCTGGAGCATAGGAGCTTATGTCCTTGCTCTGCAACAATTTTCAAAATACACAGAAAATGTTTTTAATGCTTTCAAACCAATAGAGTTTTTCTTGCAGATCACAGGAAAAGAGCAGAAATTTTAAAGAGGTAGAACTGTGCTCTTAATAAGGAAACCTTCCTAACCCTGAATGCCGTTACGTAGAATCAGCTACACTGTAGGTTTCTAACTAACCATCTGGAAGAACGGAGAAAGGGATTTTAGATTTGATGGGGAGTTCACTAGAGACCCCCCTATAATTTCTTTTAACTTTAACATTGCATGCCCTTAGTTAGGAGTGTGGATATCTCATCATGATATAGTAATATATGCATAGGTTTTATCTTGACATCTATCTATCTTTGCCTACAAGGTAAGACTTGACCTTATATTTCCTCTTCATGAAAAGATATTTTCTGCTAATTGCCATAAAACACTCCATTTTTCTCACAGATTTTAATATATAAAAATTTTAAATTAAGTTTCAATTAACTAAGCAGCCACATCTGACCAGAGAATTATTAAACTATTCTTCTGAAAAGATGATAAAGAATCCAAGGACAGAGGAAAGAACTCAAGAGCTGGAGAGTAGGGCACTCTGTGAGCCAAGCTTCTTTCTTCACTAACGCCTTTACCAAGAGGACCAAACTACCTATGGAAGGCTGCATCTGCAAACTTTTACCCTACCCACTCACTCCAAAATTTGTTTTCTTCCAATATACCTTATGAAATCTGCTTGTATGAGACATAATATTTTAGCAAGAATCTGAAGATTTTCTTCCTAAAAAATCAGTACAATCATTACCTTATATTACACGTACAATTAAATTGATGCTTACAGGATGTGAGTCAAAGATAAACTAATAAAAAGGCGGTATATAACTATGTTGCTGAGGGTAAGCCGATTTTCAGGTACAACATAACCCCAAGAGTTTCCACACTGGTAATCCTGTACGCAGTCAACTGCACTTCAGACCATTCTAGATGCTCACTTCCTAAAATCAGAATCATGTGATATTTTACAGCATTGCACTGCATTATATTACACACCACTGCAAGTTCTAGCTGACTCTAACAATGTGTATTATTAAAGTAAGTTGGACACTGTAGATATCACCATGTCCAAATCAATTGCTTTTGTAGCATGTTTGATGTGGATTTTGACATAAGCATTGTTTAACAATAGTGATTAACAGCTCAAGTGTGAAACATCAATGAGTCGATAAGACTAGGAAGGGCATGCCTAACAACGGGAAAATGACTGTTGGCAATACAATGTGCAGAGCATGGGCTGCTTCTGGGAAAACATGTTTATCATTCTACTTCTCTGATTTGCTCTATTTTCTTTTTAGAAAAAAATGACTCACTGTTTAGAAGCAAAAAGCAATGATAAACATAATTCAATTTAACAGCCCTGAATGCCAGAACATTTTAATTTAGCCATGGATGTTTTCTGCTTTCACCTCTTTTGAGTTCAACATTAACTTCTTCCTTTCCATTTTTGCAGCTTGGGGAAAAGGAAAAAAACAAAAAACAAAGAAACAAAAAAGAAACAAAAAAAAAACCACACCAGTCCCAAGAAGCTCACTACATTATTGTCAAAGAAATACAAAAGCTATCAGATATGCTTAAAATCAAGACCATAAAGTAGGTTTTGAAGACCTGGAAAATTATTTAGCCCAAATCAATATCAGAACTTTCTAAATCAGAGCCACCGTTAGAGGAAACTGCATCAGAAGAGTAAGGCCCTTGCTCACTGAAAACCTCAAGGATGTTACCTTCAAGACAGCAAAGATGTTGCCTGACTTGTTTATAAGCTTGTTAGGGAAGTCTCCCAGAAACAAGATCATATTCTTTATAGGCTGCCTGTGTTTACACTTTGGAAAAACACAAAGGAGCTAATTCATTCTTGCCAAGCGTTCCTTTTTAAAGCATGCTGATTTCAAAACAAAACAGTTATTGAAACGTATGCGGGAGCCATTCCAAAGGAACTGGTCACAGAACCCCAGATCATCAACTAAGCTGCAGAGTGGCTCACAAGAAACAAAGATGAGCCCAGAGTGCTTAGCTTGTTCAGAGAGCAGCAACAGACCTGGATCTGAGGAAGACACAAGAACTGAAGTGAAGCAGGCGAGAGTGCTTCAGATCCCACATATGGGAGTCTTAGGCCCCAAAATGCATATGCCTAAGATAGAAGCAATCATGTCATCCAGTTTCCCTGCAGTCAAAGGAAGGGGGAGTGGAAGGACCAGCGGATCCCGCCCTCTTATCCGGTTGTTGATCTAGGGCTGGAGTCCTGGAGAACTTTCTTGAGTAGCACTAACTGTGCAAAAGTTCACAACTACGGGGTGAGACTCCGTCCTCACTGCACACCAACCTCCACCCCCCTCCCTCAATCAGTAAATGTGTGGACAAATTTTAAAATGCAACAACGACAAAGCGACTCGCAACTTGCGAGCAGGCACTCACCCTGGGCTGGGGCGCCCAGCCGGCCGCCGCCGGCCTCGGCCCCGCGCTGGGGCCCGGGAGCCAGGGCTTCGCCCGCGCCGGACATGGGCCGCTCCACCGAGCCCGCGCCGCGCTGCCGCCTAGCTCGCCGCCCCCGGGGCGGACGCGAAGGGCTGTTAGGTGGTGGGTGCAGAGAACTGACTGCTTCTGGTGGGGGGGAAAAAGTGTTTTCAGAGACCAGCACGCCACCCCTGCAGGACATTCCCTGCCCCTCCACCTCCCTCCCCCAAACCCCACCCCAGAGAAGTTTTGATTTGAAACCCGGGAGGAAAACTGCTACCCCGCACGTTGACAGTGGTGGAGTTGGGGGGCGGGGGAGGGCAGTGGGAGGGAGGCACTGAAAGGGGGCGGGGAAGGGAGACTGGATTTGGAAGCGCGGGGAAGGGGACCAAACCCCTCCTCCTTCTGGTCGGGGAGACCACCACCTACCTCGGCATCCCCCCCCCAACTCTCTCAAAGCCCCTTCCTCCTTCTCCTCTTCCGCCCGGCAAAGTTAGCGAGGATCCAGCAGCTTCGGCATCTCACCCCAGTGGCCTGGCAGCAGTGGCGGCCGCCCCTGCGCGTCCCTCCCCGCCTCCCTCAGGCTCAGCCCAGACACTGCAGTGGCTGCAACTGCGCCAGTGGCCGCTCTTCTGACTCCGTGCTCTCCGCCCTCTCTTTCCAGCCAGCTCAGTCCGGCCAGCTCCCCAGGAAGGGGGCCTGTTCCCCCTCTGGCTCTCTGTCACCCTGCCACCACTCCTCCACTCCTGAAACACTTCTCCGTCTGTTGCTCTTTTTCATCACATCCGGATCAGGAGGCCTCGAACTCTTGGCGGGCCGCCCAAGGCTGGGGGCGGTGCAATGTGGGCTCCCTCGCCCTGCACTGTCTGGGTCAGGAGGCCAAAGCCAGAACGGGCTGGCTCCAGGTAAGGGGTTTCTCTAGGGGCTGAGAGAAAGGAGGGAGTTGGCTGGTCCTTGGCTGCCTAGGCGTTTTCCTGCCCAGACTTACCCCATTCCCTCTTCTCCCAGCCTTTCTTCCCAATTCTGCCCCAGACCCACTGAAGATCTGGGAACTCCCTGACTGAAGGAGAAACCTTCAGGGGGGGACAATGCAAAACAAAAAATATAAATATTTATCGAACTTTCCTGATAGGATAGTAAAAGTGTGGTTTTGAAACCCTGACCCTTAGCTCAGTGTTTAAACTCTATGCCTCTGAAGTTACCTTTATTCTCTTTTTCAGGTCTTTATTCTGGTCCAACAGGAACGTGGATCAGTAAAACCAGTTGCACTTGCTTGAATCAACTGGAGGCATCCAGGCAGACAAGGTTGACATCCCAGAGGACGCCCTGGCCCAGAGCCCCAAGCCAGGCCTTGCACAGTGAATGGCTTCTGTGGCAAGGTAAACTTGTGGTGGGAAGTAAAAAGCCAACTAAGTATCAGGCGTTCTGATTGTAGCATAACCTGATGAGCCTAGAATAACTTGTACGAAGCAATTTGCAGGTACAAAGTACTTTAATAATGTATTCAGGTAACTTTTGTTCTTTCATTGCAAGCAAAATGCAGAATTCATTTCTAGAAAGGTAGAACCAACTCATGCTTTAAATCTCTAGGCCAAGAGAGGAAATCACTCATGTTGTCAACATTGAAGAAAATATACACTGGATGCAGCTTTCTAGGTGTATCAATAATATCCCAGGAATTTCCTTTCTTTAAAAAACCCACTGGAATTGATTTCAACTGATTGAAAAAAATCCATTTCTTAACTTGAAAGTGCCAGTGCAACCCAACCTACTTTCAGTTAAACCTGAAGAACACAGACTTTGAAGTTGCTGATGACAGTGAGGTCAAACTCTACATCCCAAAAGACAAAGGACATTTTCCCTAATGACCTATGCCTAATTTTTTTTTTCTTCTGTTTTTAGTTTAGACATTTCAGAAACAGTGTGCATAAAAGTGCCTTCACTTTGCTGAAAACTTGTACAGGGGCCTGGACTCTAGAATCTGCTTGATAGAAGCAGATCAATTCTGAGGATGACTGCAGTTCCTTTAGAGAATAAACGTTTAGGAAACATCACTGTCTACTACAACATTATCTGTAATCAAAGGAACAGGGTAGGAAGTAGCCACTCAAAGATTGTGTTATCCCTTTTTTGCACATTTCCTTGACTTCTTTTTTTTCCTAATCCCCTCACAAAGAGGTTACAGTCCATGAATATCAAGACGTTCTACAACTCTTCTACAAAGTCATAGTCACAATAAATATTTACTAGTTTCACACGGAGTGCTTAATGTTGCACACATGGTAAGGGATTCAATAAATACTTCTTGAATTTAAACATTTTACTTTTTAATGAGGAAGGAATAAAATTCAAATAAAAATATTAGGAATAAATGAGAGTCTGTATTATAGAATCACCAGGATGGTCAAATGCTGTATCTTGCTCAGCTGTGTGACTTTGGGCAACTTAGTCAAACTCTCTATCCCTTTGTTGCCTCATAAAGATGATAAGAGAAACTCTTCACAGGGTCCCATGAGGGATAATAAGCTTACTATAAAAAAATAATTATAAAATAAAAATATAAGTGAAAAATATAAGTCTCCTATAGCATTTGGAATAATGTCAGGTATGAGGACAGGGGGTCAATACCTGAGCATTATACAGCAGAAGCATTTGGATGGATTACACTGAGCATGGCATGATGACTAGATCACAAGGGCCACATCAAAATACCAGGTGTCAGGGCTCGTGGGTGGCTCAGTTGGTTAAGCACTCTTCGGCTCAGATCAAGATCTCACGGTTCTTGAGTTCCAGCCCTGCATCGGGCTCTGTGCTGATAGCTCGGAGTCGGGGGCCTGCTTTGGATTCTGTGTCTCCCTCTTTCTGCCTCTCTAGCTCTAAAATAAACATTTTAAAAATATATAGATCAGTTACCATACATACACTTTATAAATTTTCTGTGTTCTTAGATCAGCCCTACCAATAACTTGCCAGGATTGCACTGCTAGGATTTAGAACTCAGATCTAGGGGCACCTGGGTGGCTCAGTTGGTTAAGCGGCCGAGTTCGGCTCAGGTCATGATCTTGCGGTCCGTGAGTTCGAGCCCCGCGTCGGGCTCTGTGCTCACAGCTCAGAGCCTGGAGCCTGTTTCAGATTCTGTGTCTCCCTCTCTCTGACCCTCCCCCGTTCATGCTCTGTCTCTCTGTCTCAAAAATAAATAAACGTTAAAATTTTTTTTTTTTTTAGAACTCAGATCTATCCATGTTCAAGGCTATCTTGCTTCTTTAGGTAAACTCAGGTCTTCCCTCTGGAAGGTGTAAGGGTGGCATCTGATAGGCCAGAAATTAAGTGTGGGCTCCTAAGTGTTCCCCAAGCTGCCCACTTACCCTATCCCTTGCTGTATTTGTTCAGTCTGATTAATCACTTATCTTGGTTCCTGATGAGTGGCACTCCATGCCCTCTTCTTTCATGTAACAAATACGTTTGGAGGTGGAAGGCACTGTTGTGGGTGCTGGGGACGCAGCAGTGAAGATGATCAATGTGGCCACTGCCCTTATGGAGTCGCAGCCGAGGAGTAAATAGGGATACACAACCACTTACAACAACAGTTGCTGAGTGGCAAGGCAAGACAAGTTCTGGGATGCTAGGATAATAAATAAGCTAACAGGGAGATGTAGTCTGGTCTAGGAATCAAGGAAAAGGTCCTGGAAAAAATTATGTCTCTGCTGAGACCAGAAGAAGAAAGTGAAAAGGAAAGGAACAGACTGCTCTAGGTAGAAGGAGCCATGTGGGAAGAGGCCTGGAGGATGGAAGGGAGCCAAGCATCCTTGAAGAACTGAAGAAGTTCAGTGTAAGGGGATAACTAATACAAGGGAGGCAGTAAGAAAGATGGAGCTGAAGAGAAAATCAGGGGCCTTACCAGTGTTGAACAAGGAGGCTATTTATCCAAATTTCCATTTATAAAAATCATTCTGGAATAACGTATGAAACAACTTGGAGGCACTGAGATTGGAGCTAGGGAGTCCACTAAGATGGCAGGGGAATGAAGCCAAATAGAGGCAAGAGGCGGGGAGGAGAGGAATCCAAGGTGACTTCCAGGTTTCTGCATCTGGGTGGAGGCTGGTAATACCACCCACAAAGATGGAAACATTTAGGAGAAGCAGGTTTGGGGAAAGCTGCTGAATTGATCACGTAGATGATATAGCCTCTGAGGTACCTGCAACACACCTAACTGGAATCATCCAGAAGGTTGCTGGATAGGGATTTGGAACGTCAGCACATAGATGGTTCTCCACTGGCTAGGAGCTCTGAGTGCCCAAGAGGAATATGTAGCGTAAAAACAAAAGGCTTAAGACACAGCTATGCCCTGAAACTCAATACAAAGGTGTCCTCACTGGCCCCACTCCCTTTCTCCACACCCTTCCCAATGTCTTCATAATACTGTTATCTCCCTGGCTTGAGAACCACCACTATTTAGTCACTACTACCACCACTGACCCACAACCCCAGATGCTCATGGGTATCACATGATGGCCTTTGTTAAGCCAGATTTTGCCATGTCTCCTACTATAGTAATCTGGATGGGTCGAAACTTTCCCTGGGAAATTAAATGCTCTGGTTCAAAGCCCTCTACCTTTAAATCTCAATGTGTGGGATGCTTGCGTGGCTCAGTTGATTAAGAGTCCGACTCTTGATTTCAGATCAGGTCACGATCTTGTGGTTCAGGAGTTCAATCCCTGCATCTGGCTCTGTGCTGACAGTGTAGAGCCTGCTTGGGATTCTCTTTCTCTCCCTATCTGCCCCTGCCCTGCTCTTGCTCTCTCACTCTCTCTTAAAATAAATAATTAAAACTTTTAAAAAAGATATTAAAAAAATCCCAATGTGTTTTATACCCATTTCTGTCTAGTGATATGCACTAGTGATGATCTAATGTGAACGCATTGTGAAAAAAGTCTGACATGAGCTAAACCGATAAAATGAACTAATTAAATGAGTTTATAAAGCATCATTATGAACTACTCAATGTCCATCATTCGTTCAACATTCATCAAACATTTATTGTGCTATGTACTGGGTCACAAGTTCGGGAGCTAAATATTTTTATTTGAGGTCTTGAAAAGCACCTAAAGTAGTTTTCACTTGGGCAGAGGAATAGTGGCATAGCTCAAGTCAAAGTCAATATCCTTATGCAGTTATCTAAACCACAGTCACACAAATGGGGTATGTAATTGTGCATGCATCCCAGGGGGTGCACAAGACGATTCTCTGGAGTGTGAGAATATGAGAAAATATTCTAATACGAACATTTATATTTGTTTTTGTTTTATTATTTGTAAATTTGATTTTCGAGTATGTTTTACAATGTATAAAACACATTAGTACAAAAGCACTTGTGTATCATTTATAAACATACATTAGGGGTTCATACTAAAAAATATTCTATCATTTGCTTTGTAAAAAAAAAAATGGTTTAAATGCTTTACATCATTCAAGGTACATTCATTCAGTCATTCCCAGATTATTCCAAGGTTAGTTTTTCTAAAAAACATATATACCTACCTAATTTATGTCAAGGTGGGACTCTAGCAATCCCCAAACCCAGGGATGCAAAAATACCCCTAAGCCTCTAAATACCAAAAATAACCTTCATGATGTTCACATAGGGCCAACACAATGGCCATCGACTTTCTCAAACCCGACTCTTTGTGTGTGTGTGTGAACATATACTTCCTAAACAAACTTTATTTTCTATTGTGTTAGCTCACAAAAAATTTAGGGCACAGGGGTTTTGAGAAAAAGACATTAGCTAAGGGAGCTATTAGGTCAGAGAAAGTGACAGCAGAAGAAATGGCAGATGACAGATAGGGAAGATACAGGAAAATAAACACGTCATAACAGTGCCTTTGTGAATTCAGCCCAGTGAAACAGTGAATGTTCCTAATGAGGTACCTAGGTCATTAAGAAAAGATTCAGTTACATTAGTATTGCATTCTGTCTTAGGGAGGCAGTTCAGTATTTTTACATTTCAGGAAAAATTTCACCAAAAAATGTTCACATAAGAAAGAGAAAATGTAGCTACTTGAAAGAGTATCTTTCACAGAATTACATTTTTATAGCTGCAAGGGAAATGAGCAACCCCGATTCCAGGCCGATTTGTTTTAACTGTGTTTCTCCACCTCCTAGTGCTTTCTTGAAGAGGAGAGGTCAAGTGGACAGGTTTCTGGAATCCCATTCTTACTTCAAATAGAGCACTTTCCTCTTTTTCTCCATGACATTCTTATTGGTCCTCCCCTTAAAATTTTTTAGATGAGAAAACCAGTCCTTCTAGTTTTTAAACATTTGAAAACCACCCTCTTGTCCAACTCCTTCATTTAGCATGCAAAGAAATATAAAGACAAAGTTCATCAAGCTCAACAAGCACATACTGAGTATTCACTATATGTCAAACCATAGGCTGGGCACTTCCTCTATTCAAAAACAGAGGACGGGCACATGGATGGCTCAGTCAGTTAAGTGTCTGACTTCAGCTCAGGTTGTGATCTCATAGTTCCTGAGTTCAAGCCTCACATCCAGCTCTGTACTGTTAGTGTGGAGACTGCTTGGGATTCTCTCTGCCCCTCCCTGACTTGTACTTTCTCTCTCTCTCAAAATAAAGACTTAAACTTAAAAAAAAACAAAAACAAACAGAGGCAATAGTAGTAGCTCATAGTGGAACTCTAGGGGTAGGGAGCAGAGTAGGAAAGGGACAGTCACATAAATAAGAAGTGTAGTACAGGGTCAAGAAGAAAGGGGCACCTAACTGCTGAGGCGTAGGTGGGGAGACTCAGGGGATGTTTCAGAGTAAAGCTGACACCAAGCTAAGTACTGCTGATGAGTAAGAGTTTCCCTGTCCCAATGCTAAGGTAATTCCAGATAAAAGGCGTAATGTATGCAAAGGCACACTAGTGGGAAAGCCCCACAGAAGTTAACTGACTTGGCAAAGGTCATTTAGTGAGTTCATGACAGAGCTAGGACTAAAAACCTACATTTCTTGACATCCAGGCTTGTTCCCGTTATCTAGATAAGTCATGTAAATGAATTCATCATTTCTAAGGGATGCTGAAGAAAGGGCATGCCTGATCTTATATTTAGGAATTCCAAAAATTTTCTGTTGTCAATATGTGACCAAAGAGCTGGGCACAGGATCTCCTGTTGCTGAATTAGTTTGACTTGTCCTTCCCTCCAAGCCCTCAGTGTCCCTTTCAGTTGGTTGACTGCTCTGGCCTGGGGCACTGGCCTTCAGGGTATTTCCTTGCTGTCACTGTACTTTTCTGCTTGTGTTTTGAAGGAAGGGAGGGAGATATTAAGCCACACAGTGGCACATGTCAGATGAGAACAGTGTGAGTGAAGACAGAAATGAAAATGGGCATATTGTACGCAGGACACAATAAGGAGACTTTTTCTTGGTAGACAGAAAGTAAACCTGGCTATACCAGATATTATGGAAAAGTAATGAACACAAGAGGCCCTTGCAAATGATAACTGATCCGCTGAAACTATAATTGCAAGATGATTATGACAAAGACAATGAAAAGATAGTCAATCCTGGGACCTCCAATCAACTGTGGGTAAAAGGCAAGGTTTCCTGAATATCCTCCCACTCTCCCTTATTCTCCTCTCTCCTACTGGCCCTGGCATCCAAGCACTTGGAGCCCCAAACTATTTTCTTGCTATCCCAGTTTCCCAGCTTTAGACTCAGTACAAAGAACATGCCAAAATTTAAAGGAATGAATTCAAGTTGATGTATTAAACACAAAAATATAAATAACTCACAGAATGAGGACCAACAGTCCTGTTCCTATGTTAATAGTACCCCCAAAATGTATCCAGGCCCATAAGGGGACATAGACAGGTTACTTATTACCACATTATTTTGGTGGTGGGGAGTTGGAGTCTGCCTGTTACTGCCATCCCCGGGAAAGCAGGAAGTTAATGGGGTAGATGTGGAGCCTGGGAGATTGTGTAACCCTTAGAAGAAACAGATTATATGCACAAGTTAGTGAAAAAAATCAATCTTTAAAACATTGCGTAGTGAAAATAGTAAGAAACAGAATGTAATTTTAGCACAGCACCAACTAATAATTAAAAATATGCACACACAAAACAGCATACACATAAGCAAGGGGACTTAGGAAAACACCTTACAATGGTAATCTATGGAGGGTGGGGAGGAAAATAGTGAACAGGGATCAAAGAGAACATATATTCCCGAACAAGCGTTATGTACAAGAAAAGGAACTTGCAGACCAGTGATGATAAAGTGCCATGTATCAAGGTACTGGTTAACTCACTTCGTTCAGAGGTTCAAAACAATGACAACTACTACCACTAATAGTATTAATAATAATAGACTTACCTGAATTTATATTTGGTGGATTATCAGTGCAATAAGATGACCAGAAGAAACAAAGGTGTTGTGGCATATATATTGGGGGAGGGGTATCTTAAAATTATCCTTAAAATCACTACAATTACAATTACCTAATTTATCTGTGTTAAAGGTCAGCAACACCCCAATACTTTGGCTACTTCAGCCAACCTATACAACGGCATGTTTTCTTTTCTCACTCTCCTAAGGAGTGTTGTCACCGGCTGATTGGTGGCCTCTAAAAAGATAGTTCTACATCTGAATCCTCAAACGTGTGAATGTTTCATTGTTTGGTTTAAATGGTCTTTGCAGACATAAATAAGTATTTGAAATGAGGAGATTATCCAGGTAGGCCTTCATTTCAATGCCAAGTATGATGGTTATTTTTAAGCGTCAACTTGACTGAGCCATGGTGTGCCCGGACAGCTGATTAAACATGATTTCTGGGTGTGTCTGTGAGCGAGTTTTTGGGAAATCTAAGTATTTGAATTGGTAGACTGAGTCAAACAGGTGAACCTCTTCAGTGTAGGTGGGCATAACCCAATCCACTGAGGGACTAACTCGAAGAGAAAGGCAGAGAAACGTTGAATTAGCTGACTGCTATTTGAGCTAGAACACTGATCTTTTCCTGTATTCAGCACTCCTGGTCCTCAAGCATTCAGACTCCAACCGGAATCTGTGTCATTGGCTTTCTGGCTCTCAGGCTTTCAAACTACACCACAGGCTTTCCAGGGTCTCCAGCTTACAGATAGCAAACCCTGGGACTTCTCAGCCTGCATCCGATACTTTGTAACAAACCTCCTTATAAATATATTATAAACATATAAATATTTTTATATACAGACATATTTGTATATAGATGTATGTGTGTGTATGTATGTGTGTGTATGTATGCAGAGAAGGCACTATAAAGGTGGATGCAGAGACTAGAGTTAAGTGGCCACAAGCCAAGGAAGCTGGCAGTTATCAGAAACCAAAAGAGGCATGGCACCGATTCCATCCCTGAGTCTCCAGAGGAAGTTCAGCCCTGTTAACAATTCCCCCTCTATAAGAAAACAAAGCTTTAGAGAGGTTAAATAAAGAACATGTGAGTACCGGTTATATCCTGGTAGTACAGAATTATTTTCTCAACTGCAAGATGTCAGGTACGCTGCTACCTGCTGGGATGCAAAGGAAAGTAAAGCCATCACAGAGCTGTAGAGCCCTGGGGCAGGTAGACATTCATCACACAAGCACACCTATAAATATGGAAGGACTGATAGTGGTTAGTGAGGAAAACAATGGGTGCTGTGAGAGTGGGTAAAGGGTCCTGGAATTAGAAATGAAGTCTTTGCTCTAAAAGAACCTAACAACAGGGAAAGAATCAATAAAGATGAAACATGGGATTCATACTAGGAAGTAGCAACTGGGTCCTGTGACAGAGCCTAAGAGGTGGCACCAAAGCCCGTCTGGAGGGATAAGAATTTCAAGAATGATACTGGTTTGGAAAAGAGCCTGAATGAGAAGAATTCAACCATAGGAAGAGGGGAAGGAAGGTAAAGCGGGCACATTTAGAGAATTCCAAACCCTACACCTGTTTGTTTGTTTTTGTTTTTGTTTTTTTTTTTTTTGTATTTCTTATGACACATATGTCTAATCCAAAACAAGACCTCATTTATGCATTCTGGAATCTTTTAATTCATCTCAGAATTCTGTCAGAGGGATTTCTAGATTCAGTTTTTTCAATTTTTATTAAGTTTTTAAATTTTAATTCCAGTTAACATACAGTACAATGTGTTAGACTAAGTTTTTTATTTTAACTCTCTAATAATGAGAATGTTTAATTTTCCCCAGATGATGGGACATCAATCCATCTGAAGTATGCCCAAAATGCTACTGGCTATATGGTGCTAGCAAAATCTACCTGGTAGCAGGAAAAAAAAAAAAAGTATAGTTAGAAGGCTCATTTGTATTTACACCATAAACTGCACCACCGATGCCACCAAGGGAATTATGTTGCCCCATGATGTTGCTGGAGTGGGACATTGGTTACAGCCCCTTGGTGTCATTTATCTCTTTATCCTACAGTCTCTACTATTTATTATTATTATTATTATTATTATTATTATTATTATCATCATCATCAGTCAGTTAAGCGTCCAATGTCAGTTCAGGTCATGATCTCATGGTTTTTGAGTTCAGGTCCCACATAGGGCTCTGATTTGACAGCTCAGAGCCCGGAGCCTGCTTCGGATTCTGTGTCTCCCCCTCCCGCTTATGTTTCTCTCTCTCTCTCAATAGTAAGTAAATAAACATTTTTTTAAAAAGTGTTTTAAATGTTTATTTTGAGTGAGAGAAAGAAAGAAAGAAAGAAAGAAAGAAAGAAAGAAAAAGAAAGAAGAAAGAGGAGAGGGGAGAGGAGGGAGAGAGAGAATCCTGAGCCCAATGTGGGACTTGATCTCATGAGCTGAGATCATGACCTGAACCAAAATCAAGAGGTGAACACTCACTGAGCCACCCAGGGGTCACCCCTACAGTCTTTTACTTTTTAAACCCTAAAGAACAGATCAGCTCTCCTGGGTCTGTCTGCAATGAAGGAGGAAGCGGATATTTGGAAAGCCCACTACAAGTAAAGGTAATTTTCTAAACAAGAGAGAAATATTGGTGCTTATAAAGGTATGATTACAAAGTTATTTCAAAATAAAAGGAAATTTCTCAATCATATAAAACAATCATTAATGCCAAAGACACTAAGAAAGAGAAGGTCAAAACAAACCATTACAAAATGAGACCATGAGATTTAAAATTGCTAGAATACCTTTGGAATATTCTATTTGGTCTGTACTGAGACCCAGGGCACTCTCCTTTCAGATGCTAGCTGACAGACATGGTCTATGATGCTTCAGCATTACAGACACTACACCTCTTTCATATAGGATGTGAATACCTTCAGAACCAGAAGGAAGCAACTTCTTAGGACCACCTGGATTTTTTTTTCTGTGATAAATCAATTTTTGGAGATGGTCTGGGATTTTCTTAGCATAGCTTTTTAAATGCCATTTCAAAAATTGAATAGAATTCACAAAGTAAAGATAATTACTTTAAAAGCAAGGCTATGGAAGACTCAACTCAAATTATGGTTCTCATTCTTAGTTTAGCATAACAAACATAAATCACTTCTTTTCCTTGGGTCTGTTCATGCTTTCCAACACTCAGTGGTTCTTAAGGAGCCACATCTGCCCCCAGCTCCTCAAGCTCATCAGAGTAGACAATGGGCCAAGGGACAAAGAAGACTTTTGATTAGAGAATTTGAAACATTAGTCCAAGAGAAAGAAGAAAACTGTGGTGTAACAGAAGTTTGAAATATTTCCCTAGTGGCCTTTAACCCATGGCACCAGATACATAAAAAACAAAAATGAACAACAACAACAAAAACCCTGCACATTTTAAGTGAGATGAAACGGAAGAAAACCTTTTTTTAAGTCTCTGATGAGCTTAACATCATTCTTTTTGTTTGTTAAAATTTCTCCAAAAAGTAATAACCTCTAGTTGTTAGAATCTTGCTTCCAGGATTATGGATTATACTCATAACTATAGTACAATTTTTATCTATGCGTATGTAGTTTAGCAAGTTCAGTAGAAGCCCAATGGTCATTTCAAAACATTGAATGAAAAAGATAGTTTCTTTTCACATTGCAAGTACTTTTAAATATTTTTAACGTTCATTTTGAGAGAGAGAGAGAGAGAGAGTGCGCACCAAGGAGTGGCAGAGAGAGAGAGAGAGAGAGAGAGAGAGAGAGAGAGAGAGAGAGAGAAAGGGACAGAATCTCAAGTAGGTTCTGTGCGGACAGCATGGGGCTCCACATCAGGAACCCTGAGATCATGACCTGAACTGAAATCAACAGTCTGACACTTAACTGACTGAGTGACCCAGGTGCTCCCACATTAGAAGTATTTTTAAACCATTTTGTCTCCTTAGCTATTTTAAGTGTATAATAATAGTACTGTAGTTGATAAATTTTAAAATATCAGTATTTTAGAAAGCCAACTTATAAGCAAATTATTATTTCCATTGGTCTGGGAGGAGTTCTGTTAATGAAATATCAAGCCAGTAAGTAATCAATTGCCCACACAATCAAGTTATAGCTACTATCGTATAAAAACTATTACAATATACCAGGCACAAATTTATATTTTTGAAAATGATCCAGTTGACTAAGAAAATTGAATTAAAGTAGTTATTTAAATGTTTCCTTTAGTATTTAACTTCACAAATTGTAATGCCAACTTAATCATCTATAACTTTGTAACATTACTTCATTCCTCTGTCAATGTTTATATCATGCACTTGTAATTACATTATGAAGATATATTTAAAGACTTGTCTCTTTACTATCATGTAAATCTCTCAGTATCATTAAATAAAAGAATGCATGCGTACCAAAGGCCAGAATACATACTTAGTATTTCCTATGCTAGCCACATTAGTAAGTATCTGGGCAGGCAGCATTCTAAGATGACCTTCAATGATCTTCACCTCCTGTGCAGTCCTTTGGCTTACCGAAGGGCTTATCTGGTGACTTGCTTGCAATGAGCTGACTAAGGCAAAAGTGATGGTATATAGATCTTCCATGGTCAGGTAAAAGCCTGAGAATTCCATCTTGCTAGCACTTTCTCTCTCTCTTGCTGGCACTCACACTCTCTCAAGGCTCTATGAATAAGGAACTGTTGGGGGCCCTCAGTCAACAGCCCTCAAAGAAGTGAACCTTGCCAAAAACCATATGAGTGAGCTTTGAAGCACTTCCTCCCCAGCAGAGCCTTTAGATGAAATCACAGCCCTCGTGGACACCTTGACTTCAGCTTGTGAGAACCATGAAGCAGTGAACACTTGCCTAGATGCATTACCCACAGAAACTACGAGTTAATAAATGGTTGTTTTAGCCATGAAATTTCGGGGTCATTTGCAGTGTTGATAGAATAATTTAGCAAGTTTTTTTTTTCCTTTCTCAATCCACAAAGTACAACAAAACAGCATTCAGAAATATAGGGAACTTAATTAAGCCTTGGCAATTGCCTTAATGCCCAGCACTTAGGCTGATGTTCCAGGAACAAAGCATCACTGCTCCTTTGGTTCTCAATCCAAATAAACATGGGAGTTGTCCTTCAGCTAAAGGTTAAATGTGGGCTTACTCTTAATGTCTGCATTTTTTTCATCACGCTGATAGGTAAGTAAGTGCATTCCTTTATTTCCCTACAGCATCAGATATTCTGATTTTTTAAAATTAAGATACATAATCACATAGAATTATATATGTTTAGAGAAATTTTGACAATTATATACATCTATGTAACAATCACCCAAAACATGGAAGAAAACTGTGTCCACTGATGAAGAAAAAGTGATACAGGTATATACACTTGTATGTATATGACACATACAAAGGAATATTATTCAGTCATGAAAAAGAAAATCCTGCCATTTGTGACAACTTGGATGGGCCTTGGGGGCATTATGTTAAGTGAAATAAGTCCTAGAAAGACTAATACCATGTGGCATCACTGATACATGGAATATTTTTGTATATTAATTTATTTAGAGAACAAGTGGGGGAAGGGCAGAGAGAGAGGGAGAGAGAGATTCCCAACTAGACTCCACACTGCTGGTGCAGAGCCTAATGTGGGACTGAAACTCACAAACCATGAGATCCTCACTTGAGCCAAAATCAAGAGTC
Source organism: Panthera onca (assembly GCF_046562875.1). Classification (NCBI taxonomy): domain Eukaryota; kingdom Metazoa; phylum Chordata; class Mammalia; order Carnivora; family Felidae; genus Panthera; species Panthera onca. The sequence goes on along the minus strand of NC_138340.1, from coordinate 133,107,146 downwards.
GGACACTCAACCGACTGAGCTACCCAGGTACCCCTATGTGGAACACTATTTCAAAAAAGCTGAACTCATGAAAACAGTAGAAAGGTGGTTGTCATGTGCTGGGAGTGGGAGAAATAGGGAGAGGTTGGTAAAAGGATACAAATTTCTGGGTATAAAAATAAGGTGTGCGGACCCAATGTAAAATATGACAACTACAGGTAACGCTCTACTGTATACTTGAAATTTGCTAAAAGTAAAACTTAAACATAAATAATACATATATAAATCTATATATGTCAAATATATACACTTGAAGTGATGATGTGTTAATTAACCAGACAGGGTGTGTCTTTTCACAATGTATATACGTATCAAATCACCACGATGTACACTTTAAATATCTTATAATTTCGTAAGTCAATTTTACTTTAATAATGCTGAAATAAGAAAAAAAGCCCATACCTTGCCCCCCTACTGAAAAAAACAAAAATTAAAGGAGACCAGACATATAATTCCACACATGTAATTCCTCTGTCAATCTAGAATAAATGATGATTTTGTAGAAAAATATTAACTACCAAAATTAACACAGTGGAAAAACAGATCAAACCAATTGCCAGTAAAGAAACTGGAAAAGGGATTAAGAATCTACTATTGAAAAAGGCACCAGAATTACACAGGTTCATCACTGGCTTTCATTCAACCTTCAAAGAAGAGACAAACTAAATGCCAAATACACTATTATAAACTGAAGAAGGTGTAAAAGTTTTCTATACCTTGTGTAAAGACTGAAATAACATGAACTCCCAAAGCTAATAAATATAAATAATAGTATAGATAAAGCTTACTTATAATACATTAAAATTTTAGATGAAGTTATACCAAATACAATCTACCATGTTCCGAAAGAATAGTAGTGTATGAAAAAAAAATATTTATTTTAATGTTGCAAGGATGATTCTGTACTGAGAAAGCTGTCAACTTAATAAAATATGTCAAATAATTTAAAAAGAATAATGCCAAAAAAGCATTTGATAAAGTTCAATAGTCATTACCTATAAAGGCACTAAGTAGAAGGAATTGAGAAAATTACTTAAATACAATAGCCTCTAATAAAATCAAGAGCAAATATTACTCTCAATAGCTAACACTACACCTAGTTTAATAAAAAGTATTAAATACTGTTATTATTTAATATTTTCCTCAGAGTCCAGCAAATTTAACACAAATGAAAATTAAACAGTCAGTATAAACATGATGGGGGGTGGTTGTAAAATTCTCTTTTTGCTGAAGTTGAATTGTATACCTAGAATTATAATAGCAAAAACAGTACATACTGTAACAGTAATGTGGATAGATATAAAATATGTATGTTTTTTGAAATCCAGTAACTTTTCTTTTGGCAATGAGAAAATAGAAATGGAAATGACGTTGTTATTCCTTGCCTAATAATGATAAAAAATATGAAATCACTAGAAATAAATTTAAGAGAGACATACGACCTATATGAAGAAAAGTGTAAAATTGTACTAACAGGCATAAGAAAATCTGAACAAACGGGAAGACAGAGTAGGTTCCTAGAGAAATTTTAATGCTATAAAACGACATTCCTCTTAAATGTAATTTATATGTTTAATGTTTTTCTAGCTAGAAATCCAGCTTCATTTTTTTTGTTTTCTCTATAATTTGGGGTAAAATAATCTTAAAATTAATATGGAAAAATAAATACCTGAGATTAGCTATATGCCCACCCCCAATACAATAAAGACGAACATGGAGGGGGGACTTGCCTTACCACTTATCAGAAATTTCTATACAATCACAGTAATCAAATAATATGGTATTGACAGGAATAAAGAGAGGTTAGTGGAACAGATCCAGGAATAACTTGTAAATATGAAAAACACTGTATTTCAATTTAATGGGGAAAAGATTATTTAATAAATGATGCTGATATAATAAATTATCTTTCTAGAAAATTAAGTTATAATTATTTTAAGCCAAAAGGCAAACAATTTCAAATGGATTTAAATGTAAAAAATAAAGTGATACAAATCTTAGCAGGAAACTAAGCAGTTACATATACAATATATAGGTGAAACTACAACGATAAAGGAAACTAAAGTATTTATATAGGATGTGGTGATGGGAAACAACAATATCCATTGTTTCAGGGAACACTACAAATTACAATGCTGGTGATAATAGGAGAAAAAATGCTTTTAAAAAGTAATCTGCAACTTTAATTAAAATGAAAAATTACCTCTACCACTCTACCCATGACAACCCCTAGGAATCTATCCTATAGAAATATAATTTCCAGTAGGTAAGGATACATGTACAATGTTATTTATGGTAACACTGTGCTTAGGGAAAATAACTGAAAATAATGTAATATCATTATTAAAAGAGTCATTGAATATATTGTGCCATGATCCATATCATAGACTAGTATAAAATCATTACAGAGAAAGAATTAAAGCTCACTTAAAACACTTCCCAGACTATTGAGCTATAAAAGCAAAATACAGACAAATATGTTTAATATACTATTAAATACAGCACATACCAAAAAAGAGAAAAGTCTCTTAGGTAGAGACATAATTATACATGTATGTGTAAATGTATTATATAACCTAACTTCTATTGTTAAACTCCAGGAGCACCGTTCATGCATGTGAAGCTGTGTATATGATGACTGTGTATTTTTGTGTGTTTGGTTAGAAACACCAATATGGATATTATATGCATATGGATATGGAAACAGATACAAACGTAGATGTAGAGGGGTTCCTGGGTGGCTCAGTCAGTTGATCAACTGACTCCTGATTTTGGCTCAGGTTATGATCCCAGGGTCGTGGGTTCAAACCCCACATCAAGCTCTGTGCTGAGCATGGAGACTGCTTGAGATTCTCTCTCTCCCTCCATCCCTTCTTCCCTTCCCCACTCTGCTTATACTCTAAAATAACCCCACAAATGTAGATGTATATAGGAGATAAATTTAAATACGATGGTATATACATAAAAAATATAGAAGCATAAACTTTGGTAGCATTATTATGCTATTATGTTATTAACATTATTCTGAGTGTGGGGAGGATGCAGAAAGTCTTTTGAAGGACACAAAAAGAAAAAGACTACACCTGCACACATATACACACTACCAAGATGCCTAATTTTATGCCACCTATAAATTTCTATCTGCATGTTATATAGATGTTAATAAAAAAGAAAAGACAAACTAGTTATTTCTGAAATAATGAGATCTAACATTTATGGAACTTCTACTTAGGTCTTGTGCTTAGCACTTCATCAGCATCAGCTCATGGAAGGAATCCTCATTGACTGGCTATGTAAATTCAACTCATGAGAGGACTTCTCAATTCTTCACCCCACTTTGTTAAAATCTGAGTGATTATTACTTTGTTTCTTGTTCATTCATTCACCTGACCTGTGATGGAAGACATCGATCACTGCCTAATAAAGCAGATAAACCATATCTGCTTGCATATTATCTTCACTCATCTTCATTCTTTCCCTCATAAGCACTCAACATTGCTAGGGTCAGTTAGGAGTCTTGGCTAGTGAGAAATGCATAATAAATGCACACATATAAAGAAGAGCCACTAGAAATAAGTAGGCAATAATTTGGTAGTGAATTCCAAATTAAAACATGCTGTTAGGTCTTTGGACAAGTTACATGATGTTACTATGCATGAGAATTTTTAAAAAGTGGGTTCTGTAAGTGATTTTGAAGACCATGATCTCTAAGATTTCCTAATTCTACCCCTTCTGCTCATGAAATTCAGATTTGAAAAATCTATGCTCCTTTCTATTTTTATCCTCCAACTCCTGGCAAACGGTAGGTATATATTTATGTACATTACTTCTCCATTGTTGCAAATTACTCCAAAACTTAGTGGTTTAAAAACAGTAATATTTACTATTTAATAGTTTCTGTAAGCTAGAAAGTTGGGCATGGTTTAATTGGTTGCCCTAGCTCTGGGTCTCTCAAAAGGATGCAGGCATCTCAAGGCTCCACAGTGAAAGATCTAATTCCCACCTCACTCATGAGATTACTTATAGAATTCAAAACCCAGAACTAATATTCTTCCTCCTTTTAATTTGATTAATTCTTGGTGAAATAAAAAGCCATAATGGATAATCCCACATCTCAAGAAAGTGCAGTTGCCTCTAGGAACACTCAGGAGCCTCTAGTATCTAAGGGTGACCTCCTATGGAACATAAGCAAAAAGCTGGGATCCCCAGCCATATAAAGAAATGAATTCTGCCCAACAGCCTGAATGAGCTTGCAAGCAGATTCTTCCCCAGTAGAACTTCTAGATGAGAGCTCACCCAACAGAAACCTTATAACTCTAAGCACAGGATTCAACTACCCAGTGCTTGGGCTCCTGACCAATGGGAACTGTGAAATAATAAACATATACATTTTTTTATGCTGCTAAACTTGTGATAATTTGTTGTGCACACTGAAAATGATTACAGCCTGGATTCTTGAAAAAAAATTTTGAGACAGAGAGTGCAAGTCGGGGAGAGGCAGAGAGAGGGGGGAGAGCCCAACACAGGGCTTGGTCTCACGCAACTGTGAAATCATGACCTGAGCCGAAATCCATAGTTGAACCAACTGAGCCACCCAGGCACCCCTAATTATTTTTCTTGAAAACGTAGCACATTTTCCTGGTTTTTTGTATGTCAAGTAATCACAGATTGTATCCTGGATATTGAGTGTTATATTGCAAAGACTCTGCATTCCTTTATATTCCTTTGAATATAGGGAATTTGATTTGATTCCCTATATTCCTTTGAGTATAGGGAAATTGATTTGATTTTTCAAACTGAAAACTCTGCCTCAACTATGGTATCTCAAATCTCAGTTCCACTTTCCGGTTTTTAAGTATAATTCAGATACTTAGAATTTATACACAGAATCTAGGCTTCCTCTTCTCTAGTTCTTTAATTATCATGGTTACTTGTCATTTTGTTTTACAGGGCCATCTTGAGGTGTTCTTTGATTCCTTACACCAGAAAGATCATGGTTTTCTACTGGAACTTTAACTTCCTGCCTTTGGTCCACAGCTTACAGAAACTAGAAGTCAAATCATGCCATTTCCTTCCTTCATTCAAGTTTTTACTTCCCTCCAAAATATCTCAACTTTTGTCCATTGTCTTTATCCATAGTCTTCAGTAGTTTTTTTATCATTTGTTTTCCTCTTTGCTTTTGTTTTGGTAATATTTTCTCCAAAATTGATCATGGTAATATGTGAAAGGACTCGTCCTTTAGAAGCTTATCCCCCCTTATAGGAAGCAGACGCACCAAACCTATACTTTGATCAATAGATCACAGGTGCAAAATACTAAGCATTTCATTTTGTTCAACTGTAAGCTGTATCATCCAATCTTCATCATTCTCCATGTTTATAGACCAGCTAATATTCTGTAACAAAACACTACTCATCACTTTGCTGTGAAGTATCAATGGACTCAAAGGCTTGTTAAATTTGTCATATATATTTAATGTGTATTCAGACTTGTACCATAATATGTCTCTTTGTGTTTCTTCAGTATTTTCAGTGAAGGAGTATTTAAAAAACCATGTATTCTGCCTTTTGGACCTTTACTATATCTTGAATCCATAACATGTGTCTATTATTCTTCATATATATTCAGAGCATATCTTAGAATAGTTCCTTTGGAACCATTATCCAATGTATGCTGTGAACGCATATGAACAGCGGAATACATTTGCATAATATGAGTTCATATTGAATGCATAGCAAAATCTTTACAAAAATATATCTATAATATTCAAAAGCTATTTACTTAAACACATTACTTACTATTCTACCATTTATTAAATGTTATTTTTAAATTGTATAGTAGAAATCAATAGAAAACCCAGGTTTTCTGGGGGTTATATGATCAAAGAAAAAAGTTTTTTTTTTAAACTAGATCCTTTCTGCTGGTATCCTCAAGAGAATACATCAATATAGGGGAAAGAATTGGCAGCTTTATTTGTAATGAACTTATTTTCATTGTGCTCATCACATAGCTGTTATTCTTAAAGGTTCTCTAACAGACGTCAAAGTTTGGATAAACTTCTAAAGTCCCCCAATTCTGCAAGTTGTAAATGAAATTACATTTATAGCCATTTAACAAAATATATAGTATCACAGGTAGCTAGTTTTTCATCAACTACAAGAGCCCAAAAATTACCTAATCTCATACTCTGAATCCAACATGTCCTTTACTTTCTTGATGCATCTTTGAAGGTCAGTTGGTCACCAAGTAAAAAGAGGCAGAAGATCTGTGAATTGTGTGATTTTAAATACCTTAAGATAGTGTTACAGGGCCATAAAATGAATGACTTCATGTAGTCGAGAAATGCCAAGGGCTCTCTAGAGAAGTATTTTATGTCCCATTAGTACAATGGAATCAAATTTCACAATAGCACAAAACAAAAGAGACAGACCTCTGCATTCAGGCAGTGTGTTAGCATGAGCATGAAATCTACAACATCTAGTTGGGAACTCCAATTATGTACAGTGTACCAAAGTTACTTCATAATCTACATAATGTTGCTTTAGCCAGTAGTCACTATTGTTATTAATAGGTACTTATGTGATTAATACAAAAATTAAACATTTGCTACTAGGCATTTAATACTGTCTTAACTAAAAAATAAACTGTCACAACATTCAAAAGAAAGCTCTCTTAAACCCAAAATTTTCCATTCATAAAGTAGCCTTTTCTTAAAATTTTTTTTTCAACGTTTTTTATTTATTTTTGGGACAGAGAGAGACAGAGCATGAACGGGGGAGGGGCAGAGAGAGAGGGAGACACAGAATCGGAAACAGGCTCCAGACTCCGAGCCATCAGCCCAGAGCCTGACGCGGGGCTCGAACTCACGGACCGCGAGATCGTGACCTGGCTGAAGTCGGACGCTTAACCGACTGCACCACCCAGGCGCCCCAAAAGTAGCCTTTTCTTAAACATGACCATATTACTATTAACATTATTAAAAGTATAAAAAATATCTGTAGAAAGGAGTATTGAAAAGAGGGACAGAAACAAACAATGATGCCTACTCTCTCTACTTTTATCCACCATAATATTAGAAGTCCTAACCACAGCAATTAGATGAGGAAAAGAAATAAAGGTCATCCAAATTGGAAAGGAAGAAGTAAAACTGTCACTATTTGCAGATGACATCATTTTATATGTAGAAAACTCTAAAGACTTCAAAAACCTGTTAGAGTTCATCAATGGATTCAGTAAAGTTGCAGGATACAAAATTCCTAAGTAAGAAATCAGTTGTTTCTATACACTAATAACTAAGTAGAAGAAAACTTAAGGTAACAATCCCTTTTACAATTACATCAAGAAAAAAACCTAAGAAGGGATTTCACTAAGGAGATGAAAGACCTATGAACTGCCAACTGGAAGACGCTGATGAAACAAACTGAAGAGGATCCAAATAAATACAAAGATATTTCATGCTCATAAATTGGAAGCATGAATATTGTTAAAATGTCCATATTATCTGGGACACCTGGGTGGCTCAGTCGGCTGAGCCTCTGACTTCAGCTCAGATCATGGTCTTGCAGTTGGTGAGTTGGAGCTCCATATCAGGCTCGCTGTTGTGAGGCTCTCAGTACACAGCCAGCTTCCTATCCTTTGTCCCCCTCCCTCTGCCCTTCATCTGCCTGGGCTCTCTCAAAAATATTTTTTTTTTTAGATTTTTTAACGTTTATTTATTTTTGAGACAGAGAGAGACAGAGCATGAACGGGGGAGGGTCAGAGAGAGAGGGAGACACAGAATCTGAAACAGGCTCCAGGCTCTGAGCTGTCAGCACACAGCCCAATGCGGGTCTCGAACCCATGAACTGTGAGATCATGACCTGAGCTGAAGTCGGACGCTTAACCGACCGAGCCACCAGGCACCCCAAAAATAATTATTAATAAAAGTCCATATGACCTAATGTGGTCTACACATTCAGTAAAATCCCTAACAAAATGCCAATGGCATATTTCATTAAACAACGACATTCAAACCTAGAATTTGTATGGAACCACAGAAGACCCCAAATAGCCAAAGCAAACTTGAGAAAGAGTAACAAAGCTGGAGGGGTCTTCCTTTCTGATTTCAAACTATACTACACATTTATAGTAATCAGAACAGGACAGTATTAGCATAAAAATAGATACATCAATCAATGAAAAAGTATAAAGAACCCAGAAATAAATCCAGTCATGTATGGTCAATTAATTTATGACAAAGGAGCCAAGAATATAGGACAAGAAAAAGATAGACTCTTTAATAAGTGGTTCTGGAAAAACCAGACAGCCACATACAAAATAATTGTTATTTTATATTAATATTATTTATATCAGACACAGAATTAACACTAGTGGATTAAAGCCTTCAAGGTAAAGCCTGAAACCAAAAAAAAAAAAAAGCTCATAGAAAAAAAAAAAAAAAAACATACAGGGTAAGTTCCCTGACATAGGTGTTGATGATGATTTTTTGGGTTTGACACAGGAAGCAAAGGCAACAAGAGCAAAGATAAACAAGTGAGATCACATCAATCTAAAATGCTCTGTAAAGCAAAGGAAGCCACCAACAAGAACAAACAAACAAAAAGATCAAAACAAAAGATCAAGACAAACAGAAAAGATCAACATACCAAATGGGAGAAAATATTTGCAAACCATTTGTGTGATAAGGGGTTAATACCCAAAATACATAAAGAACTCCTACAGCTCAATAGCCAAAAAAAAAAAAAAAAAAAAAAATCTGATTAAAAAAATGGGCAGAGGTTCTGAATTGGCATTTTTCTGAAGAAGACATGTACAGATAGCCAACAGATTCATGAAAACATATTCAACATCACTACTCACCAGAGAAATGCAAATCAAAGTCACAGTATAACTTCACACCTATTAGAATAGCTATTATCAACAAGATAAGAAATAACAAGTATTGGTAAGGTTGTGTAGAAAAGGAAATCCCTATGCACTATTGATAGGAATGTAAACTGGCTCAGCCACTATAAAAAAAAAAAAGTTTGGCAATTCTTCAAAAAATTAAAAATAGAACCACCATATGATCAGCAGTTCTACCTTTGGGTATTTTTCCAAAGAAAATAAAAACACTAACTTGAAAATAAATTTGCACCCTCCTATCGATTGCAGCATTATTTACAAAAGCCAAGATGCAGTAACAATGTAAATGTCCATTAATGGATAAATGGATAAAGAAAATATGGTATAGATATACAAAGAAATATTTTTCAGCCATAAAAAAATGACAGAAATCCTGCCATTTGTGTCAATATGAATGGACAGTTAGGGAATTATGCTAAGTGAAATAAATCAGACAGAAAAAGACAAATACTATATAATCTGAAATGTAGAGTCTATAAATCAAAACAAAAACCCAACTCAAACATACAGAAAGCAGATTGGTGGTAGCCAGAGGTGGTGGGTGGGGGGAGTGGGTAAAATGGGTAAAGGGGGTCAAAAGGTAAAAACTTCCAATTATAAAAATAAATGGGATGTAATATACAACATGTTGATTGTAGTTAATGCTGTATTGCTTATTTTAAAGTTGCTAAGAGAGGAGATGGTAAAAGTTCTCATCATAAGAAAAACTATATGGTGACAGATGTTAACCAGACTTATTGTGGTGATTTCACAGTACATAAAAAATATTGAGTCATCATGTTATACATCTGAAACTAATATAATGTTATAGGTCAATTATATTTCAATAAAAATAGGAACACATAGAGAAATGTGTTCATAATACATATTTTAAAGAAAATAGTATTTATTATTTTTACATGTATTTTATTTATTTAAATTCGTTAGTTAACATACTGTGGAGTATCGTTTTTAGAAGTAGAACCCAGTGATTCATCACTAACATATAAAAACCCAGTACTCATCCAAACGAGTGCCTCCTTAATGCCCATCATCCATTTAGTCCATTCCCCACCCACCCACCCACCCACCCACCACCCCTCCAGCAACCCTCAGTTTGTTCTCTGTATTTAAAAGTCTCCTGTGGAAAACAGTATGGATTATTATGGATCCACTGGGTTATTCTTCTTTTATCCTAAATAGTTTATTCTGTTTTCTTTAAGCTAGTTGATTCCACTGGACTAGATTTCAAATTCTCTGTTCAAGTAAAATCTTCCCCAACATCATGTGTAAAAGTAGCTTTGTTTACATTTTATTGGTTCCTATCAACTTCCTCAGTTTTTGGCATAATCCTTGACGTGTAGTTTCAAGGAGTTGGAGGGTTTAAACAATCAGTCTGGAAAACTGTACAAGAGCCATTCAGCTCTTTCCTACAGCTCAGGGTATTTCCTTTATCTTGCAAGTTCCTGGTTTGTGTATAGACTCTGAATATTCACTAATGAATGAAATTAATACCTTGAAGTGCCATTCTCCTCTAGTGTCATGTAGACTAAGCCTTATATATCCAATTTTGAAAGAATTGTTGGGTCAATAGAAACCTATGTGGTATATGAAATTGAATAGGAAAATATATTTTTCAGAAACAGTATAAAACAAAGATCCCCATATTAGGTAAGAGTAATGGACAGCATGATGGGAGGTGTTGTTTGAAATTCCATCTTTACCTAGCAAGTTTTTCATCAGAACCTGTGTCAGTGGTACCTCATCTGTAAAACTACCTGCCCAGAATCAGTCAGCTTGTAAGTTGTTTTCAGCAGCAAAATTCATAGACTAGTAAAATCTCAAATGTTATGGAGTATTTAATTGATGAAAAAGTAGATACCCTAAGTTATTCTTTTGAGCCATTATATACTTTTTAGGAATAAATATTCTCTGACATTCTCACCTTAGTTAGGTACTATGGACTGTCACATACTCCACTGCTTCTTCTAAATTTCCATGATTTTGCTTGTCATCCTAATATTTAAGATATAGTTCAATTTCCTATTTTAAATAGAAAGGAAAAGATGAAATAAATGATAAAAGTAGAAATGAAAAATGGGGAAAATTTTTTAATTCTTACAAAAATAGGTTTCTATTCTATATAGAAAATGGTAAAATTCTGAAAAACTAGATATAGACAAATGATCTTTTAAAGTAGAAACTCACCAGGGGCGCCTGGGTGGCGCAGTCGGTTAAGCGTCCGACTTCAGCCAGGTCACGATCTCACGGTCCGTGAGTTCGAGCCCCGCGTCGGGCTCTGGGCTGATGGCTCGGAGCCTGGAGCCTGTTTCCGATTCTGTGTCTCCCTCTCTCTCTGTCCCTCCCCCGTTCATGCTCTGTCTCTCTCTGTCCCAAAAATAAAAAAATAAACGTTGAAAAAAAAAAATTTAAAAAAAAGAAACTCACCAGGGAAAAATTGAGATAGAGGTGACATTATACAACATGAGAGTTCCCGGAGAGTAGGAACCATGTGTTCTTATATTTCTTTCATTTAAAAAATTTTCCTAGAATTTATCTCAGTATTGGGCAAATGTGCTCAGTTAGTACATGTTGATCAAAAACAATGAAAAGAAAAAAAAAGATGAAATTTGGACAGGATATAATTTCAATGTCTGTTCATCATATAACGTTTAGTTCACAAAGCATCAAGGCATGGGAAGTGGCCCAAGTCAAAGTAGACTCCATGCTCTCCCACGTTAGAGAGCCATCTGGAACTATTGAAAAATAAATGATATCATATAGTTTACGTAACTCCCTCTCTTTCCCGTCCCCACTTCCTCTCCCCCACTGAATAGCCAGAGGGGAGTGGGAAAGGTGGAAGAATTCAGAATAAAGTAGTTCCATGGTCGTCTAATATTAAGTCAACTGGCAAAAAGTATACGGGACAACAAGGACGGGGACATTTTAAGAAACGACAAAGTCAGCAATTCTTATTACTAGAGTAAACCCACATGAATAAAAAGCAAAGAGAAACACAATAATACACAGCCCATCAGTTGTTAATTCCCCACTAAAAAAAAAAAAAAAAAAAAAAAAAAAAAAAAAAAAAAAAGTAGTAATTCAAAGCTAAGTGGTTGGACCAAGCTAAGTGGTTGTGATTTAGTCTATTTCTTAATCATCTGGAATTTCAACCCTGATTCCTCAAGCTCCTTAGTGTGTTCTTCCAGCTGCTTAGTGAATCAACAGCCTTCCTTTTCATCCTCCCCACTTGCACCATCTTACAAACACTCCTACTCCATACTTAGCCTGCTGCAACAGCTTCTCTTCTAGTCTTCCTGGACTTGCTTTTCTCTGTTCTAATCCACTATAAACACCAAATGTGGATTAAATCTTCCTGAAACCTTGAATTACTATTAGTCTCTTTTCTGAAATTTTCTGTGTAACTACTTCATTTAAGTTCAAAACCCTCAATCTATCATTCAAGTCTCTGACCTCACTCTCCTTGTCTACCATTATCTTGCTCTTCTCTACCCCAGAAGGGTGCTCACCATCCCTCTGGCATTCCATGCTTTCCTCAGTGGTACCCAGGGTTGTGCTGTACCTCCAGATAGATTCTTTTTCTGCTCTCCACGTTCCCAAACTCTGACTACACTACCATTATCACTGATCACAGAACTTCCAATTTTCTTAATCAGAGTGCTGAGAAAGAAGCTGTGTGTGAACATTGAGAAGACCATCAATGGCCATTGAGTTCAGAAAATGCTTTCCAAAAAAATTGAGACTGGAAATAAGTAGCAGAAGATGGGCAGAATTTGAACAAGGAGGAATAGTTGCAACTCCTTCTCATACAGAAAGGCAGATTGGGGAGATGGTAAAACCAGAGGGATCTTAATTCAGAATGTCTTGGTTCAAATTCTGTTCTCTGTAACTTACTCTCTGAATCATGGGCCACTCACTTGATAGGAATCTGGCTCAATTTTCTTCTCACAGGGTGATGACAAGGATTCGTCACACTTAGTAAATGTAAGCTATGCCCAAACTATTAATAACACAGCAAAACCATATTGGTGATAGGATACTTCAGGATTATCTTGAATACATGAATTCAGGATATGAAGTGAAAAAAAAGTGGATCATAAAGAATAAACATCCTGGGAGGTGAAAAGAGGATTCAAGTAATGCACTCATCAGGAGACTCTAATATCGTGGTCCTTTCCACTAGACTCTTTCTTGACAACTTCATTAACTCCCATCAGCATGCCACAGAGCCAAGCACATTGTAATGACAATTAATATAATGGTAACAATGGCTTACTAATTAATAAAACCTGGGCATGGGAAGCTGGGTGGCTCAGTTTGTTGAACATCCAACTCTTGATTTCAGCTCAGGTCATGATCCCAGGGTCGTGGGATTGAGCCTGGTATCAGGCTTTGTGCTGAGTTTGGAAACTGCATGGGAGTCTCCCTCTCCCTGCCCCTCTTTTTAAAAAAAAATTTTTTTAGATGGGTAAAAATTTTTCTAAACTTTTTCTGTATAAATTCATAATCCCCACAAAAATCTTAATATTTATTTTCCCTATTTTCAAGGTAGGGAAACAATGCTCAGAAATTTGTTATTTACTTATACATACAGGCTAAACATTTGTAGAATTTGGTTAATTGGATGGCTCCCATATTTCAACCTCTAGCAGAAATCTCTGCTGTAAACTGCAGTTTCTAATTTTCAACTTCTGGATGGATATTTTTCAAACTTAAAATTGAAAATGTCCATACTTAATGTAGCTTCCACCCTCATTTTTTTAAGGGGTTAACAGAAAATGGTCTCTCCTTCTCTACTACCATAATTTTCTTCCTTTCTTTGGCACTTGCCACATTATGCCTTCAGCTGCCCTGTATTGGGTGACACAGACCAATGTGGAGTCAGCCACCTTGAGACAAGTGAATGCAGTCTTTTTCCCCCCATGGTGGGCCACTGTGGAGCAGACACTGGGGTAAAGAATCCTTGTAGCAGAACATAGGCTGGCTTCTCAGAGTTCTGTTTTGCTGGGTTATATTAAGAGGGATTTTCTGTCTGCTTCTATTGTATGAAGGAACTGAAGTAGTGACCAATGTAGATAGTGCAAAGGACTCAAGTCCTTGGATTCAGCAGAATCCTGAAATGAAACTGTATGAAGAGTATCATAATGTAGATATATTGCAAAGCTTTCTATTTCAAAAGATCTGAAGGTTTTCCCCAGATGTTTCTGGGTTAGGTATATGTATTTGAGGTTTCAGATATGTAAAAAACTAGTTCTTCCTCTAATTACACTTCTTAGCTAACTTCATTACTAACAATGCCAGGTCCATATTTAAGTCTCAGGGGTGCTGGGAAACAGTGAAATGGGATTCATAAAAAATTTTTTCTGGATGAGAGAAAGAGAATGAATCAACAGAGGAGAGGCGCAGAGAGGCAGAGAGGTGGGGGGGGTTGGTGGGGGGAGAGGAGGGGGAGGTGAGGGGAGGGGGGAGGGGGGAGGGGGGAGGGGGGGAGAGAGACAATGAATCTCAAGCATGTTCTACTCTCAGCCCAGAGCCTGCCACCAGGCTTGATCCCATGACCTGAGCCAAATTCAAGAGTCAGACGCTCAACCAACTGAGCAACCCAGGGGCCCCCGTAACAATTTTCTATTAAGATATAATACTTCAGTAAAAGTTAGCCATATCATGGATGTTGCATGTGTGTATTTCTTCTATAGCATCTAAGCTTTTTATTAGGGGTAAATAAACTAACTCACACCTATGCTCTTATGTGACATAGAAAGTGATGGCACTGATGTGTAAAGCTACAAACTAAAAATGTTTCTGCATACACTAGTTGAAAAATGTGTGTTAAGAGAAATTATTTAGGGACAGAATATAGAGTTTTAAAATAACAGAATGTTTGAGAAAGCCTAAATGAGAGACAGGGGGTAAGAAGAAGATGAGAAGCCAAAGCAGTAGTTGGGTGGGGGGTTGGGGGGGAATCAGTCATGTCCAAGGACAATTAGGAGCAATGAAATGTTTCCTTACACCCTCCCCTTCTTCTCTCTGCTGAATCCTTTGGGGACTGACAGCTCCCTCCCCAACTCTGTATGGTTCTGTTGGGACTTCCAATCACTATACACTGCCTGTGGTCACAGGGATGGATGGGACTCAAGCTGTGAATATCTATATTCTTTGCCAAACAGAGAGCATCCCCTTCTACTAAGAGAAAAAGCCAATACACAGAAAGAAGCCGATGGCAGAGATGGGGAGATGACAAAATTTGTTAGTTTATGGATTCCTTTCAAACTAAGAATACACATTTGCCTGTTCTTCCTAGTTCTATGAGCCAATGAATTCTCCTTTTGCTAAAGCAAGTATGAGTTGGAGTTTTGTCACCTGTAACAAACATCATGGTTAATATAATAAACAATGACCACAGGTGTTACATATGTTACTATGAAGTCAAGGTGATTACAAAAAGATGCAGTCAAGAGATTGAAAAGAGAAAAACAATCTTTTGACTTTTAGTCTTTATCAGTGATCTCTGAAAGTGTAATTTCATTTTACTACTGAGGATAAAATCTGGTTTTCAAGTGATTTATTAAACCCCTAGAACTGGAGTAATTTTTGCAAACTTTTCCTCCATCTTTACCATTCCCCTCTCTCCCACACATACACTCCACCATTGCTAGATCAGTTTTGTTCACAAAAATAAGTTCCCAGTACTATAACCCATCTAAATTAATGTTAATAAATAAAATAATTAATGTTAATAAATAAATGAACTTTTGTTCAGTCTAATTATTCAGTTCAAGGACTAGGAAAGTAGTTCTGCCTTACAAACCTATTTTTCTTTTAGAAGCAAGGTACTTAACATAAAGCTTATATATGGCAAATACACATTCTTTGAACCCAAAGCATCACTGGAAATTATCCTGATAGAACAAATATTAGTGAATTAATGTAGAGTATCAAATAGCTTCAGTTGATATTTGTTAGAATAGTACCCTAAATACAATAGACAATTCATCTCCATGTAAGCTTCAAGAACATGGAGACTAGAAATCTTATAGGAGAAACAAAAATACATTCAAGAACATTTAGAGAAACTATTTTTCTCAGCAGGGACTGTCATGGTGAAGGAAGAGCTGACCCAAAAGTAGGCTAATGTGCAAATTTAATAAATCCTTCACATACAGTACTTTCTAGCTTGGATCTAAATCTAGATTCGTGGGCATGTTATGTTTGTGTTTTCCAAGTGAGAATTAATCTCACCCTTCCCTTTTATTTCAATGACTGATGACCTTCTTGAGCCATCCCCTTGGAATATTACAGTTTGGTGTATGTTTATTTTCTGGCCCTTAGCACCTGGGTTATGTACTTTTAGCAGAGAAAACTCCATCTGAGAGCCAGGGAGTATGCTTCTTTCTCTTTGTTACAATTGTTACATTAAGAAATTACAAAGTTTGATTGAATTTTTTTTAACACATTGCAGCAAGTACTTGTTAAAGGAGGAGGTTCCTGGGTACTAAGAGCATCTATTTAAAGACATACAATGTCTGAATTTCAAATGCCTAATTTTCTATTAGAACAACACCTAGTTAGATTGGACATGACTCACCCAAATAAATTGAGAGGAAAGAATAGAAGACAACAACCAGAAACATTCTCCAACATTTATTCTTGGCAATCCTTCTTGTTTTTATTAGATCTGTGATCATCTAAGGACCACTTTTCTTTTTTTAACCTTGCCCGGAAATATTTCATTTTTAAATAGCTTAAGATACAAAGTGGTAGCATTGTATCCCTAGAAGACCTGAACCAGGTCATGAAAGGCTGACTCGCTATGGAATTAGAAAAGCAGGATCTGTTATGCACTTTGAAATTTAAAAAAGTTGACAATTTAAAAATGTCATGTGCTATTTTATTAAAGATATATACACTACAGATAAAGTAAAGTTTTTATCAACCAGTATATCAAGAGCTAAGTATTCTCAAAGTGAGGTCCTCTCAGTACCTTCCTAATAGAGTGAAATATGGTAAAATAATGAAAAATGTATTACCTTAGAAAATAAAACATTGTACATATAGGCCTATCTACAAAATGTAAAACTAGGCTAAATCAAACAAATGATTAGTGCCAAAGAATTTTACCTTATCAGAATTGGATAAAGCTATTTTGTGCTAACTTTGAAAGGTCTCCAAGGCAAATTGTTGAAGGAAAGATGTAGAAAAACATACATATATGGAAATTTAAGTGCAAAGAAAACAATGGATAAAATACTCCCAGATTCTTACCCATGTGTCTGTGGTTCTATCAAATGAAGTGATTAGACACAGGAATTGGTGATAGAAAGTTGACCCTGTACAGTTTTGTTTTGTTTTTTTTTTTTTTGCATTATGTTCAATCATTCACACTGAAATTTTAAACAATTTTTAAAAGTACTTGAGAGCGCGTGTGCAAGCACACACACACAAGTGAGGGAGGGGCAGAGAGAGAAGGAGACAGAATCTGAAGCAGGCTCCAGGCTGTGAACTGTCAGCACACAGCCTGATGGGGGGCTTGAACCCATGAAGTGTGAGATCATGACCTGACATGAAGTTGGACACTTAATCAACTGAGCCATCCAGGCGCCCCCTGAAATTTTATTTTCTTATGATTTGGGTAATTATGATAATTTTTAACCAATATCAGACTTTAGCCACATAATTATCTTATTTACCTATAAATACATACCTCATGGCAACTTTTATAAAAGATTCTAATACTTTATATAGTTTAGTTCCTCCAAGGAATATGCAGATGAGTAAATAGTCTTTAAAAATCTTATTACAGGCTACATCTCCTTCATATTTTGTACTTCCCCAAGGGCCTGGTATAGTGTTCTATTTAACAGTCAAGATTGTTGATTGACTAGCAAAAATTAGGGGGAAAAAAGCCTGCTGTGTTCTTAAAAAAAAAAAAAAAATGTGAGGAGGCTTTTAAAACGAAAACAAAAAAAATATACAGATTTTAAAACTTAATTTTTAAGATAAAAAACTCCTGATGGGGATTAAGGAGGGTACTTGTGATGAGCACAGGGTGATATCAAGTGATGAATCACTAAATTCTACACCTGACACTAACATTACACTCTAGGTTAACTAACTGGAATATAAATAAAAACTTTACAAAAGTATAAGAAACAAAAACACAGTAACAAAAAGATCATCAACTGCCAAAGAAGAGTGGAATTAGAAGCCGCAGTGGCAGCTCCTACATTTATTCATCCACTTAACAAGTAATGATTGAGCGCTTACTCTGGACTGAGCATGGTTGAAGGCACCACAGATTCAATGATGAACAAGTCTAAGTTTCTGCTGTCATGGACCATGCACACGGAGATCAAACACCAAAATAGTACTGAAGATCCAAGAAGCCAAGAAAAAGGGCAACAGGATGGCATGATGGGTTACTAGCTTGGGGGAGGCTGGATCAGACCCGTGCTGGGCCTGGCTGTGAAGTGAGGTAGAGTTCCAAAGTACTCAACTGTGGCATAATGAGAACTTCAGGGGAACTGTGAACGTCAATGGCCTCACTGAGGCCAGCATATAAAAGGCAGACATTGCTGGCCCTGTGGTCCTCTGACTCAACTCATCCCTCACTCTGTTCAAGTGACCACTGAAATGCAGGTCTTTGTGAGAGCAAGGTAGGCAACAAGGATACACATAGTCACTACCATGGTTCCCTGCTCTTCTAGAAGATCTGCCCTGCTGGTTTGCTGGGTCAGTGATAGAAATTAAGGAGAAAGAAACCTTAAGCCAAATCCCTGTTGTTATTCTTATCAGTCTCTGAATTTAGATCATTTGTGATCTCACAATTCATCAAGATAGACACATTTTTCATTATCTGATTTTCATTTGAAATTCTTTTCATGAGACTTTGAATAGAAGGTATTAGGCAAGGTCAAAATCAAGAGATGTCCAGGATACAACAGTTTTTGTTTTTGTTTTTGTTTTTTTAGTCCTGATATATTTTTTAAATGAAATGGAAAAGCAGGATTACAAAAATGTTGATTTATTTAAAAGAGTTATATGTAACAAATGAATCCTTTTAGCACATAAATAGATCTTATGTGTATTTTGAAATACAAATATCAGAAGTCTCAGTTTGATCACCTTCATTCACGTTGACCTTCACCTTTCAAATTAGGCACCCCAAAATGTCTGGTTCACATTAACTCTCATTCCACTTACAAAGCCTATGCATATCCATTGATACTCTTCTTAGTGATACTCTAAGTTACGCCAAATATTCAGAAATGCTCCAAATGTTGCCTTCTGAAGCCATTCTCAATAAAAGAAAATGTTAAGTTTTGGCTCTACAAAGGAAATTCTAGAAATCAGAGTAGTCTAAAGAAATGAATTGATCCAGTACTCTTTGAATTACTGGGTCCCACACACAAAACCATGGACTAGAAGACTCTTGAAAACTTTCTAAAAATACAGATTACCAGGCACTGCCGGCAAGAATTTTTAAGTTTATTTATTTAAATAAATATTATTTATTTAGAGGGGGCGAGGGGCACAGAGAGGGGGCCAGAGAATCCCAAGCAGGCTCCATGCTGCGTGGAGCCTATTGCAAGGCTCCATCTCATAACCGTGAACTCATGAGTGGAGAGACATCAAGAGTCAGTCACCAGTCACCCGACTGAGCCACCCAGGCACCCCAGGAATTTTAATTCAACACATAGCAGTTGAATACCAGGCAACTCTGTCTTTTAAAACTCTTCACTAATTTTAATGAAAGAACAGGTTTGGTAACCATTATGTTTGACTAAAAGCTCTTCTATATACATTGTTTTAGCTGGCCTTTTGTTCTAGTTACATTTTAGTGTATCCTTCTGCTCTTGTTTTCCTAAGCATACATCTTTTGTAACATAGTCACAATAATACTAGGACTCTTGTTTTTGTAAAGTTGAAAGGTACCAATTTTTAAGATTTTTAAAAAATCTAAGATATTGGATTCTCAAAATGGTAACGTATACAAATAGTTTACTGAAGTATTACATTTATAATTCAAAAACAGAACAGTGGTACCAATTTCCAATAAACAATATAACTAAGACCTTTAGGTTGGAATTTTTTACATTAATAAAAACTTTGAAAATTATGCTTTTGAGAATTGCGTCTTGATGTTAGCTAAGTCTAGCAACTCCAAGAAGCTTTATAAACAAAATGGAAGGTATAGAATTCCAACTGCTTTTTTGTATTATAGGTGAAAAACCTTTTGGCCTGACTTTAATAACTTTAAAAACAATTTAATTTAAAAACACTATAATTCATGAACTTGAGAAAGTGGTTGGTGGTCTTTTACAGAAGTTCTGAAGTGGGACATTTAAGGAATTCTATGTGGAGAATGATCTGACCTACTAAAGAGGCCATGAAGGAAGTGACTGAGT
The DNA here is from genome assembly GCF_046562875.1 of Panthera onca. Lineage (NCBI taxonomy): Eukaryota > Metazoa > Chordata > Mammalia > Carnivora > Felidae > Panthera > Panthera onca. Next base: position 133,086,798 of record NC_138340.1, on the reverse strand, counting down.
CTGATTTTCTTTCTTCGTAGGATTATCCATTCCACATTTTTACATGTGAATAACCACTTTTCCATTTTATTACTATCTGTTTAAATACCATTTGTTAAATTGAATTTCATTCCTCAACAACTATGAAAGAACAATGTTTTTTTGGTTACCGTTGGTAACCATTACCATTGGTAAATGGTTACTATTAGTTACCAGTACCAGGGTGAGTAATATCTTAAAATCAATCTGTCAACAAATGAAAAGACAACCTATCAAACAGGAGAAAATATCTGCAAATTATATAGCTGATAAGGAGTTAATATCCAAAATACATAAAGAACTCCTACAACTCAATAGCAAGCAATCTGATTAAAAAATGGGCAGAGGATCTAAACAGGTATTTTTCCAAAGAGGAAGACAGAAGGATAACATATTCATGAAAATGTATTCAACATCCCTAGTCATTAGGGAAAAGCAAATCAAAACCACAGTGAGATAACACCTCACTCCTGTTTCAATGGTTATTATCAAAAAGATAAGAAATGTCAAGTGTTGGTGAGGTTGTGGAGGAAAGGGAACCCTCATCAACAGTTTGAGGTAATGTAAATTACTTCAGCCATTACGGAAAGCAGTATGGGGTTCCTCAAAAAATTAAAAACCTAACTACCATGTGATCCAGCAATCCCACTTCTGGGTATTTATTCAAAGAAAATGTAAAACTCACTTGAAAAGATAGATGCACCCCATTTTCACTGCAGCATTATTTGCAATAGCTAAGACACAAAAGCAACCTAAAGGGGCTCCTGGGTAGCTCAGTCAGTTAAGCCTCCAATGTCAGCTCAGGTCATGATCTCAGGGTTTGTGAGTTCAAGCCCCAGATCAGGCTCTGTGCTGACAGAGCCTGGAGCCTGTTTCAGTTTCTGTGTCTCCCTCTCTCTCTGCCTCTCCCCTGCTTGCACTCTGTCTCTCTGTCTCTCTCTCTCAAAAATAAATAAACGTTAAAAAAAAATAACCTAAGTGTCTAGTAATGGATGAATGGGTAAAGAAAAGGATATAAAATTTTTATATATTTAGTGGAATATCATACACTCTTAAAAAATGAGATCTTGCCCTTTGTGACAATTTGGATGGACCTTGAGGGCATTATGTTAAGTAAATAAATCAGAGAAAGGCCCAATGCCATACAGTCTGACTTCTATGTGGAATCTCCACAAACAACCAAACAAAGTCACAGATAGAGAACAGAGTGGTGATTGTCAGAGATGGGGTAAGGACCAGGTAAAGGGGGCCAAAAAATACAAACTTCAGTGATAAAATAAGTCATAGGGATATAAAGTACAGCAGTGACCATAGTTATGGTGACTACAGTTAACCATAGAGTTTTGTACATTTGAATGTTACTAAGGGAATGTATCTGAAAAGTTCTTAACAAAAAGAAAAAAGTTCTATGTGTGGTGATGATTGTTAACCAGACTTGTGACGACCATTTCACATTATGTATTATTGAATCATTCTGTTGGATACCTGAAACTATTATGTCAATTATACCTCAAAGAAAAATACTAACACACACATCCCATTCTCAAAGATGCTGTCTCAAGTCCAAATTCTAATTTTAAAAGCTACCCAGGTAGTTCTAATGTGCAGTCAAGGTTGAGAACCACTGATCTAGAGGGAGACAGATACACATAGAAGATTCAAAGGACTTCAGAGGTCAGTGGCCCAGGTTCAGTATGTAACTTCAGGATGTCAGGGACCCCAGCTCCCTGTCATCTTTCATCTTGTTGCTCTCCCATGACCTACACTGTCCAGATCATCTCACTGGGCCAGCTCTGGCCAGCATGTCCATATTCCAGCCAGAGGGTGGAAATGGACAAACAGTGGGCTCTCACTCAATGATAAAACATCTAACAAGTTGCACCTACAACTTTCCCTTTCATTCCATTTGTCAAGACCTAAATACATTCGATCACCCCTAGATAAGAGAGGTGGGAAAATGTAGTTTCTATTTCTGGATAGCATCTGCTCAGTCAAAAAAAAAAAAAAAAAATCACAAATTGTATCACCATAGGAAAAGGAAAGAAGAAAGGTTATCGAGAAATAACACATAGTTTCTTCCTCAGGAGGTTAAAATTCTACTGTAGTAGGTTAGGCTGTGCGTAATTAATGGGGAAATAGAGATTACCAGTAGAGTTTCTGGATATGCATGAATAAAGCTGATCTTACTTGTCGATTTTCTCTCCACTACAATTTCAGGATGATAATTCCAAATATTCCAGTGTTAACTATTAATGAAAACTGTTAGCCCCCAACATAGCCCCAAGATACCACTTCACTTTCAAGGAATAGGAAATCGAAGGGAAAGTATGAGTCCAGGCAACAAGGATTCCATCCCAAATTCCAAACGGTTTTTCCTTCTTATCCACCTGCCAACATGATAAATATGTGAGGTACTTTTCCTATATTGTCTCTTCAGTGCCAAGTTTAATTTTAATTCCAATATATTCTGTGAAAGGCATCTCCTGGACTCTCTGAAGATGCGTGTGGGAGATTCTGGTCTTGAGAGCTAATTTCAGCACGTCTTAAGTGTGGTTAACAGAAGCCAAAGACCAAACTGAGGATATTTAAGGTGATGTATCTTTTAAGATAATGGCATCCAAGAATGGGAGCAATTGGCTGCAACCAGAGCCCATTTTTTACCAAATAAACCATGATGGGTAAGAAAGAGCCTGGTATAAAACCACACAGGTAGAAATGCACTGATACTATTATCAAAAATAGTATCCCCAAAAGAACTCCCTTTCTCATAGGACAAGGGGCATCTGATTTTTTTTTTCAACATAAATCAACGTCTGTGAACATTTTATCTCATTTTTAAATATATGTATCTATTTAAAAAAAATGTTTATTCATTTTTGAGACAGAGACAGCAGGCATGGGGGAGGGGCAGAGAGAGAGAATGAGAGAGAGAGAATGAGAATCTGAAGCAGGCCCCAGGCTCTGAGCTGTCAGGACAGAGCCTGATGTGGGGCTCAAAATCACCAACCTTGAGATCATGACCTGAGCTAAAGTAGGACCCTCAAGTGACTGAGCCACCCAGGTGCCCCTAAATATATGTATATTTTTTAAATACAAAGCGGAGTAGTAGAGAAATCGGGCAGAGTGCTTGAGCCAAGTGATTGAAGTTTACATCAGCTGCAATGGCACAAATAGGTATCAGGTGCCTAATGTTTGCCCAAGGACACAGGGTCACTGCTGGGTTATTATTGGCCAAAAAACAAGGAAACCATAATCTAAATCTAATCATGAAAAACATCAGTTTTCTTCAAATGTCAAGCCACACAGAACACCCATATTCTGTAATTTCTAATGCATGTAAATAGTCTTGTTCAGCAGTCTAGAGAGCCTGTCTCTTCTAATTACTCTTCTTTTTCAGACATTTCTGAGTTATTCTGGGCCATTAATGTCATCCTCTTTATATATCCATTTTCTTAATCCTGATAGAGAATCCAGATGGGACCCAAAGACTCCATATGATCCTTTTTTTAACCGACATCCCAGGACCCACCTCATCCCATGTAGGAATCTTGCATAGCAACACCTTCCCAAGTTCCTCTCTCACCAAGAGAACATTGTTGGCAGTTGCAAGTTCATAATTAATCGTGGGTATTGCTCAAAGCATATCAGATGTCTGAATGGAGAAATGGAGAAGGTCCTGGGATATAGGGGAGCAGTGTCTAAAAGAGCTAATCTTGGCTATCCTAGGAGAAGGGAAGAAAAAAATCAGTGGAAGTCAAACTTGTTAAGAACACTAGAGATACAGAAGCAAACGTTTGCATGTTCTAAAACCATAGTTTTCGAGGAGAAAAAAAGGACAACTGACCCAGGACATGACATTTACCTGAGAATCTGCCGTAGCTTCCTCTTCTTTCATTCAGTTTCTTCCTCGGGTGAGATTATCTGGAGGAGTCACACATGCATCTTGAGAAACACCTTTGAAGGCTCAGGCACTGACCTTCACCTACTGTCACCACTTCTGCAGGCAGAAGAGACATGAACTACAAAAAAGCCAACCCATCCCTGTCCTTTGCTGCAGGAGAGACTCAGGAGCAATGAGCTCCTACACAGAGACCAAACTTGAAGCTTCTCCTTCCCTGTCTTCAAGGGCTCTCTTCTCCCACAGATGCCCAAAAATTCAGCTACAGAATGGACATTGTGTGGTGATCTGCCTGTCCTACTAGACACATGCAGAGCAAACCCTGTTACCCAAACCCTGAGTGAAGGTTGAACTCAACTCTCATAAATACACTCAGGAGCCCTCATACTTAACCCTGGCCTCACCTTAGAATCACCTGGAGCACTTGGTTAAAACCACACTGATGTTCCCACCCAGACCAACTGACAGAACCTGTGGGTGAGGGCACAGGTGCTGATGGTTCTTAAAACCACGTACGATCCTAGTTGGAAGTGTGGGCTTCTCCAGCTTCTAAAGCTCTACCATACATAAAAATCAATCAGATAAATGTTAATTAAATTCACTGTGGTGACTTTTTTTGCAATATATACAAATACTGAATCATTATGTTATATACATAAAACTAATATACTGCTATATGCAAATTATATCTCAATTAAGAAATATCACCTTGAGATAAAAAAGTAAAATACAAAGAGAAGAATTAGTCAGGATCAAATCCTCCCTGGAGCTCTTAACCCTAGCCCAGAATGTTACCTGGATTATTTGAAAAATATGACTCTTCTAGGAAGGCCAAGCCAATGAAAATAACACTTAGAAGAGATTCTAGGTCATATATATATATATATATATTTTTTTTTCTCTGCTCAAGATCTAGGTTACACTTCAAGAAGAGGAGCTAATCCTTAAGAAATTAAAAAAAAGAATAAATGAGGGGCACCTAGCTGCCTCAGTCTGTAGAGAATGCAACTTTTGGGGTTGTAGGTCTGAGACCCATGTTGGGTGTAGAGATTACTTAAAAATGAAATCTTTAAAACAAACAAACATAAATAAATAAATGTGGTTAATATGAGGAGAAAAGACCTCTTAAATTACTTTCTAATGGTCTAGGCAGTAATAGCTTCCCTGTTTACAGAATTTTCTGGGGCAGGAACAGGGGGACAGAAACATGAGGCTAGGGCACTCAGCTATGTTCTCATTGGAGTTTTGCAGCAGATAAGAAACACATTTAAGATCACTAATGATTCCCTTAAGTACAAGGTTTGAATGAAGATCTAACTTCACACGCACAAACTCTTTTCCAATGATAGCACAAATAGGATGTTTTAAAAGACCAAGAGTTTTTCCATCGAATCCAATCATTTGAACGCCTACTGCACCCCAAATTTCAGTTGAAAGACTTCATAGTACCGTCCCCTCGTGTCCAGAGGCCTCCACCTGCACCTCTTTGCAGTGCACCCGTGAAATACACCACCAAGACTTCAAAACATGCATTTTTCATCCAGATGTTTTAATTGCATGCAGGCCCTATCACTGACTATTAACACTGATGATTGAAGAAAGGCATTACTTTTCAGGGTGAAGGTCAAATTTAGATTTCTTTTTTTTTGGTCTCTTTTCATTTTGGTCTTATTTCATTTTATTCTGTACTATCTTTTGACAGGAAAATGAAACAAAAGGAAAAGGAAGTTTATACACATTTTATTTTAAGTTACAGTTTATATGAGCATCAAACATGAGTGTTTTATTTAATTCTTTGGGTTGATACCTTTCTGGTTTCCTGAAATATAATATCCATTAATCCCTGTTTGCAGACACCTTGAAATATTTATTGAATAATACAATACAGATTCTAAAACATAATCTTCTTTTATGAATACTGGCACAATTTCACCCAGCTCTGTGGAAGATTTAAGAAAAATGGCAGGGCAAGATCAGACATTGTTTACATCTCACCTCCAGCAAGATATAACTTTACTCTTGGCTGACCTTTAAGCAAAAGCAATGGTTATGTAACCAAGTAAGCTAAAAACTAAACAGGAAAAGTCACAGAGCCGGGAATGAACTACAAACTTACACTATTTGTTAAACTGAGATTTTTATCATGTTGCTCAAACACTAAAGTTTTCCAAATGGAAATATGTGACCGAAATTTTATCTTTGCGATCTGAATGTATGCATAAATATTTCAGTATTTAAAAGAAGTTATTTGGGACTCTAAAATGCATTGCAGTATTTCGTAATGGTAAGCAGTATTACTCACTGACAAAAATGAAAGTTTTGAGTGAACTGCATTCTGTCTTCATGCAAATATTGGTTATAAGTAATGTTCATGCTACATTGTTCCTAAAACATACATTCTGAGGTGGTTCTTAAGCAGATTTATCTTTGTAAAGTTTTAAGTACAGCTTTATCAAAGGGCAGAAGAATAACTTCTTAAAATCTCTTTTTAGCTTTATTATTTGCAGCATATAATCAAGTTAATAGTGGCTACGTTTTATGTTAAATAGGGAAAAAACACAACATTCTTGCCAAGGAGCAAAAAGAAATTATAAATAAATACATAGCACAACCTGGAAATATTCTAAGGTTTTGAAAGAACTTATTTTTAGTAATACATAAATATCTTTAGCAAATTAAAGCACCTTTTTGATATCCCCATAATTGAGTATCTTTAACTTTTTTGTCGAACCGAATAGTCACCTAACAAATTTTATATTTTATATGCAATAGGATCTTTACTAAATCTATTAGTACTTTTAAAAATTTTAAATCATTTAAACAATGAAGCCATAGCATGAAATGATTTTAAAGGAATATGAAAAAAAGCTGGATAGTAGGAAGTAAAACAAGCATTGAAAATGAACTGAATAACATGTTGGGTGCTAGATATTTGTGGAAGAACAGGACACAGATTACTTACAGTCTAATTGGTGAGATGCAGACAAGAGATAACAATTAAAATATAATGAGATAAGTAGTTTAACAGAGGAAATCCTCTCCAAGTACCTTGTAGGGGCACCTAAGTGAGTCTTGGCAGAAGAATGGTTATTGGAGAAGAATTCTTGTTTAAGGATAAACAATAAACTGAAAGGAATATAATTCATTATCAAAATAAAAGTGATAGGACTAGAGTATCGGACATCAGAAGGTGAAGGGAGAGGCTGAAGAGGGAGGCAGATCTAGAAGAGCCCTGTAGCTATGTAAGGAGCTGAAAACATCTTCTTTTAGAAGATGTTTCAGAAGAAACAGACTAACAACCACACCAAAGTGTTTTTGAACAGGGTACTGGCACGATTGTGTCATCTCTCGGGGATGATCTTTCTGGTTGCATTTGGAGAATGAATGGAAGGAGTGCAAGATCAAAATCAAGAAGAGTCAGGATTGGGAGCTGTATTAGGGTTCTTCAGAGAAACAGGACTAATAGGATATAGAAATTTACGTAAGAGGAGATTTATTAAAGGAATTCCTTCACAGGGCTATGGAGGCCAAGAAGTCCCATAATCTGCTGCTCGCAAGATGGAGAAACAGGAAAGTAGGTGGTATAAATCAGTCCTCATTTGAAGACCTGAGAACTGGTGGGGCAGGGAGTGTTGAGACATGAGAACCCAGAGGCACAGTGATTATGGGTAGGATCACTGGTGTAAGTCCCAGAGTCTGAAAGTCTGAGAACAAGGGACTCCAATGTCAGAAGGCAGAAGATGGGTGTCCTAGCTCAAGAACTGAGAGAGAGAGAGAGAGAGAGAGAGAGAGAGAGAGAGAGGGAGAATTCACCCTTCTGCCACCTTTTATGTTCCACTCAGGCCCTTAATGGATTGGATAGTAGCCATTCACATTGGTGAAGATAGAGCTCTTCACTCAGTCTACTGAATCCAATGCTAATCTCCTCCAGAAACACTCTTACAGACACACTCAGAAATAATATTTTACCAGCTATCTGGGATCCCTAAGCCCTGTCAAGTTAAGATATAAAATTAACAATCACAAGAGCCTATGGCATTAATCCACGCAGGCAATATAACAGCACTGGGTGAGGAGGGAAGAATATGGATTTCTGAGCTACTTAGGAAGTATTGTATTAATTGTGCTCGGTAGGGGAAAGCAAAATGGCCATCGCCTTCACTGAAATAGGAACATGGAAAGAAAATCAAGTCTGGGGAGGGAAGATGATAAATGCAATTTTAGACATGCTTCCTTTCCTTTGAAAAACGTGGCTGTGGATGTCAAAAGTAATTGGATACATGGGAAAGTCTGGATAGACATTATGGAGTTTAGACATATAAATGAGATAAAAAAATTGTCATCTTTCCCAAATATACATATGCAATTGAAAGAATACCAACATCTAAATGCATTACATATAATATTTTTACTAAAGAAATAATATTTTAATCAGAAAGGTAAATGATGATGTGACCAGAATACCCTTTTGGGAGAGGATTTGGAAGGTGTCAATGATATTAAAAAAAAAAAAAAAATTAGAGAGAGCAAGTGGGTGAGGGGGGAGAGAGAGAGAGAAAGAGAGAGAGAGAGAGAGAGAGAATGAGAGAGAGAGAATCTTAAGCAGGTTCCATGCTCAGCACAAAGTCCTACGCAGGGCTCAATCCCAGGACCCTGGGATCATGGCCTGAACTGAAATCAATAGTCAGGCACTCATGCAACTAAGCCACACAGGTGCCCCATGGTAACCAGTTCTATTTTTCAAAAAAAGGAATACAATAGGATTAGACTGAGGAAGAACAAGGTAATAGGGTAAGTCCAGGGTTTGCCCTTCAGTAAACACACAAGACCTGGCAACAGTTTTGAGGTTGATCTTGCATTTCATTTTTCTGTTTGTTTGTTTTTGTGTGTGGAGTCGGCTGGTTTTGGTAAGATCACTCCGCTTTTACAGATTGTAAGGCAATTTGTATTAAAAACCGGCTGTAACTATCTGTTTCCCGTGGAGGAAAGATCCATAAATTACAGCTCAGGTTATTTGTCAGTTATGTAGTTTAAAAATTCCTTGGCAGATAGGATTAAAGTGTGAGAATTGATCCTGAACTCCAGCTGAGGGACTTGTGAAATTATAAAGATAATATGTTCGCTACAACATCTCCTGCTGCCCAATTTAAAGGTACTGGGTAGGAGGTCAGTGGAAAGGAAAGACAGTTGGATGGCACTATTTGAAATGCTTTAAATAAATGTTTTGTAAGAGACTAACATATTGTGTAAAGGAATGATTTTTTTTTTTTTTTTTTTTTTTTTTTTTTTTTTTTGGCTAAGCAGAATCTTCATCCAACTGTTTGATTTATGAATGAGAGATTTCATTTAGAGTCTTGGGTCTGTCTTCTGGTCAATCTAGTTTTTAGCAAAGCATTCTTCTTCATGGTATAATTTTTAATGCATGGTCTAGTGTTTTTTTAAATGACTAATAATAAAGGCTTTATATTTTCTTCCTACTTTTTCCTCAACAAAATATTCTGGGATCGAATAATTCTCACATGGAGAAACTTGCTTACAATCTTCTATAGGACTAATTTTATGGGCATATTTTCAGCTCAGAAGCAGTGCTGAACCTCTTCTAGATCCCAAGGTTGTTATACTATAAGTTGGCTGGATGAACCAGAACAAAAAACAAAACAAAACAAAACAAAACAAAACAAAACAAAACACGACATCTCTGAGTTTTCCTTGGAACAGCCAGGTCCTGGAACCAGATGGTTAAATACACACAAAAGCTGAAGTTGCTTGATTGATTTGTTCCAGAAGGGTTTTGAGTACTTAAAAAGATACAGAGAAAAATGCATAGCATAGCAAAATGTGAAGCAAAATAAAAATAATTTCCAACCTGCAGGAGGAATGAAAGAAAAAGACCGTGATGGAAGAAAAGAAGAAGGAACCAGAAATGAGGGCAGGACACAAGATACATCCACTTGCAAAAGATGAACTCAAAATGGGCTCTAAGCTTGTAATATCCAGGGAAAAACTGTATTTAATTATGAGGTTGACAGTATCTATGAGGAAAAAATGAAGCATTAGTGAAGTCTGCCAAGTTTTGATTTGCAATCTGAGAAGAGATGGGGTCCTTTATAAAGGAATGAACAATAAGTTCCCATCATTACAGGAAACATAGCAAGGAGTTTCCCTCACCATGTCTAATGATATCCCTCATAGAAGCAGGGGGCACAGTGCCTATGTTGTAAGAGATATCTCAGGAGGGGGACAGAATTAGGTGTCAAATGACCAATACGACTCCTAGTCAGGAAACTATATCACTACAGTTTATTGAAAAATAGATGGTAATAAACAGTCTGTCATGCAAAATTTTTATGTTGTGATTTGTTTTCTAGCTTAACAGACAGGAATGGCCAAAGTTACAAATCCCTTGAAATTTAAGGATGCTGGAGTGGAAAGCGTGCAGGATTAGAGTGAAAGCCTGAGTTTGAGCTCTGTGCCACTTCTAACGGTATGATTTGGCTGTGTCAGGTCATGGGTGACCCTAGTGAGACCCAGTTTTCACGTCTGCAGGAAGGGGCTAATAATACCAATTCGGGAAGTTTTTTTTCAAGACCAAGCAAAATAACACTCATGAACAGCTTTTCATTACATTATCTGAAGTATTCTTCCCTTTCTTTATATTATCCGAAAGATCTTTTATCTAGATTTTGAAGATGTATTTCAAGTATATTGCAACTTGTTTTGTAACTTATACAGCCACATGATAATTTATGTGAGTACACAGTTATATATATATATGAACAGGGGCCTACTGAAAGATAGTTTAATTGTTATTATTAATAATAATGCCCACAATTATTTGAGCTCCTAGAATGTGAAAATCAACTAGAAAATGGTTGATGGGAGCAAGTAATATTACTCTACTTACTTTATAACTTGTGAAGTTAAAGAAATACAGTTACTGAGCTGGGGTAGGAAAGATGAAGTTTTTCAAAAAAGAAGAGGGCAAAACTGAAAGAAATTCTATGATGGACAGGGAAAAATGTAAATACAGAAAACGTCTGTTACACAATAAAATTAGACCCTTTTAAGTTATTGGTACTTGTTGATATCAGGTGTAGAATTCCTTTACAAGAACATTTTGGAAGACCAATTTTTTTTTTAATTTTTTTAACGTTTATTTATTTTTGAGACAGAGAGAGACAGAGCATGAATGGGGGAGGGTCAGAGAGAGGGAGACACACAGAATCGGAACCGGCTCCAGGCTCTGAGCTGTCAGCACAGAGCACGACGCGGGGCTTGAACTCACGGACCGTGAGATCATGACCTAAGCTGAAGTCGGCCGCTTAACCAACTGAGCCACCCAGGTGCCCCATGGAAGACCAATTTTAAAAACCTATGCTTGGTATCTGGTAAAAGTTTTCAGGTAATTTGTAGAGCATCCCATCTGTAATGTTCAAAACCCCAGCGAGCCCATCGCATGCTTCTATGTCTAACGTCCACCATTAAGAGGGCCAGGCAGTACCACGGTTTTGTACCAAGGTCCCCCAGTGACTAATGTAAGCTTTAGGGTGACAGTAAAAATCATCAAGCATGACCAGTTCTGGTCATGTTGTTGTTGTATATATTTTAAGAAGAATTCTTTTTTTGTGTGTGTCAAATTAGAAAGTTAGCTTTTAACTTTCTAATTTTAAGTGATCCCAAATAAAAATTCATCTTTATATAGATTAACAACTGCTTATTAGAACAAACACCATTTGCTTTGTTTATTTATTTATTTATTTTTATCATATTGTAGTCCAAGAAAGGAGAGAAGCAGAAATAAAGATCTACCTTGCTTTCTGTCCAGGCTTTATGAAAATCCAAAGAGACAACAAAATAGAATGTTGAATAATAAAAATCACTGAAGATGCTAAAAAGCACTAAGACATTATTATGTTACCTAGACCAGCAAGTGGGCCCATGAGTTTATAATAGGCTGAATTAATCATATTAGTTTGCTAGGAGTGCCTTAGCAGAGTACCACAGACTTAAAATAACAGAAATTAGATTTCCCACAATTCTGGAGGCTAGAAGTCCAAGATCAGGATGTTATCAGGGCTGGGTTTCTTCTCAGGCTGCTCTTATGATTTGCAGATGGCTGTCCTCTCCCTGTGTCTTCATATGGTCCTCACTCTGTGACTGTCAGTGTTCTATTTCCTCTTCATATAAAGACACAAGTAATACTGAATTAGAGCTTACCCTAATAACCTCATTTCAATTTAACTGCCTTTTTGTTTTCAATTTAATTGCCTTTATAAAGAACTTATTTCCAAATACAGTCACATTTGGGGGTACTAGGGGGTTAGGACTTCAAATATGAATTTGGGGAGAGGGAACACAAGATAGTAACATTAATAAAGTATAAATATAAAGAAAAAATGGTACCGTATGTTGCAGCTTAAATATTAAAAAAATAAACGTTAAAGATAGTATTGTAAATATAGCATAGTAAATATGTATCAGTGATAATTTAATAATTTCATTGATTCATGATCTTAAAATGCTGTTCATTTTGCTTTTATGTTATAGTTGTAAAAGCTGGCTGCACAGGAGATTGGTTTTGTATCCCTCCCAGCATCACCCAACCATCTTTATGTGTTTATTGCTAGGAGCTGAGAAGCAAAAGGGAAAGAATGTACAGACCCTAAGGATTTAATACCTAATTGCAGCAACAGTGTGGATGTTTAAAAGAGAAAGAAGAATAAATAACAATACAAGTTTGCATGTCCTAAATTCCAAATGGAAGATTATCTAGCTTTCTGATTCTGAGGTTGTAACTGCCAGCTCTGTGTTGATTTCTAAAGGATTTCAAGAGAAAACTAACATTATTTAAATATGCATATAATTAGTGGAATAGAATTTCAGAAGAAAGAACAATAGTGATACACCTTTTTAAGGCCCCTGATTTTAAATTGCTTCCATTTCATTTGCTTTTGAATGATGGAGAAACAGAATGTTAAAAAATTTCCCAATTATTTAAAAGTTCTATTATTTGGGGCCCATTCAATTGAAGTTTGTTATATGAAGGAAATAATAATTAGATAAAATGATTTTTTTTAACTTAGTTGACATGAATTCAGTAAATACATTGTCACTACCAAAGAGAAAGCAGGGCTGAATTATTGTGACTAACGGAATCAAATTTAATGTCTTTTTATTGGCATAAAGATTTGGCCTAAATCTACTCCCTATTTCACTACCAAAAGTGGAAGGGACATTCATTTTGTTTTATGTGTGCAAGTCTAAACAGAAGTCTCTGACGGGGTGGATAAAAAATACAAGAATACCTTATAATGGTCACAGTATTAAAGTATTTGATTTTGTGGGTAGAGGAACTTAGAGGAACTAAATTAGATTTCCTGTTAGCATTTTAGTACAGTAAATGTAAATAATGTATTGGCCTTAAGCATATAGTTGTAAGCATACAGGGAAGCGGTGCTGGGTAAGGACTCAAGCTCTGGAATCCAAGCCCCTAGACGTGACCCCCCTAACTTACTACTTGCACGTCCTTGGGCAAATTACGTTTGCTTCCTAATGCCTTAGTTTTATCATCTATAAATCAGGATAATAATGGTACCTACCTCATAAAATAACCATGAGGATTTAAGTTAGGAAATACGTGAGGAAAATGCTTGGCACACAATTAACAATAAATGCTAGTTATTATTGGTAGCCCATAATTTAGAATATATGTTACATTTCGCTTACAGTTTTTAAGCAATGATTTAAGCTGTTAAGCAAAAACCTCATCAGCACATTAGAATCATCTGAGGATTTTTTTTCTTAAGTTCTACTATCTGGCATTACCCACTAGAGACTTTGGTTAAATTGTTCTCAGGTGAGACCCAGACATCTGTAAGCTTTAAATGTTCTCCAAGTAATTCTAACATGTAGTCAGCTTTGAAGAGATTTGGTCCAAATGAGCTATGCAGATATGTAGCACCAGACAGCTCTAGAGAAGCCTTTCCAAACTGTATTCTGCATAACCATGGTCCACCAAAGTGTTTCCTAAAACAAAAACATTTAAAAGTAACTTAGGGGCGCCTGGATAGCTCAGTCAGTTAAGTGTACAACTGTTGATTTCAGCTCAGATCATGGTCTCACGGTTCGTGAGATTGAACCCCACACTGGGCTCCATGCTGACCTCGGAGCCTGCTTGGGATTCTGTCTCTCTCCCTCTCTCTCTCTCTCTCTGCCCCTCCCCTGTTCATACTCCCTCTCTCTCAAAAAATTAAATTTATAAACTAAATAAATCAAAGTAACTTGAAAGCAATAGATCCAGAGTCAACTAAACTTGATGATATATATATCTCTTGAAGATTCATTTATCACATTAGCATTTAGAAGATCTGGGAAGTCCTTCTTTAAGTAAATTTGTTTATTGCTGATGAAGCCAGATTTCCTTGCAATTTTTTGTGATAAGGAAACATGTTATGAGGAATATTTAACTTATGGCTCTGTCACATTGTATTGCCAACTATCACTACTATTTGCTACAATATCAATTAATTAGTAATTATGTGATTGATATAATATTTATTAACATCTGGTAGTTCCAGTCCCTGTTCACGCTATTTGGAGTTAAAATAAAAAGGCATTGGGTTTGGCCATTATAATCACCTATGTAGTCTTTTTTTTTTTTTTTTTTTTTCCAATTACAGGTACCTCACCTTCACATCAGACCTGCTATTCAAGGAGAGTAGAACTGCCAAGGTGTATTCTTTTTTTTTTAATTTTTTAATGTTTATTTATGTTCAAATGAGAGACAGAGTGTGAGTAGGGGAGGGACAGAGAGAGAAGGAGACACAGAACCCAAAGCAGGATCTAGGCTCCGAGCTGTCAGCACAGAGCCTGACGTGGGGCTCAAACTCGCGAACTGTGAGATCGTGACCTTAGCCGGAGTTAGACGTTCAACCGACCGAGCCACCCAGGCACCCCGAACCACAGTGCATTTTTACCTTGTCACTGAGATTCTGAAAATGAGCTAGATTTGGAAATCACTGATCCATAGCCTAACCTTTCATATTAAACCAATCTAGTTCCAATCTATTTTGCAAGTATCAACAAAGAAAACACAGTTGGAAATTATGGACCAACTCTGGAAAAAGGACAGAGACAAAAAAGAAGTAGGAGAGCACTACGGAGATGCAGTGGAGCTAAGCCACGTGCATGTGTGAGGCATACATGGATGCCTGTGTGTGTGTGTGTGTGTGTGTGTGCGTGTGTGCGTGTGTGCGTGTATGATGAGATTGTTGACACTGGCTGGAGAGAGAGCAGAAAAAGAGGTACACTTCAGATCCATCATGGGCTGAGGGGGAGGGGGAACGGAATTCTATCCTTCATCAGAGAGTGACAACAAACACTTCCTGTTCCTTAGCTAAAAGTGTTGAGGGGAGTAAAAGAGGAAGAAACAGTGCAAGAGGAATGTGGGCACTACAGACTTGGGAAGTGAATGGTTTAGGACAATGTACTTCACGCTTGTTCTGATGGCAGAGGAGTTAGGGATCATTTCGCTTTTTGAGGAACATATAAAATAGTGATATAAAAGGATATATACACATATTTCCACTTCCACACATATATACCAATTCCTGGTAGAAGGAGGTGATGGAGTGCAAGATAAAGACAAAGGAAAGAGTTTTTGAGAATGTTACTGTGCTTCTTTGAATACAGCTCTATTAAAGGGATCCTGAATATGTACGATCTCCTTACATGTAGAATAAAAAAAAAAAAAGTCCATCTTAAAGAAACAGAGACTATAATGGAGGTTGCCAGGGGTTGCGGGGGGGTGAGGTGAGGGAAATTGGGAGATGTTGCTCAATGGCTACAAACTTCCAGTCATAAGATGAATAAATTCTGGGGATTTAATGTACAGCATGGTGATTACAGTTAACAATACTGTATTATAGACTTGAAAGTTGCTAACAGAGTAGATCTTAAATGTTCCCACTACCAAAAAAATTATAATTGAGGTATGGATGCATTAACTATTTTCATTATGGTCATCATTCTGATATATAAAATATACTATGTATATGTATATATACACAATATTTTATACACCTTAAACTTACACTATACATTATGTTATATATCAATTGTATCTCAATAAAGCTGCCAAGGGAAAGGTGGGATCTTGCTGGGTCCCAGTTTTTATATTTTGGGCATTCCTTAGAGGTTTGACTTTTAGGTGATATGCTTAATTTCATATCAGATTAAGACATTATTTTCTATACTTGAACCAGAGAAATGCTCCACCTTATTATTGGAACTTTGAGGGAAAGAAGGTACCCAATGTCTGAGTATTAGGTGTATGGTCCTAAGAATACAACCTCAACATTAGAGAGACATGGTAGGTACAAAACAGATAGTGGAATTTCTATTCTGGGGGGAAAATGTGTATTTAAGACTGTATTTTTAGGAAGAAAACCAGATTTGTATGATATTACTTGTAACTTTCAAAATTCACTTATGAAGTTGTAAAACAAAAATTAATTTTAACCTTGATCTCTAAAACATATAGTATCAGAACTACTCAAATTGGTTTAGGGATGCTGCCCCATACTTCTGCAGAAATGGAAGGCCCGGGACATAGCTGTCATTTTGTGGTTTATAATCAAACAGGCTCTGGGGCTGCTCACAGTGGGCTACTCCCTACAAGAAAAAGAATTTCAGGCAACACCGTGCCTGGGTTAGGAGCAGAGTCTTAAAGTTGTGGGTAGCTCATGGAATACAAATGCGACAAAACTGTTAGGTCTTGAGAGCTGAGAAATGGCAGAGATTAGGTGAGGGTTTATTTGAGAAGATTCTCTGACCTAAAGTGATGTGACTTGCTTTCTTTGAAAGATTCTACCTAGAACAAGTGTATAGCAAAGTGGACAGGGGCTGGGATTTATAGCTGCAAATCAGTTGGAGTATGAAAGTGTTCCACCTCTGTGTTCAGTGTAAGCTTTTCATCAGCAAGCAGAACACAACTTGAAGGACAAGTCTTGTTCCTCTTCAAAGTTGAAGAAGAAAGAAATTATAGCCAAGATTCATTAAGCCACCTTGGACTTCTCTGTAACCCAAAAGGATCTCTCCAATTATCTCTGTGATTACCTTGGCCACACACCAAAACCAAGTTTGAAAGATGAATCTCAGGGTCAAGATGCCAGAAAGAATCTGACGGGCCAGGAGGGAATTCCAGTCTCTAATAGCTCAGGATAAGTTAATTCTCCAATCTTCAAACAGAATTCTCTGAAACCCTAGAGCAGGCCCAGTTTTGGATTGAAGTCTGAATGTCTTGATTTACTTTCATTATGCAAGAGTGCATCATAATGAAATTCCCTATAAGCAACTGGCTACTTGCCCTAGCATTTAGTAGACATAAATCACAAATGAAGTAAATCCAGTAATGACATAAACTGCATATGGAAAAACATTTTTAAATTGTTATTTAAGGGATGAGGAGAGCTGAGGGGTAACAGAGGGGCTGTGGGGACATGACAAGTGTGGAAGAAAAAAGAGGGGGTTTAGGAGACTATGCGGTGAGCTCTGAATCAGGGCGCATTTCATGTTCTCAAAGAGATACAAATGAAGATTGAATCTCCATTAGTGCTTTGGCTTGGGCCAATGTAAGACACACAATTTTGGAGCTTGTCTCTAGGTAATAGAAGACTCCCTGAGTCCCATTTACTTTGGACAAGCACTGGGTTAGGTAGATGCTTCACATGTATTACTCGACATCCTTTTCAGAACAACTTTATGAAACAGAGATGACTGTAGCATATGTTATTTCCACTATGCCAGGAAGTCATGAGTCATTCTCTGCTGATGTGTGTTTTTTGTCATGTCTAACTAGGAGCAGACTTTCAGAAGCAGGTGACATTAGCTATTAATTATTGTCAGAAGTAGCAGCTTAATAAAAATTAATACCATATATATTTGGTAAACATTGTTATTCAGGTAAACAACCCTAAAAATCTCATTCAACAGGTCAATTCACTCAGCTACTTTGGCTGCATTTTACAGCTGACTAAACTTGACTGGGAACCATGATAAAATACTTTTCAAAAGAACTAAACATTTCACAGGGCACATATAAACTGGTTTCTGGTCAACTCATTTCCATTATTAATATGTGTGATTAAACTTTTCGCAGGACTAAATGCCTTTTCCACGTTGTACAATGAAGCAACAAAACATTTTACATCAAGCATTTTTTTTTCAAGGGCTGGACCAGTTACAAGGCTTTTAGGGAAAATATAACCCTTCCAAAAGATACCCCTTGGGCCCACTCCCATGTATAAGTGGGCTGGCCCTATGAAGGAAAACACCCATTTTGAGTTCTTCAACTTCTACAGCAGACTATTAATTCTGCATCGCCCATATCTGGTTGGCCTATGAACTCCTCTCATTGAATAACACAAAGAAATAACTTAGGAATTGACTTCCATTCTATAATTGCATAAAACTTATTTGAGATCACCTGTCCATCTCTCTAGATTCTCTAAACCTCACCATCTAATAAGCTGCGTTACCAGAAATCAACATGCATGGACTGTATTCTTGCTGCTCTTTAAATCATTGTTGAGTGGTGCGCAAGGTATGCATACACCTGGATTCATGTTCTCAAGTTCTCCACTTACTACATTTGTGACCTTGAGAAAATTACTCTCTTTGAGCCCAGAGAATTTCAGAAATTCAGTTTAGTTCCATAAACATATTTAGAATATCTATTAGGTACCATGGTTCATGTCAGGGTTAGGTATAAAACATTTCATTCATTCAATGACTCAATATTTATCTTGAGCATTTACTGTATGTTAGGCATTGTCTGAGGGATGGAGATACATTTTGGAACAAGGCTGACAACTTCCCTGTCCTCGTAGCTTGCATTTTAGTAAAAAAAAATTCAGAAAGTAAATGAGAAAACCAAGAACTAAGTCAATATAAATTGAGGCAAGTGATAAGAATTCTGAAGAAAATAAAGCAAAATGAGCAGGTGACTTTGGGAGAATATGGCTGTTTTAGAAACAGTAATCAGGAAACCTCCCATCCAGGAAGTGGACATTTGACAGACATATGAATGATAAGAAAAGACGACCAAGAAATCTCTGTATTTAAGTATGTAGTCTAACAGAAGACAGAGGAACAAAAGGGTAAGTCAGTCCAGTAAGTGTTAGTGTAGAGGTATATATATAGAGAGAGATTTTGGAGGAGGATGTGTTTAAGCAATGTAAAAGTACCTCACCGGAAATTATGCGCAAATAGGTATTCACTGAAGGTGATTCATCTTTTCTCTCTTTAAGATTTAACATGATGTCCTTCTTTAATCAATATAAGAGAAAACCACTTGAGCCTTCATGATGACTTCTAAATCAGAAAAACCTGATTGGTTTAATTGGCTGTCTAAGAAGTATATGCTTTCCTTTTTGAGACAAAAAACAAAAAACAAAAAACATAATGCCACAAACTACCCTTTCCTCTTGGCTTCTAGGACTAGCTATGGTGCTTGATTTCTGCCATTCACCTCTATTTCTTCTTGGGCCTTCATTTCTGTCTTTATTGTTATTGAAATGTAAGCTGGCTCTATTTTTTTTCTATAAAGGCAACAATGCTTTTAAAATTAAAAACAAAAACAAACAAAACATGTTCACCACTCCAACTATTTTTGTTTCCAGTAGTTTGAAGAAGTGTTTGGTATTTCAATTGGAAAAATAATCCTAGTACTGTCCTTTTCCATGCAGGCCTCATCTTCAGTACCTTGGGTATAACAGTAGTGGGATGTTTTATTAGATAAAATCACTTTAAACCTCTCTGTGACTTTACCATTAGACATCTGTTTTTTTAAGCATACAATCTACAGTAAAATTCTATCAATGCAATATTATTGAAGTAGAAGGCAACATAAACCATTAATAAATCTGAAATACAGACTATCTTTAAACACATGTATAACTTCGTGAGTGGTTAAAAACATGCACTTTGGACTTACACTCCAAGGACCAAATATTGTTTCCTGCACTTACTGGTTAAGCCTTGGTGTGTGTTTCAATATCTCTGGGTCTCCTCTGTACAGTGTGAGAAATAACACCTACCTCATAGGAATCTACTGAGGCTGAAGACATTATATGTATATAACAATGTTTATAAAATACTTGGTACATAGCTAGTGTCCAAAACAGAAATTATTATTCAGATTTCATATCAATTTTATTACATACTCTACGGAATGATTTATGTGCTGGTATATGCTATCAGAAAGAGATAAAGTCTTGCAAGATTAATAATTTTTGTCAAGGATTATAGTATGCCAATAACCAGGCTTCTCAGAATCTCTCAACCCTATCATAATTCAGCCACAAGCAGCAATAGCCCGGGCCAGAACAGAATCTAACCACAAAAATCCTATCATATCCATATGGTCCAACAGAGGCCAGGGGACTATCGGAGAAAGGCCAGGGGTTGGTGGTTTTAGTGTGAGGAAGTGGAGATATTAGACTAAAGACTAGCCTAGATCTGCAAGAGAAGGTGAGATGTAAGTACTGTCAGGTAAAGAGATGGATCTAAATCTAGGAACCAGATCATCTGAAATCCACATGGGCACATGAGCGCTCAAGGGGAAATTTTCTAGGCGGTGGGGCAGGTGATGGGGCAGGTATAGACTGGGATTGGCTTGATGGGGCAATGGGCTAGGGAAGCCCCAGTAGACAGAACCAGGTTCAGGGAAAGCAATTCCGGTCACAGCAGGGATTCAGGCATGAAGGCAGGAATCCAGGCAGCAAGTCAGGAGACTTGAGCCAGCCTCCATTCAGAGCACATCTTGTAACTGCTCCTCTCTTCCCTCCACAGAAAAAGACACATTTCAGAATCTAGCGTGAGGTTAAATGGTCTCAGCAGTAAAATTTCTCAGTAAAGGATTAGAAGCCCAGTCACTTAACGAGTCACACCAGATGCAGAGACAAATTTAAAAGCACTTAGAGTAGTTGCTGTATAAGTAAATGAGACACAATGGTTTTCATTCAACCAGGATTTTGCCCAGACAGTATACACAGCAAGGTGAGGTTGGTTAATTTTCTGATGCCTGTTACTTTTTCCTGGTAGTTTAGTACTCATAGATTCACATTAAAATTCTCTAACTTGAACCTGATGTATAAAATGTTGAGGAGTCAGATTATCATCAGAGAGCAGAGGTAACTCCTTGGATGGCTGGATGGCAAGAAGTCTCAATCATTTTTCTATTTATACATGTGCAGATAAAGAAAACTCTTAACCACCTGAAAGACTATCTTCTGCCCAAGGAATTTTGTGTTTATAATCCGACATTGATAAAATCTCCGCAAGAAATGTTTACTGTATCTAGTGACTGGAATAGAAAGGACTAGAAACCGTGGCCCTTTGGCGAATATACAGCTAGAGAGATGATGGATGTCTGGAGCAGAGAAGCATCTGTTAAACTAGTCACAGTTGACACCCTGTTCCAGCACATAATGTTTGACACTTACTCACAGGTTACTAAAATGATTATGTGCTCAAGAGTGAATCCATGCCGACAAACCAACCTTTCGTTGATGATGAAAAGGGAGCCTGGTATTTTAGAGAGTGATTCAAACTTAAATTCAGCTTTAAAGTTAGTATACTTTACATTAATGCAAACAAGAGAAATGAGACTCAACAAATTGATAGGCAACACTTTTTTGTTCTTTTTATGCCGGCAGCAATCAAATCAAATTAGATTTAATAAAAGCTGACAGTACAGTGTGATACAGACTGTCTAAGTGAACCATGATTTACCAATTCAAAAAATACTGTAATCCTATTTTAGTTAAGGCAAACATGAATGCCAGAAAGGCTTGACATGTCAATGAAGCAAAAAGAAATATAAGAATTGTCATATTTCCTTAAAAAAAGTAATTTTTTTAAATTTTATTCTAGAGAGAGAGAGCACATGAACAGGGGAGAGTGACAGATGGAGAGACAGACACACACACACACACACACACACACACACACACACACACACACAGAAATAGAGAGAGAGAGAGAGAGAATCCTGGGAGGCTCCAACTCAGGCCAAATCGGGGATTGATCCCATGACCCTGGGATCATGACCTGAGTCGAAATCTAGAGTCAGATGCTCAACTGACTAAACTACCCAGGGGCCCCAGTAATTAATTCTTCTTAAATATTGTCTTGTAGGGGTGTAAACAGGATTGCAACTTTGATTATAAGGGGACATCTTTTAACCACTAGCAGAAACAACTGAACATAGTAGACAGAACGCTGAGCCTCACTAGGGCAAAGGGAGATCAGGTTTTCAAGGGTAGAGGTGGGAGTAACAGCAGTACAGCCCCCTTAACTTTCTAGACAAGGATGAGTTCTGAGTTCAGGAGCCTGAAGCCCAACAAGATGGTAAGGTGTTCTGACAATAGGTCTAAGCCCAGGAGGATGACAGGGAAGATCTGTCACTTGCAGGGTTTGTGTATGGGCCACCCTGGCAAGACTGTCCTCCTGAGCTCTTGTAACACATCTTAGGGAACAAATGCTTGGTGCTGAAACAGAATCAAAGATTTATAACGAGTCTCATTTAAAAAGCTTTAACAGGGCCGCCTGGGTGGCTCAGTCAGTTAAGTATTTGACTCTTGGTTTCAGCATAGGTCATGATCTCATGGTTTGTGAGTCTGAGCCCTACATTGGGCTCTTCACTGATGGTGTGGAGCCTGCTTGGGATTCTCTCTCTCTCCCTCTCTCTGTGCCTCCCCAGCTTCTGCCCTCTCTCAAAATAAATAAATAAACTTTAAAAAGTAAAATAAAAACAAAAAGCTGTTACAAATTAAAAATATATTCTTATTCAGCTAAAGAGTTGTACATTCAAACATTTCAGCATTTTTTCCTACTCTTGCCATTATTTAAATTGATGTGCTCAAAGTATGAGAAAATGAAGGAGAGCTGAAGAGAGATTAGCAGCCTGTAAGAATGCCTAGATCGTCTGTTTCTTTAACTCACACTTTTTCAATTGACTCAAATCAAGGCACATTTATTGTATTTCCAATAAATATTAGGGTGCAAACTGTGATTTTTGCTGTGGAGGAAGTTTTGGCTAGTAGAGGGAGAAATATAAATGTGGAACAATACAACACAGTGGCACAATGTGCTGTTTTGTTGGAGGTCTGAGCGTGGGACCAAGACCGTTTGGTGAGCTACATGGCTATTCCATGACTTTGCCACCAGTGAGAAACACCAGGGCAACTGAAAAGTGGTAAATTGTTCCCACATCTCTTTTAGTACCTCTTTATCCTTTCTAGTGGCTCTCAACCTCGAAAACCCTCATTGTCCCCAACTGCACTCCTCTTTCAAGGTCTCCCACAGTTTCCGTCACACTTAGAACAAAGCCTAAACTCCTTTTTTTCCGGTTGATAAAGCCTGTGAGATCTAGCCTGGACTTTCTCAGGTTGTCTCAGTGATTCATTAGATTTCAGCCACACTGATCCTCTAACTCAACGCCTCTCAAATTTCAGTGTGCATATATAACACTTGGGGATCTTGCTAAAAATGGAGACTTTAGGGGGAACCTGGGTGGCTCAGTCAGTTAAGCGTCTGACTTCAGCTCAGGTCATGATCCCAGAGTTTGTGGGTTCGAGCCCCACATCGGGCTCTGTGCTGACAGCTCATATTTTGGAGCCTGTTTCAGATTCTGTGTCTCCCTCTCTCTGCCCGTCCCCCGCTCATGCTCTCTCTTTCTCTCTCTCTCAAAAATAAATACTTAAAAATTTTAAAAATTAAATATAATAAAAATGGAGACTTCTGTTCCGTAGGTCTAGGGAAGGTGACAAAATTCCTGCATTTGCAAATAGTTTCCAAGGTGATGCTGATGGTGCTGGTCCTGGAAGCACAATTTGAGCAACAAAGTGCCAGAGGACTGGGGCTCATTCCAGATACTGGCAGGCTGCACTTAGCACCCTGAGTAGCAACTTTGTTCTCCCCTTAAAAACACAGTGCTTGTTGTTTCTACTAGGAACTTTACTCCCCAGATCTTTCTATGTCTAGCACCTTTTCTCATGCAGGTCTCTCTCAACCGTCAGCTCCCCAGAAGTCTTTATTAATCACCCTATCTAAAATGCCCATCTGATTACTGATCTGCAAGACAACCAACATTTTCCTATTTTACTTTCTTAATTATACTTGTCACTCTCTGAATTTTCTTTACTTATCTCTTCATTTCCTCATAAGTCTGCTGAGACAACAGCATGGCCTGCAGTGTTCAGCCCAGAATCTTAGCATGTAAAACCATGCCTGATCCACAGGGCTGGCTGGCTTTATGGTGCAAAACCTGTGCAACTGCACTTGGCCTCCTTTCTGGTTTAACACTCCACTGTCACCAACTAGAAATTCATAATTTTCTCTTTGAGTTTGTGCTTTCTAACTGAAAGGCAATGGGACAACGGTGTGTACATGAGCAGAGGAAACACACTCCATATATGTGTTCTCTTTTCGTTGCTGCCCCCTGTCATGTTGTGTTTGTGATGCCCCATGAGCACAGAATTCTGATGCACCTAAATGTGTGGATGTTCAATACGACTTAAAGTTATTACAAGGTAAGTGTGTTACAGCCATGACTAAGTGGGAAGCTGAGAGCCCTAAGAGGCCACGCTTTCCATTCAAGCCAGAACTTGCCTCAAAACCACAAAGAACAAGGGTGTTCTGTGAGGTAAGAATTACCAAGGAACCCTATTATGTTCTTTCTTACTCGTGTTATTTTCCTAGCCTACCAGTTATACAGAAAATGATGCATATAAGTAAAGGGAAAAAAAAGGGAAATCCATAGTTCTTTTTCCATTCGGTCCTTCCTTCCTCAGGACAAAGATGGAGAGTTTTGGTAGAAGTGCACATATTAAGAAATGAAGTAAAAAACATTGTGTTAGTTTTGTACATCTACTTTTCAGTAAGAACAGAACGCGCATACACATGCATGAGCTGTGAAATATGAACGGTGTAATTTTAGTGAATCCAGATGCTAGTTAAATGTGCTTATATTTTCATTTAAAACTCATTTCACAATATAAAAAAATGGATGCAAACAATTTAAAATTTGAATTTTTTTCTTACTTAGAACAAGAAATTGCAAAAACAAAAAGAAAAAGCCATGATGCGTCAAAAAAGAGATCACTAAAGAAAGAAAAGACTTTATATTTAATGGCAATTTTTCTTACTGCTTGCACAAGGGAGCCCACAATTTTATTTTCCACCGGGGCCCAAAGATTATGTAGCCTACCCCACTGACTCATAGAAGCCTTTGTTGACAGAGTAAAATTGTTGTGCATTTACTATGAGCCTGACACTGCGCGAAAGCCCTTTACTTGGATGATCTCATTTCTTCCTAACAATAACCTTGTAAAATGGATGTCACTGTTATTCTTTAATAGACTAAAAAACCAAGTTGTAGGAAGATTAAGTTATTTAGCCACTATCTTAAAGCCTAGTAGTAAGGAAACTAGGGTGCAAACTAGGCATCAGATCTGTAGAATCCCAAAGCCCTGTCTCTTGGTGACTCTGATGCAATTCCTGCCGGAAGCCTGGCTCATTCCAGCCCGCCCGTGGGCTGTTGGGATTCTACCAGAGTGGGCTCAAGGTTCTATTGCAAACCAAATGAACCAAGATTGCTGAGCCATTTCTACCTCAATCTGAAGGACTCTCAGAAGGCTCTGGTGCTGTGTCCACACCTAGATTATTACAAGGATCCATGTAAATAATTCATGACTAAGTGCCACACACCAATTAAACCCAGAATTTCCCAGCGTATTTCAGTATTTTTGTCTTGGGAGAATGGGGGAAACTTTCAACCTTATCTTGACATCTTATTTGGCCCTCCAAGATGAAGACCAATTGATTAGGGTCTTTTAAGCATTTCTGGTTATATTCTGGAGCACCAATAAACAATGTCTTTTAGCAGTTTTAATCTTCTTTGCCCAAATCTCACTGGCAAATATGAATGTATCTTTTATTCATGGTGTTGAATAAAAGCCTCTGCCTGGATATGCATGGTGTTTAAAATATTTTAGATAATGTTCACTATGGTAACAATATATTTGAAGTTTCTGTCATTTGGACATTAAAACGTTCAATTAGAGGATGAAATATAGTACCATACTCTTGAGCATTTAGTATTAATGAAAGGGGAAAAAATCAGCATATGATCGTATATCAAACATCGCTTGCTTTTATTTTAGTATTTGTGAGAGGATAGAATCTATTTATTTAACATATATATGATTAAATGTATTTTACCATTATAGTTTTTAAATCAAATATTTACTTTTAGTATGCATTTTTTGATAAAAGTATTCATTACTATAAACCCATTTTGTGATCAGATCTGTCGTAATAGGTTTAGTAGATATAATGGGGCCTAATCACAGGCACTTACCTTCACTCTATTTCAAGGTGCAGAGCTCCAGATAATTACATGGTAACACTCATACATCACGGGCTGTAAAATTTTCAAATACTTCTAATTTTGTTGGTATTAACATCCTCAAATATCTATATTCACTTTTTCCTTATTCAGTATAAAACCTATCATAGGTATACAATTTAGTAACAGAGCCATTTGGATAGCCTTTAATTTGGAGTCGGAATAGACTAAATCACTTAATTGTAAACTCTAACTTTTAAGTTTTACTTTTGTCTGTTAGAGAAGCCCGCTGCCTTTGCTCTTAATAGAAGCACTTCAAAGCAATGACAAGAGAAAAACTGTTAATTCTCATAGGTTGTTTCCTTATTTGTAAGATGCAAGCACGTCGACTTGACTTCCAAGGGATTTTCCTTCTCTCCAATTCTAGGTTAATTTTTTCTCCTTCAATATGAACCAGACATTATCTCACCCTTCACTTTGCTTTGGCTATCAATATCATTTTTGGTCATTTAATTTGCTGAAAAATACAGTAATTTACCAAAACAAAAGTACCTACGTTCAGTATAACCCTGTATCATTATTTAGGTAAATAAATATTTTTGTATTGTTTTGATATTTACCTCAATTCCTTACTTCCCTCTAGACAGGAATATCTTTATTGTGCGTGGTACTGTTTTTTAAAAATGTCAATCTCCATCTACTTTTGTCATGAGATAGGAAATTTTTTCCCTGTCTCTTGATTAATCACATGATACAATTAATCTACATTAGATTACAATTAATTACATGATGTAATTAATCTACAAATTTTTGGTTATCTCAAGAGAAAAGAATAAAATTTTTGGTAATCCCAAGAGAAGTATAAGGCACTTTCATAGATAATATATTCTCAGGGGAGAAACAAAAGGTACAGTTATGACACCAGAAAAGTTTGTGTATGTCTCTGTGTGTGTGTGTGTGTGTGTGTGTGTGTGTGTGTGTGTTGGAGAGACAGGGAAAAAAAAAACACTAAGAAAGGGAGAGAATAAGGGAAAAATATGCAAAAACAAAAAACAAAAAACAAAAAAACACCACTCTCTCAAAACTTTCCAAACTGAGATTCAAGATGTTGCAATATATCAGTGAATGCTCTTCCTCAGTCTCATAAAGTAAAACATGACATATACTTAGAAAAATAATCATGATAATTTCCATATTTCTCTAAGTATTTAGTTGTTCTCAACCCCAGCTGCATATTAGACTCATCTGAAAAGCTTTCAAAATTTTTCTAAGCATCACCTCAGATCAATTAAAATCAGATACTGGGCGTGACTGGACATTCCCAACTGTTTTAAAACCTCCCTTAGGGATTTCAATGTGCAGCCAGGGTTGAGAGCATTGATTTAGAGTAAACCCTATTATACAGTGCAGCAAGAAATATGTATTTAAATTTTAAGTGAGAGGGCCATTTTTTTAAAGAGTTTGAAGTCACCTTACAAAACTGATGATATATTCTGTCCATTCTTCAATTATGACCCAAACCAGAAATCAAAAGTACCTGAGACCACGCTGAGCGTGTGGGATTACGAGTCAGTGATCATAGAGCAGCCTTGAAAAGAGTGCGTGCCTTGATGTGCACTGGCCCTCTTTCCACCGTGGCCATCACTCCAGGTAAGCTCCGGAGAACCAAACCATCCTGCCTGGCACGGGCTCTTCTTTGAGCTCTCTCTCTCTCTCTCTCTCTCTCTCCTTTTTTTTCTTTTTTTTTTTTCTGTTTGAAATGGCTAAATTGAGGTAAAAATGTAATATTCATGTGATACATTGAAGTTCCCTAGACTGGAAATTTTTATTTCTTTGCCAAAGGAAGCTAGAACAGTTTGCAGGCAAAAATATTAGAGTAAAAACTGCCTCCGTTTTTAAATCCCTCTTTTAGTTGGTTTCTTACCAGACCAAAGTGAAATGTGACCTGCAGCTTGGAGGTTGCTCCTAGAATTAATAATCTCCAGGTGTATTCAAAACCATTAATTGCCTCTGAAGGGAGCAAAAGGAGGCTTCCCGGAATCCTGCTATTGCAAGGGGAGATACTGAGCTCAGTGTTTGCTGCTTCAGTGAGTTTCTATGGCCAAGGTGTTCATGTTGCGCTTAAACTATGAAGCTTGAAAGGAATAACTTGGGCCGAGAACTTTGTTGTACCAGCATGAATGCACTGAAGGCCTTGTAAAGAAGGTTGTTTGAATTACATGTATGTTAAACAGTTTCAGAAGGACTGTTTCCACTTTCCGTTTTTGCACAATAAACCTTAAATTGCACTTTTGGCTACTGAGCTGAGTCTTTCAACTTGCTTTTTTCCAAAATAATAAATCCCCCTAATGATGACTGTGCAGCACTGTCACACACTGACACAGTCTATTTCTTCAACCCCTATGTCATTAAAAGATGCAACTTACTTATTTATGATGATTAATAATAATGAAATATGTATGAAGAAATAAATTATACAAATGCTGCACTGTACATAATAGGGAGAGATACAAATGGCCAGATCCTGATTACCCGCACCCACTACAAACAACAGACAGTGGAACGTATCTCTCCAGCTGATTTTCCTCTGGGGTCAAAACTTAGGGAGCAGGATATGAGAAAGTTGGAAAGGTGTTTTGACAGGTTCAAATTCTTTTTTAATTGTGGATTTGTAAAACTCGACTTCTCCCCCACCTCGCTTTTGCTGTTGCCTTCACATCACATTATCTGAGGCAGCCCAGAACACTCGAGTCAATGCCATCTGACGGGATGTGTCAAATCTTTTGTCTTAGCTGACACAGAAATATCATGTACCCTCCTAGTGCTTTTCCTAAATATCCATAACTTAACATTTGGGATGTGTGTGCTGAGCAGGGTAAGTGAAGGGGTGTGTTTCTTGGTATAAACAGTGTGGGTGGATGTGAAATGGGGTCAGATGGTCACCAGGTGATTGGTTCGGAGACGGATCATCACCATAGCGTGCTTACGCATACCTGTCATCGTTCAGGTGTACCTGCCTCCTCCAGTTAGTATGTTTATTCTTGGGGAAAGGAATTAAGATATAAACAAGGCCGAGTCTCCTAATTTTCACATTTGATAAACAAACAGGATGCATATTTTTAAAAATACAAGTCATTGTTTCTACAGAATTTAAATAAGTTCATACCTTTGCTAGGGCTGAAATTCCATAGGCTGGTTGCTCAAGTTCATAGAAGGCTGTAAGCTTTCTCTTAACTATGTTTTGCAGTTGTTCAGACACAAACAGTGACTCCTTCACCCATGAGAGGATCCTGTCACCTTATTTTCAGAAGACCTGCTTTAAATTGACTGGTGAAATTCCCCATTTGGAAAAGCTAATAGAATCCGGAAATACCCAGAACAAAAATAAGACTCTTACTTCAGTCTCCAACAGGGTAACATGTTCAACCCGTAAGACCCTTGAGGAATAGTATGACCATTCCTAACCACATCACTGGCTGATCATGCCCTACAGGCTCATTGCTGTTTTTAGCTATTTTCAAAGCCTTTTGTCAAATTAATCTTTTCAGAGACGTTACACACACACACAACAGATGTTCTTACAGATAAATTATGTGACAGAGAGAGAAACATGACACTTTTAGGAGATAAATATTAAACCAAGTCAAAACAAAATATGGAGCTGACAATCCCTGTAGTAATTTCTGTGGTAATGGAAAGCCCTGATTATTTAGGATTCACTTTTGTCAGATGAAGTTCATAAAAAAAAAATTAGACAATTCACTATAAATGAAGTCAACTTATAACTGTATTTATTTGTGATTTTATTGATTATTGTCTGTCCCTGCATTAGAATGTAAACTCTTTGGGAACAGTTATGAGTCTCGCTTTATTCACTGGAGTTTACCAATACTTAGCACATAGTTATTTCTCAGAAAATTGAATTTAGCAAAAACATAAAAAAAGAGACAAAAAACCTCTCCAAAAAGGAAAAGGGCATGTGAAACTTCTGTTTTACAGTATCAGTGGCTTATCTGAGAATTAGATCCACCAGTATGTACTTCTAACACTTACCCTGTTATCTGTCATCCCAAAATAAAACTCGAATATGTTATGAAAATGTCCTATAAGAGAATTAATAAGTATCCTGCATTTATCAGAAGGCACCAGTATGTAAATAATCTATTTTTATTGTGATCTAATTCATAGCATTTTAAAGCTCTGGGAAGAAAGCTGAATGGCCCACTATTTTATGATTCATCTCAATTTAAACTTCTGAATTTTTCTGTTAATCTACCTTAATCATGTTATTACTTGATTAAACCTTTTTACCTAGCTCACATAAAATCTAAATCATAGAAAAAACAAATTTGAAAAATAGATGCCTTAAAATAAGAAAAGCCACCATTCGATAGTGGTTATTAAATTTAGATTTGCATAAGTTTCATTTTGAATGATTGTCCAAAATATAGATTCTTAGGTTGCAGAGCCATTAGGACTGGACTGGGGACTTGGAATATATATTGTGCTTTAATTTTTTTTTAATTATTTTTATTTTTTTATTTTATTTTATTTTTTTTAATGTTTATTTATTTTTGAGACAGAGAGAGACAGAGCATGAACAGGGGAGGGGCAGAGAGAGAGGGAGACACAGAATCGGAAACAGGCTCCAGGCTCTGAGCTGTCAGCACAGAGCCCGACACGGGGCTCGAACTCACGGACCGCGAGATCGTGACCTGAGCCGAAGTCGGCCGCTTAACCGACTGAGCCACCCAGGCGCCCCAATTATTTTTATTTTTTGAGAGAGAGGGCACGCAAGAGTGGCAGAGGGAGAGAGAGAGGGAGAGAGAGAGGGAGAGAGAGAGGGAGAGAGAGAGAGAGAGAGAGAGAGAATCTTAAGCAGGCTCCACACTCATGGCAGAGCCTGACACAAGGCTTGATCTCACCACCCTGGGATCACGACCTGAGCTAAAATCCAGAGTCAGACACTCAATTGACTGAGCCACCCAGGCACCCAAGGGAATCTGTGTTTTTAACTAGTATCATACCTTGATCCCTAGGTATGAGAAAATGGCACTTACATATTAATTGTGGACACAAACAAAAATCAAGTAAACAAATGTATAAATTTAAGGATTTCAAATGGTGGTTAGTGCTCTGAGGAAAATCAAACTGAGTGCTGTGGTCATCGGCCTGGAGGAGGGGACACACTTTGCACAGGGTGGCGACAGAGGAGTTTTACAGAGCCGGAGAGAAGAAAAATCCTTTTAAAGTCCTTAGGCCAGTTCCCTCCACAGAGCTCTCTCCTGCTGCCACTCTCTTGTCTAATTCAAATATTTGGATCATTTGGACTCTCCTTTTATTGTATGCCTTTTCTCTTGGATTTTTTAATATGCATGGTAATTTTTTAAGTTGAATACCACTTTCCCACAAAATGGCAGAGGCTCTTGATGATTTTGTCTTTCTCATCTAGGAAGATAAAATAGAGGCTTTATCTATCACCTTAATCCATTTAGTTGCTGAACGGAGTTGAGTCTGTGTGGAAGTTTTGGTAGCATGCCCTCAATCTTGGGTTTGCTTCAATTCTTTAGGCACAGTCTTCCAGGAATTCCAATGGAGAGCCTAGTGGTCTACCAGAGCTCCTTTCCTTACAGGTATTGGCCCTTAACCTTTGTCACCTGCACCTCACAGACTGCCAACAACTCCACTCTGCTTTATAGAAAATTTCTGTATGGCCACTTAGTCTGTTGCCCTATACAACTTTAAATGCTGACAAATGCCTATGTGTCAGGCTCAGTTCTCTAATCCCTGGTCTCGAGGATCTATGACTCTTAAGCCTTTCTGCTACTGCAACACCACCAAAAGCTTCCCCAGTTTTCTTGCCTTCTCTGCCCAAAGAAGACTAGGTTCTCACACCTTTGCTCTGTCCCCAAGATCAGCTAATTCTTCTAGGGAAAGGTTGGCTGAATAGTGCAAATTCATTTTCCCTTTCTCTTTTTTTTTTTTTTTTTTAAATTTTTTCCCAACGTTTTTTATTTATTTTTGGGACAGAGAGAGACAGAGCATGAACGGGGGAGGGGCAGAGAGAGAGGGAGACACAGAATCGGAAATAGGCTCCAGGCTCCGAGCCATCAGCCCAGAGCCTGACGCGGGGCTTGAACTCACGGACCGCGAGATCGTGACCTGGCTGAAGTCGGACGCTTAACCGACTGCGCCACCCAGGCGCCCTTCCCTTTCTCTTTAGAATCCTGGCATTTCTAGTCTTTTGCCTGAGCGGTTCTTCGGTTCTGCCTTTAGAGAGATGTCTTCTGTATGATGGTAGGCTTGTTCTTGGCTGAAGCACTGATCTGCTGGAAAGTACTGCTATACACCCAGAAGGGGAAGTCTCCTGAGACATTATTTTTATTAGTTATTTACTGTCGTATAACAAATTACATGAAAACTTTAGTGATTGAAGAAAAAAATAAGCATTCGTTATGCCACAGTTTCTGTGCATCAGAAATTCTGTGGGTTAGGAGCAATATAGCTGGGTGGTCCTGGCTCAGAGTCTCTCATAGGACTGCAGTCAAGATGTCGGCCTGGGCTGGAGGTTGGGCTTCCAAGATGACTCATCTCCATGACTGGCAAGCAGGTGCTGACTACAGAGTCTCTACAGAGGTCTACTACAGAGGTCAGGGGGCCTCTGTCCATTTTCACATAGGGCTGCTTGAGTGTCCTCATGACATGGCAGCTGGCTTCCACCATAATGAGTGAACCAAGAATGAGCAAAATGTACGTGGTAATATTTTCTATGACATAGTCACATTCTTTTCTTTCTGCAATATCCCATAGGTTACACAGATCAACCCTATTAAATTGTGGAAGGGGGTACACACGGAATAAACCCCAGGAGACAAGAATCATTATCAGTAGGGACTATCTTGGAGACTGGCTCCAATGATATTTAAAATAAAATTCCACATGTCTTTAAGAATTTTTTTTGCTGCAGTAATAAATCATTCCAAAATAACCACAAAGTTTTGCCTGTGTGGGTTGGTTGCAAATTTTGCCACTGTCTTTTCATGCACCATCCTTATTCAAGGACCCAGACTGAAAGAGCAACCCCCAGCTGGGGTACGCTTTTTTTTTTTTTTTTTTAAGTAGGCTCCACAGTCAATGTGGGGCTTGAACTCTCATAACCCTGAGATCAAGAGTTGCATGCTCTACCGACTGAGCCAGCCAGGTGCCCTGACATACTGTTTGTTCTTTTGACAGAGGAAAAGGAGAGCAAGAACCTTAACACACAGTGGCTCTTCAATCATTGTGGCATACAGAACTACTGCTCGCTTCATGGGCCAAAGCAAATCATATGGCCATCTCAAATAACAATGAGATAAAAAGCTTTCAGACAAAACAAAACAAAACAAAACAAAACAAAACACAAATAACAAATAACAATGAGGCAGGGAAGAAGAGTCTCCTGATACGAAGGCATTATCTCATGGCAATGGTGTGGATATTTAAGGGAAATGGAGAATGAATAATTAAAAACAATAATAAAATTTACCACAATGAGTACATACATAAAAATTCATATAATAATCAATTTCATTGAGAAATAGCAGTCCAGGGGCGCGGGTGGCTCTGTCGGGTGAGTGTCCAACCCTTGATTTCGGCTCAGGTCATGATCTCACAGTCATGACATACAGCCCCATCTTGGGTTCTGCGCTGAGCATGCAGCCTGCTTGGGATTCTCTTACTCATCTCTCTCTGACTCTCCCCCACTCTTTAAGGAAGTAAGTAAATAAACAAACAAATAAACATTACAAAAAAGGAAATAGTAGTCCAGTTGCCACGTGTATAGTCCTACTTATAACATTAGCCTTAGTCCTGAAGAAAAGCAAATGGTCAAATGATTTCTACTGTTTTAGGTTTTCTCATTCTTCTCATTTTTAGTCATGTTTCAGTGGAATACTTTGGACAGTGTAATGATTACCAATCGGCAATTCCATTCTTTATTCTACTTCATAAATGTAGTATGAATCTGATCCAATTGTAAAGTAATCAAATGACATTCTAAAAAAACTAGGTGGAGAAACAAACTCAAAACAATCTAGAATGTCTTAAACAATTTCTGAAAACATCGAGTATCGATCGTGGGAAAAAGCTGGAGCCAAACTTCATAATTTTTTAACTTACTATTGTCCTAATAATTCAACATTACCAGCAAATGAAATTAATCTTATAGTAATTACCTTTAGGCCTAACATGTATAATACGTCCATTCTCTGAAAGAATATAACAAAATGATTATGGATAAGAGTCTATCTAGAAATTTTATTTTTAGCATCCAAACTAGATATTCACAGTTTCTATTGTGCCTGGAAACAAGCTGACAATCATATTTTAAGACCATGTATTCTTTAAAAAAAATTTTTTTTAATGTTTATTTATTTTTGAGAGAGACAGAGACAGAATGTGAGTGGGTTAGGGGGCAGAGATGGAGGGAGACACAGAATCTGAAGCAGGCTCCAGGGTCCGAGCCCTCGGCACAGAGCCCGATGCGGGGCTCGAACTCACGAGCTGTGAGATCATGACTTCAGCAGAAGTCGGCCGCTCACCTGACTGAGCCACCCAGGTGCCCCTAAGACCATGTATTCTGATCTGGGGTTGCAAAATATGGCGACCATAAGCGTATGTGCCTCAAAAGAGAATAGATTCTTATTAAGCCTTACACAAAACATAAAATAATACTGGTGTCTAATATCCCCTTTTCAGACATATAGTTCTACTTTCATTGTTTAGGTGTGCCAATTAAAATCTCTTCAAGAGCTGAGGTGGTCTTGTGAGTACTGGAGGAATTCTACACTAGCCTTGGAATGAAGCTAAAGAAAAATTAGAAATTTCACAACCACATGGAATAGAATGAATTATCACTTGATAAGGCAAAATTTAACTGTGCTAGCCCACAGCTATGTGGTTTAGTTCAGCTACCATTAATAATGTTAACTGTGATCATATTGCTGGGTTCTAATGAGGTCTCTCTCAGCCAGGTGAGAAATTGTTTTCACCATACAACCTGTCAAAATGGTAATTTATTAATCATTTCACCAAAATTTCAACATCAATTTTTTTTAGCGTGCAAAAAAATAAACACATCATCTAATCACATAACCCTCCCCACCCCATATCTGGACACTGAAGTTCATGTAGCTTTCTACCACTAATAGTACTTGTGCCCGGAGGTACAACCTTAGACACATCACTTTCCCACCAGGAACTGTAAGTTCTTCAGCACATCCTAACATTCTGTCTTGAAAATTCGATTTTAAAGGAATGTGGAATGAATTTTCTTCATCTCATTCTGTACATGTAATATGCAAATTAAGTTTTGGTAAATAACAATTTCCCATTGACTTATGTCATAGCTTCACACATAATCGCTGTTTAATCAGCAGGGACACCTTACATGGAAGGTTTAGATTTCTTTGCCCACTACACTTTGTTGAGAAGATTGGTCTGCCGTGTAAAAGGAGAGCTACTATTTAAAGAAATCCATATTTTTGGGGGGGGGACACCCTTGGAACACAAGCTGTCACCCTCTGGTTCACCACTTCTACGTGTATGAACTTCCATATGTCTTTCTTTCTTACAAAAAGAGACACCTCTAGTTAGTTTTAAATACAAAACAAATGCTTAGCTGTCTTTAATAACTGCTCTTATTAAACCAAAATAATTTTCTACTACGCAAATGTTTAGTGTTAGTTAAAAAGTAATGAAGGGCTGTTCTATAAGAAAAGCATTATAATTAATCTTTCCTTTAACAAAAGTTAAATTAATAACCATAATTAATACACAGCACATTTTGTCTGCTTTCTTATAAAAAATGGACATCCATATCCTCTTATTGTTTTTGATGAGATGAGCTAAGGAGTTTCTCCAGAGGATTAGTTTGCCCAATGTGCTTTTACATGATAAAAAAAAAAAAAAAAAAAAAAAAAAAAAAAAAAGGAAAAACTTCACAGTAGAGAGCACTTTTAAAATATGTATTAGCAGTATTCTCAAAATATTCTGTAAGTCACTATGGGAGCATTTCCTTCAAGTTTCTGTGCATAAATCACTTTGCATGCTCTCCAAATATCAGAGGAAGAGATGTCAGCAAATAGCTTCCCAAATACAAGATATTTTTGTAGTTAAATATTTCATTTCTGCATGAGTGGCCATGAACGTCTATGGATTTACTGGGCATTTGTAGTCTATGTGGCACAATAATAGGCATGTAAAATTGGAAATTATCTTATTCAGATAAAAGATATGAGAGTAATATGAGAATTATCAACAAGTTTAAAATACTTTATGTTCATTTTTATTACATTCAGAAGTACTCTACAGTAAATGTCTCTAATATAAATTTTCTTTCTTCTTGTAAACTCAAAGAACACAGGGCTATGTTTCATTACAAGCATCAATAAAGGTTGATATATTGATGTTTTTCATTTAAACAATCTTTTACAACTATACTTCCTCAGGAATCTGGTTCATATTCAAACTTTCCCTCTCTTTTCCCATAATTAATTATTAATTTTTCAATTATTACTATTTAACAAACATGTATATTATGCTCACCTTGTCCTAAGGGCTTCATATATGCTAATTCATTTGATCCTCATGACAATTCTGTAAGGTAGTTGCTCTCATTTTCAGCTTATAACGGTGAAACTGGGATGCACAGTGGTTCAGTGACTTGGCCCAGGTCACACAGCTAACAAATGGTGTACCCGGACTGTGAATCTCAGCAGTCAGGCCAAGAGCCCATGGCCTAACTATTTATAATGTGCTGTCGCTCCAGTGATGACCTCAGTTAGGTTGCAAACCTGGAAACTGATGGTTTCATTTCCTACTGGTTGTTGTATCTGCATCACGATATCTACTGAACCCTCAAAACACATGAGAGAACAGGTGGTCCATGATGAATTCTCAATTTCAAGAACAAGTATTCCCACTGCTGGGTGGTCAGAGAGCCTGCCTGGCAAGAATACACCTTCCTGTAAAGCCACTGGAAAGTATCAAGCTTGCCTGGTACGCAGGAACCACAAGCTATTGTAGCACAAACTAAAAGCAAAGCTCTATTTCCTTTTTCCACACAAGGAATGCTAGTTTCCCCTAGAAGGGAACCACAGCTAAAAATTATACTTTACTCCTACCCAAAGGTTTTTTATCTTGATTATCCTATAAATAGCAGCAGGTAGTAGTATTTTCATTTTATGGAAGGAAAAATTGAGACAAGGTGAGATCTTATTACAGAAAGGTTACTCAGTTAATTGGTAGGAGAGGTTTTCAGTGACCTATAAAGCACTTAAAATGAGAAGTAAAATAGCCCTTAGTTCCTGTAGTACTCTGGAAGCATTTAAAGCCAGACTTTCTCCTATCTATATTTGTGACTATTTGTATCTACTTAGGAGACTTTTATTTCACCAGCATTATGTTTAGGAATTAAAAGTAGAGGTTACGTGGTGTGGCTTCTGGATACCAAGAATATTCCCCCAGCCCCTGAAGGCTCCTCCCTCAGTTTTCTGATATTTATAATTTAAGATTCTATCACTAAAAATTCAGGCTTATGGCTAGTAGGTGGGGAGCAGGGTGTGAAGGGAGACATAATATGGTAATACTAAATATTATTCAAAACTTACACTTGTGTAGATCTCTGCAACGTGATTTTTAAAGGGAGAAAACTGAGTTAGCAGGGAGTCACTAGGAACCCCAAAGGAAGTTTGCTCTGAAGAGAAACAGAAGTGAAACCGAGAGAGAGCCCAGAAGGCAGTATCGAAGAACCCAAAGAGAAACTGCCTCGCTTTTGTTCTATGTAAAAGACAATCACAGCGTAAGCAGGCAAAATCTAATCTTTATTAATTGAGAAAGAATAGTCACAGCAATTTTAACTATACAAACCAACTTGTTTAGTATTAGAATATTAAATGCAGAAATGGAAGATCAATCATTAAAACTATAAGTAAGCTTAAGTAGTTGAATACAGGTGCATATCAAACCCCAGGCCAGTTGCTTCTAAAATAGACTGAACAAATTATGCCAAACACTGTGAGCAGACAAACCAAGGCAAGTACTGCTGAAACACAAAGGAGGCTCCAAAGTGCTTCCATTGCTAAAACATAAAGTACTACCTAGAGCAAGCCTGGAGTCCTGCTACGGCTCTGCTGGGGAAGAGAGTCTAGATGTGGGATAAAATTGTCTGCAAAAAAAATTTTCTTTTGCCTAATTCTTGAAGGCAAAGAATTAAATGATAGAATAAGTGTGGTGTGGACTAAATAGAAGGAGCCTTGGATTTGAAATTCATTCTGCAAGGGTAGAGAGTAATTTTTCTGGTGCAGTAGTCTCCTGGAATTGCGCTTAGCCATCCAGGAAAATCAGCAACCATGATCATTCCAAAGCTATAGAGTAACAGTCCTGGCAGAGGACAAAAGGTATATTTACCTGTTGCAAGAAATTTTAAAGGTGGGATATTTGTCTATGTGTCACATATTAATCATATTTGACTGTCAAGAACTGTGAAGAATCTGGCGTACCTGGGTGGCTCAGTTGGTTGAGCCTCTGACTTTGGCTCACATCGTGATCTGGCAGTTCATGAGTTCAAGCCCCACTTCATGCTAGCTGCTTTCAGTCTGTCAGTGCAGAGCCTGCTTCAGATCCTCTTTCCCCCTCTCTCTGTCCCTCCCCACTTGCACTCTCCCAAAAATAAATATTTTTTAAAAAGAAAGAATAAAAAAAAAAAAGAACTGTGAAGTGTCTGAAATTTACCCTACTGGCACTTAAACAAGTTAGCCTGCCACAGGTTCATAGATCCTAGGAGAAGACAGGAGGCTCCTGGGTCAGAGACAAAGAACCATTGATTAGAAGTAGCCAGAGCATCAGCATTTGTGCCAGCTCCCCAAGCCTCAATTCCTCAGAGCAATGTAAAGAGGGCCAGGTGATGCCTAAACACACAGTGGGCTGTTACAGGAGGGGAACCCCAAGCTTATGGAACCCCAAACTTTTATAATGGACAGTAAGCCTGCCTGACTTTTGTCAATAAAGGAGACGCTATCTTTTACATTTAAATGCTGTCTGCCATATAAACCTGTTTGAAAAGGTAGTGTAGAACAAAGGTAATCAGTGCCTCTGGTCATAAGACACAGGCAGAAACAGAGATCCAAAGAGAATTGTCCCTAGTAATAGGAGATAGCTTGTTCTCTTTTCTATTTAGACTTCCCAATCTTTCAGTAATATTTATTCCGATTTTTTTTTGATTCAAAAATATGAGGCCATAGAAGAGAAAAATCAATCAGCAAGGAACTTCCAACAATAAAAATGCAGACGCACTGGACCTTATGATTCTACCCCAATCTAGTTCACCTCCATTGTGGAGCAGGATGTTTTTGAAGTGGGATGTTTTCGGTAAAAGTGATGCTACTCCCAGCTCCTGAGCTGGTCTAAGACTGAGATAAACCAATTAGCAAAATCCATTTCCCTTGCATTGTGATTGGTTTTCATAACCTACATTTTGAAGTTAATCAGTATACAAGGCATTCTTACAGAAACAGAGATTCAGCTGGGGAGAAGAAGGGTAGGATGACTCACTAAATCTTTTTTATGGTTTAAGCAAGTTTAAATTTACAATGCAACTAGAAGCATCCTATCAATACAACATGATTCAATAAACCAAGGATGGGAAGAAGAGATGATTGTTAATTTCATTGCTTATTTTTCAATTGGCCTCTTTTTCTTTCAGAAAGGATTAAAGCAAATGACAGCATGAGTACACATTTCAAACAAGTGGTCCTGGAAACTGATGAGTTACCTCTCACAAAAGAAAAAAAAGATTTACACATC
This sequence comes from Panthera onca, assembly GCF_046562875.1. Taxonomy (NCBI): domain Eukaryota; kingdom Metazoa; phylum Chordata; class Mammalia; order Carnivora; family Felidae; genus Panthera; species Panthera onca. The sequence continues at coordinate 133,046,629 of NC_138340.1, read as the reverse complement.
AAAATAGTTAATTTATAGTTATCCCCCTGAGAAAAACTTTAGAGATTTTCAGGAACAGAAAATAAATCTCCATTCCTTTAAATTTAATTCTAAACCCATATTCCCTTCCACGAGAGGCACACTATACCCATTTTGGTCATTTTGTCTAACGTATGAAGGATTTGACAAAGATGCATTCTGGCCATTTTACCGTACCTCTAGATAATCCCTCAAATCCAAGGCAAAGGATATGCCATGTTGGAATTTAATATATGAATATTCTTTGTTTTTATATTCGAAAAGAATATCATTCCAGCATTCCTTCTTTTTACATGATGGAATTTTTAAGTTAAATTCTTGGTATTGAAAAGATCTTTAGGCAGCTCAGAAGCAGTTTCCATATTATTAGAAGGATTAGGCAGATCCCAGATACAAGAACAATGTGTTCAGTTTAAATTCAAGGGACACAAGTGTCCCGATAATTGCTTACAGGAAAGGAGATGCAGTCCATGACCAAATCCAAAGATCTAGTAATATGAGTATAAATAACATTAATTCCAGGGTGGATCCTACCGCATTCCTCTACAGGTCATGCAGTTACTGAACTACAAGCATGTTAATTATTTACTTACAGCTGCTTAACAGTCGGCATAATTACATGAAAGTTTTCTTTTTTCCTTCATCTCTAGAATAACAATGTTTTCAAGAATTTAAAAGATGAGTGTGAGCAACTGAAGACCAGCACCAGGATTTCTCGGGACTTCAGTCTCTGAAGAAATTTGTTACTAAGAATGATAGACGCAGGAGTTTCAAAAACTGATCTTCTGTCCCCTGAGCTCCAGAAATCACGTTCTAATATCAGAAACCATCAGAAAAATTTAAAGCCTCCCAGATCCAGTATCTTAGGATAATAAGCATTTATGCCATTTGCCATTTTAAAATAAGGCAATACCTATAAGGTATTTAAAACAGTACCAGGCACATAAAATACTAGTCAATAATATTAACTATCATTATTATTACTGGAACAGTAATACATTGGAACAGATATGTGATCTTTAAGTTAATCACACTTTTTGAATGGATTTTTATTAAAATTGAACTCTAACGACACTATTTTTAGCTCCCTATTCATCTTAAACTTTTATTACTTTATATACTATTTATAGGTTCTTTCCTTAAATGTGTATATAATTTTAAATAGCATTTTAAAATAGAGTCAAGTTTATAATATGGTGCTAAATAAATGCTCAAAATGTTAGTTTGTGTATATGACAAGATGCGATTTTCATTCTTCTGTCCATTTTCCTCCTTTGACTTTCCCACCACTGATAAATCAGTAGACAGTGTTATGTGTTAACCTAGATATAGGCTGTGAGAGGTGGTCACTATTAGTAAGAAAGCTCTTTAAATGCTTTACAGTTACTTCTCTTGGATAACTGGAAAGACTTACATGTCCCTCTGCAAGGAATAAAAGAATATACTGCAGTGGTTCCTGGGTGGCTCAGCTGGTTAAGAGTCCAACTCTTGATTTCAGCTCAGCTCATGATCTCAAGGTTCATGGTTTGAGCCCATGTTGGGGGGTTGACAGTGTAGAGCCTGATTGGGATTCTTTCTCTCTCCCTCTCTCTCTGCCCTTTCCCAAAACACTTGCTCACACATGCTCGCTCTCTCTCTCAAAATAAGTAAATAAATAAACCTAAAAAAAAAAAAAATCTACTGCAGCCATCCCAGCATGTGAATAATGCCCACAACCTTCAACTAGATAGAGTTAGGACTTAGGGGTAAGGGCAGAGGACCAGAGAAGATCAAATGCAATACTAGGGAGAGCAAGGAGAAGGAAGGACACCAGAAAGCAAATGGGCTTCAGATGCCTATCCAAGGTTCACCGTATAAGAACCACAAAGTGACTTGATAGGGCAAATGATGGAACATTTTGTAATATTCATTGGACTGTGTATTCATAGCCAGTGAATATTTTCTTTTCATTGCACTGCACCTACACATTCTTCTAGATATTATGCACATAACTGAGGCTTAACAACCATAAAAAGTCATTGTTTCAAAAGCTGAAATTGATTTTTTTTTGTCAGTAGTTTCTCTGATCCTAGAAATGAGAAAGCAGCCATTTTCTCCCTGTAAGAGTTGTGTGTTTTTTCCTAATGACAGGGATACAATTCATTTTGTTAAATTATCAAATAATTGCAAAATAACAATAATTGTTTCTTCTTGCAAATGAAGCTCACAGAGAGATCAAGTTCTTCCAAAACTGAATTAATTATTCCTGCTTTCCACTGAGTACAGCAACTAAATAGATTATCCTTAGATGGCTATTTCATGTACTGTATTTATTCTACAAAAGCAAAACTGTGAAGGAAACAATTTACCAGAATCAAACACTGTTCTCTTCATCTTTACTTTCCTTGTTGGCTGTAGCATTCACAATGTAATGGTTATATTGTCAAGATTCCACTAGATTGTAATTCATTTTCCCCCTGTTACCCAAGAGCCTAAAAGCAAATTCCCAACAATACATTAAGAGGCATAAAACAATTCTTGAAAAAAGAATTAGATTAGATATGAAGCAATCCAGGAAAAGTTGGAGATGGGGAATTACACTTATCAAGTTGCACATAAAGAAATGTCATTTGTGAGATCTCTAAGGAATCTGTGGTGGCTGTTTGATACACTGTGCCTAGGATTTGTCAGGTTGCAGCACAGCTCTTGGATTCAAAGAAACAAGTGTTCACTTATCTTGTAATGCTGGTCCCAAGATGGACCAATCTGTCCACCAGTGTTTATCCTTCTTTCAAGGTAACTTCTCTAAGTCGGTTTTTCCCGAATAAAAGCTGATGCTGAGCTGCTATATTTCTTCATGTGTGTGCGTGCGTGTGTGTGTGTGTGTTCAACTGAGTTCTTGGCTCATGAATATGCCTCACCTTTTTCCTAGGCTTTTCCACAAACTTATTGATGAATAATGAAGTAAGCCATAATTAAATTTGCATTGTCTGGATAAGAGGCATCCAGATAATTCAGATAATTGAAATCTACTCATAATCCTTAACCCGCATGCTGTCTTTCCTTGATCCTGACCCTAGAATGTGCTAAAAAGTAGTAAAGTCGGTTTCATCTCCTCATTGTTTTAAGCCTGTCTGCTTTGTAGCAAAGCCTCTGACAAGCAGTGAAATCATCTAAGAGGTAAAAAGCTTAAGAGAAGAGGAAGAAATGCCAGTAATGTCTAAAAAAGGAAGCTTTAAAAAATTAAAAAGTTTTCTGTAATTTAAGCTTTTTGCTACCAGGCAAGGGCCTCACTTTGTTTGTTTAGGGGTCTATATCCTATATAATGTTCACATAAGACTTTTTTGCGAAGGAACCATGAAAGTACTGGAATACCAATCTAAAGGAATACAAATCTCAAAAGACCTCCTTTCAAAGTTTTCCTTTTACCTTTTGACTTCCGTTTTTTGTTCTCTTTTATCATACTTCAGTCTTTAAAGAAAAGGGGTGGGGAAATCAATCAGTAATCTCAAAATGGTACACTGCCATTTGCTTGGATGCTAAAACATTTCCAAATACCTTCCACTCTAATAATGGAATGAGACAATTACAGTTTTAAGAGTTCTATAACTCTCATTGCTCTAGCGGTTTTCCAAATATTTTCATTATGTGATAGAAAATGGCTTTCTGCTCAGTATACCAGATAAATCTGACCATGAAGTTACTTACAGGGTAACTGAAAGGTGTTGGTCTGTGCTTTTATTGCTCTATTTATAGAATTATGGCTAACCTAACATTACCTTATAACTCATGAATAGATTATACAGTCTTATATTTCTTAAAACCTGAATTCTTGACCGTGTGAGAAATTAAACTATTCTACAGTTTAACGATTTGGTTTTACAACAATCTCACTTTAAAGAAAGAAAATGTTTACACTCAATGGCTGCCCCAACCATAGACAATTATCTCTCCTGTGTAAAATCTAATCACAACCTTATAATTTTAAAAAGTCTGAGCTAGGGGTCCCCAGATCTATACCCTTTCAAAATCGGGGTGCAACTTTTTCCCTCTTTGTACTATTATTCAGGGAGTGTCCCATGGCCAGATAGTAGATACAAGATGACTTCTGTATTTAAAAAAAAAAAGTTCCTTCTTATAGATCACTAATTACAAACACATTTCAGTTGTTCTGTGAGTTAAAAAAATCAGTCAAGAATTATTTGAACTGAGTGACATTGTTTCTAGTTGATGCCAACTTAATAAAGAATTAAGAGTGGGGAACCTGGGTAGCTCAATAGGTTAAGCGACCAACTCTGGGCACAGGTCATGATCCCAAGGTCATGGAATAGAGCCCTGAATCAGGCTCCATACAGACAGCATGGGATTCTCTCTGTCTCCCTTTCTATGCTTGGGATTCTCTCTCCCTCTCTCTCTCTGTGCCTCCTCCTCCCTCTCTCTCCCTGTCTGTCTCTGTCTCTCTCTCTCTCAAAATAAATAAATGAAGTTAAAAAAAAAAAAGAATTAAGGAAAGGGGGACCTGGCTGCCTCAGTCAGTAGAGTATGCAACTCTTGATCTCAGGGTTGTAAGCTCGAGCCCCATGTTGGGTGTGGAGATTACTTAAAAATAAAATATTTAAATAAATAAAAAAGAATTAAGGAAAAAGGAGAAGACAGAATGAGTTCAAAATCTGGCTCAGCCACTTATAATTTCTATGATCCAGACAAATAACTTTCTCTCTATATACCAAGCATATCCTACTTTGCAGAGTTGTTCCAATGATTAAACAAGATCACGTGTGAAAAAGTTTTAGCAGATGGTTTTTATGTACCAAGTGGCTTTTTTTTTTTTTCCCCAGGGTCCACTAGCCCAACTAGTGCAGTTGGGCTGGAGTCATGGCAGGTCACTCACTAATTAATATAGTACAACATAGTGTTTTTCAAATCCCCAGGAATACACACAGCCTCCAAGGAGTAGGAGGCATGAATCATTTTAAAAGATTGATGTCCAGATCCATTATTTCTCTATGCACTCTCTTCTAAACTTGACCTGTTTAAGAATACTCCTATGGGGGCGCCTGGGTGGCGCAGTCGGTTGAGCGTCCGACTTCAGCCAGGTCACGATCTCACGGTCCGTGAGTTCGAGCCCCGCGTCGGGCTCTGGGCTGATGGCTCAGAGCCTGGAGCCTGTTTCCGATTCTGTGTCTCCCTCTTTCTCTGTCCCTCCCCCGTTCATGCTCTGTCTCTCTCTGTCCCAAAAATAAATAAAAAAATTAAAAAAAAAAAAAAAAAAAAAAAAAAAGAATACTCCTATGTATGGTGAAGATAGCAAGGGTCTTTTTCTTACAATTCTTTTTGGATTAACTCCTCCAAGTTGACAAAAAAAGAAAAAAGAAAAAGAAAAAAAAAAAGCCTTCCTTTCACCTATCACAAATTTGTTATGTTGCATTATTTGATAGTTAAATGCTCTGGGTGTCAAAGGGACAAGTTGAAAAATTGTCACACAGACTGTCCTTTATTCAAGATACCATAACAGCCCCATCAATCCTACTAAAAAGGTGCATTTCCGATACAAATTTACTTGTTACAGTTAATGATAAGTTATCAAAATCGGTAATATATTTTTTGGTGATTTAATCAGTTTACTACCAATAATAACAACTCAATCAAAAGGAATCTTTACCATTCAGAGCTTTATGGCTAGAAGAAATTATTTAAAATTCAATTTTAATTTATATTCATATTTTTGATGCACAGAGTATGAGAGGGTGATCAATAAAAGACTTTCAAGCATGAAAAATGTTATATTATGATAACATTCTGGGGAAGTAATATAATAAAAGTACAATTGCGAGCAAAAAAGAAAGAAGTGTTCATGAATTTTTAAAATCAATGGTTCTGGGCACCGTATCACCATGGCATTTAGAGTCCCTTGGAAACTTTTAAAACAGTGATCTAACAGTTACATTTTTAAATGCTAATATTTACAATATGTGGGAAATTACATCCTTTTCAGTCACTTATACTTATTATTAAAAATGTATAAGATGGCACATAGCTAAAAATAATTTCCCAGTATACATAAGCAATGCAAGCTGGTCAGCAGACCCTTGACGCAGAGGTTAAGAGCATGGACTTTCAAATCAGAGAGAACTGGCTTTGAAGCCAGTCTCGGCCGCTTGGTTTTTAATGAAGCATATTCAACTAAACCTTCTCTGAGCCTCGGTTTTCTTATCTTGGAGCTGGAAAAAAAGAACGGAGACAAAACCCGATCGAATTTAAGAACATAATATATTTAAAGTGCTTAGCACTGTGCCTGGCATTAGGCAGCTACCATCATTATCACCATTATAACTGCATGTGAGGAAGACAGAGAAAGAGAGCCCTCAGGGCAAAAAGAAATGAGGAAGATTCAAAAGGTAAATGTAGGATTTAAGTCAACATTTCTCCAAAGAAAAAACGATCTACAAATGGCCAGCCAGGACATGAAAAGATGCTTAACATCACTAGCCACTAGGGAAATGAAAATCAATACCACGATGAGATACCATTCGCATCCACTAGAATGACTAGAATTAAAAACAAATTAAAATGAAAGAAAAGATAAGTGTTAGAGAAAATACGGAGAAGTTGGAAATCCCTCATACACTGTTGTTGCAAATATAACATGGAGACGCCATTGTGGAAAACAATTTGGCAGTCTCTCAAAAAGTTAAACATAGAGTAACCAGGGCGCCTGGGTGGCTCAGTTAGTTAGGCGTCCAACTCTTGATTTTGGCTCAGGTCATGATCTCGCAGACTGTGAGTTGGAGCCCTGCATCGGGCTCTGTGCTGAGCCTGCTTGGGATTCTCTCTCTCTCTTCACCTCTGACCCTCCCCCACTTGTGCACCCACACCTCTCTCTCAAAATAAATAAATAAACTTTAAAAAGCCCACAGAATTACCATATGATCTAACAATACCACCCTTAGATATACATCCAAATGAATTAAAAACAGGTACTCAGACAAATTCCTGTACACAAACGGTCAAAAAAGCACTACTCACAGCAGCTAAAGGTAGCAACAACCGTAATATCCATCAACAGACAAATGGATAAACAAACTGTGGTATAACCAAATAATGGGATATTATTCAGCCATAAGAAGGAATTAAGTACTGATATATGCTACACCATGGAAAAAGGTGGAGAACATTATGCTAAGTGAAAGAACTCAGACACAGAAGGTCACATATTATATGACTTCCTTAATATGAAATATCCAGAATAGATAAGTCCAGACAGACGGAACACGGAATAGTGGGTTCCAGGGTTTTGAGGGGCAATGAATAGCATATGACTGCTTAATGGCTACAGGGTCTCCCTTGAGAGTGATGAAAATGTTTTGGAACTAGATAGAAGAAATGGTCGCACAACACTGTGAGCATATTGAACACCATGCAGATTTGAAACACTGTCTCTTCTATGTTGTATGTTTTATGGCAACAACTCTTCAATTATGATAATGAAGAAGATCACTTGTCTCCAGTGTTTCCATCCGGAGTCCAGGTTATACAGCAGCAAAGCCAAACCTCTCCCACTCTTAAAAACACCCCGTGTGAGAAGCATCCTTGAGGCTTTGGTGGCCAAAGCACAGCTGCCATCTCCAGTCTTGAAGCCACCCTGCAGAGAGGATGAAAGATGATGGTACTTCCGCGATCAAAGGTTTAACCTTCCCCCCATATTGTAAACAGTCATGCACCTGCACCAAACCCATCTTGAGGATTGTAAAGGGGCCAGTCTACCTTTTAAGAGGCAGATGGCATTCTTCCCTCCAAAACCACCTCTCGGGTCACAGGAAGAGCTGACAGAAAGGGAAGAGGCCAAGGGGGAGGGGGTTGAAGAGCACAGGACTTTTTCCAGAAGACATGGCTTAGAAGTATAATAAAAGGAGACAGGGAACAAGGATACAAATAACTGGGCGCTTTAGTTACCGGATGCAGCTTGCTGTGGAAGCTGACCCCTCTGTGGAGATTCCTGCACGTAGACTCCTGCTTCTCCACCGGCTATCTAGGTAACTTGAGGCAGGTTGCTTAATCTAGGTAAGGTTCAGTTTCCTCACATGTATAAAATAAGGATGATGAGAAAATCTGCTCCCAAAGCATTTTATATGAGGATAAAATGAGATAATGTAATTTTCCTACAAGTTTGCCTGATGCCAACAATCACCTGTGGTGTTTTATAAATAACACATTCCTGGGCCCTCAAAACAGACATGAATCATAGGGCTCAGGGGAATGGCCTGTGAACTGTATTTTGAATGCCCTCCTCAGATGAACTTCCTCAGAATTTCTTATAATCTAGCTAGAATGGGAAATAGCACACCTCCTAGGTTATGAGCATTCAACACTGTTAGCTATGATGAGTATTTGAGATGATTATTTTGGTGGTTAAGGCTAACTTTTATATTAGGCTTCCAGGAAGTCAAAATCATTAATCAAAAATGACAACGTTTCCATATTATACCAAACAATCAACTTGACCATTTTTCCCCATCAATAGACTAAAATTAAGAGCAAAAATTAATAACAACGTAAGCTTCTGAAAAAGCTTAATAACAATGTAAGCTTCTGAAAAAGATGACTGCAGTGTCAGCAATTAAAATAGCCATTTGAGGTCTGTTTCCCATTTGGCAATAGGGGATGAGGTAGAAATTGTAACAGATGAAAAATCTCTACCAGCTTCCTAATTAGATTTCTCATGAGTCAATGATTATTTAAGTACCTTCGAAAAATAGTAATCCATTGATCTGAGTGTATGCTTATGGCTTGCCTGATTGAAAGAGAGCCAAATGTTCCAATTAGATCCAGTTCATCTTACTACAACGGCTTTTCAACTTTTGATTATGGTACAGAGTAACAAATACGTTTTACACTGATGTTAAGACGGATATCTGAAATAATACTTAACCTCATGTGCCCTTATGACATGTCATGTATTTGGATAATTATTCTATTTTCCTTTTTTTTCCCTTCTTTAATGCTGGCTAGTTGCAATTCACTAATTTCTTTGACAACTACTAGTTTATCCCAAACCACTAATGGCTAGCAACCTAACATTTGAGAGGTATTGACCTATAACATACACACCAGAATTTAGTGTTTTCATGGTCTCCCAAATTGTGAATGAAAAAATAACTTGCTTGGATCAAAAATAAGCCAGAGATTGATAACCTTGGTTTGCAGGTAACCAAAGGAAAGAGATGAACTGATCATTTAGACCCTAGCAAAACTTTATGTTCTCATCTGGATCTTTCCTATTCCAAGCAGGTGGATACAACCTGGAACTCTATGTAGGAAGCTAAGTTATGACTCCTTGCAGCTTTGAAGTTTATTATTAATTACATATAAAAACAACTGAAAAGGTTCTTCCTTGCATGTCGGTATTCTTGAGTGTGAATTTATTCATTCATTCATTCATTCATTTATTTATTTATTTATTTATTTATTTATTTATTTATTTTTTAGTGAGCTCTACACCCAATGTGGGGCTTGAACTCACAACTCCAAGATCAGGAGTTACATGCTCTACTGACTGAGCCAGGCAGGCACCCCTGGACTGTGAATTTAAATATCAAAGAGAGTTTATGAAAATATGATCTGAGCAACACGTTCTTTGAAAGGAAATGGCAAAGGTGTGGAAAAGGTTGTGACTTTATTATCGCATTGATAAAAAGTTGGCTCCTTTGTTTTATTATTTTATTTATTTTACTTTTTTCCCTTTCCTTTCATAAGCTGTTTGTCCTAGGATTTGGCACAAAAAAAAATTCCAACAAGGTATGATAAGTGACAATGCTATATTTTGCTGTAGTAGAGGGTTTTTATTGTTGCTAACGCAATAATACTAACAGAGAACACAGGGAGGAGGTTAAGTGGGTGGACTTTCAAATCAGTCATACCAGGGTTTGCATTCCACCTCTCCACTTACTGGTTACAGAAACATAGGCAGTTTTTAAAACCTCTTTAATCCTCAGTTTCCTCATCTGCAAACTGGGGATAATGCGCAATGCAGAGGGGTTTACAAATTCCTTGAGATAATGTACTACTACAGCACTCATCACAGTAACACTCCCGAATAAATTATATGCCACATGAAAACTGTTGGATAAAATTATGTGACAAATCAGTTTTTCCGCATTCTGTACTTGATAATGAAAAGATTTGGGGCGCCTGGGTGGCGCAGTCGGTTAAGCATCCGACTTTAGCCAGGTCACGATCTCACGGTCCGTGAGTTCGAGCCCCGCGTCAGGCTCTGGGCTGATGGCTCAGAGCCTGGAGCCTGTTTCCGATTCTGTGTCTCCCTCTCTCTCTGTCCCTCCCCCGTTCATGCTCTGTCTCTCTCTGTCCCAAAAATAAATAAAAACGTTGAAAAAAAAATTAAAAAAAAAAAAAAAAGAAAAGATTTATTTGGAGAGAAGTAAATTAGCCAACATCTACTCTCTGACCCTCAAGTGGGTTTCATTGACGCAGGCACTTGTATTACCTCCCATTGGGTCACCTGGATTTTATAGCCAGAGTTTTTCCATTGTTAAATCTGAAGGCAGCTGGCTGTGAGTTAGTTTAATCAGTGTAGTTGCTACAGGCAAAAGTACTCACTGTGCATATGTATTCTGTATAGAAGAGGAATACCAATGAAGAAGTCACTGATCAGTGGCAAGTCATATAGTATGAATATTCGCCAAACCAATTGGATTATTGGGTCAAGGCTTTAATGGGTATAAATACTAATTTTCATAGAGCAGAGAGTAGATCTCAGTTTTTAATTAAAATATCTCTGATGCATAGTATAAATATTAAGAAAATATTAGGGAATCGTTCATTTATTCTTTCATGGTATGGAAACATTATGTAATGATTCCCCCTTTCATTCATTCAAAGTAAGCCAACTTCTAGTGCTCACTTTGGAAGCTCATATACAAAGTAAGCCAACTTCTGAGTTCCAAATTTAAAATACAGAATACTTATAACAGTTGGTGTTAGCGCTAGAATGATTACCCACTCTAGAGGTAAACTGTAATGTCACAATGAAACAATTTGCCATACCTGCTTATTTAGATCCTACATTGGGTTTAGATACAAGGCAGATATCTACTTTGGAAGTAAAGTCGGGGTGGGGGGGACCCTACAAACATTGAAGAAGATTTGTCAATATGGGCCAATCATTAAATTTGAAATAAAATTAGAAATAAACTTTTTTCCGGGTGGCTTCCACCTAGTGGCTCAGTTGGTTAAGGTCATGATCTCACAGTTTGTGAATTCGAGCCCTGCGTAGGGCTCTGTGCTGACAGCTCAGAGCCTGAAGCCTGCTTCAGATTCCATGTCTCCATTTCTCTCTGCCCCTCCCCTGCTCTCTCTCTCTCTCTCTCTCTCTCTCACTGTCTCTCTCTCTGTGTCTCTCAAAAATAAATAAATATTTAAAAAATTTAAAGAAATTAACTTTTCTTTCTTAAATTACGAAATATGTGGAGAATAAGATAATAAACACACTTCACACCCACATAACAAAACCTAAAGTTTAGCCATATTTTCTTCAGCCATTTTCAAAAATATCAGTTTCACTTGAATTCTTCTATGGGTCTCTCTTCCATCCTGTACTCCTTTCTCTTTCAAGAGGTGAGAGAAAAAGAGAGGAAACACCTCAATTTTGTGTTTATAATTACATGAACATTTTAATACATTTCCTTCAAGAATATGTAAACTCTAAATGGAATAAAGACCTAATGTGAGACCTGAAACCATAAAACTCCTAAAAGAAAATACAGACAGTAATCCTTTGGACATCAGCCTTAGCAGCATATTTATAAATATGTCTCCTCATGCAAGGGAAACAAAAGCAAAAACAAACTATTGGGACTACACCAAAATAAAAGTTTTTGCACAGTCAAAGTAACCATTAACAAAACATAAAAGGCAACCTACTAAATGGGAGAAGATATTTGCAAATGGCATACCTGATATGGGGTTAATATTCAAAATATATAAAGAACTTAATACAACTTAACACAAAAAAACAAACAATCCAATTAAAAAAATGGGCAGAAGACCTGAACAGACATTTGTTCCAAAGAAGACATACAGATGGCCAACAGACGCATGAAAAGGTGCTCAGCATCACTAATAATTACCAAGAAAACGCAAATCAAAACTACAATGAGATATTACCTCACACCAGTCAGAAAGGTTAGTATCAAAAAGATAGGAATTAACAAGTGTTGGCGAGGATGTGGAGAAAAGGGAACTCTCATGCACTGTTGCTAGATATGTAAATTGGTGCAACCACTGTGAAAAACAGCATGGAGGCTTCTCAAAACATTAAAAACAGAAATGCCATATGATCCAGTAATTTCACTACTGGGTATTTACCCAAAGAAAACAAAAACACTGGGGTGCCTGGGTAGCTCAGTGGGTTAAGCATCCGACTTCGGCTCAGGTCATGATCTCATGGTCCGTGAATTCAAGTCCTGCGTTGGGCTCTGTGCTAACAGCTCAGAGCCTGGAGCCTGCTTCAGATTCTGTGTCTCCTTCTCTCTCTCTGCCCCTTCCTCCTCATGCCCTCCCTTTCTCTCTCTCTCTCTCTCAAAATAAACATTTTAGAAAAGCAACACCAAAAAACCCAAAACACTAATTCAAAAAGATATATGCACCCCAATGCTTATTGTAGCATTATTTACAACACCCAAGATAATGGAGGCAACCAAAGTATCCACTGATAGATGAATGGATAAAGAAGTGGTACACACACACACACACACACCAGAATATCACCAGCCTGAAAACAGAATGAGATCTTGTCATTCATGACAACATGGATAAACCCAGAGGGTATTACTGTAAGTGAAATAAGTCAGATAAAGAAAGGCAAATACCATATGATTTCACTTCTATGTGGAATCCAAAAAACAAAACAAATGAGCATACAAACAAAAAGCAGAAACAGACCCATAAAAACAGACAACAAATTGGTGGTTGACAAAGTATAAGGTGGATGAGGGGATGGATGATGAAACAGATGAAGGGGATTAAGAGGTACAAACTCCAATTATAAATAAATCATGGAATTGAAAAGCACAGCATAGAAAATAGAGTTAATAATATTGTAATAACATTGTATGGTGACAGATGGTGACTACACTTATCATGGTGAACTTTCAGTAATGTATATAACTGTCGAATCAATATACTGCACATCTGAAACTAATATAACATTGTACGTCAATTATACTTCATAAATAATTTTTTAATTCAAAAAAAATGCATACATGAGTAGTCCCTAGTACTGCATTTTTAAAAACTTTACTAATTGTACCCCTCAACATGCATCATTCTAGAATATATTTTTACATTTGCTAAACATTTTCAACATTTTAGCCATGTTCATATAGATTACTTATTTAACCTCTATATATTATTTCGCATAAAAATTAACACAATGAACAAATACTACTAAGGTACTTGGGTTATTTCCAAAGTTTTACTTATGAAAATATTTTTATTTATTAAAATAAATTTTATGATAAACAGTCAAGAACAGAGATACTGAAGCACAGAGTCTGAGAATGTGTAAATTTCACATTGACTGGATATTGCCAAATTACTTTCCAAAATGGTTTGGGAGTTCTTATCTATCCACATCTTGCACAACATTCGGTATTGTTAGATTTTATATTATTGCCTACCTGCTGGATATGAAATTATATTTCACTGTTGTTTAAATTTGTATTTTTGTAAGGCATTTAGATTTCTTGGAGAATTGATAGGTTTCTTTTGTTATATCTTATTTATATATTTTAGATATTATAGGTATATATTAGATAATATATATCTCTTTAGATAGATTATATCTGTGTATATCTATATTCATATCCATCCTTCCATCTATCTAAAATCTGTAGTGGGGCACCTGAGTGGCTCATTACGTTGAGTGTCTGACCTTTGATTTTGGCTAAGGTCATGATCCCGGGGGCATGGGATGGAGCCCCACATCAGACTCTGCACTGAGCATGGAGCCTGCTTGAGATTCTCTCATTTCCTCAGCCCCTCTCCATATGCCCCTCTCCCCAGCATACACACTCTCTCTCTTTTTCTCTAAAATAAAAAAAAGAAAAATCATTAAAAAAATAAAAAAGAAATAAATGAGATCTGTGGTTATACTAATTACAACCAAAATTACAGGGGGAAGCATCAAGACTGCAAAATCCAAGATGTTCTCGAGTATCCACATTCAGAGCAATCTGTTTTATATACAAGTGCATCATGTTTTTACTCCACAACTCACCCCAGAATCCCTCAAGGTAGACCTAGTGATACATGAGACAATATGCCTCCACACTTGCCTACCATTTACTTAATTTACCTGACTTTTTCATATAATGTGACCACATGAAAAAAGGAGTCATTTAACCAAAGCAATAGTTAAACCAATAATTCTCAAGGAAACCTGCTCAACGCTGCCAGTCTTTAAAGGCATTTTAGTTCATCTCACTCTTACAGGGAAGAAAATAATGTGACTATCTTCCTTAACTTGCCTGTTTCATTTCCATGACTTGGTAACCTGTACATGTTGTTGTGAAATCAAAGGCTTAATGGTATTTAATTCTACTAAGCTTGACACATGTTCCTCCTCTAATGTGGTCCATTTTTCTTCTAATCAACACAATCCTATAATTCTATTCAAATTCTTGTAGAAAAAAACACCTTGCAACAAATGTTTCCTGTTATTTCTGTAAGCATATATTCCTAGGGAAACTGGTTTGAATTTTTTTCTCTTTTTTTAAAAATTATTTTCATACAAGAAATTTTTGAAAAGCCAAAGGAAATATAAACTGGAGCAGACATGAATAGTACATTTATAACAAGTACACTATTTTGGATATTATTTTATTTTTGTCCCACCCAAGATGTCAACATATTAACTTTATTTTCTATTATCTCTTTTGTTCAGTAAGGTCAAAATCTATCTTTTTAAAAAAATCATTTTTCCTTTTAAAAGAAAGTCTGGTTCCCTGTTAAAACTTATAAACATCCGTTTAGGTTCCTGAGTTTTCTGAACAGGTCATTGTCCCCGCATGTGTCTCCCAACTTACTGGATATCAGTCGTCTTCTTCATAAAATGGATATAAACATCCCTGTGAAACTAACGAAACCACATTATTTTTACAGTGTATAAGAATTGCTAAGCTTTTGCCTCTTTTTTTTTTTTTTGATTAATTTCATGCCTGACTCAGTCAGAGATTAGGCCTTGACACAGGTTATAATTAAATATTGAAATCATGAAGTGCAAGAATGTTTAATTTTTAAAATATGAGTTTTAATTTACCTCATACAGAGAATAGCTCTGGTCACCTGCGGAGATGCATTACACACTACATTGCCTAATGTAGGATGCCTGAATAAGGCTGAGCATACAGTTAAAGTAAACTAATGCAATTTACTGAACAGCAGTCAAATATTTATCCAGTTGATGAAGCAGACTTTATGTGAAACTCAGACAATAATTAAAGAGAAGCCTTGCTTAAAACATGCTTACTCCAGTTTTCACAAATACGTTATATCCTCTTTGCATCTTCCATTTTTCTGAATATTTCCATGTATCTAAAACACCCCATGACAATCATTCTATAGCATCATATTTGACGTATTTCCTGATATTTTACTGTATTTTAAAGCTAGGAAGGTAGGTCAATTGCAGTAGCAGCCCCGATTCTTCTCCTTCCTATAGCATATCTTTGGCAATATGACTCTGCACTTCCTTCCATTGAAGGTGGAGTCTATTTTCCCCACCATTTGAATCTGCCTGGCTTGTGACTTAATTTGGCCAAAAGAACATGGTAGCTGTATTATGCCAGTTCAGAACCTCTGCCCCAAGAGACTATATGCCTCTACTTGTTCTCCGAGAACCTGCCTTGGGTACAAGAAAAGGCCTAGACTGCCTCGCGGATGATGAGAAACAACATAGAGGCCATCATATATTGGTCATCTCCCAGCCACCCTGCTGTCTTACCACAACGAGTACGGTTAAGTTGGGCCAAACTCAAGCTAGGTTGGCAGAACCACCTAGATTACTTGCAGACTCATGAAAAGGAATGAATGGTTGCTGTTTTAAGCCCCTGTGTTTATGATAGCTAATTAAATAGCTAATTGAAGCAGGATTTAGAGGTCTAATTCAAACTCTCCATCTTACAGATGAGACAACTGAGGCCCAGAGAGTTTAAACGCCTTATTTATATCTACACATTGTCAGTGGCAGAACCAGGTTTAGAGACTCCGTTCCCTAGCTCCTCAGCCAAAGCTTCTTCTATTATGCAATACTGCAATTCTTTTTATTTTATTTTTTTGGCAAGAGAGATCAATGAATGCTTGCCAAAAGAACTGGAGTTTCAGCATAATAGCATTTGTTAAAAATAATTTTAAGGGCCTTATATATATCTATTACAGTCATATTTTAGATTTTATCTGACAGTATTCTCAGATCCCTTTTTCTAAGTTATGTGAAGAGAATTACCAATGACAGAATGAAGATTGTTTTCAAGTGGAGTAATCCTATAATTTTCAGTCATTGTGATATTACCATTAATCCTTACTTTTGGAATATTTCAATGCTAAAGTTAACAGACATCTCGGAGCTTTGTTTAGCAGAACTCGAATTTTCTGTGAATTTCACTGCATCCAAAACTATCATCTGGAAAATTACTAATAGTACATCAGAGTCATCCTATATTAAATATTCCATATAATTAACATTTAAGAAACCCTCAAATACTTATATTGTATAAATGTACGAAGGCTAAGTCCATCATGCCATGGGATGGCATGTTATGAAATCTTGTTCAAATTTGTCCTATAAAATTTTTGATAAATTGTAATAAAAACTTCTCTACATTTATAGTCATTACACCTGCAATGTCTTATGTCCTGTAGCATTTGTTCCCGACGTTTAGCACATCCAAGTCACCTGGACAACTTGTTAAATCATAAATGGTGGGCTTCATCCCCAGAGTTTCTGATTCGATAAGCCTGAGCTGAGGACTCAGGCTCTGCATTTCTAACAAGGTCCTAGATGATGCTAAGGCTGCAGGTGGGGGGACCACAGTTTGAGAACCACTGCTCCATAGTTTTCAATAGTTGCTGAGATAATTTGTGAATAGTTCATCTTAGAATACATCTTACTACAATATTTCAGTGAAAGCTAAAGGAAGTAAGTAAACTATATTCACAATTTGCATTAGTAACTGAATCACACAGTACAAAATCCTGTCAATCCAATCAATGAGACAGTCACTTCACTTAAGAGTTTGAACAGCCTTGGAGTGCCTGTGTGGCTCAGTCGGTTAAGTATCTGACTCTTGATTTCAGTTCAGGTCAGGATGTCAGGGTTCCTGAGATACAGCACCGCATCAGGTTATGTACTGACAGTGGGGAGCCTGCTAGGGATTTTCTCTCTCCCTCTGTTCCTCCCCTCCTTGCATGCTTTCTCTCTCTCTCAAAATAAATAAATATATATTTAAAAAAAAGTTTGAACAGCCTTGACTTTGGGTTGAGACATGTCCAGAGTCTGTCCACAGATCAAGAAGGGAGGTTGTCAAAAAAAAAAAAATTGCATACTGTCACAAGACCCATAATATTTGGAATGTAGGCACATTAGCTCAAATGATCATCCTCCAAAGGGAAATAATTTGCCTGAGTTTTTATAAGGTAAAGAAATGCCTACTTCTAATTCACAGTCTTTTTTTTTTTTTAATGAGAGTATTCACATAACACTTTCCATGACAGCTTCTGCTTTCTATCACTCAACTCTTTGTGAAAATAGTCCATTTTTGGCTTAGTAACTGTATGTTTGGGTTTAGTCCAAAAGTGAACTTCTTGAAAGGTTTACAAAAAAAAAAATCAGTTGTTTTTAATTCCTGGCTGCTTCAAATAAAGAAAACAAACTATGAAAATAGCAGTGGGATTTTAATTGCATTTTTTGTATTTAAATATCAGATAACTTCCTAATGGCCCTTTACATATCGGTGTCCTCTACAGAAATCCCATACCTGCTTAAATTTGAAAACACAAGTGAGATTAGAAAAAGACGGGTGTCTGCAAATGTCCTCAGAGAAAACACACACAAAAGCACATGTGTGTCCCAATGTCCTGAGTGTGCACATTTAAGAGGCGCCAGCCGACTCCATCTTTCTTCTTCTGGTAAACATGCCTCACTGGGTATTCAGAGAGCTTGCTTCATGAAGGGCCTGTGCAGTATTGTTTATAATTTTTATCGGTGTGGTTTTCTCCCACCACCTACTTAAAAGCTCATTTTTCCCAGTTTCTGTACTTTTTTGAATCTCCTTCTCTTATATGAAAAAAAAAACGCAAACTGAGCTAACCTGAGGCATTGGGCGGAGAAGACTTTCGTAACCTTTCTATTTTTAACATTGAACATTGTCTTAGTGTATACTTCCCTCATCCTTTAAGCTGATGCTACATAAAGGGTGAAAGTTCCCGGGTACCTAACAACACACAGGGGTTCTCCTGAAGTGAGAGATTCCAGATGAGGAAAGACTACTCAGGGAGAGTTAGCCTGATTCTAAACATTGCTTTCCTGTTCCCAAATTAAATGGGTTCTTTAGCAGTTGATTCTATTCACATCTTTTTCTGATGTTGAGGGACATCTTTTTTTTTTAATATATATAACTTATAGACAGTGTGTCTCTACTTGTGTCATTATTAGATATGATTAAATGTCTTCTGTTGAGATATTTTCATTTTTCATAGACATGGAATTTCTAGCTGCAAATGTTTTCGATACTTTCATGAATATTTCCCAATTAACTCCAACTTACAGTTACCTTTGAACTCATGTGGCTTCTATTTTTGCTGTTATTTTTTCTTATTTATTTTATATGATCTTGTGATGTTGCCAGTTAACATTTTATGGAAATGGGTTCTATCTACCTAATTAAATTTTAAGTGCCCTGAGGACAGAGACACATCACTGTGCCTCCTGCGTGGAGGACACTCCACAAAAATGTGCTGATGAAGGACGGGTCACGGATGGTTAAGTCAATCCTTTCATTTGAGGGTTGGGGTAGCTGGAATGGGGGAGAATGAACTCAAAACACCTAAGGAAGGAATGGTTTCCCAACCTAGTTCAGGATTTTTTGGCCAAAAGCAACCCCAGGATAGGAGGCTGGTTCTTACTGGGAAGAGCAACCTAGCTATGACCTACAATGATTATTTCCGCCTGAAGAAAGGACATGTTGAAAGAAATGGAGAAAAAACTACCATGTAACAGGTAAAGTCACAGCCTAGCCAACTGGTTCAGTCCCCTTTAGTGAGTTCTACTGTTCTGTATGGTAGGAAAAATTGTGTACACTCGAAGGAAAGCCTTACTCTGAGACCAGGAATGCATAAACACATGCTGAATTTGTGCAAGGAGGAAGCTGTAAATAGGCTAAGGAACTTCATTTACACCAAGTCATCACCCCCCACCCTCAAGGGACTTGAGTGCACAAGGCACTGGTTATACTTTATGTCAGGAACAGTACCTGTCCTTGTCTGCTCAGATGACCAAACGGCTCCTCAAATTTCTCTTTCTTGTTAGCTATATATTGAAAGGATTTTCCCCTTTTAAAATCAAACTGCTTATGGTTGTAGGCAGAAGCTTCAGGCAAATGGACTAGTCATTTCTCCATGAAAGGTCAAGCTCTCCTATGCTGAGAACTTCTTCAAGGAGCAAATTAAAGCATTACTACAATGTGCATTAATAAGTACACATAAGAGAATCTTTCAAAAATTTTCCTGATTTTCAAGTTTACTCCTCCCCACTTGCCCACACCCCCACCGGCCACACACACCTATTTGTACAGGACGGTGGCTTAGTGCTTACACCTGCACATATGTGTGTTGTGGGATCATGTAGGTATTATACCTGGAACTGGGTAATGCAGGTCCAAGATTTGGTTCTATCACTTACCACTCAGAAAGAAATGTGTTTGTGTTTGTGTGCATATGTATGTTTACTCCATATTTTGTATCTATGTGTCCCACTTAATAATTTGTTTTTCTACGTGTACTTTCAGAATTATCATATGCTCCACTGTTATATGAAATACACAAGTTCATACCTATGAAAACAGTATATATTGAAATAGAAATCTACACTGAAGCATGCCAACTGTTTATGCATACAAATGCCACAAAACAATTTAGAGTCCTAAATGAAGAATGTTATATACAAGTGAAACAACCACAGGAACAGAGGTCAACAGAAAATAATTACACTCAGGAGAATTTGGACAGGACATCAACAAGAGCACAGACCATGAAATCTCCAGTGACCCAAACAGTCACAAAATTGCAACCAAGAGCTGTAACTTTCATCCACTGAGAAATGCTTTTGTCAAGCTTGATAATTTTCTAATCCTCACATTCTGGCATGACTTAACCCAGGTGCTGGAATGAGCAAAGCTGACCGACTCACCTACTAGTTAGACAAAAGGAAATGTGGAAGTATCAACTATTCTTTCCATATACAGGAGTATAATTTCAAATTTCAAATTTCAAAATTTGTGCAGCAAGTGTGGAGAAAGAAGAGCAGACATGGGGTCAAATATCTCAGTCCGGGCTACCAAGCTACACAACTCCAGGGAACGCCATTTCTATCACCACAGACCTATATCCTCTTTTCTCATCAAGTTGGCCATAAAGAGCAATAAACCTATACAAAAAGACTTGACTTTGGTTCTAGGTCTATACCCGCCACTTACCAGTCACATGAACTGGTCAAATCATCACACTTCCCCAAATATCTGTACCAAACTTTCTTAGGTTATTCCATATGCTATGGATCCCTTTGACAATCTTTTGGAAGTCATAGATGCTTTCTCAGAATAAGGCTTTTAGTTGCATAAAATGATACAGAGGATTTTGAAGAATCAATTAACTTTTTTTCTGATGTAGTAATAAACATGCTTCTTTATTAGCATACTAAAGATCAGTATCAAGAGACAGGTCTTGATGAATATCAAATAATTTGGAAGTACTGATGAATGTAAATAATATTTTGAGATATCTGCAACAGCTGTAATGTGATATGAAAATATCTGTCCTATCTACTAATGACAAAATGACAGGTACCTATTGCTGTCTTTGGCTTACATCTACTAAAAAAGTAAATGCAGAATTTTGGTTAAGGGTTAGTAAAAATGAGATGTAATTCTTTTCTGCATTCAAGTTCAAGAACTCCCTGAATTTTACCCATTGACTCCAGGTTAAGAACCATTGTTTCTTACACTTTAATGCAAAATAGGGAAACAACACTTGCCCTCCAGAACCCACTGAGCTTTGCCAGGATCAAATTTAAAAAAATTAATTCAACAACTATTAAATAGGTGAAATCTATATGCCAGGTACTGTCTTAGCATCTGGGATTCATCAGTGAGCAAAAGAGACACTGTCTAGTGGAACAAAAGTTTTATTTGTGTACAATAGACTTTAAATATATGTTTAATAGACTATAAATATTAAATATATGTAATGTCAGGGGATGGTACAGAAAAATGATAAGGGAAATAAACCAGAGCAAAGGTATACAGGAGGGATGGAGGGGAAGCCACTGTGCTAAGGTGCCATGTAGCAGAGACCCAAAGGAAGTGATCAACAGGGAGCTATGGGCTGGGAAAAGGTGCCTACAAATAAATTTTTCAGTATAACCTTAAATCTGGTCACAATCAATTAGCAGGCACTAATTTGTAATATAAGCCAGCATTACTAAGCAGGAAAATAATATGTAGACTTCCTGTTAGAATTATGAATTTTTATCAGGATTAGTATATACATTGTTTTATAGCCTTACTTCAAAAATTTGTTTTTTTCGGTTTTACTAAATATACAATTTTTTTTAGCACATCTTATTCACAACAGGCACTATATTTCAGCAAATGAATTAATTTATTCTTAAGAGCTATAGAGGATAGGACATATCATTACCCTATTTCACAGATAAGAAAACATGCTCAGAGAGATCAAAATCATTGCCCAAATTTACCATCAAGTAAATATAAGTAAATTGCAGGACCGGGATTTGAAAGCAACAAATAGCATATATAAATCTATCTGCCTACCTACCACATCACACTGCTCCTTAAAAATGTTACTGTTGTTTGACAGGAAAGCAATCCATTTCCAATACCATATTTAATTTTTTTTTAACATTTATTTATTTTTGAGAGACAGAGAGAGGCAGAGCATGGGCAGGGGAGGGGGAGAGAGAAAGAGAGACAGAGAGATACAGAATCTGAAGCAGGCTCCAGGCTCTGAGCTGTTTGTTAGCACAGAGCCCGATGTGGGGCTGGAACTTATGAACTGCAAGACCATGACCTGAGCTGAAGTCGGATGCTCAATTGACTGAGTCACCCAGTCGCCCCTCAAACACCATATTTTAAAAGTTGCTAGGAGAACTTAGGTGGCTCAGTCGGTTGAGCGTATGACTCTTGATTTTGGCTCAGGTCATGATCCCAGGGTCATGGGATCGTGCCCCGTGTTGTGCTCCACACTGAGCGTGGAGCTTGCTTAAGATTCTCTCTCTCTGTCTGCCCCTCTCCCTCGCTTGTGCTCTCTCTCTAAAAACAAACAAAGAAACACATAAGTTGCTAAAATATTTTAGAAAACTGCGTTAACTGAGAAACGTTTGCACTGCATTCATCAGGGAAAATGTTCAAAGAACAAAACGCTGAGCCATGAAGGAGTCAGAAAAAGAAAAAGAAAAAGAAATTCCTGACTAGGGAAAAGAGCCATTTGAGAATTCCATTGAAAAATTAGAGTCTCCATAATCTTTCTCTTTTTAATATCTATTATGATTACCAAACATTTAAATTAAAAACAATTTACAAAGCTAATCAGAGGTACAAAAAAGGCACTCTTAACATTTTTTCTACAATTTAAGGAAAGCAATCTTGGATGCTTCACTGTAGGAGAAGCTTTAAGTGCAGTGTATTGAACCGTAGGTTAATCTCTGAAAAGGCCAGAGGCTTCATAAAGTAGATAAGAGTAAGTAAATGGGAAGAACACAGTGATATCTTTTAAATCAAAGCTGGCAATTTTTGGAGAGAGAGAGAGAGTAAAAATAAAAATAAAAAAAATTAGAATCAACTTCTATCTTAAATTATTTTTCTTTCTGAATGTTTTCTTGCTCCTAAATTACTCTTCTCCTCAGGAGTGCACTATAATAGCTCCAGTGAAAGATGACAGGAGCCTGAAGAAAAACAATAACAGTGAAGATGGCTGGAAGAAAATAAAGAATTTATGTGATATCCAATAATGGGAGAGGGGCAGATGGGGCAAAGGTGGACGGCCAAGGGAAAAGTCCAGATTAGTTTTGGTTCCTGTCATGGATGCCAATTGGATGGTATGCTATAAATAAGATAATGAGTATAAGAGAGAACCAGAAGGAAGGTAATGAGCACAAATGTGGAAGTGTTGATTATTAACTTGTATTTTTCAGTGTTGAAATACTGGGAGATCCAGATAGCAATGACTACAGGCAGTTGCATATAAAGCTCTGGAACTCAAGAGAGAAGTCTGGAACTTAGGAAGAAAATGGGGCTAGAAATAGAGCTTCAGGAATCATCAGCATCTGGACAAAGACAGAAAATTTCACCAAACACCGAAGGTATGCCCAGAGCATGGAGGAGGCAAAGGTGACTTTGGTGGAGAAGTTAGAGAGACCTAGGGAGCCAGGAGAGCACAGTATCAGCTGCACAGAGGTCAAATAAGGATTAGGGATGGGGGGTAGAAGATGGAGGGCTCAGTACATTGGTGCCTTTGCATTGGAGCTTTTGACAGAACAGTTACATTGATATGGTGGCAGGCAGTCTGAAGAACATGGGGTAAGAAGTTAATAGGAAGCTAAAATCAGAATATAACTAATTCTATTCATGTACTTGCTGGTTAAGTGAGAGAGAAAGAGAAAGAGAGAGAGATAGAGAGGGAGAGAGAGAGGGAGAGAGAGAAGCTAGATACCAACGCACAGTCAACAAATGGAGAGGCCAAAATTACCGGGAAAAGAATAATTGATGGCTAAGTACCTAAAAGAAACAAGAAGGGATAGGACCAAGAATACCTACAGGGCGTGGGCATTAAAGAGGAAAAGCAGGAGCACCACCTCCAAGATTAAACAAGCAGTGGTTCTTAATGTGAGCAGAGAACATGTTGTAGACTTATAAGGGCAATGGTTTTGTCTGGCAAAATGACTGGAGGCCCAACTGGCACTTAGTAAGTGGGACTAAAGAGAACAGAAATCTTGCAATTCCTGAGACACAATGAAGCATTGTCCCACGTCCCATACAACTATCAAATGCCCCAAAGAACATTCATGTAGGTGAACAATCTGTTTGTAAGGAAAACTCTGTTGTACAATAAGCACCAAGTGCCTCTGAATGGCTTTAATACATATAGATTCTCCAGGAATACAAATACCATGTATTCAAAGGAAAACTGATTTAGGTTTACTCAGATCTTTACCAAGAATTTGTCATAAATTCAGAAATTCACATGATCAAAAGAAATACAGTTAGCATTATGCTAACAGAAAGAAATCAAACACAAAGGACGCCTAGGTGACTTAGTCGGTTAAGTGTCTGACTTTGGCTCAGTTTTCTATCTCACAGTTTGTGAGTTCAAGGCCCTCACTGGGGGCACTGACAGCATACAGTCTGCTTGGGATTCTCTCTCTCTCCCTCTCTGCCCCTCCCCCACTCATGCTTTTTCTCTCTCAAAATAAAAAAAAAATAATAAACTAAAAAAAAAAAGAAATCAGACATAAAAGGCCACATATTACATGATTCTCTTTATACGAAATAACCAGAATAGGCAAATCTAGAGAGGTGCTTCTGGAGTTGATGTTTTAGACCTTCTAAACCTTTGGGGTCTACACAGCATTCCTAAGCAAGGGCTAAAGCTAAGCTGGCTGACTAGCTGGATTCTGGAGACACAGGCCATTCAACTCAGTGGGAATTTTCTGAAAATAAAATAAGAAAAAAAAAAAGATTAGAAATTGGCTTTGAAAGGGAAAAGAATATGCTGAAGAATGAGTATGCTACATACAAAGTCAAGGCCTAGTATCATCTACCAGGTCCTGCTAAAGGAAGAAAGGAGTGAGTTACTGGCTGAAGGTTCTGTAAGAAGACACAGGTTGAAGTGTCTTCCATCATTCAGTCAATAAAACCGTACTGAGCTGCTGTCCCATGTTAGGCCCAGAGCCACGCCAGCTGCAGTGCTAAGGCCCAGGGACAGAAAGATGAATGAAATACTTAAAGTCCTCAGAGGAGTGCTTGGCCTTGTGAGAGAAAGCAAACAATGAGAAACAGGAAGTGAATACCAATGCTAGATTTGAAATACTCTAAGGCCTTTACTACAATTCAGAGTGTGGTCTGAGGACCAGCAGCATTGGCATTCCTGGGAGCTGTTAAAAACACATAATCTCAGGCTGCAGACTGAACCAGATTTTATTTTAACAGGAACTGTAAGTAATCCATATGTATGTTAAATTTGAGAAGTGCAACTCAGGGTGGGAGCCTGGGGGATTCAGCTTTGGGCTGGTCCATAAAGGAAAGTTCCAGATTTTGACTACTGTGTTTCTTTTCTTCAGGGCCTCTGCTTTTCATAAAAGTCCCTTGGTATATTCTTAAAAACTTCCACCACCTGTAGTCACCTAATGACTATATTAAACATTGCTTTCCACTCTAGGAGGCGGTGGCCATTTATTAGCATTATGAAGTATTCTGGCCAATAGGTGATGACTTTGATATCAGGTTAACTGATTAATTAAAGGTTGATCCAATTCCCTTGACTGGACTCCAAACCCTATTTCCCATATGTGAACTGAACATTGGAGATACAAACATGTATTATATGGCCCTTGCCTTCAAGAGTTAATTTTTTCACAAAGACTTGATTTTAGTTACCATTTGGTCTAGGTAAGAATGCCTAGTCACTTCCATGATGAATAAACACTTGCAAATTCTTTACCAAACCCTGGACTATATAGTTAGGGTAAATATACATCTTGCTTTGCCAGGACAGTAACAATTTATTCTTATTGTCCTCAAATAGTTATCCTTCTTCATTCTCAAAAACATTATATTTGAATAAATTTTAGGAGCACCCTATCTATAGCTAAGTGATGGTCATTGAGGAACACAATGGTTACTGCTTTGAAGTTGACCAAGAGAAGGAAAAGGAATGTGCTCTTTAGCAGGGAGGTTATCACCAACACAATGGGGGTCAAGGAATAGACCACAGGAAATAGTCATGTGTTGATTTAAAGGGAGAGATCCATTTGTTTTACACACACACACACTCTCTCTCTCTCTCTCTCTCTCTCTCTCTCTCTCTCTCTCTCTCTCTTACACACACACACACACACACACACACACACACACACCGTAAGATCTGCAATAGAGATGGAAAAAGACCAGAGAAACAAATTCACCACATCTTAAGAGTACATTGTAGGACTGTTAGAACATTAGAGATTGCCAAAAAACACTCAGCTCCCCACCAAGGCTAAATTAAGTAAAAACTCGTTTGATACCATGAGTCTACACACTGTAGTACTATTTACCTTCCCAGGTTAACAATATATTTGAACTTTCTCTTTCATCTAGTTTAGTGAGTTTTAACCCTGTCAGAACCAACAGCCCCTTTTATGATACAGCTTTTGCAACATTTGCATTAATATACTGATTTTAAAAATTCATAGGTGTGGAGCCTGGATGGCTCAGTCAGTTAAGCATCCGATCTCAGCCCAGGTCATGCTCTCATGGTTTGTGAGTTTGAGCCCCATGTGGGGCTCTGTGCTGGCAGGTCAGAGCTTGGAGCCTGCTTTGGATTCTGTCTCCCTCTCTTTCTGCCCCTCTCCTGCTCATGCTCTCTCTCTCAAAAATAAGTAAACATTAAAAAAATTTAATTCATAGGTAATATAACTCACCTATAAACATAATAGTAAAAATCAAAGTAATGCCCTAATATTAATATAAGAAATAATGTAATATTCAATGAAACAACATGCATTGCAATATGTAAATCCTCAAGTGTGTTTTAATGAGTCAAATACTTGCTGTTCTTTGAAAAATCAATGCAAATGGGATAACTACAAGAGCAGAAAGATGGATGTGTACTATTAGTGAGTTATCTTCTATGCCCTCTGCTCTCACCCTTCACCCCAGGAACCAAATTTTGTCTCTTCTTCCCTCTGTAGATCTCTATTTTTCTATTGTCAGTGCCTCTACCTTAATTCAATCTCCATGATCTTTCTCCTGATTTAGAAATCATTCCTGGGGCGCCTGGGTGGCGCAGTCGGTTAAGCGTCCGACTTCAGCCAGGTCACGATCTCGCGGTCCGTGAGTTTGAGCCCCGCGTCAGTCTCTGGGCTGATGGCTCGGAGCCTGGAGCCTGTTTCAGATTCTGTGTCTCCCTCTCTTTCTGCCCCTCCCCCGTTCATGCTCTGTCTCTCTCTGTCCCAAAAATAAATAAAAAACGTTGAAAAAAAATTAAAAAAAAAAAAGAAATCATTCCTTAACTAGTTTTTTTTTAACTAATATGTCTCCTACACCATCCCCCTTTTTCCCCTCATCACACAACTTTCAGAGTTACCCTCCTAATTATTCCACTCCACTCCCGAAAAATTGTAAATGATTATCACGTCCTAAACTCTACATCCAACCTCCTCTATGGTTGCCGGCATACTACTAGACATTCTGCAACATCCCTATGCTTTCCCTTCTCTGTGGCTTGCCCATACTGGTCTTACTCCTAATTTCTATGTCCCATTTATCTATTATTTAAAATCTTCCCCTGGGAACCATTCCATTCCTTTTGCCTACATAATAGTTTACACACACCTCTATTTTGACACCTGTCATATTGCATTTTGGTTCCTTTCTTATCAATCCAGCTCCTTCCCACCTTCCTGGAGTCAAGCTCCTTAAAGGCAGGAGTTAACTTGAATTACTTACCTGTAAAACATGAGGAATGAACCAGTGGTCTGGTACAGAGTTGAGGCTGATTATTTGTCAAATGAATGAGTAAACTAACAAATACGTGAATGAATTAAAAAAGATTATCTCTGAAAGTACTGGATTCTTAAGTTAATTAAGTCTGCCTGTGGGGGATGTATAGTCAGCAACTTTATCAGTCTTTGACTTAGCTGGCTTCAAAGTCCAAACAGTCTAATAAATGAGGCCCAGAAAAAGTTAAGGAAGTTGCCCAAGGTAGCCCAGCTATGAAGACAGAAAAAAAAAAAAAAATACAAATGTAAATCACACCTTTTTGCTCTTTTCAATGCAGGGTGTTTACCTCTAGAAAGCAGCAAGCAAGAATAAATATCTAAGAAATACACTTTTTATAGATGAGAAACTTTGCTATGAGATCCTCGTGAACTTCTTTTCTTAATGCTATACTGGCACATAAAAGATTCAGTGTGCACTGGGGAGATGCTGCAGGATGCAGGAAGTTTAGAAGACGAGAGGAAAAAACCTAACAAGAGGAGGTTTATTCTGTAAGCACTCCACTTCATTTTTGGTTTGCAGAGCAAAAGAAAGGCTTCTGAGAGTCACCTTTAATAAGCATGCGTCATGTTAATAA
Organism: Panthera onca; assembly: GCF_046562875.1. Lineage (NCBI taxonomy): Eukaryota > Metazoa > Chordata > Mammalia > Carnivora > Felidae > Panthera > Panthera onca. The sequence goes on along the minus strand of NC_138340.1, from coordinate 133,017,991 downwards.
TCCAATCCATGGATCAATAAAGGCTGAGGAGATCTTTGCCCAGTGGCATTATTAATATCCTTTTGGTCCTGAGGGGGGCACAGTCTTCTTAGCTATCGCTTAGTTGAACTCAATGTAAACAGAGACAATAAGCCCTGTGGTTAAATAGGTGGTCCACTACTAGAAGCTTTGCATAATGATGAAAAGTAGGAGGTTCAACAGAGTAGAAGTATTCTTGAGGGGGGTGCTCAGCAACTCCATACTTTCAAAGCTGACTAATCATGAGTTTGATAAACCTGTTCAATATGATGCATGCTTCTGTGTTAACCAGGCATTCCTTTATGGAAGTCCTTACTCAAAGGATCTATTTGGCCCTTTAGACACACTTGCATTTACATGTTCACTCAGAGGTCCACTTCTCCTTGCAGCTGGCTGCACTCTGCTTTCATTAAGCATTGATAGTTCTGGGCTCTGACATGTGTGTTGTATTTATTAAGCACATATGCATCAGGCCATTTAAACGGATTAATCTTATTTAACCCTCCCAACAACATTATAAGGCAGGTGTCATAGTCACTTCCATTTTAAAGATGATGAAATGGAAACCCTATGGGTGGAGTATCTTCCCAAGAGCACACAGATACAGCAGCTGGGTAGGCACTTGACCCCATCTCTAACATGAAGTAGGTACCGGCTCTGTAGATTTCCCCACCGTCCCACCCTTGAACACATAGGAAGAGCTCAACAAATATCTGTTGGATGAATATATGTGCCACACAGTCTCACAGTTTTCTGACCTATCCTTGCCTACATCTGCCCCAGTGGAAGTTCAGAATGCCTCTGCACTCCATGACTAAGACAGTCTTTGCTAAATGAAAGCAGTAATGAAAGAGGTCGGGAGGGGAGAGTGGTTTTGCTAAGGCCAGTTGGAGGATAGAAAATACCTGATAAGGAAAAAGTTTTCCCTCCTAACTCCTTGAAGAATTTGGGGTAGTGTGTCTTCTCACAGGGAAAGATGACTACAGCTGAAAGCAGACTGTGGTCACTGGATTAAGTCAGGCCCACAAACAGTCTCAGGGCACCATGGCATCACCATTTCTCACCCAAGACAAAAAAAAAAACACACACTCTTGATCCACTTCTACCTTTTAGAAACCTCTTCACTGACGTCTGTGAAATTACAGCTAATATGTGAAGCCCTCCATAAGAAGTGAGGTTAAGCTTTGCTTTCGTTTGTTATATTCCCAGATATAATTTAGTGGGTGTGGAAGCCAAGGTGATCTGAATTAAAATTCCAGCTTCAAAGAAAGCAAGCTGTGTGGCCTTGGGCAAGGCACTTGACTTCTCTGAGCTTCAGCTCCTTTCAAATTAAAATGGCCTGATGTTGCTTGCTGCACACACTTATTATAAAGATGATCGTACAGTATAAGGAAGAGATCTGGCAGCAATTTCCAAGTGCCTGGATTCAGGCCAACTGCCAGCTCTGTGACTTGGAGCGAGCTTTATTTACTTTTCTCATCTGTAACAACTGCAATAATAGTATTGTTAAATAAGAGACAATATGCCCAAAATGTAGTCTCTTGTGCTAAGCCCACATGGCCAAACCAAGACTTAATACCTAATGCCTAATTTAAACACACTTTCATCCTCTCCCAGGAGTGGAATCTTAAAGCAGTCAATCTGGAAATATCTAGTCACCACTAGTGAGGTAATCTGCCTGGTAGACCCCTATTATACCCTACAGGAAGGTGACCTTGCCACAGACAATCCCCTCTTTGCTAGTAACTTCCTCGTCCTGCCCCCTTCTGCCTATAAAAACCTTTCATTTCGTACAGCTCTTTGGAGCAAATTTTGATTTGCTAGATGGGGGTGCTGCCCCATTCTTGAATTACTGAATAAAGCCAATAAGGTATTTAAATTTTACTCAGTTTAGTTTTATTTTTAAAAAAGCCATCAAGTTTTTTTCTTCTCTCCTTAGTTCTGACATCTTTACTGTGATGGCTTCCCACTTATAGACAAAAGATAAGTAGTTTTGGCAACACATTCAGATGTGGCCTCTCCCAAAGAGAGAAGGGGAGAATCCCTTCCTTATCTCTTAGAAACAAGAAACCCAGTTCTGCTGACTTCCCAGGACATTGGCCTCACTTCTTACTGTCCCTCTTCCCAGCCCAAATTCCAATCGTAGGTAAAGGGAATGGGACATCCTTGATTGGTCTAGAACACTCAGAATTTAATTAGGGCCTCCCATTCCTGATTGAATTCTGGTTTTGCCAGCAAAACGAAGTAGGGAATCGACATGGGGGGGGGGGGAACCCCCACGATTCTTACACCCAGTATTCCAGAGGACACTGGGGGAACTCTGGACTTGCAGGCCAAGGCTCTTGGTCTTTTGCCATGTGACTTTCACCTAGGGGGAAAAGTTATACTTGACACTTGCAAGAAAGCTATATTGTTATCAGGGGATACAGTTCTACAAAGCTTGGGCCAATCCATCTCCAAAGGGGACAACAGCAAAGGAGCTTTCATAACATGTCACTATGGGATTATGGAAGGAATGGTGACCTTGGCAGTAAAGGTACCTTAGCTTGAATCACAATTCTGGCACTTACCAATGGGTTCATTGGCCAAAGCAAGTGTCTCTTAGAACATCAGTCCCTTTATCTGTAAAAAGTGGGTAATAATACCTGCCTTGGGGTTGTTGCGAGGATTCAGATAACATATGTGAAAGTATTTTGTAAACTGCAAATCTCAATACTGTGTAATTGAAAGGTATGATTATCTAATGAACCAGTCCGTTTTACCTCTGCATGTCCTACTTCTCCAGCCGTTTAAGTCTTGTTTTCCTGCTGGCTCACCAAAGTAGCTTCCTGCTGTCTCATTACCACCTCATGTTTAACATGGCAAAGATCAAGATTTTAATTTTTTACTGGAACACACTCTTCTCTTTTCAACTCTGCAGTCCCTGTGGGGAATATTACTCCAATGCCAATCACACAGGCCCGAGCCTGAGCCTGTTTTAGAACCTGCTCTTTCAATCTCTCCCTTTACAACCATGAGTTCATTAAATGTTGCCACTTCCTACACAGCTTCTCTAATCTCCAGCCTTTTGCTCCCCCTAAAAAACAAGTATCTAGTGCAGATTCCTGTCATTTAACACATAAACCTTCTGCAACCTTTTCACTAGCTTTACTTCTTCAACTTTATGTGAAATCTCCCCAGACAAGATTTAAAGATGAGAATTCCTGCAACATGACATCTCTTCCTACATGCTCTACAACCCTAACCTGGCTGTTTCACAACAGTGTAGATTTCAGAAGCTGAAGGAAAGGGATGGAGAAAGCAGTGGAACAAAAGTGTTGAACACAAACTATGCATTAGGGACTCTATGTTCCTTAAATACATCATCTAATTAAGTCTTTGCAGAAATTCTATGAGTTAGATGTTATTAAAGAAGACAACAGATGACTCCAACAGTCCAACAGTGACTCCAAAATGGAGTCACTTGTGCTAAACCCAAAGTCACCAATACCTTAATACCTAACTTACACCTAACTTAATACCTAACTACACCTAACAATTACACTTTCATCCTCTCCCAAGAGTGGAATTTTAAACCAGTCAATCTGGAATTACCTGGTCAGCACTAGTGAGGTAATCTGTCTGGTAGACTCCTGCCATCCCCTAAAGGAAGGTGACCACAAACACTCTCCTCATTCCTGGTAACTTCTTTGTCCTGCCACTTCTGCCTACAAAACTCTTTCATTTCCTATAGCTCTTTGGATCTCCTTTCTATTGGCTGGATGGGACACGGCCAATTCATGAATCATTGAATAAAGCCAATAAGATCTTCAAAATTTACTCCGTTGAATTTTGTCTTTTAACAACTTGGTGATTATTTTGAAACTTCTGCTTTGAAAAATCTTGAAACCTTTCCTACTTGACTTAACATTGGGTGAAATAATACATTTCCATTGTTTAAGATAATTTAAGCTATCAAGTAGATGATAGCTTCCTAAGTGATAACATAGGCTTCAGCCTTTATTTCTGCAAATTAATTCCCAGACCTTTGACAAATTGAGACCCTAAATGCAGTGATTTCCTCACAAACTTTTACCAGGACACATAATATCAATTGCTCCTTCAATAAAATCAAATGTAGATATTTTTTGTCAACAATGACCACACAAATGTGGATATTTATCTCTTTTATTAAGCAAAGTACAAATCAGAAGGCAGGTGTCCATCTTGTTATCTCTCATCTTCCTGAATAGACCTTAATAAATATATATGACAAGCTAAGAATATATATTCTTATGGACTTATAGACATTGTTTGATCCATCCTCATGAATTTGGAGAAACTATAGTATTTATAACCTTCTCCATGAATGACTGTGATCACTTGCCCCTCAGCCTGTGATGACAATTTTTGTCCCAGGAGAACCTGATTTTTCTTTTTTCATTCCTAACTCTTTGCCTCTCTCTGCTTTATTAACACTCTCTTAACAAATGTTAACGAATCTAGAACTATGAGCACAGACAAATGCTGTCGTGGGGGAACCAATGAGCTAAGGATTGCTGTGAGACATGCCTAAAATAAGTGGCTGCACTTCTTCCAGGGGGCCATAGGAAAAGAATTCCACCCAAGAAAGTGTTTCTACATTAGAAGTGCCCTTACAGAGGCCAAAGCTTCTGAACACTTCATTTAATTTAACAAATAGCAGATTGTTTCTATTCACACTTGCTAAGATAATATTAAACTGCACAAAGGAGAAAAGAATAGAAAGAAAATCTTATTCCATGTATTGTCCAAGTGACTTTTGGTGAAGTTTAAATAATAGCTGATGACTATTTATACTAATATCATTGTTAAATCTAATAATGTGCCAATTTCATATTGTCTAGATTCACTTGTATTCAATGTAAACAGTGCCTGTGAGTGATGTGAATGCATTAGCATGGTGTAAATGATATTCATTATATATGAACTGTCAGCTCTGCTCTAGGACCCTTATGATAATGAGATGTTGCTTTTCCTGAAGCTTTCCCAGTGAGTAACCATTTTTAATAAATAAAGTAAAATATGGATCCCTAGAAGACTTCATAGTGCTTTCATTGAGAGTTTTTTTTTTTTTAAAGTAAAGCATGTATCTCAAAAGTAGAGTCCTTCATGTTGCTTAATCTAGAAGCTATTTCTGTCCTGTTCTTTGGAGATTTTTTTTTCATTATAGCTGCCCATCATGGTCCTTTTAATGGACAAAGTTGGAAGCTGAATAGCTAGATTACATTGTTACGATTTCTCAGCTGTTGGATTTCCCTTGTTGGTTTGAAAGAAAAAAAAAGATTTTATTTCATTTTGAAATGTATAAATGATGCCAAATTCCTATTTGAAGTTGTCAGACTGTGATTACCAGTAGAACTATAACCTTACTTATGCAAATCACTAGAGTTCATGGTAAGTCTGACATTTACAGAATTAATGAACTAAATAATTAAGTGACCTAGTAAGTGAATTGGTAAACCAGAACTATTAATCTTTTAATGAATTCTTTACTATCACTTAAATAATAAATTTTTTGCATAATTTTAAAGGATTACAGTAAAGAAACATTAGAATAGGAAACCCATTATGTGAAGGAACGTTACTTTTATAAATCCGTCATTATGTCTCTTTTTATTGAATTCATTTCTATTCAGGTTTAGAAAAGTGGCAATTCCTATATTGGTGACTAACAGTCCCCGACTTCGAAGTTTTTTTTTCCCCCTCACTGAGACAGAGGGTTTAGGATCATTTACTGCTTCAAAAAAACCACAGCCTAAAATGAGTAATTAGCATACAACTATAATTTCAGAAATCCCCTATTTGATGGTGTGCATCACATGTGTTTCAGAATTTTTAAGCTCTTGTAGGTTAACTAGCACATAAAAGAAGGCCTTCGCACCAGCTGTCTTCAAAAAGCATTTCTCTCTTCTCCACAAATGACTCTTTTTACCTTCCTTTTCAAATACCTTTAAAAAAAAACTCAGATCACAGCTATTAAAATAACTGAACTGCACTAAACACAACCAAAATTTAGAACATTGAAATGTCCAGGGTTATATCAGTCAATAATGAAAGAGAAGTAAAAAGGTTAGATTGGGTCTTCAGTATCCATACTAGTTGCCTGGAAAGGGACTGCCCTCAGTAGGATCAGGGATTATTGAATCACAAGTATTTGGTACTTTTCACTAGAAGGGAAAAAATTCAAATGCTTAAACGAAAAGACAAGCTAGTAAAAGTGATGACTGCCATGTTTTTTTTAATCCAGATGAAAGAAAAGGCTGATGATTGCTTAAATCAAGCAATACATGTTTATTGAACAACTATTACGTACTTGATACCGTCCTAGGTACAATAGGACATACAGAAGAAGAATGTGGTCCACAAACTTGAGATTACAATCTAAGTGAAGAGATTCAACTAAGATACACAAACTATATCAAGTTACATAGGGGTTGTACACAAAATCATGTGACACAGATTCTACATCTTGTGACCTTTTAGGCTGAGGAGATACATATAAGTCGTTTTAGCCAGAAAATTGTCTGAGCCTCTGTGAACCTCTATTTCTGGCAATATGGTAGGCTACATATCCTGAAAACCTTCCTGATGGAGAACATCTAGAAATGCTGTGTAAAATATAATAATAAAATTATATATATAAATGCAGAGCTGAGGCTCAAATAAATTAAAGGAAATTCCCAGGGTCTCATGATTAAGATTATTTTTTTTTTTTTTGAGTCGACTTCACTCCCAGTATGGAGCCCAGCACAGGGCTTGAACTCACAGCCTTGAGATTAAGACCTGAGCGGAAATCAAGAGTCATATGCCCAACCTACTGAGACACTGCGGCACCCCTGAGGATGAAGAATTTCCAACCAGAATGGTAAATGAAAGCAGATTCAATGGCTACTCTTAAGATCTTTCCAGTTTTGATCATCAAGAGTCTCATAAGGATAGAATAGTGCCTTGGGCCTTCACAAAGAGCATGGACCCACACATAAAGCTGGGACCTTCAAAGGGCTAGACAGCCAGTGAAATTGTATATTAAGAAAAAAATCCTTCCACTGGCAAATGGAGGTGAAGATGAGGCCCAAGTCCTGGATAAAGCCTCTCCTGATGATTTGTAAATTTAGGACTGCCTTTCTTCTGGTTTGGGGATCAAATTCATACTTCTTTCCAAGTTTGGGAAATCCTAAGCCAAGAAATAACATAAATTATTCCCAGATTGATAGCCCTCCAGTATGCTCAGAAGAAGCCTGTGAGAGACTTATTTATCATTTAATCCAGGTCCTGAAAGATCCCCCAAAATAAGATGCTGCTGGATTTGGCTCACAACAGAAAATTACAAAACACGTAAGGAAATAAGTTCTTTGGTTGTAGTGAAACTTGAGCCAGAGAAGAATGATTTAGCAGGAAAGAAGATGGGGACCCAAAGTGGGAAGATCACATGGTCTGGGGCCTGATATGGTGAGGAAAACAAGCATAGCAGAGAATAAATGGTAGAGAAACTTGCTCTTATGTTTGGCTTGTGGCCAAGTATGCATTTTAAAAGAAATTACTCCATCAAATCAGTGAAAAAATGACTTAGACCATGGGTCATGTCTAAACATGGCCTTACTTCACTTGACCAACTTAAGTGTTCTGACTGGTGATCTAGGAAGTGGATAGATAGATAGATAGATAGATAAAATTATTTTGATAAAAATTGATATTGATTATATTGATAAAATTGATAAAATTATATTGATAAATATAGATAGATAGATAAAATTATTTTCCTTTGGCACTTTTAAAATGGTCCACTTGGTTTGAATACTTTTGTTACTTTTTGAGTTTGCTACTTACTGGTCAGTAGTTGTCTGAACCAAAAGATACACAAATGGCTGATAATCCTTTCTAAAGAAAATTAAGAGCCAGGTAAGAGTATCTTCCTGAGGACACAGCTCTTGGGTTTAAGCATCCTAAAATTTTTTGCCTTTAACTACCCAACTTCCCAGGCTAGGGTGTAGGATCATTAAATATGTTCGTGTCCTTCAGATTGTGTCTTACTACTCCACGGAAAGTGTGAGAGAAAAAGAAAACAACACCTCACCTTAGTGCTTTGCACAGAGAAATCATTTAATACGGATTATGTTAACTAACTGTTGTCACAATCTATCTCTCAAGGCCTAAGGAAAAGCCAAGCCATTTCATGCACAGAGGAAGATGGTACCCAGAGCAAGATCAAACAAGGCAACTGGGAGAGGCTGCCAGGAGTAATGGCCCCAATTGGATCTTGTCCTGCCGTGGCTGGCATGAACTGAACAGTCTGTAAAGCTTTGTTAGATTCAAAGGGTCTTTGCTAGAATATGGCAAACTATTTATTCCACAGAAGACAACTTACAAGGCATCGCATGAAAAAGCAAACACAGGCTCTACTGTTAAACTCAGGTTTGGTGAGAACCTATGTACAACACAGCTGCAGGCTAGCTGGCTTCAGACTGGGCTCCAGGGCTCCCCGGGGGAATTTCACCTTCCCACATACTCATAGGAACTTAAACTTTAAAAAACATCCCGTGATACCATGTTTTTCCATAAAGTACTTTCTTCCTACAATATTTTACTCAAATTAGGAAACTTCTCAAACAGACTCTCAGTTTCATTTAGTCATTTACTTGAAATTCGCTGAGAAGTTAGTGTTTTTAAGTCACAGATGTCACTGTCGCCACAGATATCTTCACAGTACATAACACTCTGTCCAGCTCAAATTTTACAGGGGCGTACAATCCAGTTTTTGGGGTTTTTTTAATGACTATTGTGCCTGTAAACATGAAAGTCACCTGCTAGAGTATATATTGCCATCCAAAGACTCAGGCAAGAACTATCAGCATGTAAGGGAAGACATCTGATAACTTCTCACAGGTGAAAAGAAATGTTTTTCATTTCACTGGAATCAGTATTAAGCAGGCATCACAGGAAGAGCTACACAAAAATGTTAACATCAGAAACCCTACAAACTTGACAAAAACTATCTTTAGAAAATCACCAATCCCATATTTACAATATATGCTTTGTCAAAAATATGTGGAACTCAGAAGTAATCAGACAGACCAAGAATGTTTGCACAAGTGTGTATGCATACTTAACAGATGTTTATACCCTCAACTATTTTAACAGAACGAGAAGAAAGAAAAAAAAATCTGTCAAGTCATTTTGAAGATTTAATTTTTAAGCCATCATTTTGAATGGCTCTTTAAAAAGCTGAATTATCTACCCTGAAGTTCAAATCGGTCATTAAGTGTGATGTCATAAACACAATGTTTCTTATGATGTTCTAAGACTTGGATTGTAATTACAGCTGTACCAACAAAAGGAAGAAGAAAAAAGAGACACAGTCCTACGAAAATAATCCTTGGTATGAAACCACATCTTTTGTGGGCACTACATTTGACCACAGTCTAGGAACTGTCTTTATGATTAATTCCCAACTCTGCTGCTGAATCGATCATGCAGTGATCTGCATTGATTATTAAGGTGACTGAAGTAACCGAATCAGACATGGCTTACCAGTGCAAATTAGCTAATTCATCAACACATAAAGATTTCAGGAGAAATGCTAGTGATTGTCACATATCACCAGAAAAGGAATCAAATCTGCTAGGCCCATTTAACTGACGTTTACTGTATTTTAAAAATAAATACATTTTACCTGGGAACCATAGACTTGATGTCCTCCAATATAGTAAAGACCTGTATTTAATCCTCTGCCACTTAGGTATAAATCCAAAAGCTGGTCTTTTGGCAGCTGAAATGTCTCTCAGAAAAATCACTGGGGTGCTGTACTCTTTTAATACGACCTGCTAGCTAGTTACTACAAGGTTGCAACTTTTGGTCACCCTAAAACAAACCAAACTCTAATTGCAATGGACATCCATAATCAATTTCCCGAGACCAGGAACCTAATGTAAATCAAAATTAACTTAGAAAGATCCACGTGTACTTCTATCCATTTCTAATAAAACCTTCCAGGGCTTAATACTACTCTTCAACTAGATAAATTAGAAATGATAATTTAGATCTTAAAATAAAACTTGGTCCGATAATCAGAAAAGCCAAGTTCTGAGTCTAAAGAAAAATTACAAAGAAAAAAAGAAATTGTAACAATGAATATTTAAATGTTTCATCCCATTCTGTGCTACTTTATAGTACATCATGTGTCTGTAAATGTGTACATCTCTTGTATTCTGATACGTAATTTAAAAAGAAGAAAAAAATGCCAGAGAACCATGATAATTTAGCAAATCCAACATTACTAAGAAAGCCAGAAGGACTTTCTAGTTGGTTGCCAGTAAATGCAAAGATTTGGGTTTTGAAGACACAAGCCCAACAGGAACGAGCATGATCTGAGCCGATGGATTCAAGGGAATTTTTCTCCAAAGCACCCGGCACCTGGTCCGTGAGCTTCCCACTTGGTGAGAAGCAAAAGGCTTCTCAGGCTCCAATGACGCCACGTTACACAGGTCTCGAGGTTTACTGCATGGAAATACTTAAAGATAAATGAAAATTTTTGACCTAGTGATAAATTAAGAGACTCCAATGAGCATTGTTTGGAGAAGAGCTACTGACACACGTTTTACTTGTTTTTGAAAAGCAAATACAGCATATGATTCAAAATCACTTCCGACAGCAGCCAACAGCCAACTCTTTAGACCGGCTCAATTCAGCATATGTTGGGACTCCCATGCCGCTCATGTCTTCAAAAAGAAGCTCTTCAGATTGGCAGTGAGGGAATATTTCCTTTGAACGTTTAAGTAACATGTAAAGATAGAAAAAAAAGATATAAATGCTAATAATTAAAAAGTAAATGAAAAATACCCAAAGCAGAATACTTGAAAAGGCATGGTAGATTTTTGCATTCCCAGAAAGTGGCAGCCAGATGCATTAAGCTCCCATCGACATTCTCAGCTTTTGCTAATATTAACAGTGGGGTGTACACAACTGAGAAGAAATATCAGGAACATTCTGGGAAACATAAATTTGCACAATTAACAGAAAAAAAAAACTGCCTCATTATTCCAGAGAATTTGCCTCATTCTCCATTTTAGGGAACAGTTCTAAACAGAGACTTAAAGAGAGGAAACCATGAGGGGGACAGGGCAGGAGGGGAGAACAGCGGGGAGGACATCAACATTATTATTATTATTATTATCATTAGGTATATTAGAATTTAGAAACAGTTTATCACATTATGATTTAATACTTGGGCTTTGAATGGGGACAGCAGTATAACATACACTATTTTAAAGATGATAGCAAAGAAACAAATAGTCCTTTGTGATTATCTCTTAAGACTGATAAATTTGAGGGGCGTCTGGGTGGCTCAGTTGGTTGAGCGTCCGACTTTAGCTCAGGTCATGATCTCACAGTTCGTGAGTTCAGGCCCCGCATGGGGCTCTGTGCTGACAGCTCAGAGCCTGGAGCCTGCTTTGGATTCTGTGTTCCCCTCGCTCTCTGCCCCTCTCCCACTTGTGCTCTGTCTCTCTCTCTCTGCCTCTCAAAAATAAAGAAAACTAATTTAAAATTTTTTTTAAAAAGACTGATAAATTTGAGAGGCACCTGGGTGGCTCAGTCAGCTGAGTGTCCAACTCTTGATTTCAGCTCATGATCTCATGGTTCCTGAGTTGGAGCCCCACGGAGGGCTCTACACTGACAGTATGGAGCTTGCCTGTGATTCTCTCTCTCCCTCCCTCTGCTCCTCTCCCCGCTTGCAATCTCCCTCTCTCTCTCTCACTCAAATAAAAATAAAAACATTAAAAAAAAAAGACCAATAAATTTGAAATCCTATAGTTTCTCCTTGTCAGTGTACCGGTAACAATGATAAAAACAAATATATCCTCTCAGCATTTTTATACATTAAGTATGTTTTATTTGATTCCATAATTGCAAATATTCTGCTGGTTTAGTAATGTATCTAAGCCTTACACCAAAATCTATACATAAATCGATTTAAAATAATAAAACCAAATTAAGAACTGAAATGTTTAACCTTCAAAACTTCACTGAGCGTGATGACTGTGTGAGATAAGTTTGATTTATGAGCTTGCTGCCTCGTTATGTCAGAGATCCTTGCTTGGGAGATTCTGGGACAGTTTCTTCTCTAACTAGTCGGCTTCCAGAGTGTTTCTGAACAACAACCATTCCTATCAGCGAAGAACCTTCGCTGTGAGCTCACTTACAGCTTTAATTACCTTTAAAAGTCAGCAAGACAACATATGAATGTTCACTTCTTATTAAATGACTCTCCAGATGTAAGGCTTTTAATCTTTTTAGAAGGAGGCTGGCTTCACTGCCATCGAGAATTCTTATTCAGGTGTAGGCATGACCTGCATAAAAATTTCCCTTTGCCCTTTTGGCTACCCAATAAATATCCTAAGGACAGAGGTAAGTATAAATTAGGAAAATCAAATCTAGAATGACTGGAAAGCCTCGCTGCTGTAAATAATGAGAAAAAAGAGATGTATGGGGAGGCCAACAAGTGAAGCTGTGAAGGTCAGCCCCAAGAAACACCTTCCATCTCAAATGGAAGGTGTGTTCTTCCATCACAGAAAACCATCTTAAATAGAAGGCTGATTACGCAGCATGTGTTCCGATTAAAGTCATGAGGCATCCATTCATTTGTCCTTTTATCCTAGAAAAATGTTTCCACCATTTACCAAGTACTAGATACTGTCTATACAAAATTAGTAAGACCCTGGAGACACATATACACTTGTGAGTATAAGGACAAATAAAAAGAAAGTCAGACAAGTGGGGGAAGGTTGGTGGTAAGAGAGAGGAACAGGGGCTTAAGCAAGCAAAGGGAGGAGCATCTGACTCAGCTTACAAGTGACAGGGAAAGGGGCCTGCTGGGCAGACTGCTGGAATTAACCAGGTAGAAGAATAGAGGAAAACTGTTGGTGTATTTGGGGAAGGTGAAGAGGAAACAGTGTCTAAACATTCCCATGTTGCTGGGATGTGATATGTCTGTCAGTGGCCGAGGAAATGTTTCCTGAAAGCATCAGAAAGCCAAGGATTGAGGATTTAACAAAGAAATGAGCCCTTCAGGATTTGTTTTAGAAAACAACCTGGCTGCTGTGGAAAGGATGAATTTGAAACAGAATCCTGGTATGAATGGAATGAAAAGCATGCATTCCAGAGCCAACAAAGTCCTGAACTGAGTAGCTGGGGCTGAGATGCTGAAGAGGTAGAAGGGTGGGATGGGCCTCAGGGAACTAATGGCTGGTTTTTGTGAGAACCCTCAGAAAGCTTTGATGATGACCCTCCACCTCTGCCCCTGTCTTTGCTGGGGAATCTGGAAGGATGATCTTTTTTGCAGAACCCAAACTCCTTGAGCACTGTACTTCACTCACTCACAGGTACCCTTTGCTGGGACCACAATCAGTTCCTCTCTACTATCTGCCCCCAAATCTTGGAACTTGAGTTCTCTCCTTTCCACCCAAGATGCCACAGCCTTTCCTGAACACATCTTTGTCTTGACAGGAAAAGGTCCCCTCTTATCCCCAGAATAATTCTTAATCTCATTCTCTGAGATAATTTCCTCAGAGCTCCCTTCTCCCTCATGGTCTTTTTCTTTATAAAAGATTTCTTGCCTTGGACAATTCTTTCCAAATTCCCAGTGTTGCTGTAATTTGTCAATTAAGCATGTCCATCCCACGAGAGTTACAGTTGGAGCTATTTGGGTCGGCCTGGCTTCAAGGTTGAATTCCCCTCCCTGAACTGCTCTTTTGAGGAAGGTCCAAAACTACACGGTAGAACCAGACCTGAGAAATAGCAGCCCTACAAATCACAAGACTTACTGATATCACAACACTCCTCACCTTGATTCTTGGCCCAGAATTTCTCTAAGGTCAACAAGAGTCCCAGAGCAATCAAAAGAAACTTGTAATATCTAAGATTTAGTGACAAGTTACAAGGTGCCAGGTATTATGTTAAATGCCTTAAATATTTTATTTAACCCTATTATAATTCTATGAGGTATCTACTGTCGGAGGCTTAAAAATTAAAAAGGTTAAGTAACTCAGCATGCCTCAGTGGCTCAGTCGGTTAGGTGTCTAACTTTTGATTTCTCCTCAGGTCATGATCTCAGGATTCATGAGATGGAGACCCACTTTGGGCTCTGTGATGACAGCTCTGAGGCTGCTTGGGATTTTCTCTCTCTCTGTCTCTCTTTCTGCCCCTCCCCATGCATGCTCTCTCTCTCACTCTCTAAATAAATAAACATTAAAAGAAAAAAAGTTAAGTAACTTGCCCAAAGTCATGCAGAATAACTTAATTTACAGCCCTTCTTCTTCATCTCCTGTAATTATCCTCTTTAGTCTTTAGTGAGAAAACCTCATCCTATATATTCATCTTTCTGACAACTCATACAGATTTTGAGTGTGTCTATATAGCCATCATTAGTTAAGTTAAATATAATTCAGAGGTTTAGTTCCCTTGTCACTTATTCAACAAACTCTTAGTGCATACTTGCTACTCTATGCCAGACAGTAGAATTCAAAGACGAACAACAACTTTGCAAGCTTAAAAGAACTTTAAGCTTTTCCAGTGTGGATGAAGATTACCCCACAAGCGTAACAAAGTACAATTTCCAAACCACAGCAATAAATGGGGAGACTTCTATACATGGCATTGAATGGAATCTAGATAATGGACAGATAATTTGAGTCTCTTTGCTCTGCCTTCTCAAGCATATACCTTCCATGTACCTTATCTCTTCATCAACTCTCTAGCTTTGCCAAAATATACTGTCAATCTGGTCATACTGGTGGCTTAATATTCAGTTAAGAGCTGAGAGCCAAGGAGTTTGACTACATATCTGATTTAACTGAACAAACCTGACTCTTAGGAAAATATCTAAGAGCCCAAGGGAAATTCCAGAAGAGCCCAAGGGAAATTTCAGAAGAGCCCAATTCCCTTGGTTGCACATAGCCAGTATTTGGAAGTTCTACAAAGGAATTATTATTTTCTCCTGCCATTTTGAAGCACCCCCTCTACATTTATTTTAGAGTAGAAGCCCATTGTCAGGGTCCCAAGCTATGTTCTTTACAGAGCTATGACATAAGGAAGGTCTTCAATAAATGCTATTATTTTTAATATTAACGGTACGAGCAATAATGAGAGATAGTCATGACTGTACATGCTGCCTAAGGAGAAGAAACTATGCTGAATATCCAAGAAAGTAATTATAAGAGTGTAGTTTACTTTAAATGAATTTATTCATGTTGTCATGTATTTGCTTTGCTTGTGTTTGCACACTGCAGCAGGCTATAGTCCCAAAGTCCAATACTAATAATAAAAAAAAAATACAACTCAGCCTTTGACTGATCTGCAGATAGGGTGAGGGAAATGTCTGGGAGAATCAGAGATGGGCAATTGGCAGAGAGAAAATCAAAATTGTTCCTAGGCCAGGAAATGTGCCCGACAGACAGACACATTTACACAGCGACGGCCACATTTACACAGCTTTACCCTTTTCTCCATCTGCAGAGACACTGCCTCCCGGCTCAGAGAATGCTCACATCCCAAGTGTTTCAGACTCAGCTAACAGACCTACCACATTGTCCCAGGCACCCGAAATCCTCTCTTTTCACATACTTACACAGAGCACTGAATCTCCTCCTTCAAAGGAGGCATTAGGGAGCAGAATATAAAGGGTGAAGAAAGGGGCGCTTGGGTGGCTCAGTCAGTTTAGCATCTGACTCTCGATTTCGGCTCAGGTCATGATCTCACGATGCGAGTTCGAGCCCCACGCTGGGCTCTGTGCTGATAGGGCAGAACCCGCCTGGGAGTCTCTCTTTCCCTCTCTCTCTGTGCCCCTCCCCCTCTCTCTCAAAAATAAGTAAGTGAACATTTAAGGAAATAGTGAAGGAAAATGGGAAAATAGTTACCCAACTATGTTTATGTTTTTCCGAAATGAAGACCCGGCAGACACTGCCAGCTGCACGGCATTATCAATTTACCCTACCCTGCATAAGTGGACAGTGAGAGAAAGAAAGGCAGGAATGCACGGAGTTAAAACACGCAATCAGTTTCCCTTGCTCCTAGGGATGGCTATGATGACACAGTGATGGCCGTTAACATGTCAGAAAATATTTGTTAAGGATTTGGGGGAGAGTTTTTGCTTTACCAATACAAGGTCTTCTTCCTTCTTGCTTTTTCTTCTTGCCTGGAATGCAGAGATGAGGCTGAACATCTAGCAGTCTCCTCCGGCCCATGAGGCAAGGTGTAAACTCAAGAGTGACAGCTGCCTGCTAAAGAAAGGGGAGCAGAAAGGTAGGACATTGGGCGTTGATGCCAACTGACTTATTGCTAAGGGGGAAAAATAAAACCCTATTTGGTTAAGCCAATGTTACTGTGTTCCTATTACATTTAGTTGAATCCCAGATGATATAC
Organism: Panthera onca; assembly: GCF_046562875.1. Taxonomy (NCBI): domain Eukaryota; kingdom Metazoa; phylum Chordata; class Mammalia; order Carnivora; family Felidae; genus Panthera; species Panthera onca. The sequence continues at coordinate 133,001,539 of NC_138340.1, read as the reverse complement.
ACGATAAAAACAAAAAAGAAAACAGAAAGACAAACACATCTGTGTATCCACCGTGAAACTACGTCTAGGATCTCTATCATGTGTGGTTCAAATAAAGGTTAGGAATATTTTAACTGTGCTCACTGAAGGGGTGTCTGTATGTGTTGTCATCGTTATTCTGATCTCTATCTTCTACTCAGGGTACAGAAGCCACACGTGGCCACATAAATAGCACAATGCACTTCAGTTGAGAAATTGAGCATACATGGAGATCTTAACCTACCAAAACCCAGGAGTGGTGGGTCATATCCTGGGCAGATGGGGAGAGAAGGCTGAAGAAGTGAACATACATCTTCACTAAGGCTACTGGGACTCCTTTGCGCTCCCTCAGGGGGTAATTAGTCACTCCATAATGTGAGCAAGGCTGTGTCCTTCCCTGGCGGCTGAGCAGGACTGGAGCGAGGGCAACCTCTTTTCTGAGTCTTTGGGGGTGAGGGTGAGGGGGGCTGCAAGCGCCCTCCTAGATGTGCTCTGCTAAAGAAGTTCTTACAAAAGCAACTTCCTGACTCCTGTCACCCAAAGCCTCCTTAATAAAAAGCTTGGACAGAGCTACGAAACCTGGAAAGAGGTAGACGTAAAGGCTTCAGTGATGGCATCTGAAATGGATGAGGCCTCTCTAACGACTAGCTGCCAAGAACAGCACAGGGAAAACCTCCACCTGTAATCCAAAGCAGCATCCGTTAATAGGTCAGCTGCGATGGACCGGACAGAGGGAGAGCGTGTTGGAGAACGCGGTTCTTTCGCTGCGAACTGTCACTCCAATTTAAACACAACCCCGTGCTCTTGTCTTCCTGATAGCAGCAAGGGACAGCGCGATAAGCACTCTAAGGAAAGACTGTGCCGGCCATCGGATGCTGAAGAGGCTGCTGCAATATTCAGCAGCCTGTGATGTCAAAGCAGGAGCACAGAGGCACGCGGACTGACAGAGGGCTCTCACGATGCTTCAGACCGCGGCCCTGGGTAATCGGGGCACCGTCCGCTCGAGTGCCTGCAGGGGAGATGCCCACTCTGAAGCCTAGTAGTCATTTTCTTAAAACATGTGGTCCTTTCGATCTGTCTTTTCTGGCCCACTTTTATTAGGTTCTTAAGTACAAAAAATGTTGTCCCACTACATGAATAACAGCAGTCCAAGTAAGATGACAGAAGGTAACTAATATGTGATCCCGGTAACAGGGAGGCATAAAGGAGAGGCCATGGTGAAAAGGAGAATTCCCACTCCATCTAAAGGTCACAGGCACTACACAGCTCTCGTCAGCCACTACCATGCAGGCCCAGTATTGCAAGATATTCTGGGTCTTTCAAGAAATGCCAGCAATTTCTAAGGAAATCTCCAAATTTTTAAACATATTTTGGGTCAAAGCCTGTCTGTGGGTTGGATCCAGTACATGGACTGCCAATTGGAGATTTCATATTTAAAAAATCCAGACGTGCCTGGGTGGCTCCGTCAGTTAGGCATCCAACTCCAGCTCAGGTCATGATCTCGAGTTTGTGAGTTCGAACCCCATACTGGGCTCTGCGGTGGCAGCACAGAACTACACTCTCTCTCCTCTCTCTGTCCGCCCCCCTCTCTCGCTTGCTCTCTCTCTCTCTCTCTTTCAAAATAAATAAATAAACCTTAAAAAATAAAAAATGAAATAAAAAATCCAAACATGTTAATAATTGTGATGAATGCCTATCAGTTTCTCTTTACATCTCAATCCCTGGTTTCCTGACCATCTCTAAATTCCGGTCCTTCCTTTTATCCCTTCCCCCTCCTCAACTAGGCTTTAATTATCAGTAGGATTGAAGTGTTACCTGCCCCAGGATTATTTGTATCTAAAGAGATTGCTGCAATTTAAAAAAAAAAAAAAATCCTGCCAGAACCAAGAAAGGACTCTACAGGCAGCGTTTCGGAGAGATTTGGACAAGGTTGCTCAGTGCAGCATGTCTGTTATCACACAACACAACTGTAACAACTCCTGAAGATGCTTTATTATGTGAGGGTCACATACTCCCTTTTCCATATCCAAACACAGCCACACATATTTATACACACCTGCAATAACGATGATTTCCTGAATAGCAACATAAAAGACAAAATGACACCCCCAGAAGTGGCAGATAAGACTCAGTGAATATAAACTAGTTGACATATTTTATGTTTGTTTCCTCGGTTGGGTTTCAGTTCAGTTTGTATCCACAGGAAATGTTATGATGGAAAATTCCACAACTGGCCCACAACTTACATTCCACCTTGGATCCAAGAACCAATTTCAGCAAATCAAATAGGAAATATCATACAGAAAACTTTTGGCTATATCTTCATATACAAAATAATAATAAAAACTTTATAGCAGTGTATTTCTTTCGAGTTTGCAAGGCACTTTCACATCCATACTCTCATTTGATCTATCAGCCTAGGTGAAGCACACGAAATACTTTGTGAATATGAGCAAGTTCCTTCACTCAAATCATAGATGGGAGACATCATTTTAAAAGTTTCTTTGTAAAAAGTTGCCAGAAGCAATGCACAGCTAATTATAGAAATTAGCCCAGTGTCCATGGGAATTAAGTACATGATAAAGAAAGCATCTCAAGTAAACAGACTACAACGGTTTTAAAAATCTGTCCACAAATTCTTTACTACTCCTCTTTTCGAAAGATGGAGCTTAATTCTCTTGCCCGTGCATGAATGCTGGACTTAGTGACTCGTTTCTAATAAATAAATACAGTATTGCATGAGTGATCAGATGTCACTTCTAAGATTATGCCATATATATATATATATATATATATATATATATATATATATATATATATATATAAACTCTCCAATATCTGTCTTGGGTGCTCTCTTTCTGTCTTGAATTACTCACTCTGGGGAAGGCCAGATGCCATATAATGAGGACTCTCAAGTACCCCATAGAAAGGCCCACATGGTGAGGAACAGGGGCCTCTGGCCAACAGCCAAAGGGAAAGAAACTAAAGCCTGCCAGCAATCAAAGGAATAATCTTGAAGCACGTCTTTGAGTCCCCAAATGACTGCATTCCTCACCAATAGCTTAACTGTAACTTTATGCAGAACCCTGAGCCAGAACCACCCAGAGAAGTGACCATACAGGTAGATCACTCTCACATTCCTGATCCTCAGAAACTAGGTGACATAATAAACAGTTGTGTTTTGAACTGCTAAGTTTTGGGCATTTTGCCACACAGCCAATAGATAATACATGGAGTAATAACTGGGAAGCCTTCTGGAAGAAGATAAACTTGAACCCACAGTTTTTCCTGTGGACCAGGATACATTCTAAATGGATCAAAGATTTAAAATGTACTAAATATAAAATATACTAAAGTATAAATGTAAATGTACATGCAAAATGTACTAAATTATTACCAAAGACTATGAACGGATTCCTTTAAACCAAGGTTTGTCCACTTCAGCACTACTGACATTTCAGGCTGGATAACTCCTACTGTAGAATATTTTCTTGTGCATTGTAGGACATTCACTAGCATCTCAGGCCTCTACTCACTAAATACCTGGAAGTCCTGCCTGTCCAGTTGTGACAATTAAAAATGTCTCTCGGGGTGCCCAGGTAGCTCAGTTGGTTAAGCGTCCGACTCTCGGTTTCTGCTCAGGTCATGATCTCATGATTTCGTGAGTTCAAGCCTTATGTCGGGCTCTATGCTGACAGCATGGAGCCTGCTTGGGATTCTCTCTCTCCCTCTCTCTCTAGCCCTCCCCTACTCACACTGTCTCTCTCTCAAAAAATAAATAAACTTAAAAAAAAATGTCTTTAGACACTAGAGTGGGGCACGGGGAACGGGCTTTCTGACTATGATAAGAAGAAACACATACAAGCTGGGGAACAAATACTTGCAACTCATATCACAGGCAATGAACTAATAATCCAATAGCAAAATAGGCAAAAAAAATAAGACAATTCTTAGGGAAAAAAATACAAATGGCCCTAAAACACATGAAATGATACTTAAATCTCGTAAGAGAAATTCAAAACTAAACTGAGATACCTTCCTTAAAACTTTCATTTTGGCACACCACCTCCCTCCCCAAGTCTAACAATACACTTTGCTCTCATGCTGGGAAGACAAGAGACATACTCTCATTCACTGCTGATGGGAGTATTAAATGGTTCCACTCCTAGGGAATGCACTGTAGTATTATCTTCCCAAATTACAAATGTATTTATCCTTTGACCCAGCCATTCTGTTTCTAGGAATTTATCTTAAACATATGCCTATTCTTGCCTCCTGCCATGGTGACAGAATTGCAGTTAGCCCATGGCTACCCAGTGAGACAGTGAATTTCCCATCCTCCTTTGCAACTAGTGGTTGCTATGTCACTAAGTCTTTGCTAGTGGAATGTGACCGAATGAGATGTTTGCCATTTCTTGGTCTGGGTCCTGGCATGTTAGGCATGCACTTCTCCATGATCTCTCTGTTCATTCCTGTGACATGAAATGTGGATGCATCCATGATCCAGTTTCAATCACGCAGACTAAGAGTTTGAGAAAAGTGGGAGGAATGAGATGCAAGGCACTAGCACCTTGTTATGGACTGTTTGTGCTCCCTCAAAATTTGTATGTTGAAATCCTATCCCCCAATATCATGGTATTAAGAGGTGGGACTTTTGGGGGTGATGAGGTCATGAGGGTAGGGCTCTCATTAATGAGATTAGTGTTCTTATAAAAGGGACCTCAGACAGAGATCCCTCATCCGCTCTGCCATGTGAGGACACAGGATGAAGATATCTGTCCATGAGTCAGGAAGCAGGTTCTTACCAGACACTGAATCTACCTATGCACCGACCTTGGACTCCCCACCTCCAGAACTATGAGAAATACATGTCTGTGGTTAAAGCTACTCAGTACATGGCAGTTTGTTACAGCAGCCCCCACGGACTAAGGTACACTTGAACGATTACCAGGAATAGACTACCACCAAACCGGACTCCCCCTACACAATCTCGAGATTGCTGCATGAAAGAAATGAAGAGACTGTATATCTGGATTTTTTTCATAGGGTATCTTAACCTTTATCCGGTTGTATCTCTGCACACATATGAAATAACATATGGATAAGGCTATTCATTTCAACATTGTGTGACATTATAGAAGACTGGACACAACCCATGGTTCCATCAGTAAAGGCCTGGTTATACAAGCTACGGCATATGAAGATGAAGTACCATGCAAGTATTTAAAAAGTGAAGGAGCCCTCTCTATGTTTAAATAAGTCGATCGTGGTCATATTGCTAGGTGAAAAACACATGGTGCAAAGCATTGCTCTCTAACAGTATTACACACCCTTGATGTTGGCCTTGAACATGTGATATGTTACAGCCGCTGAAATCATGTGATGCATGTCTAAGCTTCCTGAGACAGCATGAATTACCACCAGCTCTCCTGTTCTGGCCCTCTACCATAAGAAGAGCATGTCTCAGACAGCAGCCATATCTTTGGTCTCGGTCTCAGGAGAAGACAACCTAGGAAGCCTACCTCTAGCTGGGGCAGAGCAGCCTGTGTACTGAGTGAGGGAGAAAGGGATGTGTGCTCTGAAAAATCCCTGAAGTTTAAGGCTTGTTTATATTTACAGAATAATTTAGTAAAAATATAATAAGCTATCTTTTGTGTCAAAAGGAGGATTAAGGGGCACCTGGGTGGCTCAGTCGGACAAGCATCCAACTTCGGCTCAGGTCATGATCTTGCAGTTCATGAGTTTGAGTCCTACATCTGGCTCTGTACTGACAGCTCAGAGCCTGGAGCCTGCTTGGGATTCTGTGTCTCCCTCTCTCTCTGCCCCTCCCCCACTCACGTTCTGTCTTTGTCTCTCTCAAAAACAAACATTAAAAAGAAAAAAAAAGGATGATTAACAAGAACATATATCAGGATTCCTGGGTGGCTCAGTCAGTTAAGTGTCCTACTCTGGTTTTGGCTCAGGTCATGATCTCACGGTTAGTGAATTCCAGCCCCGCATCTTGACCTCTGCCGTGCTGGTGGTGAGTCTGCTTGGGATTCTCTCTCTCCCCCCTCTCTGCCCCTCCCCTGCTCACACATGCTTTCTCTCTCTCAAAATAAAACAATTTAAAAAATATATATCATATTTGCATTTATTTTCATAACCATCACTAGAAGGATATAAAAGAAACTAATGACAATTTTTATATCATTGTAATGACATCAGCCAAAGCTGTTATAAACATTTTACTGTATCTACTTCTAATCTTTCATTCTGCATTTTTAAATAAAAATGGAACAAAGGCACATACTGTTTTGTGAACTTTCTTTCCCACTTAGTAGTATATGAAGGCGACTTCCCAAATTCATAGTAACCATTTTAATGTGCAGTGCTCAGTTCATTGATTTTATTTCATTCTGATATATTGTCAGAAGTTCTAGCAGATGTTTGTGTAGAGCCACCCAGGCACACAAGCTATGGGATCAGTCTCCCAATGTCTTCAGGTCATTCTGTTTAACTGAGCCTAGCTCTGCTAGGACATGTGTGCGAAGGACCACGTGAGCTCTTGCCTACAAAGCCAGATCGGTGCCAGAGGCCCGTGTGTGACTCCAGCAGTGGGAAAGGCAGGAGGGATTCCGGTCATGCTTTACACTTGGGCAGTATTTTCCTTCAAAGTTTTGATAACGCCACAGGCATGTGTTTTCTTCCTAAAGATGATTTCTTTGTTACTATTAGATCAGAAATTTTTATCCCAAGCCAAATTGGAAGTCGCAGAGACAAAAGTTTTACCAGAAGACTCTGAGAAAACTTCTGCTTTTCCAGAGAAGAATATTTTCTGAAGGTATGCTAAGAAGAGGAGGAAATTGATAAACAAAGTTTTTGTATCACCCAGCAAGGCACAAGGCCACACAGCTAAAGGGCAGGGCTTCTGGTACCCATGCCATGGTGTTGGCATGAAACCACAATTACTCTGTCCCAACAGCATCATACTGAACTGTATTTGTAGTTTTATTGCTATCGCACAGGTCACTTCTAATTTAGCACCTATCACCTTTGCACCAACAGTGAAAAGAAGGACATTCTGATAGCATGGATGTGTATGTTTTAAATAATATAAACTAAAATCCACATGTAACATTCATTTGCCAGGATACAGCACTGGTGTACTCAATGGAGGGAATTACTGTCAGGGTGCGTTTCTTATTCCTCTAAAGATCCAGGGAATCGACTCAACTGGCCTGGAGGAGAGGGGTCCCTGCAGACTTTCCAGTGCTTTAGAAGCCCCAAGGCAGAATTTTCAATGCCAGAAGGTGATTTCGAGGGCTATATTAGCCCATAAGCATGCCCATGAGGACTAATGAGAACACTGTAAGATAAAAAAGAAATATTATAAAAGACAAGGTGAAGATGAAACAGATTCAGACTTCTCTGGCAGGTCTAAATAATTGAAGAGCACAAAGCACAGGCTTCTAGGACGGGTTAAGCACATCCAGCTGTGAATCAGAAGACCTATGTTTTAGGAGTTTAACATTTTGGATGGTAACAAGAAGGAGGGGTTGCAAGTCATTCGAGAGCAGACAAGAGAATGCTGGATTCTTGCTCTTTATTGACAGAAGAGGCAACGATTAGGAGGATGGCTGATAAAGCTAGAAATAGCTACTCAACTAAACAAAGAAGAGAAAGAAGGAAAAAGGACCTTTCCAAAGAGCCTTTACCACTATGCTCCACTATAAGAGAGGGGGCAGCGCATTAGCCTAACACACATGCCTTAAGTTTTCTGTATTAGAACTATACGTGAGGTGTCACTGTGGGCACATAGTTTGACCATAAACATGACTCTAGGGAAACTGTATTATTGAATTTTGTGGGGGCCAAGATTTCCAAATTTAACTGTTATTCTTATATTTCAAGAGTATTCTCAGAGACATGAAACCCGAGTGGGAATAACACTATGGGGTTGGAGTAACAGAAGTAGGAGGAGCCAGGTTGCCATCACTGCCCCCATCACTTGTGGGGCCTGAAGCCCTGGAGGGGGAGACAGGGAGTTGGGAAGAGGTAAAGCAGGAAGAGGGACAGCCTGAACTGAGGCTGAGATCCTTGCCTTACACGAAAATGATGGAGAGGAGGGGAAATGCTAATGACAAGAAAGAGGAAGATATACAATTAAGGCTTTCCCAGTCTCCACCCAGCAATTTCAGCTCCATTTGTCCCGGATTGCAAATAGTCAAGATTCTCTTTTGGCACCTTTACGATTGTAGCGCTGAAGGGTGGGGGGAACTGGGAAATGTGCTCCCAACGTAGGCCAGTCAAATTTATGATGTCAATCTTTGAATACCCCATGTCCAATAACATCATGTGTGAATGATTGCTCTGACCCCCTTCGCCAGCACTGTCAGTTTGACATCAACGTATTTTATAGCTGGCATCCTTAGTACATGGGCAAGGTGGCACCTGTAGTATGGTGTATTCCTATCAAGTAATCCTATCTTTGACAACCTTCTAAAGCTCATCTGGGAAACGATGTTGTCCCTGCAAGTGTTTGGTATTTATGAGCCCAGGGCAGTCTCTGGTTGAGAATAATATTGACTGCATGATAAAGCCAAAAGGGGAAAACCTATTTTTCTTGAAGAAGACGTGTCTCCTAAAGCTGTAATAAGTTATTGGCTGGTATGAGGGCCATCAGAATGAAAACTCTAAGTAAAAAGGTAATATTTTGCTGCCATATATTTTAATCCTTTCAATCAACTTTGTTGGCCAAGTAATCTTACTATTTCTCCTTATTCTGTTTGTCTGCATTGCATTATTATTATTATTATTATTATTATTATTATTATTATCATCATTATTTACTGATTGAACTATACTGGATGTATACATTGCCAATTATACTTTGGAGATAGAAATCTAATGATTTGACAATTCTATAGAAGCACTACCTTCTGGAGTGTTGTTAAACCATACTTAATTCATTAATGTTCCAATGTGACAGGAGCTGTAAGTGCTAACACGACAAAGAGTGTGACATCTGAGCCAAACACCAAAGGAACTCATGAGTTCCTTGCCTCCTAGCCTGAAACCAACCAAACCGTGTTAAGAAACTAATCTTGTTGCAGACACAGCTGTTATCACTATTATTATACAGCTTCAATATATTCTTTGAAAAATAATGTATTTTCACTGCACAAGGTAGTACATGCACTGTTATTAAAACAGAATGCTGTCTATATATTTCAGGTTATCACACTGCTAAAAGATACGGATACTCAGATTGATACTTTAAAAAAATCTCTGTCCTTTAAGGATTGGTTAAATGCCTGGACTGGAGGAAGATTTTGGTCAACTACCTGAGGTTTTTTTTTTTTTTTTTTTTTTTTCCTCAAAATAATATTAATCTTATTTTGTAGTCTTTTCTTGTGTCTCCCTGCATCATGCCAAGACTCCTTCACTGCCATAACTTCAAGCCAACAAGGTGATCCCTTTCTAGTCGAGAAGATTCATGTGTGTTGTCTACCTTGGATTCCACTGCCTCTTCCTTTCCTGACTCCAATACATAAATTCCCCAACTGACCAATGTTGATTCATAGTTAGGGACATCTCTATGTCCCTATTCAGCAGGAAGAAGTTACAGAAGATAAGACCTTCCACCCTTAGCAACCTTAAAGAGTTAAGGATCAAAATTGTTCAAAAGGCAGAGTATGAGGACAACAAAGGCAAAAGAAATGTAGATAAAATCAAATTTCCTTACAACTTGCAGCCTACTGATAAATACGTGAGACAGGCAAGAGTGACACTCCTCAAGGAACTCATGGGTGCCTTAACGTTGATATTTTGCTAGAGGGTAAAAGCAACCTTAGCTTGAAGATAGCCAGACCTCCAGGATCCTGCATTTTTTTTTTTTTTTTTTTTTTTTTACCTATGGAAATCCCTTTAGAGACTTCTGTTATCTCTACTCTATCCCCCAACTTAAAAGTATATACAATCAATCTTTCCTCACAATCACAGAGCAGCTCTTTCTGCCCATGGTCCCATCCCTGTGCTAAAATAAAAGGAACTTTTCACGCCGAAAAATAAAAATAAAAATAAGGGTCATACATCGCAGTGTTACAGGTACTGCCTATTGCCAAAGTGTCCATTTTTCACAGGTCATAGTCAATCAAATTCAAATTATTTCCTTAAATATTTCCGATGGAAGGGGGTTCCTTTGGTCATTTAAGCTTGGACTCTTTTGGGGGGTACAAACAGGGATCACTTGTTCTCTGTTAGTTCCTCTGTGCTCACTTGTAAGCATTTACTGCATCATTTCCTCCTGTGACATTTCTTTCCACTTTGCAATTCCTGTTCTTTTCATATGAGCAGCTGCCAAGTTTTTGACTACTTAGCACCTGCCATCCACGGATCTCAACCACTTTTTAAAAATCTGAGTTTCAGTTTATATATATATGAATAATACATATATATTATTATTATATATACATATATATTATTATATTATTATATATGTATGTATGTATATTATTATATTATATATTATATGTGTATATATATGTATATATGTATATTATATATATGTATATATATACATATATATTATAATATATAATGTATAAATTATATACACATTTTATAAATACATTATATATTGAATACATAAATTATATATATATATATATATAATTTTGTTGTAAAATAACATAACATTTACCATTTTAACATTTTTAAGTGTTCAGTTCAGCGACATTAAGTACATTCATAATCTTGTGCAACTCCTACTATCTATTTCCAGAACTTTTTCATCATCCCAAACAAAACTCCATATCCATTAAATGATAACACTCCAATCCCCCCTCCCTATAGCCTTTAGTCCCTGGAAACTCCTATTTTGTTTTCTATTCAAACCACTTTTTGTGTATTTACTTGATAGAAAGAAAGGGGAATCTCCCCTTGTTCATGGAAGAATTGACAGCCAGTACCAGGCACCGGGGCTGGGAAAGACTATAACCCAGGGTCACTTGTCCTCAGAACCTCATTTCCTCCTCATGCCCCTCTCTCCGTGTCCCTCTACTCAGAAAGTTGGGTCCCTGGTGCTGCCCTCTGTCTGCCCCAGACCAAAACTAGAATGTTTCATTTATACCCACAGTTTCTAAGCCAGATCCCTCTCCTCTGGGTCCTTCTCCACTGCCACTCAAGCTTCCATTCCTACTGACAGAAGAACAGGATGAAATAACTCATCCCATAGTGTGGACAGCTCACTACATGCCCAGGTGAGCGAGAGCCTACCTGAAGCACATGATTCTTCCAGGGGGTTCATGTTTTGAGGAAGAATGTTTATGAGCACCAAATAAAGGGCTCTACCCTCAGGACACACACTAGGAGCTGAGAATGTGCTTAGAGCCCTTCAGGTCAAGCAAAAATAAATCATTTCTGGGTCAGTATCTTCGGAGTGCTGTTTCTACTAGCAATACTGTAGACGGGGGAGGCTGAATCCCTATTGTGGGCGGGGTGAGGGAAGAGTTCACAGGTGTAGTTTGAAGGTCCTTCCTGGACAGCTGTGGTTTTCACTTACATCTTCCTGCCAGGGAGTCATGTTTCCATCTTATGGTCACACTACATTTTAAAGAGAAAAATCCAAGTTACAAAAATCTCATTAAGTAAAAATTAGAATACCTATGTAATAAGGACAGTATTTTTCTTGCAACACTGTAGGATATATACATGGGATATATATAAGAATTTAATATTGATATATTCTATCAACATGGTAAGAATATATTGATATATACAATAGCAACATCACACTGATATATATATATATATATATATATATATATATATATATATATATATATATATATGCATATATATATATATATATATGTTGGGGAGGGGGTGTTCTCACACATAAAAGCCAAGGATGGGATTTTGGTGCTTCAGAGGTATGGCAAGATACCAGCTAGAAGATCCAAGCTACTGCAAAGTTCTGTCAAAGATAAAACATTATTTTTTTATTACTTTTTAAAAAATTTTTAACATTTTTATTTATTCTTAAGAGACAGAGAGAGACAGAGTATGAGCAGGGTAGGGGCAGAGAGAGAGAGACACACAGAATTTGAAGCAGGCTCCAGGCTCTGAACTGTCAGCACAGAGCCCGAAGCGGGGCTCGAACTCACAAACCGCCAAGATCATGACCTGAGCCAAAGTCGGACGCTCAACCGACTGAGCCACCCATGAGCCCCAAAGACAAAACTTTAAAGCTAGGTTTTGTGGGAAGGAAAAGGAAAAATAATTTTCTACATTCTTTTGGCATATTAAGGACGAAGACTAAAAACCTAAATCATAGTTTTTACTATTAATTCATTAATTTTTTTTAATATTTTATTTTTGAGAGAGAGATAGAGTACAAGCAGGGGAGGGGCAGAGAGACAGGGAGACACATAATCCGAAGCAGGCTCCAGGCTCTAAATTGTCAGCATAGAGCTTAATGTGGCACTTGAACTCACATGACCTGAGATCCTAACCTGAGCCAAAGTTGGACTCTTAACTGAATGAGCCATCCAGGAGCCCCTTTTTCTATTAATTTAGAGAAGATAATTCTTTTGCCAAAAAGCCTCTGGACACACTCCCCCAGGGGAGGAAAAGGCTATCAAAAGGAAGAAGAGCCCAAAGTTGGCCCTATCCTGTCCTGAGGCATCATCTGAGCAAGACGAGGGAAGAAGAGCTTAGAAGTTGGGGCCAGGGTGTTGCTTCCTCCTCTGCCAGTGGTGGGTGCAGGGAACTTTAGACAGCGGCCACCGATAGAAACGTCATGCAAAACACAAATGCAGCTATGCCCTGCATTCTCAAATTTTCTAGTTGCCACAGGAAAAGGTGAAAAGAAGCATGTGGAATTAATGTCATAAATATATTTTATTCAACCAATATAACCAAAATATTATTTTGACATATAATCAACATAAAATTACTAATAAGACATTCTACATCTTCATTACTGTCTTTGAAATCCAGTATGTATTCTTTTTTTTAAAGTTTATTTATTTATTTTGAGAGACAGAGGGAGAGAGAGCATGAGCAGGGAAGGGGCACAGAGAAAGGGAGAAGGAGAATCCCAAGCAGGCTCTGTGCCATGAGCGCAGAGCCCGATGCGGGGCTCAATCTCACAAACCGTGGTATCATGACCTGAGCCAAAACCAAGAGTCAGATACCTAACCGGCTGAACAACTGGAATTTTTTTTTATAGTAGAGTACTGCATTTGTTCTTATTTATCATGTTTTCAACAATACTTTCTTTTCTCTAGTTTTTTAATAAGTTTATTAAAATTAACTATTTTAGGGGCGCCTGGGTGGCTCAGTCAGTTAAGCGTCCGACTTCGGCTCAGGTCATGATCTCACGGTTCGTGAGTTCAAGCCCTGCATCAGGCTCTGTGCTGACAGCTCAGAGCCTGGAGCCTGTGTCAGATTCTGTGTCTGAGGGAGCCTCAGATTCTGTGTCTCCCTCTCTCTCTCTGATCCTCCCCCGTTCATGCTCTGTCTCTCTCTGTCTCAAAAATAAATAAACATTAAAAAATTTTTTTAAAAATTAACTATTAATAAAATAGTTTTTTCTTATTAATTATTTGCAATAATTGAAAATTAATATTTGCATTATTATGCGAAATATGTATTGATCAACTGTTAATGCTATCAGTAAGGCTTCTGGTCAACAGTAGGTTGTCAGTAGTTAAGTTTTAGGGAGTTAAAAGTTATACCCAGGTTTTCAACTGCCTGGTGCATCAGTTCAAGGGTCAACTGTACTCAATAGGTTCATGTGGCCAGTGGCCACAGTATTGGATAGCACAGATCTAGAATATCTTAAGATACGTATGAAAACACTGGAAGCACAGCCCTGTTTTCCATGACCAAAGTGACACAGCACTAGGAGTAGGAAGGTACCTGAGGGAGGAGGAGAATAAAATGAGACTCAGGCAATGCTATGGGCCCTCCTGCCATCTTCACTAGGGCTTGCTGGTGGTTTCTACAGGATCCAGAAGCTTCCCTGCTCCAGGGACCAAACACAGACATACTGAGTTTTGAAGGAGAGTCAAAAAGCCTGGGCCAGGAAGAAAAAAGGCATTTAGGGTTGTGGTTTCAAGGTCAGGACAAATGGTCATAGGCTGCAAAGAGCAGTCCTACTTCAGCAGAAAAGACCATATAGTGCCCAGCGGGCAGAAAGTTGAAGCCTCTTCTCTCTTGTGTAAGCCAAATCCCTCCCTAGCACTTCACTTGCTCATTTATTAAAAAAAAAAAACAAAAGTGGATTTAGGGCCTGCTCTGTAAACACCACTGATCTTGGTAGTGGAGATTTAGAGGTGAAAAAAATTATACAAGTCCTGTCTCTTATGGAAATTACATTCTAGCTGAGGAAGAAAAAAACTGAAAAGGAAAAACAATAGGCAAAATATATAGGGGGTTAGATAATGGTAAGAACTATGGGAAAAGACAAAAAAAAAACAAAGCTGGATGGGAGGAGGGAAATTGGGAGATATATAATTTAAGTTGATCAGGGAAGAAGGTAGCCAAAGAAATGAAAAATGTTTTTTCTTATTTTGAGAAATTTTGGGATCTATTATGTTAGGAATTTTTAAATATACAATACAGTATTTTAAATATACAATATACGATACTCCACCTTGCTGTACACACATCCCCTGGACTTAATTCATTTTACAACTGGAAGTTTGTACCTTTTGACCTCCTTCACCCATTTCACCCACCCTACTCCATCCTACCCCACCCTAGCAATGTGTCTTTTTTTTTAAGGCTTATTTTTAAATGAAAAGAGCATCTTCTACTAGGAAAATACACAACTGAGAGTGACGTATTTTGGACAACTGAGAAATGTTTCTTGTAAATATAATGTAAGGGCCTCAAGAGGCTGAGACTCCTGAATCTTCCCACTAATCCCACTTCCCTTTCAGGACTTCATACCAAGGGAGGGTGTATACAGGAAAGATTAGCCAAATGGGAAACAAATTGCCACTTCAGCAAACAAGGACCTAATGCAAGGGAGACTGGCTGAAATCATTCAGAATATCTTCTGTCTCTAGAATGGAATTACTCTAGAAACATATGACAAAATAGAACTAGAAACATTGCCATTTATAGATAATTAAGATTTTAACAAAATTAAATACCCATTCATGATTAAAAACTACATTAAAATTTAAAAATTCTAAAAGCTGGAAATAGGAAAAACTTCCTTCAACTGATAAAGGATATCTATAAAAACACCTACTACAAACATCATAAGTTATTATTGAACGTTTTCCTTCTGATGTTGAGAAGGAGACAAAAATGACTACTGTCAATACTGTCCTGGCACTTCTAGTCAGTTCATATCTTTAAAAAAAGTTCCCAGGGAAAAAAAGCTATCAATATATAAAAATAAATTCTATCACTATACACCAACAAAAACTAAATTATAGAGTTTAAAATAATGCCACTTGAAACAGTGACAAAAAGCACTGCATTTCTAGGAATAAATCTAACAAAAGCATTAAGATATCTACAAAGAAAACCACAGAACACTATTGAGTAAAGGAAATCTAAATTAATGGAATCATATGAATTTTCACGTTAGAAGACTTACACGATTTTCAATTTTGCTCCAATTGCTATATAAATTCAATCTAGTCCCCTAAAAATCGGAGCAATTTTTTGTGCTCATGAGGTGATTTTAAAATCTATATGGAAATGAAGAGGACCTGGGATAATCAACACAATTATAAACAACAACAGGCAATAATGAAGTCAGAGGGTTCAGAATACCAAAAATCAAGACTTGTTAAGCTTCAGTAATAAGAGCAGTATGATACAGGTATAGGCTTGGACAGATTGACCGTGGAACAATTTATAAACTCCAACAGTAGATCTGTCTAAATACAGTCACTGATTCATGATGCTGCAGTGCCGTGAAAGAAAGAATGATCTTTCCGAGAAATGATACTGGGTAGTTTGGGCATCCATATGGAGAAAAGAATGAATCTTGATTCCTCCCAAGAATAAATTACAGGTGAATTTTTAAGCTCCAAATGTAAGAATTAAAACAATGAAAATTCCAGAAGGTAACAAAAGAGCTTATCTTTCTGAACTTGGAGAGGCCCAGTTTTCTTCAACCACATACAAAAAAAAAAAAAAAAAAAAAAAAATCACAAGCTATAAATCAGAAAATCGATACACTAGACAATATTAAAATTAACAGTTTCTACTTATCAAAAGAAACTCCTGGAAGAAAAAATTGCAAGTCACGAAGTGGAGAAAGTGGCATGTGATATCACTATTCAAAAAAGGACGATAGAACAAATGGAATGCTCGTACATTGCTGGAAGGAGAGTAAATTGCTGCAACCACTTTGGAAAACTTAAGGGGCTTCTACTTCCACATTCAGATTCACTCCAAATAACCAGAAAAAATGTGTATTGGTGTTCAGAGATATGTAAACTCATGCTTGGGGTAATGTGGTTCATACTAGCCAAAAATTGGAAACAACCTTATTGAACGTTAGTATTAGAATGGGTAAACAATGGTGTACTTATATAATGAATAATACACAGTAACAAAAATGAGTAACTGTGGCTAATTTAAAAATAAAAATGCCGCCTTAAACTATCATGGGCTTTCTAGAGTTTATCAAATATGAGGTATAGGTTGGCAACAAAATGATATGAGTAATGTTTTGTGTGTTTAATAATAACTTAGCATTCATATATTTTCAGTGGTATCTAATGCACTCAAGAGTTCACTCCCTCTTATAAAGAACTGTATCTTACCTATATCTTACCTGTATATTACCTGTATCTTACAGGCACTTATAACATTGGAGTAAGAGAGTCACTCTTGAATGAACAATTACAGAACTCCGAAACACAGTTAGCTTTGCTCCTTCTTGGTGAGATTTGATTTTGATTTAAATAATTATATGTTTTTTCTGTGTGGTCTGGTTTATCTACAGGTTCATTTCATACACTGAGATTTAGAAAATAAAAGAATTTAAAGTATATAAATAACATTTTTTTTCACTTATGTAGTTTCTCTTCTACATAGTGACCAGATCAACTTGTGTCCCACCAAGAGGTAAAAAAGAAAAAAAAATCCATAATCTCATAAAAATCATTCAAAAAAGACCGTGTTGAGATAAAATTAATCAGGATGATTCTCTTGTACAACTGCCTTAAGTCACAAGACTTCCTTTAAGTCCCTTGACCTTTTGTACTCTCTGTCTGAAGAAAGAAGCCTAACTCAGGGCAAGGAGGATGCCCAAGTATCCTGCATAGTGCCACCACCCTGCATGGAGAATTGAGTGGGTAAGGAACCATTGAATTTCCCCCCTATGACTTCCTCTGGTTCTAGCCTCATTGGTCTCATTGTTGCTCAATGAACAAGTCAGCTCCAGTCCACTTCCCCTGCCCCTTATCTATGCTCTTACCATGCCTTGAAATGCTCTTGCTTTTTCACTGCTTTGCTGTTTGTGTGAATCTATCCTTCTTAGGTCCAGTTTAAGTCATACTTCTGCTCTGCCATCTTTAGTTTCTTGGCTGCCTGGATGCGAGATGTCCAAAGCAGAGATTACACCCCACACTGAAAAATGTATGGAGGTAGTGGAAGCAGTAAAAGGACTTTCTCTTTTCTGTGTTCTTTAAGGTTAAGGAAAACCTTTCCCAGAAACACCAGTCCCACCCCATTCTACCCCTTCTTTAAGTCAACTTGGCCTTTACCTCACTGACCCTAATCGCTTTGTATTCCCAAGCTTCAGTGAATCGAGGGAACAGGCAAGGCTTTGGGGGCTAGGAATCCTTCATGCCGCCCCTGAGACGCATGTCTACAAGGAAAGGTGTGGATCCTAGACAAATGAGAGTCCTCTAAGGAAGGAAGCAGGAGCCATGACTGTGCACAATCCACCTGGTCAACTGCACTTTCCAAGCAAGTTGTGCCTATGTCAGTGTTAACGTAGCACTTCTCTCTTTATGTCACTTTGGCACTGCTACCTGCCATCTCTCCAGCCTGTCACCACACTCAACATCTAGGGCCTTGCTAAATCCACTGCACGCCCCTGGAATCAGCCTTTACACCTAGTTGCTAAATTGAATGGCAAGTGACTGTTTATCATTATACTTCTCAGGAGTGGGAAATGAGTCTTTCCAGAGTTAATTAACCTATATAAACCCATAAAGGGCCAGCAAAAGACTTACTAGCAGGAATGCACCACTCTAGACCCCTTTTCTTCTGATCTATGCTTTGATAATTAACCAGGGATCCTGAAAAGGGCACATGTGGCTCCTCTTAGCACACCAATTCTGTGATAGTGAATTGGCTTTTAGTTTCATTTCTGTAGCCAAAGCACACCACAAAAAATAAATTTTCATTTTTCATAACATTCAGTTCAACTCAATTGTTCTAGTTACAGTATTCCTAATTTTATCCAGCTGATTAACTACAGAATAATCCAAATACATTTCAAATTATAAATCTTTCATGATTTGGGAGATTTTATACAAATGTACGTTTGACAGTGCTAATTTAAAGCAAATATCAAAGATGATTAAACATTCTCAAGATAAGAGGGATAAACCATTGGATTATTTTATAGATTTAATCAGTGAACATCATAAACTGCTATAAACAGAAATATTTTGATATTCATCTTTTCTTAAAATCATTCTTTGGGAAATGTCCAAGAAGGACTACAGAAGTGGGTCAAGCATGTGTGCACAAAACATTTGTATTCTTTACTGTGTAAACACTAATTTATTTGTTGAAATAATACGCTATGAAATATTTATTAAATAAATTAGCATTCTGCTGAGCTGCTCTCCCAAATCATTAATACGGTTCGTGGTACTGATGTAGCCAGGGCTGTGACTGTTTCCCATGTCTGTCTTCCAATTGTTTGCTAAGTATTTATTCACCAAGCACCATCCCCCAGAGTTTAAACTCTCCGTGCAGCTATTCTTTGGAAAGCTGGTGAAGTAAAAGGTTTTTAGAAATCATTGAACTTTCACTGAACCACAGGGCTCCTGTTGTCCAATCCTCTTATTTTACACATGAGTTTGAAAACAGGTTTAGTGTCTTGTCCAAGACCTTGGAACTAGCACTATCTTTTACGTAAGTAGAAAAAAGAGTTGGTTTTTAATGGCGAGAAAGGAGTTACTCACTAGAATTTAGCCCCTGTGGAAAGAATCCGGGGGTCTAAGGACAGGTTTCAAAAATCTAAAACAAAACAAAACGAAACAAAACCCATATCCTTTACATTTTGTTTAAATACGCATGGTCCTTTAGAAAAGTTCATCAAAGAGGAAAAGCGATAAAGAGGAATGAATCTCCACATTGACCCAGTATAAAAATTGAAGAGAAAGAGATTTATTTATTTGTAAAGATTACTGTCTGCACAGGTATTGCCCATTCACCCTCCAATGCTTAGAACCAACTGCAGGGCAAGCTAAATGCAAACAATAAATAAGCAAGAAGACAGGTAAACAAACAGCGCAAATGACAAAGTACACACCGCCGAGAGAGCATTCAACCCGTCCTCCCCACTGGAAAATGAGCAGAACACATTCAATGGCTGAGAATATGCAGCCGCACGATGCTCTCTCAGGTAATGTGTAAATGAGAGGCAGCATCCAGGGATGGTATCCTCTGAAAATCTCAATCGGTCTATGTCTCAGATTTAAAGTAGAAAGCATCCATTTTCTCTCTGATTTCTCTACTTTGGTTAATACCGGATAACATAATTCTTTCTCTAGTCATCTCATACAATATATAAATGAAAACGTTTTCCATGTGTAATTTAATAATATTTTCACATTTGTCATATTTATGCTGAAAAGAATCATGTATTTCTCTGGTCCCAATGGCTATGTACCCCAATTTTTGGTGTTTTATTATAGGAACTCTTTGTGAGACACATCTTTATTCTGTAGAACACAAAAATAAAATGTGAATGGAGCTATCCCAGGCAGTTATGTTTTCACAAGATTTCCAAAGAATTAGGGGTGCTGATTTTTAAAAAATGTAACTAAACACTTACAGTGAAAGCATAAATAACACCTAAAATTGCTGACTTGACATTATCTGTTATAAATTGAAGCCCTAATCAATTTGAAAAGACTCATACACACTTTTCTTTCTCAAGATTTGTTAGTGTATTTTTTTTCAAAGTACATATAAGAATCAGGAGCTATTCAACCCATTTTTATCTTCCATAGTAAGTGCTGAATTATCAACTAAGAGCGTTCTTATTTTGTTATGATTGGATCTCATGATAGTAGCTAGGTATTCCATGGGAATAGATGCCTTAATATTTATGACAACAGACAGAATTTTTTTTTTCTTCTTTAAAAACACCATGCAAATAGATTTTAGGGGCACCTGGGTGCTCAGTCAGTCAAGCGTCCACCTCTTGATTTCAGCTCAGGTCATAATCCCAGAGTTGTGGGATCAAGCCCCGTGTCAGGCTCCACACTAAATGTGGAGTGTGCTTAAAATTCTCTCTCTCTCCTCCTCTGCCCCTCTCCCCTGCTCATGCTTGCGTGCATGCTCTCTCTCTAAAGTAAAATAAATTAAAAATAAAATAATAGATTTTAACTATGAGAGAAAAATATTTTCCCCCAATTTTTCTCTTCTCTCATTTTGGGTATCTGCATATGTGATTTTTATGCAATTTAAACTGTATAAAACTTCATAACATATATACTTCTTTTTGTTGCCTGATTTTTTTCACTTAGCATAATTTCATAAATTTTTCTCCATATATACATAATTATCAAATAAATCCATTCTTGCAAAAGCTGAGTATCAGATGTTTCAGCTGTATGGTCTTTACATCTTCCTAATTATTGTCTTAATGGCTGCATAATATTCTTACACATTTTTATATCATAATTCAATTAGCCATTTTGTGATCAATAAACATTTGCACTGATTTCCATTTTCTACCATGAGTAACCCTGTAGTAAACACATACATATGTAATAGTCCTCATCTCCAGATTATTTCCCTAGGACAGATTTCTAAAAATAGGATATCACTGGACCAAGGAACATTTTGTCCATGAAAATATACTGTCAAACTGCTTTCCATTTTAAATTGTCAGCAGCAATTTGTGAGTTTGCTAATTTTCCCACATCTTCATCAACACTGGGTACTGTCATTTTCAATTTTTGCTAATAAATTTAAAATATCTTATTGTTCTTTTATGTTTTATATTACATTATTTATTTAATAATTAATGAGCATATTTTTTTTTCATATCTTGGATAATTATGGCCCACGGTATTCTCATATGGGCTTCTTGAATATTTACTGTAAACCAAATGCTGGGCTGGGGGCTGAGAGGCACAATGATAAAGACAGAATGAATTTTGACCATGAGGAGGTCACCAAATAGAGTATGTTTCAATGTACTTTATTAATTTATAATGGAAAGCTATTTCTTTCCCTTCTTGAAAAACAACTGACATTTGCATAGTACCTCTCCTTTTTGGAAGAATATCTTTTTACATATTTTTTAATGTTTATTTATTTTTGAGACAGAGAGAGAGAGAGCACACGGGGGAGAGGGCGAGTGGCAGAAAGAGTAGGGGACACAGAATCTGAAGCAGGCTCTGGACAGAAGAGTATCTTTTTTATTTTATTTTTTAATTTTTTAAAAGTTGATTTATTTTGAGAGAGAGCACAAACAGAGGAGGGACAGAGAGAGAGGGAGAAAGAGAAAATCCCAGGCAGGCTCCACACTGTGAGCACTAAGCCAGATGTGGGGTTCAAACTCAGGAACCGCGAGATCATGACCTGGGCTGAAACCAAGAGTTGGATTCTTAACCAACTGAGCCACCCAGGCACCCCAGAAGAGTATCTTTTCTAAACATTAGTGTATATATACATGCTTTAAGAAATGTTTAAAGTACAGAAACATTCATAAACATATACAATAAGGGACTACTCATTACCAAGAGTAATGGTCAAATATTAACCTTATTTATGTATTTGTGTCAAGCCTTTTTAATTTAATAAAAAAAATAAATTTGAAGTCCTCTTTTTTGTCTTTTTCCTTCCCATTTCCAATTCTCCTTTTTCCTAAACAACTATTCCCATGAATTTAGTTTATATTGTTCCAGTTCATTGAATAACTATGGGGCTTTATTTGGTGGGGCTTTATTTACATAAATAATATTCTAGGATATCTAACATTTTACAACTTGTCTTTTCACCCTTTTTGAGACAGACCCATGTTACAATATTGATAGCTAGTTCATTTCTCTTAACTGTAATACATTAGTCCATCATATAGATTTATCATATTTATCTATCTATTCCCCTGTTCATGGACATATACAGTTTCCTTTTTTCCTTAAAAAAAAAAAAAAAAAAAAAAAAAAGCACATGCCAGAGCATCGGGGTGGCTCAGTCAGTTAAGTATCCACTTCTTGATTTCAGCTCAGGTCATGATTTCATGGTTTGTGAGTTCGAGCCCCACATCGGGCTCCATCATGACAGCATTTTTGAACCAGCTCCAGACCCTCTGTCCCCCTCTCACTGCCCTTCCCCCACTCTCGCGCATGCTCTTTCAAAAATAAATACAAACATTTCAAAAATATTTATTAAAATTACCCTACTTTTTACAGGTAGGAAAACTAAGGCCCAAAGAAATTAAATAACTCACTAATCTCAAGTGAGAGAGCCAGTAAGCAGTGGAACCAGAGTTTAATATTCAACAGTCTGGTTCCAGACTCATACCTACAGTCAGTCTGACCACTTGAAATAGTCTCATAGAACAGGAGACTAGAACTGACTCAGAGAACTAGCTCATATAATTTACATATAGTGGTTACACATCAGTGTGTTTTCTTATTTTATAAAACAAAAACACGAACAGGCAGTCTAGATGTAAAGATAATTACAACTACAAAATATATTTTATGCCTACAAAGGCAATGTCTTCTTTTTGTAGAAATAAAAATACTCACAAGAGTATTTAAAAAGTATAAAAATTACTCTGTACCTCCATACCCAGATTGTTACATTTTAGTTTGTCTTTTAAAATAAAATAATTTTTCATTTTTAGTGGTTGTGTTCCTTCCTTTTTAATTACATCTAGGATTAAAATATTTGGAATAAAAATTATTTTAACTATAAATTAGGGAGTCACTGGTGTACCCATTTAAAATACATATCAATATGGAATTAGCATATCTAGTTAAACCAAACTGGGGGCGGGGGGGAATAAACCAGCTCACTTCTACTGGTACCAGTGGAACAAACCACTGCAACACTTGAGGAGAAGACAAGTCAGTAAAAAAACAAAAGAGTAATATGTTTTTGCTGAAATGGACATGAGTCTAAATTTCCAGCTACAGGCAGAATGAAGAGTGATTTTTCGCAGTTGGCAAAAATAAACAAAACTATTTGCAGATGAATTCTGTCAGCCAAACAACCCTGACTGGAAGCTTAGGAAAGAAAGATCCCTACACAGATGTGTCGTACAGAAAGCAATTTTTCCCTGCTGAGCAGGCCCATTAAGGTATAGATCTTGCAAATGTTCTGTTGTTGACGTGAAGGTGGATAAAAAGGTAGGAGGTGCATATTGCCCCTTAGGATGACATAACCTCATTGTTTCTTAGTGAGTCAAATTCATGCTTGTCACTATTTCCCACACAGACCACACTCAATTGGCTTTAGAAAGAACCCAAACCAGACTCCAGGGTCTCTACTCTTTGGCAGTTCGACCTATGACTGAAGCTTCTTCCCTCACCTCACCACAGCACACATTTCTCTACTGCCAGCAGTGCCTGAGCCTACATTAGTCATTTTCAGGGCAGTCCTGATAACTCCTGTCAAAGGGCAAATCTTCTATCTGGAAGGGAGTACAACACACGATGCCCTTACCATCCATTAATATCATTTGTTGGTGGGATTTCCAGGCATTCACTTAACAAACTGTGAAGGAATGGTACAGTTGAGTGTTAGGCTTTCAAAAGATAACCAAGAAAACAAACGTCTAGATGGAGTTTCCCCAAATTCATTTTCTCCAGAAATTTCTAAATGCCATTAGTAGGATTCTATTAGGAATTATGGTGTGCAGTAGCTCGCTCTTTTTTTTTTTTCTTTTAAGTTTTTATTTATTTATTTTGAGAGAGTGAGAGCATGTGCATTGGAGCAGGGGAGGAGCAAAGAAGGAGAGAGAGAATCTGAAGCACTTACGCACTGAAAGCGTAGAGCCCAAAGCCAGGCTCAGTGCAGGGCTCAAATTCGCAAACTGTGAGAACATGACCTGAGCCGAAACCAAGAGCTGGACGCCTCACTGAGCCACTCAGGCGGCCCCGGTAGCTTGCTCTTTATAAAGTCACCAGACATACCGCCATTTTAAAACCTGAGAAGTGTTCTACTAAAAATTAATTAATTTTTTTTGCTGAATTTACCACGAATGAAAATTATAACAGAATGTCTACCAACAAACGAGGAGAAACTTCGTTTTTGGTGGAATAAATGGTGTGCGAAAGGGGTAAATGCTCTTTGACAGGGTGATTGGCAAGGCATGAGATAGGAAGGGTTGAGACCCACTGACAAGGGTAGATCAGAATGCATATGCAACTAATTATTTCTAATTAGAAAAACTCTCCAAAGTATAAGACACAGCTTTAAAAATGTTAAAAATTAAACACACTTTGTCATAAGTAATCATGTTGAGTGTTGCTTTTCCTGATGAGGTGTAATCAGGATGTGATGGGGGAAACACACTAAAGTTAGCATCAGAAGTCCTGCATTTGAGTTCCTGCTTTGCCACTTAGTAGCTATGTGATATATGTGAAATTTGTACAAGTTCTGTATAAATGTGGGGCATTCTTGGAATTTAGGACACTTGCAGGGCAGCAAAATTCTTACACGTCCTCCCAAATAAATGAAATGTGCAGAGTATCTTAAAGATTGTTCTTATCTCCCCCCCCCCCCCCCCCCCCCCCCCAGTTTGGGGCTATAATGAATAAAGCTGCTATGAGCACTTTTGTATGCTTTTTCCCGAGGACACATTTTTTGTTAGGTACATTACCAAATGTAACAAGTTTCCCATTTCATTAGATTTTCATTGTTTCTACCTCTGACAGGGTGCTAACTTCTAGCCCAGTCTTTAGTTAGGATTCTTACCTATTTCTTCAGTAATAGCCAATGACATTCTGATTTCTTACTGTGTTTTAAGAACTGAAAAGATATTTCTGAACATTGTAAGAACATGTTGACTGATTTTTTTTTTCTTAATGAAAAGAGAAAAAAACAAGTGCTCTTTTAACAATTATATGTCCACAGAAAGATCTGTATAAAAGTGTTCATTGCATCTTTTTCATTATAGCTCCAAATTGGAAATAATCCCACAGGTATCCATCAAGAGGAAAACAAATAACTATACCATGGGGTGTGTGTGTGTGTGTGTGTGTGTGTGTGTGTGTGTGTGTATATATATGTGTGTGTGAACATAATAAAAAGCTACATAAAACATGGGTGAATCCCACAGATACAGTGTTGAATGGGAGAAACCAGGCACAAAAGAGTACATATTGAATAATTTGTATTTACAAATTTAAGAACAGGCAAAAACTAAGTGAACGTGATAGAAGTCAGAACAGTGATTATCTCTGGGAGTGGAGTGGGGATGACTAAGAATGATCATGAGGGCAAGATATGGGGTGCTAAAAGTATATAATACCTCATGTGGATGGAGGCTAACATAATGTAGGCAAATATTCATCTAGTTGCACACTTAAAATCAGTACATTTCACTGTATGTCATCTTATAATTTCATAAGCTTTCCTTCAATAATAAAATTTTCATCATTCCTACCTGCCTTTTATCAATATTATATCTAAATTCAAATTTATTTACTCATGTCCTATTTAGTCTATCAAATAAATGATTAATTCCATCTCAGCCCACATCATGCCAGGGGCTAAAGGCTTAGCACTGAATGGGGGCATCCACGGTTGCTGCCCTCGGACAGCCCAGTAGGAAAGGAAGCCGTGAAGAAAATAATTATAAAATGACATGTATGCCAAAGGAAGTACGAAACCCAGGGTACCAGCCTAATCTGGGAGGTTAGGGAAGGAAGTATCATTTAACTGGCACATGAAGAATGAGCTGACTCTAACTAGATGAGGAATACGTGCTAGAGGGAAAAGCATGTGCAAAAGCCCTGAGGCAAGAAAAGTGTTCCCAGCATTGAAATAGATGTGTCTGGAGCAGGGAGAGTCGGGGGAAAGGTAAGCAGGGGCCAGAGAGATATTAAGTCAGTCAATGAGAATAATGCAGCTGTTCTGATACTCATGACAATTTCAAATTAGAGATTATTTCAAATTTGCTTGGAGCTCCTGCAGTCTTACATCACTGTCAACACCCAATTGATTATTTTATTGTGGTTGTCTGGTATTGAAAAAAGTCCAGATTAACATGGACAAATGGTTACAAACGATTTTTAACAGCCTAGCTAGCAATCCCAGGGGACTTCATGATGAACTAGAGATGGCAGGAGATGCTTTACTCCAAGTTTGAAATACAACAGCAACAAAAACCGAGGTGACAGCACAGGCTAACCTAGTTTGTACAGTAGGGATCGCATGATGTCAACTGCTGATATAGAAGAAAATTACATGTGTATTGTATCTTTAATTACATTTTTAAAGACATACCGAAAATAATTTTAAAATGATATTCTAATAAAGTTTTTGTAGAAACCCGGAGGCACTCACTTTGAAAACCTCTGGTGTAGCCAAAAGATTCTGACTGGAATTCTCATCTTGATCCTGTCTATACAGATTTGGGCAAGTCACAGCCTTCCTTTCGGTCATTGATGACACGGTGCGTGTTCTGCCACTCCAGCTGTCCTGGTCTCAGGAGCTCATGTAGGGCAGACTCTTGGTCGCCTTGCTCAAAGAACATCCAGTTTCCTTCTGGAGGTACTGCGGCCAGCACTGGAGCCTGAATGCTGATTGGTCAAAGCCTCTCAAGCTAATCCCATTCCCTTTGGCCATGTGTTCATTTCCCCCAGCCTCCTTTGCAGTTCAAGATGGCCATGTGACACTTCTAGACAAGGAATTACAAAGGAGAAATATGGGAGGGTGCTTCTGGGGAATCTTTTCCTCTCTTATATAAAGAGAACACTTCACAGGAGGAACCCCTTTTCTTCCTTCCTCTTTTCATCATGCTGTCATGTGAGGTGTTTTTTGTTGTTGTTTTCTTTTTGTTTTTGTTTTGTGCCGATGCACCCATCGTGTGAGCATGAGGAGAAAGGTGACAGAATTACCCACCTAGCACTCTGGCATCTTGGAGCAGCTGAGCTGTCATTGCTACCACCCACATCCAGCATTGCTGTTATGTGACAAAAACAATGAAACACTCCTATTGCCTGAGTTAATGTTAGGCATTCAATGAATTGCAGCCAGAGCCATCTCAAATGATATAGTGTGATATGAAGTTTTTCCAAATTGAGTGGCTAAGCGAAGCCTCATGAGCCAGTCCCAAAGAACCTCACTATATTCTCCTCCTCAGGATCCATGTGGTAACATCATCCTCTAGATGACATAGCCTTATAATAAATAATTTAAGTCATTAAACTTCTTTGGGAATAAATGTGATATAATACAAAGCACACGGACCTTGGAGCCTGACAAACCTGGACTTGGATCCAAACTCTACAAGTTAGAAATTGTGTGATTTCAGGCAAGTACCTTAGTCTTTCCAAGCCTCAGCTTCCTCATCTGAAACATGGGGATAATAACAAATCCTGCCTCAGAGAATTGTTAGTGGTATAAAATCATCTGAGACATATGAAGTGACTGGAACACTGGCCCATGCATTGAAAAATGTTGTAAAATGTCTACTATGCTCTGCCTCCTACTCATCATCATCACTTCTTTCTCTTCCACTTGAAATTCCAGAGAATTTAAAGACAGCCTTTGCTATGTCAAATGTCATTCTATATCAGTCTTTCTGATTCCTGAGAAACAGAGGAGATAGGAGTTAAAATCATTCAGTACGTACTAATAAATAGAACTATTATTTTACTAGGTAATGCTTTTAAAGCGTTTCAAAGTCATCAGAAGGAACGTATATAAAACAAGTTCTAGCACATTAACTCATATTTCCTATGAGAATTTATTTTTTGAAAGTATGAGCAGAATCTTCAGAAGTATTTTCATTTTTACTTATTTTTTAGGTATTTTCATATTTTAAAAGGTTGATTGTTTTAAAAAATACAAGTAAATTCTTATCACTGTACTTGTTTATGCATGATTAAGAAGACTAACCAGACTTATTTCCAGATTTATCTTTTTTATTTATTTTTCTTTATGTTTATTTTTGAGAGAGAGAGAGAGAGACAGACAGAGCACAAGCAGAGAAGGAGCAGAGAGAGAGGAGGACACAGAATCCAAAGCAGGCTCCAGGCTATAAGCTGTCAGCACAAAGCGCGATGCAGGGCTTGAACCCATGAACTGTGAGGTCATGCCCTGAGCCGAAGTAGGACACTTAACTGACTGAGCCTCCCAGGTGCCCCTCCAGATTTATTTTAAATTGATGGTTTATGGGGTATCAAACACAAGAATTATTATAACTCCTTGCTATAACACAAAACATACAGTTTTATAAACAAATTCCCATGTGTCTACTTTAATTGCAGTCCTGCCACCAGAAAGTTATTAACAATTATAACTTTGGTAATTAAATGGCCACAATGGAGAGCTCCTTTATATCCCAAAATACAAATCTTAAAAATAATCAATTAATTCCTAGCACTCAACTAACTAAAAATGGCTTGGCCCAAGTACACAAGGTTGATTGACACTATGTTGTAACAGTTGCTGGGTTGAATGATTCAGTCCAAGGCTTGGACTAGGATGTTATTCAAAGGAAACCCTTTTGATGTCTGAAATTAGCTGATAAGTAATATCCAGACACATTTTCCTCTTATTACACTGGAAGGCTAACACAGGAAAAACTCCTTCATTCATTCACTTATTCAGTAAGTTGTTTTTTGTATTTTGTTTTTTGTTGTTGTTGTTGTTTTGAGAATGTACCATGAGACAGGCACTGTATTAAGCCCAAGGGACCTAAAGGTGAATTAAAGGGACAGGGTAATTGTTCTCACAGAGCTTACCTCAGCCCCGTGGGGACATGGAAAGAAAATAGTTTCCATATGTTCGAGTGTGATATGGCCCAGTGGGCAGTACAATGTACTGTGGAGAGCTTGCTAGGGACACTTAAGCTCATGTAGGGGAGGGAGGGACATGGAAGCTGAGCTCTGTAGTGTCCAGCAATGAATCCAATTGGAGAAAGAGGGAGAGGGACAGAGTGGGGAGGCAGTAATCCCGACAAATGAAGCATACAGTTTTGGGAGTGCAGTAAGAGCTGTATACAAGCCTTACAGGGAGGCGGCAGCCTAGAGTTTCTTACTGATCTTATAAGAACTAGAAAGTACCCTCTTAGACATCAAGCCAAGGATGCTGCATAAAAGAACCTCTCCTTTTTAATTTCCACAAAACAAATGAAATGTATAATCGCCACAGAGAAGAAGAGAGACTTATTTGGTACTGCTGACCAAGCACAGTACCCCATCTGTGTGGTTAACACAATTAAATATAACTAAGCATTCATGTTCTAATAAGGGCAACGATAGCAAACCTATGAAAAGCTCTACCTCTGTTAAGGGATAAGTAAGTGACATGTGGATAGGATGACCATACCTCCCAGTTTTCCCAAGATAGTCCCAACACACGCCCGCGTCCCTGCATTAGTATTAATAATGCCTCCATTCACTCTCAGGAGTAACCTGGGTTGGATGATAAATTAGATCCCATGGATCCAAAAAGGGGATGGTCTCTATAGACTAGGCTGTTGGGAGAGGTTTCACAGGACCAGTGGGATTTGTAGTGTGACTCCACAGCAGGGTGGGCGTCAGTAAGAAGAGCCAGTTACAGCTGAAGATCAAATGCAAACCAAGAAGAGATACCTGCTGAGTGCTCACCATTTCTGTGAATGAGAAACCTATTCATTTATTCCCTTACTCATTCAACAAATACCGACAGAACACAAACTCCACACCAGGCACACCAGGCACAATTCTCATAGTGTGGGGTTGGGGGGAGAGGCAGAATTAAAAAAAAAAAATTAAGAAATAAGTAAGCTGGATGTTTTCAGACAGTGATAAGTGCTCTGAAGAAAATCCAAAAAGGTGATGTGTCAGTGAGTACCTGGAAGGTGACTGCTCTAGACAAGGCTCTCTGAAGGGCTGGCCTGTGGCTTCTGACCTGAATGAAAAGAGGCAGTCACCCTTGAAATGATCTGAGGAAGCATTTAGGGCATATGGAGAAAGATGAAGGCCAAGACCCAGGTGCAGGGCTAAGCTTGGTCTGTGGCTGGCAGGAGTGATCAAGGGGGAGAGTGACAGTCACAGGATTAGGCAAAGCAGGTGAGGCTGGGCATTGCAGCTCAGAGGAAGTGTGCACAGGATTGCAAGTGCAAGGGGAAGCCATCTGGACAAAAAACAGGCAAGTAACTTCACCTGAATCATGTTTTAAAGAGGTCACTCTGACTGTATTGTGGCAGACAGAATGTCGGGGAGCAAAGACGGGGCAAGGAGACCGTTAGGGACAAAAAGATGATGGTGGCTGCTTAGCCAGAGCAGTTGCAGGGGCAACAGGTAACCGGATCCCAAATATCTTTTGGAAGTAAGCTGCCAGGGTTTACTGCAGGTTTTCTGAGGCCAAGAAGGTGAGGAGTGAGTGGTAGAGAGAAATGAGGAATCCTTCCTGGATTTGGCTTAAAATTGCGTGCATAGTTCTATCACTACGATTACTGAAATGTAAGCGCCATTCTACTTTTGAAATGTAAGCCCATTCATATTTTGATCAAAAAGCAACTAACCCTGACAATGGGAAATGCTGATTCAAACTATGAACTCTTAGGACAAAACCCACGTCAAATTCATCTTTTCATCTCCTATGGTGCCTAACTGTGCCACTGCACAATAAATGCTCAAGAAAATAATAATAAATGAATGAAAGCCTTCTATGTGAATCAGTCTAGATATTTCAGAAAAAACATCTAGAGGGATATATGGTAACTCTGATCCCTAAGCAACTAGTTCATTTGTTGTCTCATTTGTGGTTCATTTACACCTTTAACACATATTTATTTCCGGGTTACTTTGTGCCAGGCATTGCGCTAAGCACCTACTTAGAGAGTGCCAGTATCAGGGCAGAAAAAAATTTGATGACAGCGAATGACAAAGGACTATGATCTGGACTGAAAGTCAAGGAGGGCTTCCCTGAGGAAGAAACTCTGCAGCAAAGTGCTGAAGGCATAAACTTGGCAAGAGTTAAGTTCATGCAAAGAGAGGACCCGAAAGAAGCCCTTTTGGCTGGAGCAGACGGGCCCTGGTGGCCAGTGACGAGATGTAACTGACAGGAGCCAGAAGCAGCCTCTGCAGGGCCTTGTAGGCAGGAACCACTGAAGGGTTCAGAGCAGGTGAGATGTGACGAGGTTGCATTTTGAAGAGACCAACCTGACTGCTGGTGGTAAACAAGGAGATTGAAGGAGGCCAGCCAAAGGGTGACACCTGGTCACATCCTTTTTGCAGCCAATTAATATTCTTCACCCAATCTATAAATGTAACAGAGTCTGAATAATTGTCTTTGGAGAGCTTTGGACGAAAAAGGAGGAGGAGGATGGGGAGGAGGAAGAAGGGGGAGGGGGAGGAGGGGAAAAAAGCAATATAGGCAAGAAGCTCAAATATTTGGCATGTAATTTCAAATACCTAGGTAATATATTCGAGGCTTCTCCAGATATCCAACTCCAGGATAAACTTTTTGCAATTTCACTATCAATGAAACAGCTAAGAAAATGTCGTTACTTTTTTAACTTTAAACTAACAGCCTTTCCCCCCATTCTAAGTGTAATGCATGTTCACTATAAAAATTTTAGGAAATGAGGGAAGAAAGCAGGAAAAAAATACCTTTAGTATCTCTCCAAAATAGCTGCTATTAATATTTTATTATGTTTCTTGGCATACTTTTTACTAAGCTTTCTCCTTCTTCTCCTCCTCCTTCCCCACAGATTTGTTATCACACTGTCTATATGATTTTCTTTACTGGTCTTCACTTAATATTATAACAGAAGCATGAGAAATAAAAACTGTCTCTTCCTGACTAGCCAAGATCTCAGGTAACCCTATTTCTCCTCTTTAACCAAGTATGTGGCCTACAGGTGACACAGGATGAAGTCCCGGTCTCCTGTGAGTCCCAGCCTTGGCAAATCTTCGGAATATTTATTTATTTCCATCACTGACAGAACTGGTTACCCATTACCTTCTCAAGGGATTGCTATCCCACTGGAGAGGAGATGTCAAAAGCTACTAAAAATCTCAGAAGCCAACTTCTTTTATTTACATCACTGAGCTGGCCATATATGTCATTCAAACAGCTGTACTGTGATATTCCAAAGACAGAGTCTAAGCGTGTCATCATTTCCAAATGTTAGAACGTTAATGAATCCATAAAGTTCTATATACTTCATTGTATTTACGAAAATGGTTCCAGTTTTAAGAAAGGGTTGCCAGCCAAATGAAAGACATCCTAGAAGCCCTTTCCCTTGTTGGACTTGGTGGATTGAATAACAACATCATTTCCTTTGCCTGAGAAATAAATGAAATCACAGTATGCTAAGTTGCACATATTTTTCATTAGCACTTAGCTACCGTGTCTATACTAAGATCCATTTATCTCGTACGTTTTTTTTTTTCTTTTCAGATAAAACTTCCAAATGCTTACATTTCACTGCATATTGGTTGATTGGATAATTTGAACATCAAAGGAAACTTTCATTTAATATAAGCCTTAAAGTTGTCTTTTGCTTTATTAACTCTCGATCAATAAACAAGCAATTTGGAAATGTAATCAGGAAATGCTTCCGATTGGCTGACAATGTATCAAAGCCAGGCTTCAAGGCAACAGCAGGCTGTAACAAGCAGTTTATTACCAGTAGCTGTTACTGACATTAGTCAAAACCAAGAAAGATAAAATGGAATAAGAAATGTAATGCTGGAGGAGCCTTGGGCGCTGTGTTCTCTTCTTCCTTTTGAAAACTGCAAGCCTGTCTTTGATATGATAACAAATATAAACTGTTTAAAAACACCAAATGCAGAAAAACTGAGCCTAGCCTGTCATGGAGTTAATCCATTCCAGAGTGACACACAAATAGTGTAACATCCAGCAGATATATGTTATGGAAATATTTTGAATTGGATTTACATGTAGTGAGCAAATTGG
Source organism: Panthera onca (assembly GCF_046562875.1). Lineage (NCBI taxonomy): Eukaryota > Metazoa > Chordata > Mammalia > Carnivora > Felidae > Panthera > Panthera onca. The sequence continues at coordinate 132,968,206 of NC_138340.1, read as the reverse complement.
AACTTTTGATTTTTGCCAGATATTGTAATATGCATGTTCTCATATTAACAGAATGTAATCCTATTTGAAGATAATGAGTTTTCAACAGGCTCTGCAATTGGAAGCGACGTGAAAAAAATTGTTTGGTTTTTAACTAGAGATGGGAGAAGAGAATTCGACCCTAAATTTGCAAGGTAGCCTCACTTTTATATCAGTCAGCAGCATGTTATTTTGCCCTCGGTTACTGCTTACCAAGAGATTTCTGGGATTGACGCGTTTTAGGCTTTTCCCCCCTTTATCTCTGGACTGTCCATCGCCATAGGCAAATAGCAAGGAGTGGAGCACTTGACAGGGATTTTTCTTTGCACACATCACTTCTTATAGTCCTTCTAGATGGTCTATGTATATCTTTCAGACAATTAAAACAGGAGAGAGGGGGAAATATCCTTTACCTTTGTTGGTTTGAAAACTCCTTTAGATATTGAACACAGATTCACAGAATTATTTTTCATTGCATTCAGAACATGATAAGCCACACTGATAGCAAAATCAAATAGACTTAACACAAAGGGGAGATAAAAAGAACCAAGAAGGGATTCTATTTTTTATTGCTTTTGGAGGCATCTCTGCCTTGGCACGTTGGGCATGCTGAGCATACGTGCCTTTTCATCACTATGTGAGGAGTTTCCCCTCAAAGAGCAGTCAGAGATCTCCATATTTCAAAATAAATAAAATACATATTGTTTGATGAGGCTTTCCTTTAGGGGCCTATAGATCGAAATGAGTCTGTGAGACCTGGCTGGTGGATTGTACCAGGGTTACTGACCATAATTTCCATCTACTCTTTTTCCAGTGTTGAGGCACATTAGATAGTAATTTTCTCTGAATAACTAGCTGGCCACCTGCCCAATTTTCCCTCAACATCTAAACACACTGAAGCATTATAAAAACTCCTCTGAGGTAAATGGTCCTTAATTTGGTGTATGGGTACTTAAGACTTAGTTTGATTACCTCACTATTGAGCCATATGCTATGCATCTCAAAATATCCCTTTTGTTTGTTTGTTTGTTTGCTTATAGATCCAGATGTATTTTATAATTTAAAAAAAACTATGCATATGCAGGGTTACAATTTTTTTCTATTGTGACAACTCCTATAATGATGAAAGCAAAACCTCTAAACTGATTTGGTCAGTTGGTTTCAAATGACAGCTGTGTTTGAATTGATTTAAATCAGCTGAAATTTTCAATCATTTGGCATATTACGAATATTAGGAAAAATAGTTTAATGAATGGCTGCAATTCGAGATTCTCATTAGATTCGGCCAAGCAATTCTAAAGTGTCTTTACTTACAGTAACCTTATTTTTTCCCCTAAGGTACTTTGAAATCACATTAAAAAAAAAACCAAACAAGATATTTTATTGGATACTGATGTCATAAAATGTCACACATCTGTTAAACATCATTATAGGATATTATTTGTATTCTCTAATTCTAATGATAGTTGGATTTTTAAAAACTCAGCTTCTGATTCACAGAGAAGGGGAAAGTTTCATCAGTACTCTTATGACCTTACCAAAACTTAAAATGTTTGTTCTTTCAGAAGTAGCAATAATGACAGTCTCCCCAGCTTTGTGGTACAAGACTGAACAAACAGTCCAGACTTAGCCAAAGACATCGTGAGGAAGAAGTATGTACCACCAATGATGAACGCAGCCAGAAAGAGATAATGCCAACATACATTTATCCCTCCCTCCCTTGTTTCTGATGCTCACTGTGCATACCACTTAACATATATGAATATCAGTGGGAATATGTGAAAGTCAAAAATTATTTTAAGTAGATTTATCATTCATCTAGTAATACCTGAAGACCAAATAAAAGAATTCAGCAGTTTAACAGTGCTAGATTTCTTTTGAGATTGATCCAAAAAAATCTATGTGAGGTTATTTATATCACCTGCAGCTTTGTGCCTCTAACATAAAATGTGGGAATATCAATGTTGAAACAAAACTTGAGAGAGGAAACATTAGGTATTGTGAAAAGAATAAAGAATGTCAATTGCTTCAAGACCAAGGGCAGTGCAGTGCTAGAGAGAGAGAAGAAGCACAAATGGTGTCATTTATTAGTTCTAGAAGATTACGTGACGTTTCACTGCTTTCACTATGCTTAATAGAGAGTGAAGCAATTTGTTATGAAAGTGGTTTGTCTGGGATAAGAAGGAGTGTTGAGGCAGTGGCTATGAAGATTACTTTGCAATATTACTTTGTAATATTCTCATTTGTGTATGTAAGAAATAAAGAACACCATCGGTTAACATTGGAAAAAGTACTGAATGAAAAGTATCAAAGTATTGTTTTGTTTCTTATTTGTGAAAAAATAGATATATAATGAATGGCATGATCAGTTCACTTAAAGGAGCAGAAGTCTGGAAAGTGGTCCCTTCGTAAAACAAGCCTTGCGATTACATCACTGGTTCCATTAATTATGATGTGAAGGTGCAAATGGTGAATGGGGCTGCATGCTGTAACTCACATATAAAGTCGCAAGGGTCTAGCAGATAAACATACAAAGAAACATGTGAAGAGGACTGACACTACAAGACACATATAGTATAAAACCTGACATTCTAAACCTAGATAAAAACTGACTATGCACAATTTAAAAATATTGGAGGTCTGGGTCTTGAGGGTCTGAGAGTGCCATTCACTGTAATGAAGAGGATGAGGGAGGAACATAGGTTTAGGGGAGAAATAAAAATTTACATTTTGGACATGATATTGTAAGAGACTTAAAAGTCACTGAGGTCCTAATGGTAATGTCATAAAGATTGTTGAAAACATGAGAAAGGTGGTCAGAGGAAAAAGCTGGGAGATATATATATATGTGTGTGTGTATATATATATATATATATATATATATATATATATATGATGATGATCAGCAAAGAGCTGAAGGAGGTCATCAAAGGAGAGGGGGTAGAGGGAGAAAAGAACTCAGAATCAGGCCTGGAAGAATTCCATATTTAGAGGTTGATACGGAAGAAGAGCCAGTGAAGGAAAATGAGGAATAAAGCCACAAGAGAACGAGGCTGCTAGATTCAAAAGAAGAAACAGAGAAAAGAAGACATCGTTGAGTGGTCCTGAGAGCTCAGGCAGAATGAGGACAGAAAAGTGTTCACTGGCTTTGATAGCATGCAAGTCTTTGGTGTCCTTGACTTGAGTGGTTTTCATAGCCAGCCAAGGTGGGTACCATATCAGAACAAATTGCCTAGAGTCTCAAGGGTGAGGAAATTGCATTGCAGAGAAATTGGTGAGAAGGTAGAGTTCTCTATCTTTTAATATAGGAAACAGAAGAGAATGTTTATATGTTGGTAGAAATTATCCTGTGCACCAAGACTGATGTTACAAGAGTAAGATCGTTACAGAAAGAGAAGTAACTGAGAATGTGAGGAAAAATGGGGTTTGGTTTGGCTTGACGTTGATAGGAATACTACTTGCTTCAGACTTAACATGGATAGGGGACCATTTGCTTCATTGTCACAAGAGGGAAGAAGGCCATGATTGATGCAGGAACACTGAAGACCTTTATTTTCAGATCACCACCAGTATCTCATCGAAACAGGGCTTATTATCATTCTGCCATCGTTAGCACCTGTTATTATCACAAACAAGTCATTCTCAAAGTGCAGCCACAGATCCCATTTTGAGCTCTAACAGGCGTTTCCAAAGTTGAGGTCAAAACTATTGTTATAATGATACTATTTTTTTTTTTTTCTTTTTCACAAGGCTGACATATTGCACTGATGATGAGTAAAACTTCTGGCACCTTAGCACAAATCAAGGTAGCAGCATCAAAGCATACCCATAGTCGTTATGTCTTTTACCACCACACATTCCCAGTATATCACACAAACAAAAGAGCCAGGTTCACTTAAGAATGCTCTTGATGAACCAATAACAATTATTAATTTAATCAAATCTTTATTAAATTAAATTATGAATTTTTAAAATTAATAACTTGAGTACATGGATTTTTAATATTCCATGTGATGAATTGAGAAATATACATAAAGCACTTTTGCTGCATACTGAAGTACAACGGTGATCTCAAGGAAAAGCACTTGTGTGATTACTGTGAGCTTAACTCAACACCTTTTCGTGGAACACTTTTACTTGAAAGAACAATTGTCAGAGTAAGTATGGTTATTCAGATGTGGATATTTAGTAGGCATTCTCTCAAAAATGTCCCAAATATCCTGTCACTATAGGGAAAACATTTGACAGTATTTGTTGCCAATGATAAAATTCAAGCTTTCAAGTAAAACTAGAATTTTGGAAATCTTTCATTCATTACTGTAAGCTTGACAGTTTCCCAATATTTAGTCTTTTCTGAAGAGACTGGCAATGATATTAACATCAATTAAAAGCACTCATGAGAATATGTGTGTGTATATATATATATATATATATACCTATATATTTTATATATGTACATATACATACATGTATATATACATACATGTATATGTACATATGTACATACATGTATATGTACATATATAAAATATATAAGTGTATATATATTCTCATGTGTATATACATACAAAGTATATATAAAATATATAAAATATATAAAATATATATGTATATACATATATTATATAGAAATAGATATATTTATACAATATTTTTATTATATATATATTTAATAAAAAGTGTTATCATTTGGAAGATCTACATAACTCAAAAAAATTTTCCAAATGACCAATGTATGATGATGTTACAAAATTAAGTATGAGTAAAAGATCCATTTAAAATATGACTATCAATTTCCATGTAACAGAGTACAACAATTTCACTGACATATTTACAGGTTACATATTGCAATTCACGCCTAGTTTCTTCAAGAAACTACCACTTGTCAAGTTTTAGTGCAATATCAAAGAATATTCACAATTATTTGAAAAGACTAATAAAATATTTCACTCTTCTTCAACTATGTATCTGAATTTTCTTCATTTAATTCAACCAGTACAACTTATTGCAGGAGACTGAATACAGAAGCAGATATGAGAAGGTCTTCTATTCTGCTACACTTGAAAAATATTTGTAATTTTTTTTGCAAAGGATGAAATGATGCTATTCTCACTAATTTTTTTATAAGATACAGTTGTTTTTCATAGCAAATATTAATCATATAAACATGAAATAGAATTATTACTTTTTTTTAAAGAAGTATTTATTTATTTTGAAAAGAGAGAGAGAGTGAGCATAAGCAGGGAAGGGACAGAAAGAGGGAGAAAGGAGAGAGAGAATCCCAAGTAGGTTCCACACTGTCAGCGTAGAGCTTGATATGCCTCAAACTCACAAATCTGAGCCAAAACCAAGAGCTGGACGCTTAACTGAGCCACCCAGGTGCCCCATACTTTTAAATGAATCAATAATGGGCATATAAAAGATGTATGCTTTTAACTTCTTTCATGGTAACTACTTATAGATATTACCCAAATTAAAAAAAAGAAAGCTCTTTTGGGGTCCTCATTTTAAGAGTCTAAGGAGTGGTAAAACCAAGAGTTCTAGATCCATGGCTACAAACAAAATATTTAAACAGTGTATCTGGGTGGTGCATGAAAGATTTTTTTTCCTTCAGTTTTTTAATGTTTGGTCCCCCATGCCCTCTATGTTTAAAACTGTGGTCCCTGATTAATTGATCCTAGTATGTCCAATTTTCAATGTTATCACATTCCAGGTAAATGCCTGTTGTAATTAAGTTGATTAGGAAGATGTGTGAACACTTCAATTTTTACTTTCATATGTTAACTATATATATGTATGTATGTTAAATTGAAAATTACAGTCCTTCAGAAGGTCTAGGATCTCTAAATCTCAGTGCTTTGGCTGATGCTCTGCTGGGTTATTAGGACAATGATAGTTGTGGTGAGCCAAGGTACAAGGGTTTGTACCAGAAAGTGTTCTGCCCTTAACTTTGATCAAATCTCTTAATTCTCATATTTATAATATGGAAATGTGATTCTATTTTTTTTTTACTTCCCTTCAGCAACCCACGTAACTCTGATAAAGATGCCAACATATAGTTCAGTCTAAAATAGTTATCCCAATAAGAGTTAGTAATCAAAAGCAACTTGAAGATAACTCAAGTTCTTAACCTTCATTTCTTGAATATCACAAAGACAACAGTAATAATTGTCACCACAATCACCTTGTCCCCCTGCTTCTATCTGTAGGCTCCCCACCTTCTTGTGTACACCCCCATTTTCCTTACAATTATGTATTGGAGAAGTTAAGAATAGGTCTAGCAAAGCAGGATCCTCCTAGAACTCCACCTTGCAGAAGTATTATTCATAATTTTGTGTATCCTTCATATTATTCCACTTTACAGGTGCTCCATAATATTTTAATCATTTCACCATCAAAGGGTATATAGACTGTCTTCAGATTTTGTATCTGTATACAAGAGCCTTTAAATAACATCTTTACATGTGTAACTGTAAATATCCTTGCAATTACAGTTTTGTAATAAATTCTTAAAGTAGCATTGTTGTTGTTGTTGTTGTTGTTTTTAAATTTCCTACCAGAAGCCTGGACAGATTTTTAATCCCACCAACATGCAGATCAATGCCTGCTTTCCCGAACCTTCGTCAATATCAGGTTCGATCAAACTTTAAAAATTTTTGCCAGACTCACAGCTTTTAAAAATAGTATCTCATTACCATACTAATTTGATTTTTGGAAACTCTTATTTTTTATTAATTAAAAAGCATGCTTTGTATATATGTTCATTGCCTATTCAGATTTTTTTCTGTAAATTACCTATTCATGATCACTTTCTAATGGGTTGCTAGTCCTTTACTAAATGACTTTTGAAATTATTTTCTTTACCCTATTACTTTCAAATATTTTCCCTAGTCTTTTTGTTTCTCTTTTTACTTTATTTATGGCTGCGAATATCTCTTCCCTTGAGAGCCTCCTACGTAGTTCTGTGTATCCTTCATATTATTCCACTTTACGGGTGTTCCATCATATTTTAATCATTTCACCATCAAAGGATATATAGAATGTCTTCAGATTTTGTATCTGAAGATTTATTTTTTAGTAAGTAGTAAGATTTATTTTATTTTTTTATTTAACCTTTGGCTTCTAGTTTTATCATGCCTGAGAGCCCTAAACTTATTTTTTTAATCAGAATCTTATTTCCAACCTTTAATGATTTCATTTTTCTGCTCAAATTTTTGAACCAAGTAGAATTCATTTTGATTAAGGAGATAAAGCTCCAGTTTCATTTTTTTTCCAAATGGCTAGTCAGTTGTTCCAATACTGTCTACTAAATAATCCATCTTTTCCACAATGTTTTGAAAAACCATCTTTATCAAACCCTAAATTTGTATATTTTTTTTCTCTCACCCCTCAGAGTAGGAGTCACAGGTGAAGACCAAGAAACTAAGGAAGAAAGAGGATGCAATGGAAAACATAGTAGTTAAAAGAAATCAGGAGAAAAAAGGAAACAATTTTAGAAGGATACTAAGAGCATCATATTCTATTTTCTGTGGTCCCAGGAGAATATTCTGTAGTTGTCGCCTGAGCCATAGAATATTGCAAGTATCACCATCCTACTCATGAGACTTGGATTCTTATTGCAAAATAGTGTAAAGAGATCAGCACTATCTGTCATCATTTCTCTTAATGTAGGATCATTAGTAATTTGGTGGCACTGGGAGAATAAAGTGTCATTAAAAGATCTTGTCCGTTTCAGGCAAACAATACACGAAACAGTGCTCTATCACCAGTGTACACAATACTCCCCCACACACTCACACATGACCACCTCTCTCATTCTGAGCATCTCAGTCTCTGTTTGCATGGGAAGGGACTATTTTTAACTGAAGGAGGGAAGAAGAAAATATTTTATGGTGGGTATGATGCAAAGTAAAAGTAGAGGGAGATGCAAAGGCATTATCCATTTCCAAGCACCAGTGGACTACTTTGGACCTTCTTGGACAATAGGTTTAAGATCCAGAAGCGGATGAGACTCTGGGAGTAAGGGCAGCTGCCTCTGGGGAGCCCGAGGCCATGTGGGTTCAGAGCTGAGAGGGCCATATTCTCAGTACAGCAGAGAATCCCACACCCCGTGGTAGCTACAATGACCGGAAACCCTGGGGAGCACCAGTTGGCAAAAGCATTCATTTCTCACAGCACTAGCCAATCTTGTCCAGAGTCCACGGTTGGCAGCATTCGTAGACGAGGGAGAAATGGAGTGGCGGAAACAACAGGACAAAGGAAGTTCAATGACTGTAGCTGAGTTTTGTCTTTTGGAGAAGTGAGAGGCACCTCTTCGCAGGACCTAGGGGAAAAGCTTGGGCAGGGGCCAAGGTCCTGTTACCTCTTGCGCAGAGGCTCTCAAGGTAAGAGATATTCGCAGTCATAAACAGTTGGAGAATGAATGAATGAACCAATCAATGCATAGACATTTCTATAAAAATAATCCTTTTTAAACACTAAGTGGTTGACCTTGCACGGACTGAATATTAAAAATCCACCAATTTACCACAAAGTACAAGAAATACAGTCTTTGAAATTTAGAATTTAGAAATTGTTAGAGAATAATTGGCTATTTTAAAATCCTTCTGGTGGCATACAATTATTTTTTATCACGTTTTTAACCTCCACTTTTGGGGTTTGATCACTTCCTATCATTATCTCTGAACGCGAATTTTCTAGTAATTATAAAACAGGAGACCTAGAGGTGTAAATCCTCAGCTCAGACATCCTGGGTGAAGCTCAGGGCAGACAGGACATGTACGTGTTAGGAACTCAGAGTCGATGTTGTTTGATATAAGCAGGAAGAAACTTGGGGGAAAACATCTATTCCTTCATTTTGTCTTGGATTTCTTGGTGACTTGACATCCAAGTTAATTCTCATAAGGGAGAGAACTGGATGAGGCGATCGCCCTGAGGTTGGCTAGCTGAGGAAGCTCCGCTGATAAAGAGCTTGTACACACAGTACCTTGCTCATTCTGACAAACAGTGTGGAGAAATAAAATCCAGGCCTCCCTTCCTACAAAAAGCACTCAAATAATTCTTGATACGATGTTAAATAAACATTATTATCCTGAAAAAACTAGGAGGATTTATGCAATTTAAAGAGTTATTTAGGACTACAACCCTAGAGAAAATATTCTTAACATGGTTTTATGAAAATATTGATAAAATAATGAGGACTTTAACATATTTCTGACATTATGTTTTTTAATATTTTTAATGTTTATTTTTGAGAGTGAAAGAAAGAGAGAGAGAGAGAGAGAGAGAGAGAGAGAGAGAGACAAAGCGTGAACAAGGGAGGGACAGAGAAGGACACATACACAGAATCAAAAGCAGGCTCCAGGATATCAGCACAGAGCCCAACACGGGGCTCGAACTCACAAAGTGTGAGATCATGACCTGAGCCGAAGTTGGATACCTTACCGACTGAGTCGCCCAGGCACCCCTCTGAACTTCTGTTTTATAAAACACTCAGAGTTAAATGACTAATATGCTAATTGACATACAGGACAGATTGTAATGCTAAAGTATGGAACAAAATTTTCCCAAAGTAGAGTGAGCATTTGATTAAGCCAGATAAATACTGCATTCTGGCACGGACAGGTGGCACAACTAGGCACAACTGGCTGCAAGATACATTTGCTCTTTATGTGAATTATCTGAATTAACATGAATTTCCTCCTGCACAAATGGTGAATAGAGGAACAGAGACAATACAACTCAGAAAGTGTTGGTACATTTTTCTCTAGCATGAACTTTTGAAGCAAGCATGGGGGAACTCTGATACAGCCAAACAGAAAGTCTTAGCAATTGATAAAAGATTTTAAGGGATAAAAAGCTAGAAAACTATAAATGAGATTTCTTTTAATGGGAATAATTGTTGGTTGAATGGCTTCAAGAATTTGAGGCTTTCCACCATTTTGAGCTACTGGCAAAGCCACAGTGTAGGTGATGAAATTGTAAGGCTTCTTCCCTGTACTAAAACAATGGATTTACCAAAAGCCTACACCCTGAATCAGAATTTAATGAGAATAGTCTCTCTTAAAAGCAAATGTCCTCCAAGACATGCTACCTGGAGGAGAAAATACGAGCTCAACATTTTAAGAGCGCAAAGAACAAATGGACCACGATGCTTGGTGTAAATGCTCAGAGACATTTAATGATGCCAGAGTTTTTATTAGGATTATTTCATTTTGGTTTTGGTATTAAATTCATGCTTTGAGTGTCTGCCCTAATCCCTGTTTTCCCACAATCCCCTTAATCCTTAGGGTAAGATTCTGCAGACCCCAAAGTTTTTCAGAACACATATGGCCTTCTAGCATCCACGACTATACTCCACTTCAAGTAGCCTTTTACAGTCTCCTCAAGTGAGTTAATACCAGGACTACCCACATTTTGACTACGGAATTTCCTTGCCAGGAGAAAGACATTTATTTTTCTTCACAACAAGGCCATCTGGTTGCCAGTGGTGTGCTCTCCGAGCTGAGCTTACAGGGTGTGGGAGGCACATTTTGCTAACCTGCCCAAAGTTGCAGTACAGGTAAGGAGTTGCCTCGGTTGAGATAGTTATTCAGAGGTTGTGGGTATGTCACAAATTAATTCTCCCCACTTCTTTCTGATTGTTTTGGGAATGCAGTAAAATAGGGACGGAGGGGGTAAATCTGCACACTAAGAGGATTCCACCGCGGGCGATAAGGGCTTCTCTCGTAAACGCGGAATCCTAGCAGGCACCGTGTGCTCCTGCACCATTCGGTAACCCTCAGAGAAACGCTGCATTCCCTCGGTCAGGATGATCCACTCACCTTTCCTTCTCATTTCTGCTCCAAGAATGATGGCCAGTTTTACAAATGTGTGATGTACTGACAAAAATGCTCTATAGAAATACAAAGGCAACAACAAAAGATTTGTGACATAAGATAATAATAAAAACACCTCTCTTTTTTAATTTCCATTAGAGACATTAAACTCAGCCACAAGGAGAATGGGAATGAATAAATGTATATTAATACATGTATTTCGTGGGTGAGGTGGTTGTCCATTTCTATGATAAGGCTGGGGTCTGCTCCCAAATATAAATGTAAGATGAGCAGAGATGATGCCTGCTCTCTTCTTTGACGCTCATTCCTCCCCAGTTAAGTTCTTACATCCTTTACAGGGTTGCTAGGATCACCATCAATACACCCTCCTAAACGTTAAATCATTTATAGAGAATCAGCATAAAATAGCTCACTCTTTATAACTAATATCAAAGTTGTTTG